>NC_086444.1:601481911-602081911 GCF_028390025.1 Pseudophryne corroboree | reverse complement strand
GCATGTCCCAATTTGCCCTTCACATCAAGGGTACCTCAGGTTCGTGGTGCAAAACTGTCATTATCAGTTTCAGACGCTGCCGTTTGGATTGTCCACGGCACCTCGGGTCTTTGCCAAGGTAATGGCCGAAATGATGTTTCTTCTGCGAAGAAAAGGCGTATTAATTATCCCTTACTTGGACGATCTCCTGATAAGGGCAAGGTCCAGGGAACAGCTGGAGGACGTAGTAGCACTAACCCAAATAGTGCTGCAACAGCACGGGTGGATTCTGAATTTTCCAAAATCTCAATTGACCCCGACGACACGTCTGCTGTTCCTGGGAATGATTCTGGACACGGTTCAAAAAAAGGTGTTTCTTCCGAAGGAGAAAGCCAGGGAGTTATCCGAACTTGTCAGGAACCTCCTAAAACCAGGGAAAGTGTCTGTGCATCAATGCACAAGAGTCCTGGGAAAGATGGTGGCTTCTTACGAAGCGATTCCATTCGGCAGATTCCACGCACGAACTTTTCAGTGGGATCTGCTGGACAAATGGTCCGGATCACATCTGCAGACACATCAGCGGATAACCTTATCGCCACGGACAAGGGTGTCTCTTCTGTGGTGGTTGCAGAGTGCTCATCTGTTAGAGGGCCGCAGATTCGGCATACAGGACTGGGTCCTGGTGACCACGGATGCCAGTCTGAGAGGCTGGGGAGCGGTCACACAGGGAAGAAACTTCCAGGGAGTATGGTCAAGCCTGGAGATGTCTCTTCACATAAATATACTGGAGCTAAGAGCGATTTACAATGCTCTAAGCCTGGCAAAACCCCTGCTTCAGGGTCAGCCGGTGTTGATCCAGTCGGACAACATCACGGCAGTCGCCCACGTAAACAGACAGGGCGGCACAAGAAGCAGGAGAGCAATGGCAGAAGCTGCAAGGATTCTTCGCTGGGCGGAAGATCATGTGATAGCACTGTCAGCAGTGTTCATTCCGGGAGTGGACAACTGGGAAGCAGACTTCCTCAGCAGACACGATCTACACCCGGGAGAGTGGGGACTTCATCCAGAAGTCTTCCACATGATTGTGAACCGTTGGGAAAAACCAAAGGTGGACATGATGGCGTCTCGCCTCAACAAAAAACTGGACAGGTATTGCGCCAGGTCAAGAGACCCTCAGGCAATAGCTGTGGACGCTCTGGTAACACCGTGGGTGTTCCAGTCAGTGTATGTGTTTCCTCCTCTGCCTCTCATACCAAAAGTACTGAGAATTATACGGCAAAGGGGAGTAAGAACGATACTCGTGGCTCCGGATTGGCCAAGAAGAACTTGGTACCCGGAACTTCAGGAGATGCTCACGGAAGATCCGTGGCCTCTACCTCTAAGACGGGACCTGCTTCAGCAGGGACCGTGTCTATTCCAAGACTTACCGCGGCTGCGTTTGACGGCATGGCGGTTGAACGCCGAATTCTAAGGGAAAAAGGCATTCCGGAAGAGGTCATTCCTACACTGGTAAAAGCCAGGAAGGAGGTGACTGCAAAACATTATCACCGCATTTGGAGAAAATATGTTGCGTGGTGTGAGGCCAGGAAGGCCCCCACGGAGGAATTTCAATTGGGTCGATTCCTACATTTCCTGCAAACAGGATTGTCTATGGGCCTCAAATTGGGGTCCATTAAGGTTCAAATTTCGGCCCTGTCGATTTTCTTCCAGAAAGAATTGGCTTCAGTTCCTGAAGTCCAGACTTTTGTAAAAGGAGTACTACATATACAGCCCCCGGTTGTGCCCCCAGTGGCTCCGTGGGACCTTAATGTAGTTTTGGATTTTCTCAAATCCCATTGGTTTGAGCCACTCAAATCGGCGGATTTGAAATATCTTACATGGAAAGTAACCATGCTACTGGCCCTGGCTTCAGCCAGGAGAGTGTCAGAATTGGCGGCTTTATCCTATAAAAGCCCATATCTGATTTTCCATTCGGACAGGGCAGAACTGCGGACGCGTCCTCATTTTCTGCCTAAGGTGGTGTCAGCGTTTCACCTGAACCAGCCTATTGTGGTGCCTGCGGCTACTAGCGATTTGGAGGATTCCAAGTTGCTGGACGTTGTCAGGGCATTGAAAATATATATTTCAAGGACGGCTGGAGTCAGAAAATCTGACTCGCTGTTTATACTGTATGCACCCAACAAGCTGGGTGCTCCTGCTTCTAAGCAGACGATTGCTCGTTGGATTTGTAGCACAATTCAACTTGCACATTCTGTGGCAGGCCTGCCACAGCCTAAATCTGTCAAGGCCCATTCCACAAGGAAGGTGGGCTCATCCTGGGCGGCTGCCCGAGGGGTCTCGGCATTACAACTCTGCCGAGCAGCTACGTGGTCGGGGGAGAACACGTTTGTAAAATTCTACAAATTTGATACCCTGGCTAAAGAGGACCTGGAGTTCTCTCATTCGGTGCTGCAGAGTCATCCGCACTCTCCCGCCCGTTTGGGAGCTTTGGTATAATCCCCATGGTCCTGACGGAGTCCCCAGCATCCACTAGGACGTTAGAGAAAATAAGATTTTACTTACCGATAAATCTATTTCTCGTAGTCCGTAGTGGATGCTGGGCGCCCATCCCAAGTGCGGATTGTCTGCAATACTTGTACATAGTTATTGTTACAAAAAAAAAAAAATCGGGTTGTTATTGTTGTGAGCCGTCTGTTCAGAGGCTCCTACGTTTGTCATACTGTTAACTGGGTTCAGATCACAAGTTGTACGGTGTGATTGGTGTGGCTGGTATGAGTCTTACCCGGGATTCAAAATCCTTCCTTATTGTGTACGCTCGTCCGGGCACAGTATCCTAACTGAGGCTTGGAGGAGGGTCATAGGGGGAGGAGCCAGTGCACACCACCTGATCCTAAAGCTTTATTTTTGTGCCCTGTCTCCTGCGGAGCCGCTAATCCCCATGGTCCTGACGGAGTCCCCAGCATCCACTACGGACTACGAGAAATAGATTTATCGGTAAGTAAAATCTTATTTTCTCTACCGTCCTTGAGGATGCTGGGACTCCGTATGATTTATAATGAATACTGAATTAATAGTATTTCTTCTCATGTGCTGGTCGCCCTGTTGATGAAGCTCTCGGTCGGCCGTGACTCACACCCTCTCCAGAAGTCCGAAGGGTTATTCCTTTTCCACCACGGATGGAATATTGTGAAAGTCAGTGACTGGTCGACACGGAGCCCTGTCTCAAAGGATCGTATACAGGAATGCTAAGTGATATCATTATTTTCTATGCTGTGAGGGTTTTGCGTTACAGGCACGTGAGGGAGTGTTTGTGTTCGGTAAGTCATAAAATAGATTTACCCTAAAGAGCGAGGGGAGGTTCCTTATGTGGGATCTTCTCTATAATTTTGCAGCAGACTGCCGTACGTATACAGCTAGTATGGCCAGGGGACGGCTGAGGCTGATTCCGATGGTTACTGGAATTTTTCCCTGGGACGGTGTACCGCTGGTTGGGGGGATGCCTCAGTTCAGCTGATCTCGGTGGATATTCCTGGTAAGTCTAACTTCGGGAGTTAGATTCCCTGGCAACAGGCGGTGACTCATTCTTTTGGGGGATGCAGTCATTTTAATCGTTTAAATTCAGTTTTTTGTTTTTCCCTTTTTGTACAGCCTGTGAAAGGTGGAAAGGTAAGAGTTCTGCAGCCTTGTTAGGTTCGCAGAAGAGGATGTCGTTTCTGTTTCTACCACATACGACACAGGTCGCAGAGTCTATATGGCGGGACCCCGCTCCGGTGAGGACTCAGTTACTACTTTCGGTTAGTCTGGGAATAGACTAGGACCGGTGAGTTACTTATGGAATCCAAAGGGGGACATTCTGGATTACTGATGTTTCCCCTCACTGCTTTTCTAATGGATATTGCCGTTTCCCCTCTGGAAGGGTAGGTAGTACGCGGCGCCATACCAGGGGTGTGTCAGGTTCGGGCCTTGTCCTCCTGTCCCGGTTCTAAAAAAAAAAAAAAAAAAAAAAAAAGATGTTTACATGTGGTGTTCTACGCATTCAGATTACCTGGAGGGATAGCCAGGATTGGCTTGGCCATTTCACTGGAGTGATGGTAGTATGATGGTTTTCTCGCAATAGTAAGAGCCATTGTTATTCTGTACTGAGATGTTCGCCTGATTGAGGCGTGGTCAAGAAACAAGTGATCCAAATCGTGGTTTCTCTCTGATTGTTTTTCAACACAGGGAAGGGCTGTTGTTCCCAACGATGCAGATGTCGAAGGTAGTATCAGGGTAGATACTGAATGGTTGAGGTTCTGTGTTTTCCTGTGAAAAAGAGGTCTGAGGATTCTGAGTCGGATCAGATTTGTGGTGCCACTCCATCAGTATGTTCTGTCGATGAGGAAGTTGGGTGCGGCCTTAGAGGTTTTTTCGGTGAGCATGTCGAATGCCAGAGTGGATTTCATGGGACCTGTTGGGGTTGTGGTCCGGGTCTCACCGGCACATGCACCGGACTATAGTTCTAATGGCCAGGATATCACTCCTGTGGTGTCTTCTCAGTTCTCACCTCCTAGAGGGACGAAGGTTCGAGATCCAGGATTAGATCCTGGTGTCCATGTGTGCAGATAGCCGAGGCTAGGGAGTAGTCCTTACATGGGAAGTATTTCCAGAGGAAGCGGTCAAGCTGAGAAGCTTGTTTACAATAAGCTTTCTTGACTTAAGAACGGTTTTCAACGAACAATATTCTTCGTGATCTGCCCGTATTAAGTCTGTTGGACGACTTGACAGCAGTGGCGTAAGTAAGTTGTTAGGGCGGAACAAGGACAGGAGCGCCATTGGCAGAAGCTGAAATGGTTTCCCTGAGTGGAGAGACTGGTAAAGGTTATATTAGCAGTCTTCGTTCCGGACGTAAACGAAGGAGAAATAGATTTCCTCTGCAGACGCCCTCTCCATCCGGGAGATAAACTGTCGTCATCGAGAAGTTTCACAGTTGTGACAAGTCTTTGAGGAGTGTCTCAATTGGACATGTTGGCGTCTCGCCTCAAATACCTCAGGAATAAGATTCCAGGTCAAGGGTCACTCGAGATATAGCGGTGGACGACCTCGTGACACCTTGGGTGTTTTCAGTATATGTGTCCCTTCCGCTTTCACTCTGCGGAAGGCGATGAAAGTAAGAAGAACAGAGGTTCCGGCGATCTTCATTGTTCCGGTCTAGCCAAGGAGGGCTTGGTATCCAGTTTTCCAAGATTTGTTCATATAAGATCCCTGGCCTTTTCCTCTACGCGAGGAACTGTTACCACAAGATCCGGGCGTGTATCAGGACTTACCGCGGCTGCGTTTGACGGTGTGGCGGTTGTACGCCTTATCCTAGTCCAAGTGGGTATTCCCAGGGTGGTCATTTCCACACTTCTTCAGGCTAGAAAAGAATAACCGGAATAGCCTTACCACAGTATTTGGTTTTCAGGACAGTTTGGCCTTATAACTTTTCTTTAAAAAAAAATTGGCCACCTTTCCGGAAGTTCAGACTTTCGTGGAATGAGTACTGCACATCCAACCTCCTTTGTGCCCTATTGGCACAGTGGGATCTAGACGTGGTGTTGGGTTTCTTGGGTCTCACTGATTGGAACCTTTATTAATGGTTATGTAAAATTTTCTCTCTTGGTGAGTGGTCATGATTTTCCCCTTTGGGCGATTGCGAGGCAGTTGTCGGAAGTAGCGGCTTTGTCTCACAAGAGCCCTGTTTGATCTTCCAAGTGGATAGAATTAAGGACGCGGATAATTGTTCTGCCGGAAAGGGTTTTCGGTGTTCTCGGAACACCTGCCTATTTTGTGGCCTGTGGTAATTTCAGCATTGGCTGCTTCAAAGTCTCTCGATGTAGTCAGGGCTTTGAAGATTTATGTCGCCGATTGGGTTCAGTTTGGGGTAACCGAGGCTCTGGGTGTCCGGTATGCTCCCAGCGTGCTTGGGGCGCCTGCGTCTCTGTAGTCTGTTACACGCTGGATCTGTGATACGATTCGGCGTGCTAGCTTTACGGCTGGATTGCAGTGAACAAAGTTGGGGGAGACCCTTCTACTAGGTAGATGGGCTCCTATTGGGCGGATGCCCGAGGTGTCTCGGCGGGTTAGCTTTGCCGAGCGGCTACTTGGTTGGGTTTCAAACACCTTTGCTAAGCTCTACAAGTTTGATACCCTGGCTGACGGGGACCTCATGTTTACTCATTCGGTGCTGCAGAGTCGTCCGCACTCTCCCGCCCGTTCTGGAGCTTTGGTAGAGACCCCATGGTCCTTTTGGAGTCCCCAGCATCCTCTAGGACGTAAGAGAAAATAGGATTTTAGTACCTACCGGTAAATCCTTTTCTCTAACGTCCTAGTGGATGCTGGGGACTCCGTAAGGACCATGGGGAATAGACGGGCTCCGCAGGAGACAGGGCACTTTAAGAAAGAATTTGGATTCTGGTGTGTTCTGGCTCCTCCCTCTATGTCCCTCCTCCAGTTAGAATCTGTGCCCGGACGAGCTGGGTGCTACTTAGTGAGCTCTCCTGAGCTTGCTAAAAAGAAAGTATTTATCTGACGTCCTAGTGGATGCTGGGAACTCCGAAAGGACCATGGGGAAAAGCGGCTCCGCAGGAGACTGGGCACAACTAAAGAAAGCTTTTAGGTCACCTGGTGTGCACTGGCTCCTCCCACTATGACCCTCCTCCAAGCCTCAGTTAGATTTTGTGCCCGGCCGAGGTTGGATGCACACTAGGGGCTCTCCTGAGCTTCTAGAAAGAAAGTATATAATTAGGTTTTTTATTTTACAGTGAGACCTGCTGGCAACAGGCTCACTGCAGCGGGGGACTAAGGGGAGAAGAAGCGAACCTACCTGCTTGCAGCTAGCTTGGGCTTCTTAGGCTACTGGACACCATTAGCTCCAGAGGGATCGACCGCATGGAACTGGCCTTGGTGTTCGGTCCCGGAGCCGCGCCGCCGTCCCCCTTACAGAGCCAGAAGCAAGAAGAGGTCCGGAAAATCGGCGGCAGAAGACATCAGTCTTCACCAAGGTAGCGCACAGCACTGCAGCTGTGCGCCATTGCTCCTCATGCACACTTCACACTCCGGTCACTGAGGGTGCAGGGCGCTGGGTGGGGGCACCCTGAGCAGCAATAAAAACACCTTGGCTGGCATATATATCACAATATATAGCCCCAGAGGCTATATATGTGATAAATACCCCTGCCAGAATCCATAAAAATGCGGGAGAAAAGTCCGCGAAAAAGGGGCGGAGCTATCTCTCTCAGCACACTGGCGCCATTTTCTCTTCACAGTGCAGCTGGAAGACAGCTCCCCAGGCTCTCCCCTGTAGTTTTCAGGCTCAAAGGGTTAAAAAGAGAGGGGGGGCACTAAATTTAGGCGCAATATTGTATCTACAAGCAGCTATTGGGAAAAATTCACTCAATATAGTGTTAATCCCTAAATTATATAGCGCTCTGGTGTGTGCTGGCATACTCTCTCTCTGTCTCCCCAAAGGGTTGTGTGGGGTCCTGTCCTCAGTCAGAGCATTCCCTGTGTGTGTGCGGTGTGTCGGTACGGCTGTGTCGACACGTTTGATGAGGAGGCTTATGTGATGGCAGAGCAGATGCCGATAAATGTGATGTCGCCCCCTGGGGGCCGACACCAGAGTGGATGGATAGGTGGAAGGTATAAACCGACAGTGTCAACTCCTTACATAAAAGGCTGGATGACGTAACAGCTATGGGACAGCCGGCTTCTCAGCCCGCGCCTGCCCAGGCGTCTCAAAGGCCATCAGGGGCTCAAAAACGCCCGCTCCCTCAGATGGCAGACACAGATGTCGACACGGAGTCTGACTCCAGTGTCGACGAGGTTGAGACATATACACAATCCACTAGGAACATCCGTTACATGATCCCGGCAAATAAAAAATGTGTTACGCATTTCTGACATTAACCCAAGTACCACTAAAAAAGGGTTTTATGTTTGGGGAGAAAAAGCAGGCAGTGTTTTGTTCCCCCATCAAATGAGTGAATGAAGTGTGAAAAAGCGTGGGTTCCCCCGATAAGAAACTGGTAATTTCTAAAAAGTTACTGATGGCGTACCCTTTCCCGCCAGAGGATAAGTTACGCTGGGAGATATCCCCTAGGGTGGATAAGGCGCTCACACGTTTGTCAAAAAAGGTGGCACTGCCGTCTTAGGATACGGCCACTTGAAGGTACCTGCTGATAAAAAGCAGGAGGCTATCCTGAAGTCTGTATTTACACACTCAGGAACTAGACTGAGACCTGCAGATAGTGCTGCTGCAGCGTGGTCTGTAACCCTGTCAAACAGGGATACTAGTTTGCGAACATAAGACGTCGTCTTATATATGAGGGATGCAGAGAGGGATATTTTGTCGGCTGGCATCCAAAATTAATGCAATGTCCATTCGGTCAGGAGGTTATTAGAGACCCGACACTGGACAGGTGATGCTGACTTTAAAAGGCACATAGAGCCTTATAAGGGTAAGGAATTGTTTGGGGATGGTCTCTGGGACCTCTTATCCACAGCAACAGCTGGGAGAAATTTTTTTACCTCAGGTTTCCTCACAGCCTCAGAAAGCACTGTATTATCAGGTACAGTCCTTTCGGCTTCAGAAATGCAAGCGTGTAAAACGAGGGAAGAGGGAAAAAGCTGCACCAGTCAGCCAGTTCCCAGAATCAAAATTCTTCCCCCGCTTCCTCTGAGTCCACCGCATGACGCGGGGGCTCCACAGGCGTAGCCAGGTACGGTGGGGGGCCGCCTCAAAAATTTCAGCGATCAGTGGGCTCGCTCACAGGTGGATCCCTAGATCCTTCAAGTAGTATTTCAGGGGTACAAGCTGGAATTCGAGGCGTCTCCCCCCCGCCGTTTCCTCAAATCTGCCTTGCCGACAACTCCCTCAGGCAGGGAGACTGTGCTAAAGGCAATTCACAAGCTGTATTCCCAGCAGGTGATAGTCAAGGTGCCCCTACTTCAACAAGGACGGGGTTACTATTCCACACTGTTTGTGGTACCGAAAGCGGACGGTTCGGTGAGACCCATTTTATATTTGAAATCCTTGAACACATACATAAAAAAATTCAAGTTCAAGATGGAATCGCTCAGGGCGATTATTGCAAGCCTGGAGGAGGGGGATTACATGGTATCCCTGGACATCAAGGAGGCTTACCTACATGTCCCCATTTACCATCCTCACCAGGAGTACCTCAGATTTGTGGTACAGGATTGCCATTACCAATTCCAAACACTGCCGTTTGGACTGTCCACGGCACCGAGGGTCTTTACCAAGGTAATGGCAGAAATGATTATTCTCCTTCGAGAAAGGAAGTTTTAATTATCCCGTACTTGGACGATCTCCTTATAAAGGCGAGGTCCAAGGAGCAGTTGTTGGTCGGAGTAGCACTATCTCGGGAAGTGCTACAACAGCACGGATGGATTCTATACATTCCAAAGTCTCACAGCTGGTTCCTACCACACGCCTACTGTTCCTGGGGATGGTTCTGGACACAGAACAGAAAAAAGTGTTTCTCCCGCAGGAGAAAGCCAAGGAGCTGTCATCTCTAGTCAGAGACCTCCTGAAACCAAAACAGGTATCGGTGCATCACTGCACACGAGTCCTGGGAAAAATGGTAGCTTCTTACGAAGCAAAATTCCATTCGGCAGGTTCCATGCAAGAACCTTTCAGTGGGCCCTCTTGGACAAGTGGTCGGGATCGCATCTTCAGATACCCTGGTCCTTGGAGACAGGGTTATCTCTACTGTGGTGGCTGCAGAGTGCTCCTCTTCAAGAGGGCCGCAGATTCGGCATACAGGACTGGGTCCTGGTAACCACGGATGCCAGCCTTCGAGGCTGGGGGGCAGTCACACAGGGAAGAAATTTCCAAGGACTTTGGTCAAGTCAGGAGTCGTCCCTACACATAAATATTCTGGAACTGAGGGCCATTTACAATGCCCTAAGTCTGGCAAGGCCTCTGCTTCAAAACCAGCCGGTACTGATCCAATCAGGCAACATCACGGCAGTCGCCCATGTAAACCGACAGGGCGGCACAAGAAGCAGGATGGTGATGGCAGAAGCCACAAGGATTCTCCGATGGGCGGAAAATCACGTCTTAGCACTGTCAGCAGTGTTCATTCCGGGAGTGGACAACTGGGAAGCAGACTTCCTCAGCGGACACGACCTACACCCGGGAGAGTGGGGACTTCATCCAGAAGTCTTCCAACTGTTGGTAAACCGTTGGGAAAGGCCACAGGTGGACATGATGGCGTCCCGCCTAAACAAAAAACTAGAGAGATATTGCGCCAGGTCAAGGGACCCTCAGGCGATAGCTGTGGACGCTCTAGTGACACCGTGGGTGTACCAGTCAGTTTATGTGTTCCCTCCTCTGCCTCTCATACCAAGGGTACTGAGAATAATAAGAAAACGAGGAGTAAGAACAATACTCGTGGTTCCGGATTGGCCAAGACGAGCGTGGTACCCGGAACTTCAAGAGATGATCTCAGAGGACCCATGGCCTCTGCCGCTCAGACAGGACCTGCTGCAGCAGGGGCCCTGTCTGTTCCAAGACTTGCTGCGTTTGACGGCATGGCGGTTGAACGCCGGATCCTGAAGGAAAAGGGCATTCCGGAGGAAGTCATTCCTACGCTGATTAAAGCCAGGAAAGATGTAACTGCAAAGCATTATCACCGCATATGGCGGATGTATGTTGCTTGGTGTGAGGCCCAAAAGGCCCCAACAGAGGAATTTCAACTGGGTCGATTTCTGCATTTCCTACAAGCAGGAGTGACTATGGGCCTGAAATTAGGCTCCATTAAGGTACAGATCTCGGCTCTGTCGATTTTCTTCCAGAAAGAACTAGCTTCACTACCTGAAGTTCAGACGTTTGTTAAGGGAGTGCTGCATATTCAGCCCCTTTTGTGCCTCCAGTGGCACCTTGGGATCTCAACGTGGTGTTGAGTTTCTTAAAATCACATTGGTTTGAGCCACTTAAAACCGTGGATCTAAAATATCTCACGTGGAAAGTGGTCATGTTATTGGCCTTGGCTTCAGCCAGGCGTGTGTCAGAATTGGCGGCTTTGTCATGTAAAAGCCCTTATCTGATTTTCCATATGGATAGGGCAGAATTGAGGACTCGTCCCCAGTTTCTCCCTAAGGTGGTATCAGCTTTTCTCTATCGTCCTAAGTGGATGCTGGGGTTCCTGAAAGGACCATGGGGAATAGCGGCTCCGCAGGAGACAGGGCACAAAAGTAAAGCTTTTACAGGTCAGGTGGTGTGTACTGGCTCCTCCCCCCATGACCCTCCTCCAGACTCCAGTTAGATTTTTGTGCCCGGCCGAGAAGGGTGCAATTCTAGGTGGCTCTCATAAAGAGCTGCTTAGAGAGTTTAGCTTAGGTTTTTATTTTACAGTGATTCCTGCTGGCAACAGGATCACTGCAACGAGGGACAGAGGGGAGAAGAAGTGAACTCACCTGCGTGCAGGATGGATTGGCTTCTTGGCTACTGGACATGAAGCTCCAGAGGGACGATCACAGGTACAGCCTGGATGGTCACCGGAGCCACGCCGCCGGCCCCCTCACAGATGCTGAAGCAAGAAGAGGTCCAGAATCGGCGGCTGAAGACTCCTGCAGTCTTCTTAAGGTAGCGCACAGCACTGCAGCTGTGCGCCATTTTCCTCTCAGCACACTTCACACGGCAGTCACTGAGGGTGCAGGGCGCTGGGAGGGGGGCGCCCTGGGAGGCAAATGAAAACCTTTAAAAAGGCTAAAAATACCTCACATATAGCCCCAGAGGCTATATGGAGATATTTACCCCTGCCTAAATGTACTAAATAGCGGGAGACGAGCCCGCCGGAAAAGGGGCGGGGCCTATCTCCTCAGCACACGGCGCCATTTTCTGTCACAGCTCCGCTGGTCAGGAAGGCTCCCAGGTCTCTCCCCTGCACTGCACTACAGAAACAGGGTATAACAGAGAGGGGGGGCAAAATAAATGGCAATATATCAATATAAAAGCAGCTATAAGGGAGCACTTAATCATAAGGCTATCCCTGTCATATATAGCGCTTTTTGGTGTGTGCTGGCAGACTCTCCCTCTGTCTCCCCAAAGGGCTAGTGGGTCCTGTCTTCGTATAGAGCATTCCCTGTGTGTCTGCTGTGTGTCGGTACGTGTGTGTCGACATGTATGAGGACGTTATTGGTGTGGAGGCGGAGCAATTGCCAAATATGAGGATGTCACCTCCTAGGGGGTCGACACCAGAATGGATGCCTTTATTTGTGGAATTACGGGATAGCGTCAACTCGCTTAAGCAGTCGTTTGCCGACATGAGGCGGCCGGACACTCAATTAGTGCCTGTCCAGGCGCCTCAAACACCGTCAGGGGCTGTAAAACGCCCCTTGCCTCAGTCGGTCGACACAGACCCAGACACAGGCACTGATTCCGGTGGTGAAGGTGACGAATCAACCGTATTTTCCAGTAGGGCCACACGTTATATGATTTTGGCAATAAAGGAGATGTTACATTTAGCTGATACTACAGGTACCACTAAACAGGGTATTATGTGGGGTGTGAAAAAACTACCAGTAGTTTTTACCGAATCAGAAGAATTAAATGACGTGTGTGATGAAGCGTGGGGTGCCCCGATAAAAAACTGCTAATTTCAAAGAAGTTATTGGCTTTATACCCTTTCCCGCCAGAGGTTAGGGAGCGCTGGGAAACACCTCCTAGGGTGGACAAAGCGCTAACACGCTTATCAAAACAAGTGGCGTTACCCTCTCCTGAGACGGCCGCACTTAAAGATCCATCAGATAGGAGGATGGAAAATATCCAAAAAGGTATATACACACATGCAGGTGTTATACTACGACCAGCTATTGCGACTGCCTGGATGTGCAGTGCTGGGGTAGTTTGGTCAGAGTCCCTGATCAAAAATATTGATACCCTGGACGGGGACAATATTTTACTGTCGTTAGAACAAATAAAGGATGCATTTCTTTATATGCGTGATGCACAGAGAGATATCTGCACACTGGCATCACGGGTAAGTGCTATGTCCATTTCGGCCAGAAGAGCTTTATGGACACGACAGTGGACAGGCGATGCGTAGAGGAGTTATTTGGGGTCGGTCTATCGGATTTGGTGGCCACGGCTACGGCCGGGAAATCCACCTTTCTACCTCAAGTCACTCCCCAACAGAAAAAGGCACCGACTTTTCAACCGCAGCCTTTTCGTTCCTTTAAAAATAAGAGAGCAAAGGGCTATTCATATCTGCCACGAGGCAGAGGACGAGGGAAGAGACAGCAACAGGCAGCTCCTTCCCAGGAACAGAAGCCCTCCCCGGCTTCTACAAAAGCCTCAGCATGACGCTGGGGCTTCGCAAGCGGACTTGGGGGCGGTAGGCGGTCGTCTCAAAAATTACAGCGCGCAGTGGGCTCACTCGCAGGTAAATCCCTGGATCCTGCAGATAATATCTCAGGGGTACAGGTTGAAATTAGAGACAGAGCCACCTCGCCGTTTCCTGAAGTCGGCTTTACCAACGTCCCCCTCAGAAAGGGAGACGGTTTTGGAAGCCATTCACAAGCTGTATTCTCAGCAGGTGATAGTCAAGGTACCTCTTCTACAACAAGGGAAGGGGTATTATTCCACTCTTTTTGTGGTACCGAAGCCGGATGGCTCGGTAAGGCCTATTCTAAATCTGAAGTCCTTGAACCTGTACATAAAGAAGTTCAAGTTCAAGATGGAGTCACTCAGAGCAGTGATAGCGAACCTGGAAGAAGGGGACTTTATGGTATCCTTGGACATCAAGGATGCGTTTCTCCACGTTCCAATTACCCCTCACACCAGGGGTACCTCAGGTTCGTTGTACAAAACTGTCACTATCAGTTTCAGACGCTGCCGTTTGGTTTGTCCACGGCACCTCGGGTCTTTACAAAGGTAATGGCCGAGATAATATTTCTTCTTCGAAGAAAAGGCGTATTAATTATCCCATATTTGGACGATCTCCTAATAAGGACAAGGTCCAGAGAACAGCTAGAGATGGGTTTAGCACTATCTCAAGAGGTGCTAAAGCAGCACGGATGGATTCTGAATATTCCAAAATCCCAATTAATGCCGACAACTCGTCTGCTGTTCCTGGGGATGATTCTGGACACAGTTCAGAAAAAGGTTTTTCTTCCCGAAGAAAAAGCCAAGGAGTTATCTGACCTGGTCAGGAACCTCCTAAAACCAGGAAAGGTGTCTGTACATCAATGCACAAGAGTCCTGGGAAAAAATGGTAGCTTCTTACGAAGCAATCCCTTTCGGCAGATTCCATGCAAAGGGATCTGTTGGACAAATGGTCAGGGTCGCATCTTCAGATGCACCTGCGGATAACCCTGTCGCCGAGGACAAGGGTATCCCTTCTGTGGTGGTTGCAGGAGGCTCATCTATTGGAGGGCCGCAGATTCGGCATGCAGGATTGGATCCTGGTGACCACGGATGCCAGCCTGAGAGGCTGGGGAGCAGTCACACAGGGAAGAAATTTCCAGGGAGTGTGGTCGAGCCTGAAAAAGTCTCTTCACATAAGCATTCTGGAACTAAGAGCAATCTACAATGCTCTAAGCCAGGCGGAACCTCTGCTTCAAGGAAGACCGGTGTTGATCCAGTCGGACAACATCACGGCAGTCGCCCATGTAAACAGACAGGGCGGCACAAGAAACAGAATGGCAGAAGCTGCCAGGATCCTTCGCTGGGCGGAGAATCACGTGATAGCACTGTCAGCAGTATTCATCCCGGGCGTGGACAACTGGGAAGCAGACTTCCTCAGCAGACACGACCTTCACCCGGGAGAGTGGGTACTTCATCCAGAAGTTTTCCACATGCTATTAAACCGTTGGGTAAAACCAATGGTGGACATGATGGCGTCTCGCCTCAACAAGACACTGGACAGTTATTGCGCCAGGTCAAGAGATCCGCAGGCAATAGCTGTGGACGCGTTGGTAACACCTTGGGTGTACCAGTCCGTATATGTGTTTCCTCCTCTGCCTCTCATACCAAAGGTATTGAGGATTATACGGCAAAGAGGAGTAAGACTAGTGGCTCCGGATTGGCCAAGAAGGACTTGGTACCCGGAACTTCAAGAGATGGTCGCGGACGATCCGTGGCCTCTACTTCTGAGAAGGGACCTGCTTCAGCAGGGTCCTTGTCTTTTTCAAGACTTACCGCGGCTGCGTTTGACGGCATGGCGTTTGAATGCCAGATCCTAAAAGGAAAAGGCATTCCAGAAGAAGTCATTCCTACCTTGATAAAGGCAAGGAAGGAAGTCACCGCGAAGCATTATCGCCGTATTTGGCGAAAATATGTTGCGTGGTGCGAGCAGCGGAGTGCTCCGATGGAGGAATTTCAACTGGGTCGTTTTCCTACATTTCCTGCAATCAGGATTGTCTATGGGTCTCAAATTGGGATCTATTAAGGTTCAAATTTCGGCCCTATCAATATTCTTCCAAAAAGAATTGGCCTCAGTCCCTGAGGTCCAGATTTTTATCAAAGGAGTACTGCATATACAGCCTCCTGTGGTGCCTAAGGTGGCACCGTGGGATCTAAATGTAGTTTTAGATTTCCTCAAATCCAATTGGTTTGAACCACTAAAGAATGTGGATTTGAAATATCTCACATGGAAAGTGACTATGTTACTGGCCCTGGCTTCGGCCGGGAGAGTATCTGAACTGGCGGCTTTGTTTTATAAAAGCCCTTATTTAATTTTCCATTCGACATAGGGCAGAGCTGCGGACGCGTCCGCATTTTCTCCCTAAGGTGGTATCAGCGTTTCACCTGAACCAGCCTATTGTAGTGCCTGCGGCTACAGACGACTTGAAGGACTCCAAGTTGTTGGACGTTGTCAGAGCCTTAAAAATATACATTTAAAGGACGGCTGGAGTCAGAAAATCTGACTCGCTGTTTATACTGTATGCACCCAACAAGTTGGGTGCACCTGCTTCTAAGCAGTCGATTGCTCGTTGGATTTGTAACAAAATTCAACTTGTACATTCTGTGGCAGGCCTGCCACAGCCTAAATCTGTTAAGGCCCATTCCGCAAGGAAGGTGGGCTCATCTTGGGCGGCTGCCCGAGGGGTCTCGGCATTACAACTCTGCCGAGCAGCTACGTGGTCAGGGGAGAACACGTTTGTAAATTTTTACAAATTTGATACCCTGGCAAAGGAGGACCTGGAGTTCTCTCATTCGGTGCTGCAGAGTCATCCGCACTCTCCCGCCCGTTTGGGAGCTTTGGTATAATCCCCATGGTCCTTTCAGGAACCCCAGCATCCACTTAGGACGATAGAGAAAATAAGAATTTACTTACCGATAATTCTATTTCTCGGAGTCCGTAGTGGATGCTGGGCGCCCATCCCAAGTGCGGATTATCTGCAATACTTGTACATAGTTATTGTTAACTAATTCGGGTTATTGTTTAGGAAGCCATCTTTCAGAGGCTCCTCTGTTATCATACTGTTAACTGGGTTTAGATCACAAGTTGTACGGTGTGATTGGTGTGGCTGGTATGAGTCTTACCCGGGATTCAAAATCCTCCCTTATTGTGTACGCTCGTCCGGGCACAGTACCTAACTGGAGTCTGGAGGAGGGTCATGGGGGGAGGAGCCAGTACACACCACCTGACCTGTAAAAGCTTTACTTTTGTGCCCTGTCTCCTGCGGAGCCGCTATTCCCCATGGTCCTTTCAGGAACCCCAGCATCCACTACGGACTCCGAGAAATAGAATTATCGGTAAGTAAATTCTTATTTTCACTTGAACCAACCTATTGTGGTGCCTGCGGCTACTAGGGACTTGGAGGATTCCAAGTTACTGGAAGTAGTCAGGGCCTTGAAAATTTATGTTTCCAGGATGGCTAGAGTCAGGAAAACTGACTCGCTATTTATCCTGTATGCACCCAACAAGCTGGGTGCTCCTGCTTCTAAGCAGACTATTGCTCGCTGGATTTGTAGCACAATTCAGCTGGCGCATTCTGCGGCTGGACTGCCGCATCCTAAATCAGTAAAAGCCCATTCCACAAGGAAGGTGGGCTCATCTTGGGCGGCTGCCCGAGGGGTCTCGGCTTTACAACTTTGCCGAGCTGCTACTTGGTCAGGGGCAAACACGTTTGCAAAATTCTACAAATTTGATACCCTGGCTGAGGAGGACCTTGAGTTCTCTCATTCGGTGCTGCAGAGTCATCCGCACTCTCCCGCCCGTTTGGGAGCTTTGGTATAATCCCCATGGTCCTTTCGGAGTTCCCAGCATCCACTAGGACGTCAGAGAAAATAAGATTTTACTCACAAGTAAATCTATTTCTCGTAGTCCGTAGTGGATGCTGGGCGCCCGTCCCAAGTGCGGATTGTCTGCAATACTTGTATATAGTTATTGTTGAGCCATCTGTTGAGAGGCTCAGTTGTTTTCATACTGTTAAACTGGGTATGGTATCACGAGTTATACGGTGTGATTGGTGTGGCTGGTAAGAGTCTTACCCGGGATTCAAAATCCTTCCTTATTATGTCAGCTCGTCCGGGCACAGTGTCCTAACTGAGGCTTGGAGGAGGGTCATAGTGGGAGGAGCCAGTGCACACCAGGTGACCTAAAAGCTTTCTTTAGTTGTGCCCAGTCTCCTGCGGAGCCGCTATTCCCCATGGTCCTTTCGGAGTTCCCAGCATCCACTACGGACTACGAGAAATAGATTTACCGGTGAGTAAAATCTTATTTTTGAGCCACTCAAAATCGTGGAGTTAAAATTTCTCACGTGGAAGGTGGTCATGCTATTGGCCTTCGCTTCAGCTAGGCGTGTGTCAAATTAGCGGCTTTTTTGCATTAAAGCTCCTATCTGGTTTTTCCATATGGACAGGGCAGAATTTCGGACCCGTCCACAATTTCTGCCAAAAGTGGTGTCATCTTTTCATATGAACCAACCTATTGTGGTGCCTGTGGCTACTCGTGACTTGGAGGATTCCGAGTTACTAGATGTGGTCAGGGCTTTGAAGGTTTATGTAGCCAGAACGGCTAGAGTCAGGAAAACTGAGTCGCTGTTTATCCTGTAGGCACCCAACAAGCTGGGTGCTCCCGCTTCAAAGCAAACTATTGCTTGCTGGATCTGTAACACGATTCAGCAGGCTCATTCTGCGGCTGGATTACCGCTTCCAAAATCAGTAAAAGCCCACTCCACAAGGAAGGTGGGCTCTTCTTGGGCGGCTGCCCGAGGGGTCTCGGCATTACAGCTTTGCCGAGCAGCTACTTGGTCAGGTTCGAACACTTTTGCAAAGTTTTACAAGTTTGATACCCTGGCTGAGGAGGACCTTGTGTTTGTTCATTCGGTGCTGCAGAGTCATCCGCACTCTCCCGCCCGTTTGGGAGCTTTGGTATAATCCCCATGGTCCTTACGGAGTCCCCAGCATCCACTAGGACGTTAGAGAAAATAAGATTTTACTTACCGGTAAATCTATTTCTCGTAGTCCGTAATGGATGCTGGGCGCCCGTCCCAAGTGCGAACTTCTTCTGCAATGCTTGTATATAGTTATTGCTTAAATAAGGGTTATGTTTGGTTGCATCAGGGTTGATCTGATGCTCCGTTGTTGTTCATACTGTTAACTGGGTAAATTTATCACGAGTGATACGGTGTGACTGGTATGAGTCTTGCCCTGGATTCCAAAATCCTTTCCTTGTACTGTCAGCTCTTCCGGGCAGTTTCTCTAACTGAGGTCTGGAGGAGGGACACAGAGGGAGGAGCCAGAACACACCAGAATCCAAATTCTTTCTTAAAGTGCCCTGTCTCCTGCGGAGCCCGTCTATTCCCCATGGTCCTTACGGAGTCCCCAGCATCCACTACGGACTACGAGAAATAGATTTACCGGTAAGTAAAATCTTATTTTCTCCTAGTCCGTAGAGGATGCTGGGCGCCCGTCCCAGTGCGTACTATGTCTACAGTATTGGTTTTGGTGACACTTTGTGGTATTTTTTATCTTTCACGCTATTACTGACGTTGTTCATGTCTTGGCATGTGCTTTCTTATTAGTGGTTGGGTTGACACACGGGTTGTGTTACATATTCTCTCAGCCTATGGCTGTATGGTTTTCATATCGTGGGCTGGTATTCTGTTGAAGGCCATGTCTTGCGGTATGTTCATGGTGTGAGCTGGGGTAACACTCACTGTGTTTAACTTATAAATTCTTTTCGCGAAATGTCCATCTCTCCTGGGCACAGTTTTCTAACGGAGGTCTGGAGGAGGGGCATAGAGGGAGGAGCCAGTTTACACCCAGTTTAAGTCTTTATAGTGTGCCCAAGCTCCTGCGGATCCGTCCATACCCCATGGTCCTTTTGGAGTCCCCAGCATCCTCTACGGACTAGGAGAAAAGGATTTACCGGTAGGTACTAAAATCCTATTTTTTCAAACACAGCCTGTGACATGGAAGGTATTAGAAAAATTGCCTAAAAGGTTATAGTTTTACTAACGTGGACATTACTGAAAGTTTTGAGGGCTTTAACACTACCCATGCACGTTCTTAGCGGGCACTTCTGTTCAGTGTGTTGTCCGCACTGATGATTTTTGAAATGGGATATGATGTTTTGTACTATGATTGTGCTGTGATGGTATGAAAGGGCTAATAGAAATATTAAGTTATAAGTAAAACCTCTGAGGTTGCCAGCGCTGAATGTGTTTATGACAGCATGGGCTCCGTGTTGGTTAGCTCAGTAGAGATGGGGAAAAGTTGACACCCCCAGAAGGTCTGTTGTGTGTCTCAACTTTCCAGTCCTTGAGATTAATTTACTAAGCAGCAATTTTGGTAAGCCTCCACTTCTCTAGGGCTTTTAACCCTGAATTTTAACATGGCGATCCTGTTGAAAGCAAAACGCAGCATCAGGAGTTCCACAGAGTCTGAAAAAGAAAGTATTTACAAAGTGTACTCAATGCGCATCACAGCTAGATTAAACATTCATTCTAGTGCCAATTAAATATTAGTGTAACAGACAACACGCCCCTGGCCCCAAACTTAAACGTATTTGTTTCCAAGCTGCACTCTACAAACTATTACCTGGAATGTAAGCGTATTGTGGTCACAATTACCCACCTGACCTATTTTTTTATTTTATTTTAGGGCAGTGGTCTCAAACTGTGGGGTATATTCAATTAAAGTCTTATCCATTCCGCCATACATTTGTTGGAATGGATCGGACAAGCCCTATTCAATTGAGTGGCCAAATCCGGCATCCGTGCAGCTGCTGTCAGCAGCTCCCCGTGTGTGAGATTACAGGGAGCTGCTGGAGGGCGCCGCACATCATGGCACTCAGCAGTGTAGCCCAGTGCCAGCCGAGAGGTGCTTGGCTGGGTGGACGCCGGTCATAAGGTACCTGCCTTCCCTGCTGCCTCATAGCCTGCCACACCGCTCCCCCCGTCTCCTCACTGAAATCCGACTTTTTTTAAAGTTGGATTGAGATTGTCAGAAACGGGACCAAAACCTGTTGAATTTGGTCCCGTTTCCGACAGAAGCACGCGGATCTGCGGCTATTCCCCCGATCCACATGCTTTCCAACAAGTCTAATATCCTGATTTGTCGGAAAGCTGAGGGGGATATTGAATAGGTTGGAACCCCTTCCGACCATAAAAAGTCAAGAACTGTTGTCTTTAGGACAAGACGGCAGTTTCAACTGTAATTAAATATACCCCTGTGTGTCTAGACACCCTGGGGTACCTCAGGACATTTCCAGGGGTGCAATGGATTGGTGGTCCAGGACTAATTTTAAAATTATTTATGGTCAACTTAATAGGCAAAACCAGTGCTGGTGGCTGCCAGTTATAAAATATGTGCACAAACAGAACCAAATCCCTCACCACAAAATTGAACCTAAGGATTATATAAACATAATTTACTTTCATTTAATATAAAATAATTTAATTAAAGGAGAGAAAAAAAGATACTCTAGGGTGCCGTGATTTAAAAAAAGTGTGGGAACCACTGTTTGTTTTTATTTTGTAAATTTGTAACCTTTTGCTTGTTTTTTTTTTTTAATGAGAGTAGACTTTAAGTAATGGGGGCAGATGTACTAAGCCTTGGAGAGAGAGCGTACCAACCAATCAGCTCCTTACTCATTTTTCAAACACTATTGGGGCAGATGTATTAACATAAAGAAGGCATAAGGAAGTGATAAACCAGTGATAAATGCACCAGCCAATCAGCTCCAATATGTCAATTATCAGGAGCTGATTGGCTGGTGCGTTTATCACTTATGCCTTCTCCAGGTTAATACATTTGCCCCACAGCCTGTAACATGGCAGTTAGGAGCTGATTAGCTGGTACTTTATCTCTCTCCTCTTGGCTTATTATATCTCCCTCATAGTGAGAACGTTCAACATAGTATAACTCTTATGGGAAGATGTTTAGTTGCTCTCTTTGAAGAACTTGCGTTTGTTATTCATTTGACTTTTATTTCTAACAGTCAGTCAGTGGAAGTACAAGACCGTATACTTGCTGTGACACCATTGCGCCCAAAGGAAAACCCTGGAGCACTGCAACAAGACCAAAGAGCCTGAAGTAAAACATGGAGGTTTGTGTATATGTTTTTGTAGGATGCAGATTGAATTGTTTGAGGAGGACTTTTAGCGTAACTGCTGAACATTGAGTAGGCAGTTAATGTTAACATGTAAAACAGCTGCGTGATACAGGCATAAATAATGCTGAGACCAGATTGTTTTCAAGGCATGGTTAAAGCAGATGGTAAAATTTGGTATTTTTGCTTACTAATTTCTCCAATGTACTGAACTTATACTTCATACTTGCGTTCCAGAAAACGTGGGCTTGTTGCCCCTGTCTACTGGGAGGGGAGAGCCAGGGGTCTGCAAACTTCTTAGCCTCGCATGCCCCCTCTTCCGTTGGCCAGCTGCGCAAACTGAGGCTTACTCAGCTGGCCATCTGTGGGGAACATTGCAACATTGAATCCCAGCTTGCGACGTCTGTCACAGTGCTGGGATCATAGCTACATGCAGGAGGAGTCTCTTCTACTGAGACTTCTCCTGCATGCCCTACCTAGAGATTAAACGGAAATTCAATGCTACTTACTGCAGCGGGGTACACTGGTATTCCACAGGGAATAACATCGGGGTGTAGAGTTGGATCTTGATCCGAGGCACCAAAATGCTAAAAGCTTTGACTGTTGCATAGCGCCTCTTCTATATCCCCACCTCCAGGCACTGGAGCTCAGTTTGTAAGTTGGTGCCTGCAGTGCAGGCAGCTAACAGTAGTGCAGCCCTGAAAAGAACTTCCGCCTCCCAGGATGCCTCCTTTGGACGTCGGGTTCTTGTGCCCGCTACTGTGCGTCCCCTCCCATGAGGAACTGCTTTAGGACATCCCCAATGTTATTCCCTGTGGAATACCAGTGTACCCCGCTGCAGAAAAACGAGTTTTATGGTAAGAACTTACCTTTGTTAAAACTCTTTCTGCGAGGTACACTGGGCTCCACAAGTCTGGACAATGGGGTGTAGAGTAGGATCTTGATCCGAGGCACCAACAGGCTCAAAGCTTTGACCTTCTTCCCAAGATGCATAGCGCCGCCTCCTATATCACCCCGCCTCCCAGCACAGGAGCTCAGTTTAGTTAACCAGCCCAATGCAGTAGCAGGAAAAGAGACGACAACGGTTAGTAGCCACATACACCACACTCTCACGACAAGAGAAGTGTCAGCGGCTAATGCCATATCAACCCAAAGAAGTTAAGTGCGTTAGGGTGGGCGCCTTGTGGAGCCCAGTCTACCTCGCAGAAAGAGTTTTAACAAGGGTAAGTTCTTACCATAAAACTAGTTTTCTGCTGCGGGGTACACTGGGCTCCACAAGTCTGGACAATGGGGATGTCCTAAAGCAGTTCCTTATGGGAGGGGACGCACTGTAGCGGGCACAAGAACCCGGCATCCAAAGGAAGCATCCTGGGAAGCGGCAGTATCGAAGGCATAGAACCTTATGAACGTGTTCCCGGAGGGCCACGTAGCCGCCTTGCACAATTGATCAAGGGTCGCACCACGTTGGGCCACCCAAGAAGGTCCAACAGACCGAGTAGAATGGGCCGTAATGTGAACAGGAGCTGACAGACCAGCCTTCACATAAGCATGCGCAATCGCCATTCTGATCCACCTGGCCAGGGTCTGCTTGTGAGCAGGCCAGCCACGTTTGTGAAATCCAAACACAACAAAGAGAATCAGACTTTCGAATAGAAGCAGTTCTCTTCACATAGATACGGAGAGCCCGTACCACATCCAAAGACCGCTCTTTGGGAGACAAATCAGGAGAGACAAAAGCTGGAACCACAATCTCCTGATTAAGGTGGAACGAAGAAACCACCTTAGGCAAATATCCGGGACGAGTCCTAAGAACCGCTTGGTCACGGTGAAAAATCAGATATGGGGAACTACAAGACCAGGCACCCAAATCCGCAACTCTTCTAGCAGAGGCAATAACCAACAGAAACACCACCTTAAGGGAAAGCCACTTAAGGTCAGCTGAACCAAGAGATTCAAATGGAGACTCTTGTAACGCCTCCAAAACCACCGACAAGTCCCAAGGAGCCACAGGCGGGACATAGGGAGGTTGGATACGCAACACACCCTGAGTGAAAGTATGAACATCAGGTAAAGTCGCAATTTTTCTCTGAAACCAAACCGACAAGGCAGAAATATGAACCTTGAGGGAGGCCAGACGCAGGCCTAAATCTAGGCCCTGTTGTAGAAAAGCCAAAAGTTTGGCTGTACTAAACTTGGAAGCGTCATAATGGTTAGATGCGCACCAAACAAAGTAGGAATGCCAGACCCGATGGTAAATCCGAGCAGAGGCCGGTTTCCGGGCCCGCAACATAGTTTTAATGACCTCTTCAGAAAAACCCTTAGCTCTTAAGACGGAAGCTTCAAGAGCCACGCCATCAAAGACAGCCGGGCTAGGTCCTGGTAGACACAGGGGCCCTGAACGAGGAGGTCTGGGCGTTGTGGAAGTAGAAATGGACGCTCTGACGATAGGCCTTGCAGGTCTGAGAACCAGTGCCGTCTGGGCCACGCCGGAGCTATGAGAAGCAGATTTCCTTTTTCTTGCTTGAACTTCCGAATTACCCTGGGCAGGAGTGACACCGGAGGGAACACGTACGGCAGCCGAAACCTCCACGGCACTGCCAGCGCATCCACGAAATGCTGCTCGAGTATCCCTTGTCCTTGCTCCGAAGACCGGAACCTTGTGATTGTGTCGAGACGCCATCAGATCCACATCTGGAGGACCCCACCTTTCCATGAGGAGTTGAAACACTTCTGGATGGAGGCCCCACTCGCCGGCATGCACGTCCTGATGACTGAGAGAGTCCGCTTCCCAATTCAGGACTCCCGGAATGAATATTGCCGGTAGATGGCGTTCTGCCCAACGTAGAATCCGTGAGGCTTCCTTCATTGCCAAACGGCTTCAAGTGCCGCCTTGATGATTTATGTAAGCCACAGTGGTGGCGTTGTCCGACTGTACTTGAACAGGACGGTTCTGAATCAAATGCTGGGCTAGGTTCAACGCTTTGAAGACCGCCCGCAATTCCAGAATGTTGATCGAGAGGAGAGATTCCTCCTTGGTCCACCGACCCTGCAAGGAGTGCTGCTCCAGCACCGCGCCCCAACCTCTTAGACTGGCATCTGTCGTCAACAGGACCCAGTTGGATATCCAGAAGGGACGGCCCCTGCACAATTGTCGGTCCTGGAGCCACCAGAGCAGTGACAGATGGACCTCTGGAGTCAAAGAGATCATTTGAGACCTGATCCGGGGAGGCAGGCCGTCCCACTTGGCTAGAATCGGCTTCTGGAGGGGGCGAGAATGGAATTGAGCATACTCCACCATGTCGAATGCTGATACCATGAGGCCCAGCACCTGCATTGCCGAATGTATCGACACTTGCGGACGAGAAAGGAAGCAACGAATCCTGTCCTGAAGTTTCAGGACTTTCTCCTGAGACAAGAACAACCTCTGGTTGTGAGTGTCCAACAGCGCTCCCAGATGCACCATGCTCTGAGCAGGGACCAGGGAGGATTTCTTCCAGTTGATGAGCCACCCGTGGGCTTGTAGAAACCGGACCGTCGTATCTAGATGACGCAGGAGAAGATCTGGGGAATTTGCCAGGATTAACAAGTCGTCCAGATACGGCAGTATCCTGACCCCTTGACGGCGGAGTACCACCGTCATCACCGCCATAACTTTGGTGAAGACTCGCGGAGCCGTTGTTAAACCAAAAGGTAACGCCCGAAACTGGTAATGGAGGTTACCAATAGCGAACCTCAGGTATTGTTGATGTGACACTGCTATAGGAATATGCAGGTAAGCATCCTGTATGTCCAGGGAGACCATGTAGTCCCCAGGTTCCAAGGCCAGAACTATAGAGCGAAAGGTTTCCATACGGAACTTGGAAACCTTCACAAACTTGTTTAGTGCCTAGAGGTTGAGAATGGGCCGGGAGGACCCATTCGGTTTCGGGACTAGAAACAGCGGAGAATAGTACCCCTGGCCCCTCTGAGCAAGAGGCACCTGTACTACGACTCCTGTATCCAGGAGGGTCTGTACCACCGAATGCAGAGTGTTTGCCTTTGTCTGGTCCGACTGGACGTCTGTCTGGCAAAATCGATGAGGGGGTCGGTTTTTGAAGGCTATGACGTAATCTCGAGTGACGACTTCCAACCATGGTCTTCAACCATTCCTGGGTATACCCTAGAAGCCGGCCCCCCACCCTGGGATCCCCCAGCGGGAAGCCCGCACCGTCATGCGGCAGGCTAATCGGTCCTGGCTGCTGGCTGACGGGCAGCCCAGGCTCTTTTGGGCTTCGGCTTACCAGGTTTGGAAGTGCGGGCCTGCTTATGGTACGCCTGACCTTTTTGCTTTACCTGAAGGACGAAAGGGGCGAAAGGACGGGCCTTTGGCCTTCGACACAGAAGGAGCTGTATTAGGCAGACGGGCAGTTTTGGCAGTAGCCAAGTCAGCCACTATCTTATTTAAGTCCTCCCCAAACAGAATATCCCCCTTGAAAGGGAGTACCTCCAGGGTTTTTCTAGAGTCCAGATCCACAAACCAGGATCTCAGCCACAATATCCTGCGAGCCAGGACTGACGTAGTAGAGGCCTTGGCTGTTAGGATACCGGCATCAGAAGCCGCCTCTTTAATATAGCGAGAAGCTGTGACAATATATGACAAGCATTGTCTAGCATGGTCAGAGGAGATTTCAGCTTCTAACTCCAAGGCCCATGCTTCAATAGCCTCTGCAGCCCATGTAGCTGCAATAGTGGGCCTTTGTGCAGCACCCGTGAGGGTGTAAATCGCTTTTAGACAACCCTCGACACGTTTATCCGTAGGCTCTTTTAGAGACGTGACGGTAGTGACAGGTAGAGCTGAGGAAACCACCATCCTAGCCACATGTGAGTCTACTGGAGGAGGCGTTTCCCAATTCTTAGACAGCTCTGGCGCTAGGGGATAGCGAGCCAGCATCTTCTTTTGAGGCACAAACTTCGTACCCGGGCTTTACCAGGGTTCCTGACGTATATCCACTAGGTGGTCAGAGTGAGGTAAAACTTGTTTAATCACCTTCTGACGCTTGAACCTATCTGGTTTCTTAGGAGGAACGGATGGCTCGGGATCATCCATAATCTGCAGAATTAACTTAATAGCCTCCAAAAGATCAGGAACATCCACATGTGAACTACCCTCCCCATCAGCCGTATCGGAGTCAGAACCTGTGGGGTCAGTTTATGTGCTGTCTTCATCAGACGAGATGTCAGTGACAGCAATGGATTGTGAGGAGATGAGCGCTCGCTTAGAGGACCTCTTGGACTTAGGCGAGCGTTGGTCAGACTTTTTAGTAGTCAGGGACTGGTTCAACTAATTTAATTGAGCAGATAAATCGTCTGCCCACGGCGGGTTAGCTGCAGGGACCACATACGGTTATACCAGCATTGGGGGTCCCATAGGGGGTGTTAGTTTATGAACTAGCGTATGCAGAAGCGTGGAAAAAGTGGCCCATGGAGGGTCAGTATGTGCCTCCGTTGCCACAGTCCCACTGGGGGGCAAGGAGCCCCCAGAATCAGAGCCCACAGCTGCTATATTCTCCCCATATGTGCCTGTGGCTTCAGCAACACCAGCAGTGTGTTCCGCCCCAGAACCGTTACCCTCAGAAGCAGACAAGATATAACTTGCAGTATGAAGTAACACAGTACAATTATTAGCAGCACTATATCCCTAAACCCAAACCCCTGCACAGTGTAGTCAGCACCAGCAGAGATAAAGGAGAGATATGGTGACTAAATCACAGAGAAAAATACGTAATACAGTATATCTTTGTGAAAATTCTATATTAAATAACACCTGACGCAACAAGCCCCCTCAGGTTATAGAATATAGGGATAGCAAGTTGAGTGAAAGACACGGGATGGACACTACTCGGCTATCAATGCACACACAAATAGTCACAGTTTGTACAATGCAGAGGTTATTACAGACAATAATACTGCACTGGACTAGCTTACACAGCTATATAGTCAATAGATATACATCCAGTTTCTTACTGTGTAGTGTTATATCACAGGGTAATTGTACTATAAACCCCTGACTAAATGCACTCTTTCTTACTAACACTGACTAAAAAAGCAGGTAGAATACTTAAGTGTCATGTAAAGGCACAGCGCTGACAACCAGGCGGCTTTACATAGGAGGATTTGCCCAAGCAGTCCCAGGAACAGTGAGCTGAGGAGTAATGGCGCCGCAGACACTGACAGGGAGTGAGGAAAAGACAGAGATGCAGCTCCAGGGCGGGAACACTTGCTGGAAATGGCGCCCTGGGGCTGGGGGAGGGGCTTCAGGTCTAAGCCTTATCCCCCTTGCTGGCAAAACCACCGGGTACTGTGGGCGATATTAAAATCGGTTTTAAGAGAAAACCTGACCTGCGCCCATGCCCTGGTGATCTAGTGGGATCGCCTGTATCCACAGTGTCCACCGGCAGCGCGCGCGGCCCGCCTCCCACTGACCGCGCCGGATCGCGATAAAGACCGGGTCCCGCGAGCGGGACCCACTTACCACCTCCCGAAGCACGGCCACGCGATCCTGGAGAGCCCCAGCCGTGTGTGTCTAACATGAAGAAAACTGGAGCCTCCACTGTAGATACCCGGCAAACAGGGCTCGGGAGTGTACAGCGCCGTTGGGGAGAGCTGGAGCTGCAGCAGAGAATGTCACAAGACATTTACCACCGCTGCTGCCCTTGAAGTCTTCATTTGTTACCTCGTAAAAAGCTTTTCTCAGGGCTGCTTGGAGCAGCTCCTCTGTTAAGTGCCTGCTTACTGCAGCACCAACTGACAAACTAAACTAAACTCCTGTGCTGGGAGGCGGGGTGATATAGGAGGCGGCGCTATGCATCTTGGGAAAAAGGTCAAAGCTTTGAGCCTGTTGGTGCCTCGGATCAAGATCCTACTTTACACCCCATTGTCCAGACTTGTGGAGCCCAGTGTACCCCGCAGCAGAAAGGAGATTTCTGGTAAGAACTTACCATTGTTAAATCTCTTTCTACGAGGTATACTGGATTCCGCAGGGTGCCCATTCTGACGCACTTAGCTTCTTTGGGTTTGTATGGCATTAGCCACTGGTACCTTCTCCTGTCGTGAGAATGTGGTTTGCTGTGGCTACTAATTGTCATCTCTTAACCAGTCCAATGCAGTAGCAGGTAACAAAACTGAGCTCCAGTTCCTGGAGGCGGGGATATAGAGGAGGTGGCGCTATGCATCCTGGGAACAGTCAAAGCTTTTAGCCTGTTGGTGCCTCGGATCAAGATCCAACTCTACACCCCAATGTTATTCCCTGTGGAATCCAGTGTACCTCGCAGAAAGAGATTTAACAACGGTAAGTTCTTACCAGAAATCTCCTTTTCATGTGGCATTGAACTTCCGTCCATCTTTGAATCAAGCCCACAGAAAGAAGTAATTTATAAAATTGACCTTCATGCTGCCAAATCCAAGGGCCACTGCTCTCTGCTTATTCTCCTTGATCGCTCTGCTGCTTTTGATACTCTAGAACACCCTTTCCTCCTACAAATCCTTCAGTCCATTGGTCTGTGTGATACTGTCCTCTCTGACCGCTCCTTCTGTCTCCTATCATGACTCCAACTCTCCCACACTTCCCCTAACAATAGGTGTTTCCCAAGGTTATGTTCTTGGATCTCTCCTTTTTCTCTCTATACATTCTCTTTAGGTGAGCTCATTCGCTCTTTCCACTTCCAATATAATGTCTATGCTGACGACACTCAAATCTACCTTTCCTCCCATGACCTCTCCTCCTCTTTCCTCACTCGTTTCTCTGCTATCTGTTCTTGGATGTCCCAGCGCTTTCTTAAACTTAACATTTCTAAGACTTGGCTAATCTTCTTCCCACCCTCTGCATAACCTCACTTCCCACAATTTCACTATCTATGGATGGCACAACTATCTCTCCTCTAGCCCTCAAGTATGCTGTCTTGGAGTTATCCTTAATTCCTCCCTCTCCTTCAAACCACACATTCAGCACATCTCACAGTCCTGCCATTTCCATTTCAAAAATATTTCCAGGATCAGACCCTTTCTCACCCTGAATGCTAGTAAGGTCCTCATCCACTCACTGGTCATGTCTAGATTGGACTACTGTAATCTCTCTCCACTCCAATCTATCCTCAATGCTGCTGCCCAGCTCATCTTCCTCTCCAAGGGCCTAATTCAGATCTGATCACAGTAGCAACAAATTTTGTTAGCTAATGGGCAAAACCATGTGCACTGCAGGGGAAGGGGCAGATATAACGCGTGCAGAGAGAGTTAGATTTGGGTGGGGTGTGTTCAAACTGAAATCTAAATTGCAGTGTAAAAATAAAGCAGCTAGTATTTCTCCGGCAGGGTCCACAGGTTATCCACAGGATAAGAATGGGATATGATTGAGCGACAGCGGATTGGCACCAAACGATCACAAGCTTTCAGTCCTCCCTGGATGCAACGGGCTCGCCCACTGGCTCAGGCAAATCAGTTTTTGTTTGGTGCGGCAGGAGCCGGACCATGGTCATAGGGCTGTTGCTGTTTGGCAGCCCTAAGCTTTTTTACTTTATTTTTATAGTCTTACTACGTTTTTGAGTGATCTTTCCTAACAGCGTCTTACACGCATATTGGGAAGAGTCGCTCCAACAACTCTCCGCTGGGTCGCAACGACGCTTACCCACGGTACAAGTGCTGTCTCAACGGGCGTCTGTGTCGGATGTTACTAGCAGGTCCAGCAGACGTTACCAGGCTGTGGCCGGAGCACGGGGAGAAGGTAAGGCATCGGTTCCACTTAGAAGGGGAATAACGAACACAGCCGCACTGTATTGAGAGAAGACTACCAAACAGTAGCTGGCACGCCGCCACCACGGGTGCTCCAGCGCTAGGCCTTAGGGATCATAAGGTGCCAGGAATAGTATGAGGCTGCGATCCCTAGGGTTGATGTCAGCGTGGGGAGTTAGACGCTCTCCTGGTCCCCCCTCCCCCAGTTCATGACCAGTTTCCGCCGGTCTCCCGCCATGAACTGTTTGCCTCACTTCCGTCTCAGACGCTACCACCAGGGGTCTCGGTCGCAGCACAGGCCGCTGTGTCTCTGTACACTAAGCGCTACCGCGAGGCGACCGGGTCGCAGTACAGGCGTCTGTATCACCGGTGCGTCTGCATGCACAGTGCGTCTGTGTTCACTAAAGATTCCCGGAGCGGCAGTGTACACTAGTAGCGTCTGGATCCACTCAGCGTTCGCTAACGTATTGATCGATCTTGGAAGTGGGGTAAGTTTCCCTGCATCCCACTCTGAGTACGGGTTATACAGCACTAAATTTCTATCTACTTTTATCAGTATGTATAGTTAAAGTTAGTGCCTATTGCATATGAGTCTGTGTACATTACTGTGGTTTTCTTCGCAATGCGTCTGAATAAGTTATTTAACTGTATAGAACAGAATTCAGTAATATGTACTCCTACATACTTTGATATGTATTTTGTAGTTGATTATATGCTCATATGACTAATATATAACTTGTGACTGACTGCTAGTGTGATTGCTGACTTTATAAATGTTTGTCAGTGGTTTCTACTGCGCCTCAATGCTGGTGCATAGCTGGGGTTGGGGTCAGATTGATATCACTTTAAATATAGTAAAGTGATTACAGTCACAAATTGTGTAATATACTGTGAAAAGCTGATTATCATGTCTAAGAGCGGCAAGGGTGACGAGGTTACAATAACAGTAACACCAACACTCATAACATGTTTATCCTGCAAGGTGGGATTATCCTCTCAGGATCTGGCACATGATGGGTTATGTACAAATTGTTTTGCTTTTCAGCAAATTGCAAGGCAGATCCCTGTTCAACGGCAGGTAGATCCACCTTGGGCTATGTTTGCACAGACCTTGTCCAGTATAGCCGAGCGGGTAGTCCCTACAGCCTCAATCTCAGGAGTAGGGTATACTATAAACCCATACATGCAGCTTCCCTCTTATGGTATAGCCCCAACAGCTTCTCCAAGTAAACAAGCTGATAAACCAAGGGTAAATATATCATCAAATTCACAGGCTACACAGGATGTAGCCTGTGAATCAGATGATGATAGCTCTATATACTCTCCTTCAACATATGAAGAACAGGTAGACGGTTTCCGCTCAGAGGATATAGCTGAATTAATTGGAGCAATGAAGGCTATTCTGTCCCTAGAGGATTCAGCAGAGCCGGTATAAAAAACTAAGGCACCTGTGTTTAAGCGTCCCAAAACAGTTAGGATTGAGTTTCCAGGGTCAGAGCAGCTGACGGAAATCATGGAGGAAGCTTGGGCTACACCCAATAAAAAATCTAGAATTCCAAAGAAATGGGATTCCTATTATCCTTTCTCTATCGTCCTAGTGGATGCTGGGGTTCCTGAAAGGACCATGGGGAATAGCGGCTCCGCAGGAGACAGGGCACAAAAAGTAAAGCTTTTCCAGATCAGGTGGTGTGCACTGGCTCCTCCCCCTATGACCCTCCTCCAGACTCCAGTTAGATTTTTGTGCCCGGCCGAGAAGGGTGCAATTCTAGGTGGCTCTCATAAAGAGCTGCTTAGAGAAAGTTTAGCTTAGGTTTTTTATTTTACAGTGATTCCTGCTGGCAACAGGATCACTGCAACGAGGGACAGAGGGGAGAAGAAGTGAACTCACCTGCGTGCAGGATGGATTGGCTTCTTGGCTACTGGACATCAGCTCCAGAGGGACGATCACAGGTACAGCCTGGATGGTCACCGGAGCCGCGCCGCCGGCCCCCTTGCAGATGCTGAAGTAAGAAGAGGTCCAGAATCGGCGGCTGAAGACTCCTGCAGTCTTCTAAAGGTAGCGCACAGCACTGCAGCTGTGCGCCATTTTCCTCTCAGCACACTTCACACGCAGTCACTGAGGGTGCAGGGCGCTGGGGGGGGGCGCCCTGGGAGGCAAATGAAAACCTATTAAAAGGCTAAAAATACCTCACATATAGCCCCCAGAGGCTATATGGAGATATTTAACCCCTGCCTGGATTCACAAAATAGCGGGAGACGAGCCCGCCGGAAAAGGGGCGGGGCCTATCTCCTCAGCACACGGCGCCATTTCCTCTCACAGCTCCGCTGGTCAGGACGGCTCCCAGGTCTCTCCCCTGCACTGCACTACAGAAACAGGGTAAAACAGAGAGGGGGGGCAAATTTAATGGCAATATTTTGATATATATAAAGCAGCTATAAGGGAGCACTTATTATAAGGCTATCCCTGTCATATATAGCGCTTTTTTGGTGTGTGCTGGCAGACTCTCCCTCTGTCTCCCCAAAGGGCTAGTGGGTCCTGTCTTCGTGTAGAGCATTCCCTGTGTGTCTGCTGTGTGTCGGTACGTGTGTGTCGACATGTATGAGGACGATATTGGTGTGGAGGCGGAGCAATTGCCAAATATGGGGATGTCACCTCCTAGGGGGTCGACACCAGAATGGATGCCTTTATTTGTGGAATTACGGGATAGCGTCAACTCGCTTAAGCAGTCGTTTGACGACATGAGGCGGCCGGACAATCAATTAGTGCCTGTCCAGGCGCCTCAAACACCGTCAGGGGCTGTGAAACGCCCTTTGCCTCAGTCGGTCGACACAGACCCAGACACAGGCACTGATTCCAGTGGTGACGGTGACGAATCAACCGTATTTTCCAGTAGGGCCACACGTTATATGATTTTGGCAATGAAGGAGGCGTTACATTTAGCTGATACTACAGGTACCACTAAACAGGGTATTATGTGGGGTGTGAAAAAACTACCTATAGTTTTTCCTGAATCAGAAGAATTAAATGACGTGTGTGATGAAGCGTGGGTTGCCCCTGATAAAAAGCTGATAATTTCAAAGAAATTATTGGCATTATACCCTTTCCCGCCAGAGGTTAGGGAGCGCTGGGAAACACCTCCTAGGGTGGACAAGGCGCTAACACGCTTATCTAAACAAGTGGCGTTACCATCTCCTGAGACGGCCGCACTTAAAGATCCATCAGATAGGAGGATGGAAAATATCCAAAAAAGTATATACACACATGCAGGTGTTATACTACGACCAGCTATAGCGACTGCCTGGATGTGCAGTGCTGGGGTAGTTTGGTCAGAGTCCCTGATTGAAAATATTGATTGAGGGATATCTGCACACTGGCATCACGGGTAAGTGCTATGTCCATTTCGGCCAGAAGAGCTTTATGGACGCGACAGTGGACAGGCGATGCGGATTCAAAACGGCATATGGAAGTTTTGCCGTATAAAGGGGAGGAGTTATTTGGAGTCGGTCTATCAGATTTGGTGGCCACGGCTACAGCCGGGAAATCCACCTTTCTACCTCAAGTCACTCCCCAACAGAAAAAGGCACCGACTTTTCAACCGCAGCCCTTTCGTTCCTTTAAAAATAAGAGAGCAAAGGGCTATTCATATCTGCCACGAGGCAGAGGTCGAGGGAAGAGACAGCAACAGGCAGCTCCTTCCCAGGAACAGAAGCCCTCCCCGGCTTCTACAAAAGCCTCAGCATGACGCTGGGGCTTCTCAAGCGGACTCGGGGACGGTGGGCGGTCGTCTCAAAAATTACAGCGCGCAGTGGGCTCACTCGCAGGTAGATCCCTGGATCCTGCAGTTAATATCTCAGGGGTACAGGTTGGAATTAGAGACAGATCCACCTCGCCGTTTCCTGAAGTCTGCTTTACCAACGTCCCCCTCCGAAAGGGAGACGGTTTTGGAAGCCATTCACAAGCTGTACTCTCAGCAGGTGATAGTCAAGGTACCTCTTCTACAACAAGGGAAGGGGTATTATTCCACTCTATTTGTGGTACCGAAGCCGGATGGCTCGGTAAGGCCTATTCTAAATCTGAAGTCCTTGAACCTGTACATAAAGAAGTTCAAGTTCAAGATGGAGTCACTCAGAGCAGTGATAGCGAACCTGGAAGAAGGGGACTTTATGGTATCCTTGGACATCAAGGATGCGTATCTCCACGTTCCAATTTACCCCTCACACCAGGGGTACCTCAGGTTCGTTGTACAAAACTGTCACTATCAGTTTCAGACGCTGCCGTTTGGTTTGTCCACGGCACCTCGGGTCTTTACAAAGGTAATGGCCGAGATGATGATTCTTCTTCGAAGAAAAGGCGTATTAATTATCCCATACTTGGACGATCTCCTAATAAGGGCAAGGTCCAGAGAACAGCTAGAGATGGGATTAGCACTATCTCAAGAGGTGCTAAAGCAGCACGGATGGATTCTGAATATTCCAAAATCCCAATTAATGCCGACAACTCGTCTGCTGTTCCTAGGGATGATTCTGGACACGGTTCAGAAAAAGGTTTTTCTTCCCGAGGAAAAAGCCAAGGAGTTATCCGACCTGGTCAGGAACCTCCTAAAACCAGGAAAGGTGTCTGTGCATCAATGCACAAGAGTCCTGGGAAAAATGGTGGCTTCTTACGAAGCAATTCCATTCGGCAGATTCCATGCAAGAATTTTCCAAAGGGATCTGTTGGACAAATGGTCAGGGTCGCATCTTCAGATGCACCTGCGGATAACCCTGTCTCCAAGGACAAGGGTATCTCTTCTGTGGTGGTTGCAGAGGGCTCATCTATTGGAGGGCCGCAGATTCGGCATACAGGATTTGGATCCTGGTGACCACGGACGCCAGCCTGAGAGGCTGGGGAGCAGTCACACAAGGAAGAAACTTCCAGGGAGTGTGGTCGAGCCTGGAAAAGTCTCTTCACATAAACATTCTGGAACTAAGAGCAATCTACAATGCTCTAAGCCAGGCGGAACCTCTGCTTCAAGGAAGACCGGTGTTGATCCAGTCGGACAACATCACGGCAGTCGCCCATGTAAACAGACAGGGCGGCACAAGAAGCAGGAGTGCAATGGCAGAAGCTGCCAGGATCCTTCGCTGGGCGGAGAATCACGTGATAGCACTGTCAGCAGTGTTCATCCCGGGCGTGGACAACTGGGAAGCAGACTTCCTCAGCAGACACGATCTTCACCCGGGAAAGTGGGGACTTCATCCAGAAGTTTTCCACATGCTAATAAACCGTTGGGAAAGACCAATGGTGGACATGATGGCGTCTCGCCTCAACAAAAAACTGGACAGGTATTGCGCCAGGTCAAGAGATCCGCAGGCAATAGCTGTGGACGCGCTGGTAACACCTTGGGTGTACCAGTCGGTGTATGTGTTTCCTCCTCTGCCTCTCATACCAAAGGTATTGAGAATCATACGGCAAAGCGGAGTAAGAACGATACTAGTGGCTCCGGATTGGCCAAGAAGGTCTTGGTACCCGGAACTTCAAGAGATGGTCACGGACGATCCGTGGCCTCTACCTCTGAGAAGGGACCTGCTTCAACAGGGTCCCTGCCTCTTTCAAGACTTACCGCGGCTGCGTTTGACGGCATGGCGGTTGAACGCCAGATCCTAAAAGGAAAAGGCATTCCAGAAGAAGTCATTCCTACCTTGATTAAGGCAAGAAAGGAAGTCACCGCGAAGCATTATCACCGCATTTGGCGGAAATATGTTGCGTGGTGCGAGGATCGGAGTGCTCCGACGGAGGAATTTCAACTGGGTCGTTTCCTACATTTCCTGCAATCAGGATTGTCTATGGGTCTCAAATTGGGATCTATTAAGGTTCAAATTTCGGCCCTGTCAATATTCTTCCAAAAAGAATTGGCCTCAGTCCCTGAGGTCCAGACTTTTGTCAAAGGAGTACTGCATATACAGCCTCCTGTGGTGCCTCCGGTGGCACCGTGGGATCTAAATGTAGTTTTAGATTTCCTCAAATCCCATTGGTTTGAACCACTAAAAAATGTGGATTTGAAATATCTCACATGGAAAGTGACTATGTTACTGGCCCTGGCTTCCGCCAGGAGAGTATCTGAACTGGCGGCTTTATCTTATAAAAGCCCTTATTTAATTTTCCATTCGGATAGGGCAGAGCTGCGGACGCGTCCGCATTTTCTCCCTAAGGTGGTATCAGCGTTTCACCTGAACCAGCCTATTGTAGTGCCTGCGGCTACAAGCGACTTGGAGGACTCCAAGTTGTTGGACGTTGTCAGAGCTTTAAAAATATACATTTCAAGGACGGCTGGAGTCAGAAAATCTGACTCGCTGTTTATACTGTATGCACCCAACAAGTTGGGTGCGCCTGCTTCTAAGCAGTCGATTGCTCGTTGGATTTGTAACACAATTCAACTTGCACATTCTGTGGCAGGCCTGCCACAGCCTAAATCTGTTAAGGCCCATTCCACAAGGAAAGTGGGCTCATCTTGGGCGGCTGCCCGAGGGGTCTCGGCATTACAACTCTGCCGAGCAGCTACGTGGTCAGGGGAGAACACGTTTGTAAAATTCTACAAATTTGATACCCTGGCAAAAGAGGACCTGGAGTTCTCTCATTCGGTGCTGCAGAGTCATCCGCACTCTCCCGCCCGTTTGGGAGCTTTGGTATAATCCCCATGGTCCTTTCAGGAACCCCAGCATCCACTAGGACGATAGAGAAAATAAGAATTTACTTACCGATAATTCTATTTCTCGGAGTCCGTAGTGGATGCTGGGCGCCCATCCCAAGTGCGGATTATCTGCAATACTTGTACATAGTTATTGTTAACTAATTCGGGTTATTGTTTAGGGAGCCATCTTTCAGAGGCTCCTCTGTTATCATACTGTTAACTGGGTTTAGATCACAAGTTGTACGGTGTGATTGGTGTGGCTGGTATGAGTCTTACCCGGGATTCAAAATCCTCCCTTATTGTGTACGCTCGTCCGGGCACAGTACCTAACTGGAGTCTGGAGGAGGGTCATAGGGGGAGGAGCCAGTGCACACCACCTGATCTGGAAAAGCTTTACTTTTTGTGCCCTGTCTCCTGCGGAGCCGCTATTCCCCATGGTCCTTTCAGGAACCCCAGCATCCACTACGGACTCCGAGAAATAGAATTATCGGTAAGTAAATTCTAATTTTCCAACTGGGGACTGTTTAAAAAGAGAAGTGCCTCAAAGGTAGATACGCACGTCATTCGATTAGTGCGAAAATCTACATTGCCTTTACCGTCTACATCCTTAAATGATGTCACAGACAGAAGAGTGGATGGTTTTTTGATAACCATATTTTCTCTGTCGGGGGCAGTCATAAGGCCAGCCATGGCTTCAGCTTGGATGGCCAAGGCGGTAGCTGAATGGACTGACGAACTGGAAAATGGGCTTGTGGCAAACACTAGGGAGCAGGAATCCCATATAGCTCACATGAAGCAGGCTGCGGTATTCTTAGAAGAAGCAGCAATAGATATGGGTACTATTGCTTCCAAGGCATCAGCTTAACGGTAGCGGATCGCAGAGCAATTTGGTTACGTACATGGAAAGCTGATTCAGAATCTAAAAAGGTTCTGGAATCTTTGCCTTTTGTTGGGAATATTCTGTTTGGTAAGGAATTGACAGATATCCTGGAGTCAGAAGCAGAATCCAAGAAGGTCTGGTTTCCTGCCAATTATAACCCCAGGCCTGGGGGTTCGGGTTTATGGACATTTCGGTGGCAAGGAAAAAACCAAAGGAAGAGTGAGGCTAAGCAGCCCCAATACAATAAGTTTGGTAAGGCAAAGAAGCAATGGGCCACCAGAGGGCCAGCTTCCAAACCAGAACAGAAACCATCAGCCTGATGGTGCGGGCCTCCACCTGGGGGACCCCAGGGTAGGGGGCTGACTACTTCAGTTTGCACACATATGGCAATAGTCGACAACAGATGCTTGGGTGCAAGAAGCGGTATCTCTGGGTTATGTTTTCCCCTTCAAGAAGCAGCCTCCTCTAAGGTTCTTCTGCACCAGTCCGTCTCGTATAGGGGCGAAGGCCAGAGCCCTGCAAGAAGCAGTTCAGAAATTGCTTTAGTCAGGAGTAATTATTCCAGTACCCCCGGCACAACGGGGACAGGGGTTTTACTCCAACCTGTTTTTGGTTCAGAAGCCAAATGGGTCATTTAGGCCAATTCTCAATCTCGAAATGTTAAACCAAATACATTTGGGTACCATGGTTCCACATGGAGACATTACGCTCCATAGTTTTGGGCCATGGAACCAGGGGATTACATGGTGATAATGTCGATATTATCTTAGACCGAAAAGCTATACCTCTAGATACACTATTACCGTGGAGCCGCTATGGCGGCTAGACTGAATACACGTGCTACGCACGTGGTACGTACTTGGCGTACACACGCCGCGCTGAGTGTACAGAGTACACACAGCGTGCGCACACACAATTGATAACCTTTAAACATTGTTAATGATACAATGTAATGATATGATTACACTTTAAACCCTTAACAGCAAAGTACTACAACGATGTTATACCTTAAACTTTAAGTAGCGCTGACGGTATAAAATACCCGCAGTGCGTACACCTTATCAATACTTATACACCTTATACAGATAAATACACTCTAAGACCCTTGCCGGAAAGTGAAGACACAACACCGATTTGTAGTTGCAACCACAGGGTTCTAAGGCCACAGTGGATTATTCCAAAAGGTAACACAGTACAAATCATACACTACAGGCTAACAAGATAAATCTAAACAGAATAATGGCTACAGAGAATGTACATACGTGAGAATGTTCGCAAGCGCAACCCGGCCGGTCCTCCGCTAGTCAGATAGAAAGCGTTCAGAGTCTTCTGACCGGCCAGGCAACAATGGGCTTTTTATACACAACATGCATACACAATACAATGGTCACTGTAATCTCATTGTCCATTGGACACAGGGATGTGTCTTTACATTACAGAAGAGGTCATAGGTTGATTTGAATAGATGGGCGAGGTCTTTCCCCAACTGCTCTTGTGGGTGGTATCCTCTGGATTCCCGCCGCATACATAATATACAGTAAATACAGTTAATATTTATATTCTACTTCTGCACATAACTATACGCTGGAACATGCGATCTTTCTCTAACCAACACCGGAAATGTTACCCTCAAAATACCCTACAGCTGGATACTAGACATCACCTTCCAACCTTTATCTGACCCTTCCTATCATGCAAAGGCGAATCTCTTAGTCCAGGAACTGTTTAAACTATTAATACTCGCTGATGTGGTGCAAGGGAACTATGGGTACAAAATGCACTATTTGGGTTGAATATGTAATGTTCTAATAACCCTCTACGCGCTTCACAAACTCCGCCGTAAATACCCATATCACGCGCATGATCGCCGGAGCGATCCTACGCAAATTGCGGATATGTGCACGCACGGCGGACTGAGTGTACGAGCAGCGGGCATGTGCATGGGGTTAGTACAAGGCATATGCATTACAATATTTTTCGACTTCGACAGTCCACCCTTTGGCAGTCAACAATAACTGCCACTATCTAAGCATTAAACAGAAAAATATATAATACAATATCTACATATGGTTGGATAAAAATATACAATACATTATCCATAAATGATTGGATGGTAGGAGGAGAGGTGTAGGCGGGAAATGTATGACCTAGTGGGATAGTAAAAGCATGTATGTATGAAATCCATGTCTGAGGGGCATGTATCATCGTGCCGTATATGTTCTAGGTAAGCTTCGAGGTATTGCGAAGTATACATTAAATCCTTCTCATCCGTATTAAGGGTCTGTAAGTGGGCCAACAAACACTACCGAGCTCTTTTCGGCTTCTTGTTCCAACAAAGGGGGTGCACATTTAGTTGATGATACATGGAGGGGGAACACATGTGAATGCTAATATGTGGATATCACCTGTCGACTATGTGTGTCACTACCTGAAGGTTGTAGAGATGAAGATAAGAAACATATCAAAAATACAATCACATAACATTTGTGTAATCGTTCTTGGGTGTTGATCGAAGTCTTGTCCGGATGGGTGTATTTTTGCTGAGAGTGTTCATCAAAGTCTTTTCTGGATGGGTGTATTTTTGCTGAGAGAAAAACAGAGGAAAAACGGGTGAAAGAAACGGACCGTGGAATCACGTTTTATCACAACATTGTCTCTATTGATGGGTCATAAATTAAATCAGTTGCTGTAACAATGCCCCCGCTCCTCAAACTCATCACTTTGGTACCGCGCTTGCGCCGCGTTAAAATTCGAACACACCTAAATATCAAGCCAATCATTATGACAACTCCCAGGATACAAAGGAGAAACTTTCCTACACTCACAATAACATTTTGAGCCCATTCTCCTAAACCTGAGAACCAATTGCGTGGGTTCAACCATGAGACCCAGCCGGGTCATTACTCACAGCAGTAGGGGTAAGGTTGTGTCTCCTTCGGAACTCCCACTTCAACTGTAAGATATCGTCCATCTTTTGATCTATGACCTCGGTTGGGTCATCAGTGCTGTTTGTAATGTACGTGCAGCACTTTACACCATACTGAGTTGCCAAAGTGACACAGTACCCGCCTGTCACCGCTGTGATATAATTGAGGACCATCCTGTGCTGGATCAGTTCCGTTTTGTAAGCTTGCAACGCCCTCCCTGTATACCTGAAGGTGTCATCATACATCTCGGTGATGTTATCTATTAGGTTCGCTAACGCGTGAATATACCTATAATTTATAATTCCTCTGGCGGTACGGGTGATATCTAACGCGAGTAGGAATTGAATCCCGGTGGATTCGTGGATCAAATCAGAGGCTGCGTGCTCTGTCCTATCTATAAGGTGTCTCTTAACGATGTGTTCATAGTGAGTATGAGTGTAAGGAGCTTGAGCATTGCGGTGAACGTCTTTCATCTTATTATGGGTTATGGTCATAACTTCTGGCAACAGTCTTCCAATGTAACACAATCCCTCTGAGATTGGGGCAAGCCACTTATACGCCTTGAATGAAATATGCATCATCGGGGAGAACATATGGGACAGAAAATGACATTACCATATTGCAAACCTTCCAAGTGAAAAATCCTATCCCTAACTCTCTCATCTGTTCAGTACACGTATCAGGCTGTATGATATGCGCACAGTACCCTGGTGATACTTCTCCAACCCGCATGGTCCTACTTCCTAGAGTATACCTGTACCGAAAATACCTTCCACCGTCGGCTATTTGGCGTATAAGTTCAGTGTCTACGGGTATTCTGTCGGCTCTGTGTGAAAATGCCATGGTTTGGTTATTCCATGTCACTTCCCAATTTCCCGGCTTTCATGAATTGGAAATGTTGAAACATACTAAGGATCTATCCACATGATACTGGTGGAGCTTCAAACTAGGGGGCCTAGAAATATTAAATTTCTTGTCCACCGGTCTCCCACCCCTTAATTCAAGTACCTCATCTATTGTTAATGGATACGGTACTAGTCCTGACTTGCTCTGACCTTGAGGTACTTGTGAGCACACCCAGCATTCTGTTTGGTTTAAAACCTTACCCACTAATGAGTGATAATCACTCAATGGATGACGGTCCATGTTGATATTAAGGCTGGACTGACATCTGTGGATGCACCCGTCCTCAACTATGTGTCCACAGTTTCTACAAATACAATTTTCCTCAGCCAATAACCCTTCACAGTGCCTCCTAGTTTCTTAACTACTAGATCGTTTTCTGATACTCGCCTTTGCTCGATGGATGTGTTGCTCTTGGAATTCTACAAATCCGTCCTTGTCATCAGAACCCATTCCAGATCCTTTCTCGACATCTCTGGTACTCTCACCGAAACAGACTGCTCTGGTCAACAACAGGGTCAACAGGAAAACCCGGAATGCAGTCTCTTGGGGTAAGTCCATCTTGTTAAGGGGAGAGAAAAAGGAGCAAGGAAGGGGGGGAAAGGAGGGTAATGGGAGATGGAGAAAATAATAAAAAGGAAAACGAAATTTGGTGCGACAACAGCCTCTGGTCTTGTAGTTCTCTGTGCTCAGTTGCCGTGACAACAGTCCTGCCTCTCAACCTTCCCGGAACAGGCACTCCAGTGATACGATTTCCTCTACACTCTGCTCTTTGTCACGGGCTCTCTCTGGGTCAGCGACCTTCTTACAGTGGGACGAGTGGACCCAAGTCTCTCTCTCGGCAACCTTTAATGCTGTCGTGCTGGTCAGTAAGACTTGGTACCGTCCTTCCCACCGGTCAATAAGGCAACCTGAGCGTAGAAAATTTTGAATCATTACATAATCCCCAGGTTCAATGTCATGACAATTACTGTTTGGTAGGTCAGAAATCACCAGCTTTAGATTCCTGTTTTGATTCCTCAGCTGCTGGCTCATCTTAACCATATATTTTACAGTCACCTCATTATTGCATTTCAAATAATTTTGGGGGTCAATCATTACATGGGGTTGTCGACCAAAAAGAATCTCAAAGGGTGATAGGTTAAGGGGGGACCTGGGAGTGGTTCTGATGCTGTACAATACAAGTGGCAAAGCTTCTGGCCATAACAATCCAGTTTCAGCCATCACTTTGCTCAGCTTGTTCTTAATAGTGCTGTTTACTCTTTCCACTTTCGCACTCGCCTGTGGGCGGTACGGAGTATGCAGCTTACTATTAATTCCCATCAGTTTGCACATAACCTGAAAGACTTCACCTGTAAAATGGGTACCCCTATCGCTTTCAGTTATTCTAGGGATACCATATGTGCACACAAATTCCTGCACAATTTTCTTTGCAGTGAACGTAGCAGTATTTGTGGCAGCGGGGAACGCTTCTACCCAATTTGAAAACACGTCAATACAAACTAGCACATACTTTAAATTTCTGCAGGGTGGCAACTGTATAAAATCAATTTGTATTACCCGAAAAGGGCCGTCTGTTGGCGGGATATGGGATGGTTCTGTTGGTATTGACTTTCCAATATTCTTTCTCAAGCAGATAAGACATGTCATTGCTCTCTTACCCGCATGAGACGAGAATCCTGGCGCACACCAGTATGCTCTCACCAGCTTACACATACCCTCTTTGCCCAGATGAGTCAGACCGTGTGCCGCCTCAGCTAAGCTTGGAAGATATGCTCTGGGGGCTACTGGCTTACCCTGTCCATCTGTCCAGAGTCCTGAGGACTCCTGGCCATATCCTTTTGACCTCCAGACTGCCTTTTCCTGTGGAGAACACAAATTTTGCATTTCACTTAATTTTTGTGTGTTGACGGTATTGAATACCATCAGTTGTGTGATATCTGTCTGTATGGGGGTGCTGGCTGCTGATTTAGCAGCTTCGTCTGCCCGGCTGTTACCAAGTGACACTGGGTCTTGACTGTAAGTGTGGGCTTTGCACTTGATAACAGCCACTCTGTCAGGTTCCTGTATCGCTGTTAGAAGCCTTTTTATATGGGATGCATGCGCTACAGGTGTGCCAGCTGCCGTCATGAAATTTCTGAGGCGCCATAGGGCCCCGAAATCATGCACTACTCCAAAGGCATACCTAGAGTCTGTGTGTGTGTGTATATATATATATATATATATATATATATATATATATATATATATATATATATATATATTGGCTGACTTACCCTTAGCCAATTCACACGCTCTGGTTAGGGTGACCAGCTCAGCAACTTGTTCTGAGTGCGGTGGGCCCAGGGGTTCAGCTTCTATGATACCTTTGTCATCTACGACTGCGTATCCAGTACACAAGTCTCCCGAGTCCGTCTGTCTGTGGCAACTACCGTCAGTGTAAAAAGTAAAATCTACGCCTTCCAGTGGGTTGTCACTAATGTCGGGTCTTGCAGTGAAAGTTTAGTTCAGATATTCCATACAATCAAATCATGTGTGTCAGTGTCTATACTAAATCCTCCTTCACCATCACTCTCATCCTCCACCCTTTGTGCCTGTCCAGGCACACCTGGGAGATAAGTTGCAGGATTTAGTGCGCTGCATCTCTTTATGGTGATGTTTACAGGTGCCATTAGTGCTAATTCCCACCTTGTAAACCGTGCTGATGAGACATGTCTGGTTTGGGCAGAGTTCAGTAAGGCTGACACTGCATGAGGTGTATGGATGGTCAGGTTGTGTCCCAACACTACATCTTCACTTTTACTCGCTAGCAATGCTATCGCTGCAACACTTCGCAAGCATGTGGGGAGAGACCGTGCTACGGTGTCCAACTGTGCACTGTAGTAAGCTACCGGCCTGCTGGCATCACCATGTCTCTGGGTTAGGACACCTGCCGCACACCCGGCACTTTCCGTACCGTACAACTCAAAAGGTTTCCCATAATCTGGCATGCCTAATGCAGGTGCCTGTGATAGGCATTGTTTAAGTCTCTCAAATGACAGCTCGGACTCATCTGTGTGAGAGATCTGATCTGGTTTGTTCGAGGAGACCATTTCCTGCAAAGGTAAAGCCAGTATGGAGAACCCTGGGATCCAGTTTCTGCAGTACCCACACATTCCAAGGAAAGTGCGGTTATGCTGCTGGGTTTGTGGCATGTCGCGAATCGCCTGTATTCTATCAGCGGTGAGGTGTCTCAGTCCTTGTGTCAAGCAATGTTCCAAATATTTTACCTTGGTCTGGCACAACTGTAACTTATCCTTTGAAACCTTGTGTCCCGTATTAGAAAGGTGAAACAGAAGCTGTTTCGTGTCTTTCAAGGATGCTTCGAGTGAATCTGAACACAGCAGTAAGTCATCTACATACTGTATTAATACTGACCCGCTCTCAGGTTGAAAGGATTGTAAACAGTCATGCAAAGCCTGGGAGAAAATACTTGGGCTGTCAATGAAACCTTGGGGTAGATGAGTCCAGGTGTACTGTACTCCCCTGTATGTAAATGCAAACAAATATTGGCTGTCAGGGTGCAAAGGGACCGAAAAGAAAGCAGAACAGAGGTCAATGACAGTGAAAAATTTCGCAGTAGGGGGAATTTGCATGAGGATGACAGCTGGATTTGGCACTACGGGGAATTGGCTCTCAACTATCTTGTTTATCCCCCTTAGATCCTGCACTAGCCTGTAACCCCTCCCCCCACTCTTTTTCACAGGGAAGATGGGACTATTAGCAGTGCTGGACGTCCTAACTAGGATGCCCTGTTGTAGCAAGCGCTCTATGACTGGGTACACTCCTAATTCCACCTCTGGCTTCAGAGGATACTGTGGGATTTTTGGTGCTATCCTACCATCTTTTACTTGCACAACTACAGGAGCTACATTTGCCATCAATCCAGTGTCTTGTCCATCTTTGGTCCAGAGGGATTCCGGTATCTGGGAGATCATTTCCTCTACCTTGGATGGACACCTGTCTATAACAGCAGAGTGTGACATCAACCTTTGTGGGGTGTCTAACATATCCTGCACTTCCTGAACGTGATTCTCGGGTATATCTAAGAAGACACCCTCAGGAGTACAATATATGACACACCTCATCTTACACAATAAATCTCTCCCAAGTAGATTAGCCGGCGCCGATGCAGCTAGCAAAAAGGAATGCTTGGTTTGCAAAGGCCCTATCGTAATCTCCGCTGGTCTACTTAAAGGGTAGTGTTGCACTACTCCTGTTACCCCCATTGCTGAAATTGTTTTACCCGTGGTTTTCATACCTACCGTTGAATTTAACACTGACCTGGCTGCCCCTGTATCTACAAGGAAAGGTAGTGATCTACCAGCTACATCAACTGTAACCTCGGGTTCATTTCCAAGGCTAGCAATCAACTTCACTGGCTGCAAACTACAGGTGTGGCCTAACCCCTATTGTATGTTGTGACCCTCCCGCAGCGCGCTGGCAGCTACAATATGTGAGGGGGGTAGCTGAGAATTTTCAGAGGTCTGCCAGTCCCTCCTAGGTGGGTACCTCCTTGTTTCCCCTGCATGTGGCTCATAATTCCTCCTATGCGGTCCCTGATCCCAATTACGTGTGTTATGCTGTGAGTCATGTTCTGGTCTAGGGGGTCGATATACGTTGCTTTTATAATTACAGTTCCGTGCGTAATGTCCTTCCCTCTTGCAATTATAACATTTCACTACATACGACTTACCATCAGGGGTCTGGGGTTTTGGCTGATGTGGCTTCGTTGTCAGGGCTTTGATACTTACGGTCATCAGCTTATCCCCCTGTGACTCCCTGTGCTTAATGATGTTCCGATCGTGCTCGATAGCGGACTCTCTTAATGCAGCCACCGAAATACCTCTCCAGTTAGGTTGAGTGGTTTGTACCCTTGTTCTCAACGTTTCTTTCAAGCCGTCCATTAATACGGACACAGCTACCTCTCTATGATGTACATTTCTCTATCGTCCTAGTGGATGCTGGGGTTCCTGAAAGGACCATGGGGAATAGCGGCTCCGCAGGAGACAGGGCACAAAAGTAAAGCTTTCCGATCAGGTGGTGTGCACTGGCTCCTCCCCCTATGACCCTCCTCCAAGCCAGTTAGATTTTTGTGCCCGGCCGAGAAGGGTGCAATCTATGTGGCTCTCCTAAAGAGCTGCTTAGAAAAGTTTAGCTTAGGTTTTTTATTTTACAGTGAGTCCTGCTGGCAACAGGATCACTGCAACGAGGGACTTAGGGGAGAAGAAGTGAACTCACCTGCGTGCAGGATGGATTGGCTTCTTGGCTACTGGACATCAGCTCCAGAGGGACGATCACAGGTACAGCCTGGATGGTCACCGGAGCCTTGCCGCCGGCCCCCTTGCAGATGCTGAAGTAAGAAGAGGTCCAGAATCGGCGGCAGAAGACTCCTCAGTCTTCTAAAGGTAGCGCACAGCACTGCAGCTGTGCGCCATTTTCCTCTCAGCACACTTCACACGGCAGTCACTGAGGGTGCAGGGCGCTGGGAGGGGGGCGCCCTGGGAGGCAAATGAATACCTATTTTGGCTAAAAATACCTCACATATAGCCTCCGGAGGCTATATGGAGATATTTAACCCCTGCCAGAATCCGTTAAGAGCGGGAGACGAGGCCGCCGAAAAAGGGGCGGGGCCTATCTCCTCAGCACACAGCGCCATTTTCCCTCACAGAAAGGCTGGAGGGAAGGCTCCCAGGCTCTCCCCTGCACTGCACTACAGAAACAGGGTTAAAACAGAGAGGGGGGGCACTAATTTGGCGTTAGAAATATATAAAAAAGATGCTATAAGGGAAAACACTTATATAAGGTTGTCCCTATATAATTATAGCGTTTTTGGTGTGTGCTGGCAAACTCTCCCTCTGTCTCTCCAAAGGGCTAGTGGGTCCTGTCCTCTATCAGAGCATTCCCTGTGTGTGTGCTGTGTGTCGGTACGTGTGTGTCGACATGTAGGAGGACGATGTTGGTGAGGAGGCGGAGCAATTGCCTGTAATGGTGATGTCACTCTCTAGGGAGTCGACACCGGAATGGATGGCTTATTTAGGGAATTACGTGATAATGTCAACACGCTGCAAGGTCGGTTGACGACATGAGACGGCCGACAAACAATTAGTACCGGTCCAGACGTCTCAAAAACACCGTCAGGGGTTTTAAAACGCCCGTTTACTTTAGTCGGTCGACACAGACACAGACAGGGACACTGAATCCAGTGTCGACGGTGAATAAACAAACGTATTCCTTATTAGGGCCACACGTTAAAGGCAATGAAGGAGGTGTTACATATTTCTGATACTACAAGTACCACAAAAGAGGGTATTATGTGGGATGTGAAAAAACTACCATAGTTTTTCCTGAATCAGATAAATTAAATGAAGTGTGTGATGATGCGTGGGTTCCCCCCGATAGAAAATTATGGGCGGTATACCCTTTCCCGCCAGAAGTTAGGGCGCGTTGGGAAACACCCCTTAGGGTGGATAAGGCGCTCACACGCTTATCAAAACAAGTGGCGGTACCGTCTATAGATAGGGCCGTCCTCAAGGACCAGCTGACAGGAGGCTGGAAAATATCATAAAAAGTATATACACACATACTGGTGTTATACTGCGACCAGCGATCGCCTCAGCCTGGATGTGCAGAGCTGGGGTGGCTTGGTCGAATTCCCTGACTAAAAATATTGATACCCTTGACAGGGACAGTATTTTATTGACTATAGAGCATTTAAAGGATGCATTTCTATATATGCGAGATGCACAGAGGGATATTTGCACTCTGGCATCAAGAGTAAATGCGATGTCCATAACTGCCAGAAGATGTTATGGACACGACAGTGGTCAGGTGATGCAGATTCCAAACGGCACAAAGGTGTATTGCCGTATAAAGGAAGAGGAGTTATTTGGGGTCGGTCCATCGGACCTGGTGGCCACGGCAACTGCTGGAAAATCCACCGTTTTTACCCTAAGTCACATCTCTGCAGAAAAAGACACCGTCTTTTCAGCCTCAGTCTTTTCGTCCCTATAAGATCATATCTGCCCAGGGATAGAGGAAAGGGAAGAAGACTGCAGCAGGCAGCCCATTCCCAGGAACAGAAGCGTTCCACCGCTTCTGACAAGTTCTCAGCATGGCGCTGAGACCGTACAGGACCCCTGGATCCTACAAGTAGTATCCCAGGGGTACAGATTGGAATGTCGAGACGTTTCCCCTTCGCAGGCTCCTGAAGTCTGCTTTACCAAGGTCTCCCTCCGACAAGGAGGCAGTATGGGAAAAAATTCACAAGCTGTATTCCCAGCAGGTGATAATTAAATTACCCCTCCTACTACAAGAAAAGGGGTATTATTCCACACTATATTGTGGTACTGAAGCCAGAAGGCTAGGTGAGACTTATTCTAAAAAATTTTTTGAACACTTACAAAGGTTCAAATCCAGATGGAGTCACTCAGAGCAGTGATAACGAACCAGGAAGAAGGGGACTATATAGTGTCCCGGGACATCAGGGATGCTTACCTCTATGTCCCAAATTTGCCCTTCTCACTAAGGGTACCTCAGGTTCGTGGTGCAGAACTGTCACTATCAGTTTCAGACGCTGCCGTTTGGATTGTCCACGGCACCCCGGGTCTTTACCAAGGTAATGGCCGAAATGATGATTCTTCTTCGAAGAAAAGGCGTCTTAATTATCCCTTACTTGGACGATCTCCTGATAAGGGCATAGTCCAGGGAACAGTTGGAGGTCGGAGTAGCACTATCTAGGATACTGCTACAACAGCACGGGTGGATTCTAAATATTCCAAAATCGCAGCTGATCCCGACGACACGTCTGCTGTGCCTAGGGATGATTCTGGACACAGTCCAGAAAAAGGTGTTTCTCCCGGAAGAGAAAGCCAGGGAGTTATCCGAGCTAGTCAGGAACCTCCTAAAAACAGTGCATCATTGCACAAGGGTCCTGGTAAAAATGGTGGCTTCCTACGAAGCAATTCCATTCGGCAGATTTCACGCAAGAACTTTTCAGTGGGATCTGCTGGACAAATGGTCCGGATCGCATCTTCAGATGCATCAGCGGATAACCCTATATCCAAGGACAAGGGTGTCTCTCCTGTGGTGGTTATAGAGTGCTCATCTTCTAGAGGGCCGCAGATTCGGCATTCAGGATTGGATGCTGGTGACCACGGTGCCCAGCCCGAGAGGCTGGGGAGCAGTCACACAAGGAAAAAATTTCCAGGGAGTGTGATCAAGTCTGGAGACTTTTCTCCACATAAATATACTGGAGCTAAGGGTAAATTTATAATGCTCTAAGCTTAGCAAGACCTCTGCTTCAAGGTCAGCCGGTATTGATCCAGTGGGAAAAACATCACGGCAGTCGCCCACGTAAACAGACAGGGCGACACAAGAAGCAGGAGGGCAATGGCAAAAACTGCAAGGACTTTTCGCTGGGCGGAAAATCATGTGATAGCACTGTCAGCAGTGTTTCATCCCGGGAATGGAAACTGGGAAGCAGACTTCCTCAGCAGGCACGACCTCCACCCGGGAGAGTGGAAACTTCATCGGGAAGTTTTTTCCACATGATTGTAAACCGTTGGGAAATACCAAAGGTGGACATGATGGCGTCCCGTCTGAACAAAAAACGGGACAGGTATTGCGCCAGGTCAAGAGACCCTCAGGCAATAGCTGTGGACGTTCTGGTAACACCGTGGGTGTACCAGTCGGTGTATGTGTTCCCTCCTCTGCTTCTCATACCTAAGGTGCTGAGAATTATAAGACGTAGAGGAGTAAGAACTATACTCATGGCTCCGGATTGGCCAAGAAGGACTTGGTACCCGGTACTTCAAGAGATGCTTACAGAGGTCTTATGGCCTCTGCCGCTAAGAAGGGACTTGCTTCAGCAAGTACCATGTCTGTTCCAAGACTTACCGCAGCTGCGTTGGTCGGCATGGCGGTGGAAAGCCGGATCCTAAGGGAAAAAGGCATTCCGGAAGAGGTCATTCCTACCCTGGTCAAAGCCAGAAAGGAGGTGACCGCACAACATTATCACCACATGTGGCGAAAATATGTTGCGTGGTGTGAGGCCAGGAAGGCCCCACAAAGAAATTTCAACTCGGTCGTTTCCTGCATTTCCTGCAAACAGGAGTGTCTATGGGCCTCAGATTGGGGTCCATTAAGGTTCAAATTTCGGCCCTGTCGATTTTCTTCCAGAAAGAATTGGCTTCAGTTCCTGAAGTCCAGAAGTTTTGTCAAGGGAGTATTGCATATACAACCCCCTTTTGTGCCTCCAGTGGCACTGTGGGATCTCAACGTAGTTCTGGGATTCCTCAAATCACATTGGTTTAAAACCAGTCAAATCTGTGGATTTGAAGCATCTCACATGAAAAGTGACCATGCTCTTGGCCCTGGCCTGGACCAGGCGAGTGTCAAATTGGTGGTTTTTTCTCAAAAAAGCCCATATCTGTTTGTCCATTCGGACAGGGCAGAGCTGCGGACTCGTCCCCAGTTCTCTCCCTAAGGTGGTGTCAGTGTTTCACCTGAACCAGCTTATTGTGGTGCCTTGCACCTACTAGGGACTTGGAGGACTCCAAGTTGCTAGATGTTGTCAGGGCCCTGAAAATATGTTCCAGGACGGCTGGAGTCAGGAAAACTGACTTGCTGTTATCCTGTATGCACCCAACAAACTGGGTGCTCTTGCTTCTAAGCAGACTATTGCTAGTTGGATGTGTAATACAATTCAGCTTGCACATTCTGTGGCAGGCCTGCCACAGCCAAAATATGTAAATGCCCATTCCACAAGGAAGGTGGGCTCATCTTGGGCGGCTGCCCGAGGGGTCTCGGCTTTACAACTTTGCCGAGCAGCTACTTGGTCAGGGGCAAACACGTTTGCTAAATTCTACAAATTTGATACCCTGGCTAAGGAGGACCTGGAGTTCTCTCATTCGGTGCTGCAGAGTCATCCGCACTCTCCCGCCCGTTTGGGAGCTTTGGTATAATCCCCATGGTCCTTTCAGGAACCCCAGCATCCACTAGGACGATAGAGAAAATAAGAATTTACTTACCGATAATTCTATTTCTCGGAGTCCGTAGTGGATGCTGGGCGCCCATCCCAAGTGCGGATTATCTGCAATACTTGTACATAGTTACAAAAATCGGGTTATTATTGTTGTGAGCCATCTTTTCAGAGGCTCCGCTGTTATCATACTGTTAACTGGGTTTAGATCACAAGTTGTACGGTGTGATTGGTGTGGCTGGTATGAGTCTTACCCGGGATTCAAAATTCCTCCCTTATTGTGTACGCTCGTCCGGGCACAGTACCTAACTGGCTTGGAGGAGGGTCATAGGGGGAGGAGCCAGTGCACACCACCTGATCGGAAAGCTTTACTTTTGTGCCCTGTCTCCTGCGGAGCCGCTATTCCCCATGGTCCTTTCAGGAACCCCAGCATCCACTACGGACTCCGAGAAATAGAATTATCGGTAAGTAAATTCTTATTTTTCCTTAATGTCCTCGACCCCAGTGTATCTAGCCATTTCATGCAGTGCTCGATGGAAATATTCAGAAGCAGTTTCACCTTCTTTTTGTCTTATGGAAAAGATTTTATTCCACTTGACAACAGTAGAGAAATATACCCCTAACTGCAGATTGATCTGTTTTACATTCTCCTGAGTGTATTCATCAGTGAGAGGTACTTCTGCGTCTAATTTACAATCAGCAATGAATTTCATAGGGTCAATATTGGAGGGCAAACATGCCCGTAGCACTGTCCGCCAATCTTTGTTTGTGGGTTCGGTGGCGTTACCTAGTTCTCTAATAAACCTCTGACATGCGGCTAGATCCTTTCTGGGATCGGGAAATTCAGACATAATTGTTCTCAATTCTGTCCGGGACCAAGGACAAGGCATAGCAATGTTCCTGACGGGAGTGATTCCCTGAGCGTCAGTCTTCCCATTGGGGACTGCGATCACCCTGACAGGATTTAGTTCAATTACATAATTCTGGGTTGCTTCTACAATGTGAGGTGCAATTGTCTCTGCATAATGTACTGTACCGTACTTACCCGTGGACACGACCTCACCTGTCCCTCCGCTAGGGGCCTTTGCTACTGTTCTTACTGGTTGGGCCGTGCCCACTTGTGTGTCTTGTATGGTGGCTGCTAGAGAGGGTGCCGATATCGTGCTGGGCTCATCTTCTTGCTCGCAGTCCTGAGGGAAGTTTAAGATGGGATACAACTTGCATGGGTTAGCATTAATACATTTATCAAGTTCACTCTTATCATATATTAGTATGCCATTGTCTGTTGCCACTTTCTCCCCTGTAATATACGGTGGTGGTGGTGCAGTTGCAATCCGTTTCCTGCTAGGGTTGGAACCAGCTGCGTGAGCTAGATCCCTTTGCATATCACTCTCTCGTTGCCATAAATGTAAACAGTTTGAGTGTCTGATCCTTTCTTTTCGGGATTTTAACAGACATATCCTAACCCTTAAATTCTGCAACACCTCTGGATTAAAACTGCCTACCTTAGGGAATGGTTCCCTATCTTCCGCAGTCATACGTTCCCATTCATTGCATAAAACCTCTGCGTGTGATCCATATTTCTCACACATTATGTACCTCGCCGACCCCTTGGGCCACGGAATATCAACCTGAACCCTGGTTGATCGTCCCTTACTTGAGCAACTGACCCCCATCTTTTGCAGGTATTGCCTTCTCAGCTAATTCCTACAAATAAACAAAATACTCAATTATAAGGCAACGGTGAAAGTTCAACGAGTGCTCTCACCCACTCACGCCCACGTTGGCCAATACACCTAAGCACTGTCGTCAGCGCCGGTACGTACCCAACCTAGGGCCCCTGTGTAACCTCTATTTACTGAGAGTGTGTGGGAGTGACTTACCCTTCCCAGTAAATATTGGTCGTTGGAGATTTCCTGAGTGACCAACGAAAACTCCCTTAAAACAAAAAAATTGTTACACAAATCACGTTGCGTGTGCTACACCTAGCGCCAATGATTCCGCGATTTTACGCAAAACTCGTAAAAGGGTATCGCGGTGGGCTAAGTATTGCACCCACGAACGCGTGATCCAATCGCCCAGCGTATAGGTAACTGTTACTTATCCGCCGTGCGACCAATGGAATAGTTTTTCAGGCTGCGAAACCTCAGCCGGAGCGTATCTGAACGGGCCTATATGTGTTCTACGCCAACCCCCTGGGCTGCGCTCTCTACACAAAAACTTTGCTGACCTTTTAGGCCGCGGTATTCAGAGCTTTGCTTGACTTTGTCAGCGGTTTTCTGACTTCGCTGACCTCTTGGTCTGCTGTTATCTACTACTTGCTCCTTTGTACCTTAATCAATGTTAATGTGAGCAAGCCACTCTCACGCCACCAAGTGTCCACTCACCTGGTGTGGTCTCCTACGGGATCCCGAATTCCCTGGGTCCACAAAACCTTTATTGTTTGCACACTCACGCTCGTTCACTCATATACACTTTGGTTTTTCTGTACAGAAAATTAACTTTCATTCAGGTAAAACAGTCTTAGTTCCAGAGGTAATACAGTAAAAAAGGTTTTTAAACTAAATATTGGAAAACTGATCAATTTGTGCTATTATCGCGTGGCTACCGTCTCGCGCCTAAACTAAAACAATGCTATTGTGTGATTTGTATTTAGTGGTCGTACTTTTACGCACGTTGCGTGAACACGCCACGTGTGTATGCCTTTACGTTGCGTACGCAGTCCCGTACGCTGTCCAAGACACGTGTACAAAGGGCCGTACGTCCGCAGTACTACAAAACCCACCCTTCTATAAATGTAAGCGATATTTAACTATAATCGCTTACTGAACACAACACACAGTTTCTACTGTATAAACCTTTACAACTAGGCCAGGCTGCGTGTGCGTCTTACACTTACTTCCTTAACTATTAACTATATTTTAACTAAATAGCAACAAATTTTCTCAGTACAGGTCAAAATGAATCTAGTAATCAATGCTTATGGCAATAATGCGAGCAGATATGCAAAGTACAAAATACAGGTGTATGCGTGCGCATTTGGCGCCAAACAGAAATTTGCAGATAAAAAAAAAATAGCTTTTGCGTTCTTACCTTACGGATCCCTCCTGCACCCCTTCAAACCATGCAGGGCAGACGCTTATCTAATCAGCACTAGTGTATCCACCGACCAAGAGAAGATAAAGTCTGCGTAAACCTGCTAGGCTGTGGGTATGAGGAAGAACTGGACGAGCGCCCAATTGATAATGTCGATATTATCTTAGACCGAAAAGCTATACCTCTAGATACACTATTACCGTGGAGCTGCTAAGGCCGCTAGACTGAATACACGTGCTACGCACTTTGTACGCTATTTGCGTACAGAGTCCTGCACTTGGTACGTACTTGGCGTACACACGCCGCGCTGAGTGTACAGAGTACACACAGCGTGCGCACACACAATTGATAACCTTTAAACCTTGTTAATGATACAATGTAATGATATGATTACACTTTAAACCCTTAACAGCAAAGTACTACAACGATGTTATACCTTAAACTTTAAGTAGCGCTGACGGTATAAAATACCCGCAGTGCGTACACCTTATCAATACTTATACACCTTATACAGATAAATACACTCTAAGACCCTTGCCGGAAAGTGAAGACACAACACCGATTTGTAGTTGCAACCACAGGGTTCTAAGGCCACAGTGGATTATTCCAAAAGGTAACACCGTACAAATCATACACTACAGGCTAACAAGATAAATCTAAACAGAATAATGGCTACAGAGAATGTACATACGTGAGAATGTTCGCAAGCGCAACCCGGCCGGTCCTCCGCTAGTCAGATAGAAAGCGTTCAGAGTCTTCTGACCGGCCAGGCAACAATGGGCTTTTTATACACAACATGCATACACAATACAATGGTCACTGTAATCTCATTGTCCATTGGACACAGGGATGTGTCTTTACATTACAGAAGAGGTCATAGGTTGATTTGAATAGATGGGCGATGTCTTTCCCCAACTGCTCTTGTGGGTGGTATCCTCTGGATTCCCGCCGCATACATAATACACAGTAAATACAGTTAATATCTATATTCTACTTCTGCACATAACTATACGCTGGAACATGCGATCTTTCTCTAACCAACACCGGAATGTTACCCTCAAAATACCCTACAGCTGGATACTAGACATCACCTTCCAACCTTTATCTGACCCTTCCTATCATGCAAAGGCGAATCTCTTAGTCCAGGAACTTTTTAAACTATTAATACTCGCTGATGTGGTGCAAGGGAACTATGGGTACAAAATGCACTATTTGGGTTAAATATGTAATGTTCTAATAACCCTCTACGCACTTCACAAACTCCGCCGTAAATACCCATATCACGCGCATGATCGCCGGAGCGATCCTACGCAAATTGCGGATATGTGCACGCACGGCGGACTGAGTGCACGAGCAGCGGGCATGTGCATGGGGTTAGTACAAGGCATATGCATTACAATATTTTTCGACTTTGACAATGGTATCTCTGAATATACAGGATGCTTACCTGCATATTCCTATAGCATTGTCCCATCAGTGTTACCTCAGGTTCGCCATCCTCCAGCAACATTTTCAGTTCCAGGCCATACCCTTTGGGTTAGCCACAGCCCCCCAGAGTATTTACCAAGATCATGGTGGTTATGGCTTCTTATCTCCGCAAGCAGGGGATAAGAATTTTTCCATACCTCGACGATCTTTTAATCCTGGCACAATCCCAGGAATTGCTTTTAAGCCATCTCCAACAGACAATAACTTGTCTACAGAACCACGGATGGCTCCTAAATTGGGCAAAGTCATCTCTGATTCCGTCACAATGGATGATTCACTTGGGGGCTGTATTGGATTCAAGTCTGCAGAAAATATTTTTACCTCTGAACAAGATATCCAAGGTGCAGTTAAGGATTCAGGAATTGTTACACAGTCAAACAATATCAATTCACGCAGCAATGTGAGTGATGGGGTTGATGGTGTCAACATTCGACATGGTGGAATATGCACAATTCCACTCAAGATCTCTGCAGCGTCTGATTCTGGCCAGATGGAATGGAGTACATCAGACAATAAGGAAACAGACGATGGTACTTCCAGTAAAGGTAAAAAGGTAATTCGCCTGGTAGCTACAGACATCCAATCTAGACAAGGGGAGACCCTTTTGGATATCAGATTGGGAGATCCTGATAACAGATACCAGTCTTCAGGGCTGGGGAGCAGTGTCCGGAAAATTATGGTTCCAGGGACAATGGACCAAAGAAGAAAGTTGCCTGCCAATAAACCTGTTGGAACTTCGGGCCATATACATGGCACTGATTCAGGCAAAGGACATTCTGCAGGGAAAACCGGTCCAGATCCGCTCAGACAATGCAACGGCAGTAGCGTACCTCAACCATCAGGGAGGAACTCGCAGCCAAAAAGCAATGAAGGAGGCAAGTCACATACTAAAATGGACAGAACTCCATCTCTCAGCATTATCCACAGTGTTCGTTCCGGGAGTCCTAAACTGGGAAGCGGACTTTCTCAGTCGACACGCCATTCAAGCAAGCGAATGGGCTCTACACCCGGAGGTCTTTCAGACTCTAGTTGACAAGTGGGGGTTTTCAGAGGTAGATCTCACGGCGTCCCGTCTGAACAACAAAGTACCGGCATACGGATCAAGAACAAAGGATCCGGGAGTGATCCTTGTTGTGCCGTGATTCTAATAGCTCCGGCTGGGCCCAGAAGGCATTGATACATAGATCTGCAGAGGATGTTGATGGAGGCTCCACTTTGGCTCCCTCAACGTCCAGCTCTACTGATGCAGGGTCCTTGTTATCACAGGCATCTGGATTGACTGTCTTTGACGGCGTGGCTGTTGAAACCTCAATCCTGAAGTCAAGAGGTTTTTCACAACAGGTAATTCAAACTATGCTCAGAGCAAGGAAACCCTCCTCAGCTCGCATTTATCACCGAATATGGCAAACCTATATTTATTGGTGCAGTGACAGAAGTATGGACCCAAAATCCTTCAGAGTATCCAGAATCTTAGATTTCCTTCAGGCAGGAATGGGTAAGGGTTTGTAGGTGGCTTCCTTGAGAGTGCAAGTATCAGCATTGACTGTATGGTTCCAAAAGAAAATTGCCAATTTACAGGATGTGCGTACTTTTTTCCAGGGAATGCTGCGCATTCAACCACCTTTTGTTCCTCCTGCAGTGCATTGGGATTTAAGTCTGGTTCTCAAAGCTTTTCAAGTGGCTCCGTTTGAACCACTTAATAAAGTGGATCTTAAATGGTTAACAGCTAAAGTTCTCTTTCTACTGACTATAGCATCTGCTTCTGCTAGAAGAGTATCGGATTTAGGAGCGCTGTCATGTAAATCTCCTTTTCTGATTTTTTTTTTTATCCAGATAAAGCAGTTCTCAGAACTAGGTCTGGTTATTTTCCTAAGGTGGTATCTAAATTTCACCTTGACGAAGAAATTGTGGTCCCGCTTTTCAGGTATTGGGACTTTCTACAGGAGAAGCGTTGCTGGACATAGTCCGTGCATTGAGAATCTATGTGGATCGTACCAGTGCCATCAGAAAGGCAGATTCTCTCTTCATTCTCTACGGATTTCACAAGCGGGGATGGCCTGCTACTAAACAGACGCTAGCAAGATGGCTTCAAATGACGATTTCAGAAGCATATTCTCGAGCTGATCTCCCTGTTCCGGCTAATGTCTCTGCTCACTCTACACGTAAGGTAGGTCCTTCATGGGTAGCACAACATGGTGCTTCAGCAGAACAGATATCTTTATACTCCCTAAACTCTTTCCTCTTGTATGGAAGGGTGTGCATGTGTGTTCTTCTTGCCTGAATAGGGTTCTACATAATGCTCCTGCCTAAATGCTTTGGAATACAACTGATTTGCCTGAGCCAGTGGGCAGGGATATATGGACGAGCCCGTTGCATCCTGGGAGGACTGAAAGCTTGTGATCGTTTGGTGCCATCCGCTGTCGCTCCATCATATCCCATTGTTATCCTGTGGACATAGGAGAAATACCGTTATCAACGGTAAGTTCTTACCATAACGTATATTTACCCTGCACAGCAACAATATAACCCACCCAAATCTAACTCTCTCTGCAAATATTATATTTGCCCAACCCGCAGTGCACATGGTTTTGCCCAGTAGCTAACAGTTTTCTGCTGCGATTAGATCTGAATTACCCCCAAGTGTACTACATCCACTTCCCCTCTCTTACAAGCCTTACACTAGCTCCCAGTCTGAATCCAATTCAAGCTTCTCAGACCCATTTACAGAGCCCTCACCTATTCCTCTCCCATTTTCATATCTGAACTTATTTCACGTTACACTCCCATCCTCTTCGCTTCACAAATTCATTCCTCCTCTCCTGCCAACTGATTACTTCCTCCCATTCCTACCTCTAAAATTTTGGCCATGGTGCTCCCTACCTCTGGAATTCTCTACCTTTCACTATCAGACTCTCCAGCTCTCTTCAGAACTATAAATGGCCTCTCAATGCCTACTACTGTACTTCATCAAACCCTGTTATCTCTCATCCTAACCCTTTGTTACATGCTTACATCTACCTCATCTTTCCTCCTAATCCTGTTACATGCTCACTTCTGCCCCATCTGTGCCCCCCCTGTCTGGCTGCCCTTCCCCTTCAGAATGGAAATTCCCACGAGCAGGACCCTCTCTCCTCGTGCTTTTCCTTCTCTGAGGCTGGGCATACTCTGTACCAGTGGTTCTCAAACTGTGTGCCTAGGCACCCTGGGGCGCCTCCGGACACTTGCAGGAGTGCCTTGGTTTGGTGGTCTAGGGCCAATTCAAATTATTTATGGTCAAAGTAACAGGCAAAACCAGTGCTGGTGGCTTCCATTTATATTTGATTTGTTAACTGCTGTAAAAGCAGGTGATACAAGAAAAAGGAACAAACTACTGCATGTGGAACCTAGAAATAAAGTCCCATCTATAACATTGAAATTTCAATATTTCTCCTTCATCCACTAGGGGCCACTGGAGCGTAGTTACAATGGGGAAATAGTAGGCAGTAATTGGGAGCTGGCACTTTAAAAATTCTCACACTGTGGCTAGCTCCTCCCCTACTATCTCCCCTCCAAGCCAGTCTTAGTTAGTGCCCGAGGGAGCTGGTTCACTTGGGTTTAGCTGAAGAAATTTTTAATTTTTTCTTTATTATTTTATTTTTTCTTACTTACACACACAGACTGGCAGCTCTGCCACTGCCAGTCTGCACCGCGGGAGCTGCCGGCGGGGTCCCATCGCAGCTGCGTGCGGCTCGGGATGGGCCCCGGCTGAGGGAGACACTGAGCTCTCCTGAGTTGGCGGACACCGCTGCGTGCGGCGCGTGTCGCGGCCACTCCATCCAGCAGAAGATTCCGGCAGCAGGGCAGCGGTGAGTATCAGTGGCCGGACACCGCTGCGTGCGGCGCGTGTCAGGGTCACTCCGTCGGCAGAAGATTCCGACAGCACAATATACGTTGCCGGACACCGCTGCTTGCGGCGCGTGTCTGGGCCGATCGGTCGAGCAAGACTCCGCTGAGTGCGGCTCCTGACAACACTACATCAGGACAGCGGTGAGTACAATCTCCCCCCCTCTAGACTGATGTATGTTTTTACTCGGGGAGATACAAAATGATTTAATGTGTAGGCGCACTTATTGGCGCCATTATGTGGGGGACGGAGCTTCAGCCCGCTCTGTAAGCGGGCTCAGCGCTCTTCACTACACGGCTGCAGCATAGGCAGCCGGGTGATATATAATACATTCTCCCTGCGGGTAACAGGCTCTCCTCTCCCCGACCGCAGCACTCCCCGCTCCCCGGCCGCAGCATACAGGCGGCCGGGGAGATACATCTCTGTACTTAAGACCGTTCCCCGGCCGCAACATTCAGGCGGCCGGGGAGATACATTTACACACTCCGTTCCCCGGCCGCAGCATACAGGCGGCCGGGGAGATACATTTACACACTCCGTTCCCCGGCCGCAGCATACAGCCGGGGAGATACATTTACTAAGTGAGGCGGCCGGGGAATACACGCTTCCCGCTGGCTATGCAGCGGATTCAAAATTGGCGCCGAAGCAAGGGGGCGGAGCTAACTCCCGCTCTGTACGGCGGGCTCTCTCCGCTCCCTGGCCGCTGCAGCATGACATCGCCGCTCCACAGTCCCCCGCTCCCCAGGCCGCTCAAAGCTCCTTTCCTCGCCTGGCTGTGCAGGGAGGATTCATCCTGTGCATATAGTACAAGGTATGAGGGGGGGGTGATGGCTTATAACAGCGGGCTCCCCGGCGGCGGCTCCCAGCTCGGTTACTGTCTCTAGGCAACACACCTGTCTCTGGGGGTTTTAGTTTTCTAGACATTGTTGCTGCTGAAATATAGCTACATTCCTCCCTACAGGGGAGTCCTCTGCCCTGCATTTTATACTTGTAGATCAGGGAACCTGCTCTATTACACATAGACAGTATTTATCTACCCTATTAGGTTCACATACACAGTTTTTCTCTACCCGGTTGGGTTCACTGTGGTGTGTGTATGTATATATATGTATGTGTGTATATGTGTATGTGTATGTGTATGTATATATATATATAGATATAGATATAGATATATAGATATAGATATATAGATATAGATATATATATATATATATATAGCGAGAGATATATATAGATATATAGATATATAGATAGATAGATAGATATAGATAGATGTGTAGATATGTATTTCTCTAACGTCCTAGTGGATGCTGGGGACTCCGTCAGGACCATGGGGAATAGCGGGCTCCGCAGGAGACAGGGCACATCTAAAAAAGCTTTTAGGTCACATGGTGCGTACTGGCTCCTCCCCCTATGACCCTCCTCCAAGCCTCAGTTAGGTTTTTGTGCCCGTCCGAGAGGGTGCAATCTAGGTGGCTCTCTTAAAGAGCTGTTTAGAAAAGTTTTTTTTAGGTTTCAATCTCAGTGATTCCTGCTGGCAACAGGATCACTGCATCGAGGGACTTAGGGGAGAGATTTCCAACTCACCTGCGTGCTGGATGGATTGGAGTCTTAGGCTACTGGACACTTAGCTCCAGAGGGAGTCGGAACACAGGTCAGCCTGGGGTTCGTCCCGGAGCCGCGCCGCCGATCCCCCTTACAGACGCTGAAGAGACGGCAGAACGGAGGTCCGGAAAACAGGCGGCAGAAGACTCCACAGTCTTCATGAAGGTAGCGCACAGCACTGCAGCTGTGCGCCATTGTTGTCACACGGCTCACTGACTCAGTCACGGAGGGTGCAGGGCGCTGCTGGGGGCGCCCTGGGCAGCAATATAATTACCTTTAGTGGCAAAATAAATACATCACATATACCCATTAAGGCTATATGTATGTATTTTGACCCAGGCCAGTTTCTTAAAAACCGGGAGAAAAATCCCGCCGAAAAAGGGGCGGAGCTTATTCTCCTCAGCACTCAGCGCCATTTTCCTGCTCAGCTCCGCTGGTGAGGAAGGCTCCCAGGACTCTCCCCTGCACTGCACTACAGAAACAGGGTAACAAAGAGAAGGGGGGCATAAATTGGCGATATTTATATATTAAGAGCGCATATATAGTAAACAACACCTTCTAGGGTTGTTTATATACATTTATAGCGCTTTTGGTGTGTGCTGGCAAACTCTCCCTCTGTCTCCCCAAAGGGCTAAGGGGTCCTGTCTTTGATTAGAGCATTCCCTGTGTGGCTGCTGTGTGTCGGTACGTGTGTGTCGACATGTATGAGGACGATGTTGGTGTGGAGGCAGAGCAATTGCCGATGATGGTAATGTCACCCCCTAGGGAGTCGACACCGGAATGGATGGCTTTAGTTATGGAATTACGTGATAATGTCAGCACACTACAAAAGTCAGTTGACGAAATAAGACGCCCGGCAAACCAGTTAGTACCGGTTCAGGCGTCTCAGACACCGTCAGGGGCTGTAAAACGTCCTTTACCTCAGTCAGTCGACACGGGTACCGACACAGATGAATCTAGTGTCGACGGTGAAGAAACAAACGTATTTTCCAATAGGGCCACACGTTATATGATCACGGCAATGAAGGAGGCGTTGCAGATCTCTGATACTGCTGGTACCTCAAAAAGGGGTATTATGTGGGGGGTAAAAAAAAAAAACTACCTGTATTTTTCCCAGAATCAGAGGAATTGAATGATGTGTGTGATGAAGCGTGGGTTACCCCCGATAGAAAATTGCTAATTTCAAAGAAGTTATTGGCATTATACCCTTTCCCACCAGAGGTTAGGGCGCGCTGGGAAACACCCCCTAAGGTGGATAAGGCGCTCACACGTTTATCAAAGCAAGTGGCGTTGCCGTCTCCTGATACGGCCGCCCTCAAGGATCCAGCAGATAGGAGGCTGGAAACTACACTGAAGAGTATATACACACATACTGGTGTTATACTGCGACCGGCAATAGCCTCAGCCTGGATGTGCAGTGCTGGGGTAGTGTGGTTGGATTCTCTGACTGAAAATATTGAGACCCTGGATAGGGACAGTATTTTATTGACTCTAGAGCAATTAAAGGATGCTTTTCTTTATATGCGAGATGCTCAGAGGGATGTTTGTACTCTAGCATCAAGAGTAAGCGCGATGTCCATATCTGCCAGAAGAAGTTTATGGACGCGACAGTGGTCAGGTGATGCGGATTCCAAGAGGCATATGGAAGTATTGCCATATAAAGGAGAGGAATTGTTTGGGGTCGGTCTTTCGGACCTGGTGACCACGGCAACTGCCGGCAAATCCACCTTTTTACCTCAGACCCCTTCACAACAGAAAAAGACACCGTCTTTTCAGCCGCAGTCCTTTCGCTCCTATAAAAAGCGACCAAAAGGACAGTCTTATCTGCCGAGAGGCAGAGGAAAGGGTAAGAAAGGGCAGCACGCAGCCCCTGCCCAGGAACAGAAGCCCGCCCCGGCTTCTACAAAGCCATCAGCATGACGCTGGGGCTTTACAAGCGGACCCAGGAACGGTGGGGGGTCGACTCAAGATTTTCAGCAATCAATGGGCTCACTCACAAGTGGACCCGTGGGTCCTGCAGATAATATCTCAGGGTTACATGCTGGAGTTCGAAAGGTTTCCCCCTCGCCGGTTCCTAAAGTCTGCTTTACCAACGTCTCCCTCAGAAAGGACGTCGGTTTTGGAAGCCATTCACAAGCTGTATTCTCAGCAGGTGATAGTCAAGGTACCCCTCCTACAACAGGGAAAGGGGTATTATTCCACTCTATTTGTGGTACCGAAACCGGACGGTTCGGTAAGGCCTATTCTAAATCTGAAATCCTTGAACCTGTACATACAGAAATTCAAGTTCAAGATGGAGTCACTCAGGGCAGTGATAGCGAATCTGGAAGAAGGAGACTTCATGGTGTCCTTGGACATAAAAGATGCTTATCTACATGTCCCGATTTACCCCTCACACCAAGGGTATCTCAGGTTCGTGATACAAGACTGTCATTATCAGTTTCAAACGCTGCCGTTTGGTTTGTCCACGGCCCCTCGGGTCTTTACCAAGGTAATGACCGAAATGATGGTTCTTCTACGAAGAAAAGGCGTATTAATTATCCCTTACTTGGACGATCTCCTGATAAGGGCAAAGTCCAGAGAACAGCTGGAAGTCGGTGTGGCGCTAACACAAGTAGTGCTTCAGCAACACGGGTGGATTCTAAATCTTCCAAAATCTCAATTGACCCCGACAACGCATCTGCTGTTCCTGGGTATGATTCTGGACACGGTTCAGAAAAAGGTATTTCTCCCGGAAGAGAAAGCAAGGGAGTTATCCGAACTTGTCAGGAACCTCCTAAAACCAGGAACTGTGTCAGTACATCAATGCACAAGAGTCCTGGGAAAGATGGTGGCTTCGTACGAAGCGATTCCATTCGGCAGATTCCATGCACGGACATTTCAGTGGGATCTGCTGGACAAATGGTCCGGATCGCATCTGCACATGCATCAGCGGATAACACTGTCACCGAGAACAAGGTTGTCTCTCCTGTGGTGGTTGCAGACTGCCCATCTGTTAGTGGGCCGCAGATTCGGCATACAGGACTGGGTCCTGGTGACTACGGATGCCAGCCTACGAGGTTGGGGAGCAGTCACAAAGGGAAGAAACTTCCAGGGCGTGTGGTCAAACCTGGAGACGTCTCTTCACATAAATATACTGGAGCTAAGAGCGATCTACAATGCTCTAAGTCTGGCAAAACCGCTGCTTCAGGGTCAGCCGGTGTTGATCCAGTCCGACAACATCACGGCAGTCGCCCACGTAAACCGACAAGGCGGCACGAAAAGCAGGAGTGCAATGGCAGAAGCTGCAAGGATTCTGCGCTGGGCGGAGAATCATGTCATAGCACTGTCAGCAGTGTTCATCCCGGGAGTGGACAACTGGGAAGCAGATTTCCTCAGCAGACACGACCTTCACCCGGGAGAGTGGGGACTTCATCCAGAAGTTTTCCACATGATTGTGAACCGTTGGGAAAAACCAAAGGTGGACATGATGGCGTCTCGCCTCAACAAAAAATTGGACAGGTATTGCGCCAGGTCAAGAGACCCTCAGGCAATAGCTGTGGACGCTCTGGTAACACCGTGGGTGTACCAGTCAGTGTATGTGTTCCCTCCTCTGCCTCTCATACCAAAGGTACTGAGAATTATACGGAAAAGAGGAGTAAGAACGATACTGGTGGCTCCGGACTGGCCAAGAAGAACTTGGTATCCGGAACTTCAAGAGATGCTCACGGAGGATCCGTGGCCTCTACCTCTAAGAAGGGATCTGCTTCAGCAGGGACCTTGTATGTTCCAAGACTTACCGCGTCTGCGTTTGACGGCATGGCGGTTGAACGCCGGATTCTAAAAGAAAAGGGCATTCCAGAGGAAGTTATTCCTACCTTGATTAAGGCTAGAAAGGAAGTGACTGTACAACATTATCACCGCATTTGGCGAAAATATGTTGCGTGGTGTGAGGCCAAGAAGGCTCCAACGGAAGAATTTCAATTGGGTCGATTCTTACATTTCCTGCAAGCAGGATTGTCTATGGGCCTAAAATTGGGGTCCATTAAAGTTCAAATTTCGGCCTTATCAATTTTCTTCCAGAAGGAATTGGCGTCAGTGCCTGAAGTACAAACTTTTGTCAAAGGTGTACTACATATACAACCCCCAATAGTGCCTCCAGTGGCACCGTGGGATTTGAACGTGGTTCTAAATTTTCTCAAATCTCATTGGTTTGAGCCGTTAAAATCGGTAGAATTAAAATACCTTACATGGAAGGTAACCATGCTGTTGGCCCTGGCTTCTGCCAGGAGAGTTTCAGAGTTGGCAGCTTTGTCATACAAGAGCCCATATCTGATATTCCATTCGGACAGGGCAGAATTGAGGACACGTCCTCAATTTCTCCCTAAGGTGGTTTCGGCATTTCACTTGAACCAGCCTATTGTGGTGCCTGCGGCTACTAGCGACTTGGAGGACTCCAAGTTACTGGACGTTGTCAGAGCATTAAAAATATATATTTCAAGGACAGCTGGAGTCAGAAAAACTGACTCGTTGTTTACATTGTATGCACCCAACAAGATGGGTGCTCCTGCGTCTAAACAGACGATTGCACGTTGGATCTGTAGCACAATCCAACTTGCACATTCTGTGGCAGGCGTGCCACAGCCTAAATCTGTAAAGGCCCACTCCACAAGGAAGGTGGGCTCATCTTGGGCGGCTGCCCGAGGGGTCTCGGCATTACAACTTTGCCGAGCAGCTACGTGGTCAGGGGAGAACACGTTTGTAAAATTTTACAAATTTGATACTCTGGCTAAAGAGGACCTGGAGTTTTCTCATTCGGTGCTGCAGAGTCATCCGCACTCTCCCGCCCGTTTGGGAGCTTTGGTATAATCCCCATGGTCCTGACGGAGTCCCCAGCATCCACTAGGACGTTAGAGAAAATAAGAATTTACTTACCGATAATTCTATTTCTCATAGTCCGTAGTGGATGCTGGGCGCCCATCCCAAGTGCGGATTGTCTGCAATGCTTGTACATAGTTATTGTTACAAAATCGGGATATTACTGTTGTTGTGAGCCATCTTTTCAGAGGCTACTTCGTTTTGTTATCATACTGTTAACTGGGTTCAGATCACAAGTTGTACGGTGTGATTGGTGTGGCTGGTATGAGTCTTACCCGGGATTCAAGATCCTTCCTTATTGTGTACGCTCGTCCGGGCACAGTACCTAACTGAGGCTTGGAGGAGGGTCATAGGGGGAGGAGCCAGTACGCACCATGTGACCTAAAAGCTTTTTTAGATGTGCCCTGTCTCCTGCGGAGCCCGCTATTCCCCATGGTCCTGACGGAGTCCCCAGCATCCACTACGGACTATGAGAAATAGAATTATCGGTAAGTAAATTCTTATTATATATATATATATATATATATATATATATGTGTGTGTGTGTATATATATATATATATATATATATATATATATATATATATATATATATATATATATATATATATATATATATATATATATATTAAGTGTGTGTGGGTATGTATATAGATATGTACATACAATACCATATATAGGGGATAAAACAAACACTTCCGCAATGTTTTCTAATAACAAAATACCCCTTGCCACATAACATTTTCCCCCATCTTTTCTCGCAGGCTGGTCACCATTTTGGAAAGCCAGCGCAACCTCCGAGAAACTTCGGGTGCACCTAAATTAGCGGTACACTACATACAGGGTGGGGTGTTGCCTTTCCCTTTATTATTCCTTGGTGTCACTAGTTACTAATGCTATTAGTAATTTGGGGAATGTATTTAAGGCATCAGACAAATAGCGCTGTGGCTCAGTACGCTAGTAGCGGGTATCTGATCATCCAAAAAAAAAACAAAAAAAAAAACCTTTAAGGGGAGCTCCTATAGCCTAGTGGCTAAGACTCCTGTCCCACAGCGCAGCGCTATTGGTTCAGGTCTCCGCTGCTCCAGAAAGTTTATTTGAATCGTGTCGGTCAAACATTATGGTGCAGGCCTTACATAAACCTTGCATAGGGCTGTGTTTATATAACCACTTTTCTCCTTTAGTTTGTCTCACCTGGGATAGTCAAAGATTTCCCTCTTAGGTGTGAAGTAGGCGGTGGAGCCATCTGCAGAGCCCTCCACACACCTGCATGACACTCCTGTTTGAACAGCTCAGATTATACAGGTAATGTCACTATTAACCAGAGACCTTGTACGTCATTTCACCTCTCCAGGTTTCTAAAGGAACCTTGTTAACCTTCCATGTTACAATACTAATGATGTCTGTTTTCTGGGGAGTCTGAACCAGTGTCTCAGAATATCCAGGTGCATTGTACAGCAGTTCGGCTGATACTGCAGGTAAAGGAGGCGGACACGTCAAGTCCATCAGGGTTCGACGCCGAGGACAAAATGGCAGCGACTGGTCCAGTTTCGGGGTAGCTGGACATGCCCCGGTAAGCGGCCGGCAGACACCCGAAGACACAATTTCAGGTATCAAACAAGGTTTGTTTTCCTATCCTTTCCCCGCAGACGGCACACAAGGGTATCAGAACCTCTCTAGGGTATACCCCTTAATGTATCGCCGGCCCAACAAGCTGCCGTTTTCCTGAGGCAACCTGGCTCAGGGATCCATCGAAAGCACAGATACGGCAGCGGGTTTCTACCCTGTCCGGAGCAGGTAGGTTGTGGAACAATTGTCCTCTAGGTTACAGAATCACGATTCTGCTTTATGTTCTTTGGAAGTCTCCACGTCTGTAGACTCGGAACCTGCATTTTCGCTTGGACTGTGGGGCTGCGACAGTGACAGGGGAATATGAAATCCTACGGGGCAGATGGTTCAGGGGAAGGAACTTTCTGCAGGATTTCTTGAACCATTGGAGGTAAGTCCACTTTGATTTCTCCTACTACTGCCCCAGCTCCAAAACAGACCTTTATCGGTCTTTCCTTTTAGATTTTTCCGTACCCTTTCAAGCTTTCGACTCCACACGGGCGATATCTCCGTACCCAGGGGGTCTCAGGGTAAAAAGGTTGAAGCAGTAGGTTCAACATCCTCGGTCCAGTCTGATTTTCGGTCATCCTATACACCCACTACAGGTCAGACTTTCCTACCACCTGGAGAGCCCCAGGGTAGGCGCAGGTCGGTGGGACAAGGCTTGGGCGGTTACAGACTGGATGTTGGGGTAAAACCGTCTCCGGAGTCCCTCGGCATGGATCGGCCGCTTTACAATGACGAGTCATAATGCCGGCGGCGCTCTATATGCTTCAAATCGCAAAGGGGGGTGTTCCCTGTTTTTCACATATCATTTCAATCGGGACAATTCTCAGGCCTTTGTTTTCTTTTCACGTTCCGAAGCCAGTTGGCTCGGCCAGGCCTATTCTGGCCTTAGAATCCTTTCAGTCTGTGATTGCTAGTTTGAACAAAAAAGGGAGTTTTACGTGTCCCTTCTCTTCAGAGATGCCTGTTTACTGATTTCCGCTGGGTTTCCGTATCGGGCTTTTCTCAGATTCGCATTATAGGATTCTTATTTTCACTGTCAGTCCTTTCCTTTCGATCTCTCTTCCGCTCCCACAGGGTTCAGGAAGATCACAGAATAACTCTTTTTAAAGGGCAGGAGGTGACGTTGGTTCCCTAATGGGACAGTCTACTGCTACTATCCCACTCTGTACATTAGGGGCTTCTGAAGATCCGGAGGATCCAGGAGCTTCTGGTTCGACACAGATCCAATTTATGCTCCTCATAGACGTTTTCTCAACAGGGTCCGTCGGGGGATTTTTCCTTCCTCGGTACCAGGTATTCTATTTCTTCAGTCAAGCTGCGACGCAATGAATGGTCGCCTACATTCCCCTCTGAGCGGGGGACAACAAGCTTCTTTCCAGGTCAAGCCACCAGGTCAGACTCCCGGGTGAGGGAACATTCCCCGGAGTTTGGTCAGCTGGTCCGCTATGGGCGGAGAGTTCGGAGCGACCTCAGAGCGTTCTGACTGACTCTTTAACCCTTTCCTACTCTCGGACGTGAGCTCTGGCGGCAATAGCCGAGGATGACCTCAGGGTTCCTGGGAGTTTCGGGTTATTCTATCCTGCCTCCTTTTCTATTTCTACCTCACGGTCGATAACACAGGAAGGGAATATGCGTGCTAGTCCTCTCCGTGGCTCTGGTTGGGCCTCGCATGACTTGAAGATACAGCTACACCTGCTGTCAGTAGAGGAGCCTTGGCTCCTACCTCGACTGGACTGTCTACTTCAACAAGGTCCTTTTTCCTTTTTCAATCTTACACTGGTTTCATTTAACCATGTGACTGTTCACGAGACCTCAGAAGGGAGGAGTTCCCTAGTTCGGTTAGGCCTACTGGGCCCCAATTTCAGAAGTCTGTTACCTCTTCTCGCTTTTGCCACTTTTGCAAAAACTTTAAGGAACTTAATAAGGAGAAAAAGGGGTTTTCCCCTTCTTTCAGTTACCATTCAGCCGTCATCTTGGGTTTCTCTGGGAGGTTTTACTCGGCTGCGCTTCAAAACACATTGACCTGAATTTTGTGTCTCTTCCTTTTTTCGGTTTTCTTCCAAAAGAGATTTGCCTGGCGGCCGCAAGTTCAGCCTCTCTTTCAGAGAGTACTCTATTGACAACTCCCCCGGCTGAGCTTCGGCCTCAGCGGTCGTTCCTTCCAGGGGGGATGTACGTTTTTCATATAAATCTGACACTAGTGTATTTCAGTCCTCTTTGAATGTTGTCAGGGCTCGCCGACTCTCTCTACAGAGGTCTTAGGCTATTCAACGAAGTGTTTTTCCTCTCTGTTCTGTACGATGCTCCCGTACTAAATAGCCGGGGTCCCAGCATATGCTGGGCTGTTGGATACCTCTGACAATCAGACAGTCTTCTTGGCGGTTGCTCTGGAGCCTCTGTTTTCCTTTTCAGCGCACTTTACGCGCGTTGTGGGACCTTCGTGGGCAGTTGCCCGTGGGGTCTCCATGAATACTTTGTCGGGTGACTACTTGGTCGGACCGGCATTCGTTTAGTCAAATTCTACAAGTTTGACACTTTCGCGGCCTCTGCATCACAGTTTGGCCGAGTGGTTTTACAGGACTCTCAGCGCTCTCCCACCCGTTTTGGGAGCTCTGGGACGTCCCCATTGTAACTACGCTCCAGTGGCCCCTAGTGGATGAAGGAGAAATCAGGATTTTGGTACTTACCGATAAATCCCTTTCTCCGATTCCACAGGGGCCACTGGACGCCCGCCCAGCGCTGTTCCTCCTTGTTTTTTGCTTAACTGTTTGCAGATCACCATATGACTGCTTGTTGAGTTCAGGCTTGCCTGGTTTTTTGTCAGGTTCGGTTCCAGGTTTAGTTTGGGTTATCCTGGTTTACAGGGCGTCATTAACCTCCTCTACCTTACGGTTTGTTTATTCCAGCTCTCCTCGGGCACAGTTTTACGTAGACTGGCTTGGAGGGGAGATAGTAGGGGAGGAGCTAGCCACAGTGTGAGAATTTTTAAAGTGCCAGCTCCCAATTACTGCCTACTATTTCCCCATTGTAACTACGCTCCAGTGGCCCCTGTGGAATCGGAGAAAGGGATTTATCGGTAAGTACCAAAATCCTGATATCACCACTTCAGTCTGTTACCATTATAACAAAGGAACATGGAGGTCCCTAGTACTCGAAGGGGGAAGATGACAAAATAAAAGGACAAATTTATCTATTAAGAATCTTCAGCTGCAAATGGTGCCACACAGTGCAGAATGGTTACCCTAAGTTAAGCATTCCCAACCTTGGTCCTCAAGGCACACTTAAGGGGGGTACACACGGAGCGATAATCTAAGCAATCTGACTAGATTGCTTAGATTTTCAGTAAGATCGCTCCGTGTGTAGCCCTAACAGCGATAGCGATGCGCTGCTATCGCTGCTGCTAGATTGCCGCTGGGTGAAGTGAGCGCCCCCCCCCCCCCCCCCCCGTCTCCCCCCGCACGCTCAGCACAGATCGCTCTGTGCTGAGCGGTGGGAGAGATGTGTGCTGAGCGGCTCGCTCAGCACACATCTCTCCTGCATCGGCCCGTCTATATGGGCCTTAACAGTGCAGGTTTTAGTGATATACAGCCTCCAGCACAAATGGTTAAATCAAAATAACTGAGGAACTAATTAAGCTGCCTGTGCTCAGGTATGAATATCACTAAAACATGTACTGTTAGTGTACCTTGAGTGCTGGGGTTGGGAATGCCTGTACTAGTGTATCCTATAAAATACTAAAAACCTTTTTAAGCCTTTTGGCTTAATAAAGGTTAATTTACTGTAAATAAATTAATTCTCTCTTGAATTCCAGAAGTTAAACCTAAAAGCAGAATATTTTTCAGTGATGCAGGAACTAGGAGAGTGTATTGGGTTGGTGGCAAACTTTGGAGGAGCCCCTTTTAATAGTGTGTTGACAGCCTGCTGCTGGCAAAAGCTAGTACAGCCTACCGTGACCGCAGCAGATGTCTGGAAACCAGATCAGACCCAGGGTAACAATTTGCATTTTTGTTTAACCTCTGGTTTCCACGAAAGCCGTGTAAAGTGGTCTAAGTATAATTGTAAAATAAAGACTAAAAAATTTACATTTTTAAAAAATGATTATCCGCTCTAATCAGTGAATAATACAGAGCATAAATGAAAGATCGCATAAAGTCAATTGTTGTCTAAACATCATCTAGTTAGCCTCTTAGGAAATGTCTATTCTGTGCAATCTTTAACATACACATTATAATCTAATTTCCTGCATCCTTTGTTTATTTATAAATGTAAATTGACTAATATACAGCTCATTTTCATTCTGTGATTGTTCAATGATACTGTTACTCACACAAAATGGTGCTTAATCATTTCCATGGAAATGTGGCTACTGCCATGTCTCTGATAGACTAACCCCTGTCCATGACCTCTTCATCCTCAAACTTCCTCTAGGTTTCAGCAAAAACTAAAACCTGTCGCACAATAAAAGGGCAATTCAATTGTTGTGGACGTTTTAGGAATAGGCACCCACATGGAGCAATTCAATTGTTGCTCATTTCAAACACCTATAGCCGCGGGTGAACACAATTTCTTCTTGCAGCCTCCAGTGGTGTGAGAAGTAATATGCACAAAGTCTGTTTGGGTGCCTAAACTACCATTTGGGTACCTAAACCACTTCTTATACTGGTTTAGCCACTTTGTGCGGCTAAACACGATGCTCTTAGGCACGTCAGTACTAATGGTGCCCCGTCGGAGAAACAATTGAATTGCTCCATTGGGCACCCATTTGTATAGGTGCCTAGTGTGGGTTTGGGTGGAAAACAATTGAATCCCCACTGCCTTAGATGCAGTCCTTTCCCAAGGTGCCCATGTTAAAGTCTTCTTCTTCCTTATATTTTCCTCTCATCATTTGTAGTACATACTGTCCAAATGCAGTAATCAATTCCTTCTCCCTGCAAGTTGCTGTGAGCTGTTATTCCACCCTAGCTCCATTTCTCGTCCTCTGGCATCACCACGACCATCTTTGGCGATTTCAGCATTCTCATTATCCTGATTAATCTCTAAAATCATCTCGCTCACCTTCTCTCCCTCCCTCTTCTAGTTGGCTTCCTACTTTGGCCCTGATTATCAGCGGTCTGTGCATGCATTCATGTCGCTTTGCATGTGCCGCGATGGTGTTGTGACAGCGGTCGCTGAGAGGACATACAGGGACTGGAAGTGGTGTTAAAAATAAAGGAGTGTCCCATCTGTTTTGGGGTTGTTATAAGGCTAGGACTGCGATCATGTACACAGCTGCAATGTCTCCAGTGTTTTACTTCCTGTGTGCATGCACAGGGCTACTTGGAACTTCGATAATCAACTGTTCTACGACGGATGCTGCGTCCTTGTACATAGACACTGAAATTTGCAAAGCTGCCAGTGAGCGTCTCGGTACAAATCCAGATGGCTGCGGCATTTGCGTATTTTTGCACAATTGCTGCCTACAAATTTGCAGCTGGGGATACATATGCCTATGTGAATCAGGCTCTTTGTTCAGTTTGTGATTATTTGACACACTTTCTCTCTCTGGGACCATGGTATGCAATCTCTCTTCCACTGGTTAACCTCTTTGCACTGTTACTCATCTAGGCCTCCTCATACATGTAAAGTTTCCAATTTTCATGTTCTCCTGTACTTACCGGTCAGATCTTAAAGATACAATACCACATAAGGATTATATATGTATTCACAAATTTAAAAAGAGGTGTGGCATTCCTCTCTTTCAAGTTGGCAGCTGAGATTAAGAGCTGTAAGTTTTTGTGTATGGGTTTACTCACAGGAATTCTTTTCCTATTGTTACCAATTGAAAAAGCTTGCTGACAGGTATGTGAGCAGATAAGAAGTGTCCTTGATTGCAGCTTCTCATCCCTTAAGCCCAGTACTCACGGGCCGATGTGTGCTGAGCGATGCAGGGGGAGGACTGGGGGCTGCTCATTTCACCCAGCGGGTGAAATGAGCGACCTGCTAGATTGGCCTGTATGGGGCTGCACATCGCTATCGCTGTGGGGGGTACACACGGAGCGATCATGCTTAAATTCTAAGCAATCTAGTCAGATTGCTTAGATTTTAAGCAGCGATCGCTCCGTGAGTACCCCCCTTTACACCAGAACATCACACTGAGCTCCAGAGAGGGCAGAGCTATAATGCTTTGCTCCTTTTGATGATAGTAGTGCAGCTTTAACCACATTAGCATCTTTACAAGTGGTTCAAGCTAATCTGTTTTTGGATCAAACATGGCTTTGCAGAACAAATAAACTCCCAGGGGTATATTTACCAAAGGTTGATATTTGGTTCGATGTACTGTAGTGCAATTTCAAATTGATGGCAATCAGTCTAAATCAATGTTGTTTCAGGGGCTGTAATACACATTTACTAATATGACATTTTATAGTCCTTTTTAAATGTTCGTAAATGTGTGTGTTAGCCCTGGAAACACAACATCGATTTTCATTGACTTGAAATCAATGGAAATCACTTTTTTAGTAAATATACCCCTCAATCTCTCTTCTTGGTCTTCTAACAACAAACTTTTTTTTATTAGATTGAAATCTCTTCTCAACCTTTCCACCATGCCCTTTTACAACCAAAAACCTTAAGTCATAATCTCGCATTAATTTTAGCAATTTCTCTTTTATCCCATAAGCAGTCTGACTAGAAATTAAGAACACAACGCTCTGTGTGTAGGGGTGCCGGCGACAGCGATTCGCGGGGCTTTGTCGGTGCTAGATTGTTCCTGGCCAATCTGACTCATTTCACAGCTGGGTGAAGTGTGCACCCCCCCTTCCTTCCCCCTGTTCCCCACGCTCAGCACACATCGTGATGTGCTGAGCGGTCTGTGCTAGATCGCTCAGCACACATCTCTGATCACATCTCCCCGTGTGTACTGGGCTTTACACCCCCTTCCCCAAAAATCAAGTAAAAAATAAAATTATAAAAATGATACTAACCCACAAACCAATTAACATAACTGCACCAAGTTGACCATGGCAACCAATCAGCTGCTACTTATAATTTTATAGACTGCACTGGATAAATGTTACTTCAGTGCCGATTGGTTGCCATGGGCAATTTCTGCACTGATTCACTGCTTCTTGAATAGCCCCCAAAATAACTTATAGCTCAATCTTTTTGCTCTGTCGATGATATGCTTCTCTAATTCATTTGCGGTCACAGGTTTTGTGAGGGAGCGATTGTCAAACCTCTTTTAGAGGGTGGTACACATAGAGAAATCGGTTATTAAAATCTAAGCAATCTGACTAGACAGCTTAGATTTTAAGCATGGATCTCTTGTGTGTATTCCCCCCCCCCCCCCTCCCCCCAAAGATTGCTGTTGCTAGATTGGCCTGCATGCAGGTACAATCTAGCACATCGCCCATTATTCCCGCTGGGGGAAATGAGCGCCCCCTCCGTCCCCAGCGCAAATTAAAGAGGGCTGGGAAATGGCTCCTGGAGCTATTCAATTCAGCGCAATGTTATGCCGGAATTGAGGATTTCTTCTCGCACTACTCCTGGGGTGCGAGAAGAAATCCAACAAAACTATTGGTGCAATGCTGTTTTCTGCCTTTTAGTGTGCCAGAAACTGCATTGCACCCGGCACTTAAGTCAGAGAATGCCGGTTCTCGGTACAAAACACCATATTTAAGGCGCGAGAACTGGCATTCTCAAACATAACAGCTCGCTGAATTGACTAGCTCTGGGAGCTCCTTCCCAGCACTGGGCACAATTTAATTTAGTGCCAATTGCACAATGTGACTATTTATGGTAGGATCACCTTGAGCAATATCTTCCGACCAGATAACCCATGTTTCATTTGTGTGTCAGAACCTTAACTCTAATTGGGTCTCCATCTTTTAATCTGTTTCTGTCCCCATTTGTGAAATGCTGTGGAGTATGTTTGATATTAAATGTGAATAATGTTTAATATGTTGCTTGCTGAATACAACTATTTGACTTTAATTGCAGGAGATGTGGAGCTATGCATACTTTCTAATGATCATCCTGTCTCTGGCTGAGAGTACAAAAGGACAGAACAATACTACACACATTACATCCACAGGATCACCGCAGACTCCTACCTCAATTGTCACTGGTCGTATCAAGCCCTTCTGGAATAACATTGAAATGATGCAGAGAGCTTTCTATGTACTCATTGGCATCAGCTTGTTGGCTGTACTCTACTTTGTTATCCGGACTTGCACGTAAGAGACAAAAGCCTTGTGATTATATTCTCACTATTACATTTCTTTCTTCTTCATCTTCCACCACCGCCGTATATAGGTTTTCCAACCTTGGGAGACTGTCAAACAAGAAGCTTGAAAATGGCTTACATGGTTAACAGGAACTCCATTTAGTGTCTCATCGGGTGGTTTTAAAGCTATCCATTCATAATGTTGACTTGGATGGAAAGTCAACATTGAAGTGAACGACATGGCTTAATATGGGCAACTGATTTTCGTCGATTTTGTTAGGGTTAAGGCCCCCATACATCTGCGATATATTGTGGCAATTCTCAGTTTTGGAGATAACTGTGTTGGGGCTTTTTTTTTCATAGGCCATTCTGATCAAAAATGTTTAGGATCACCAGTATATATTCAGTTAAAGATATATCGAGCTTTGTTTTGGGTGTATGGCGAGGATCGTCCAATGGGCCAACCGGTTCGCCGACAGTGGGCAGGGCTTCGCATGCTGCACGTGGGGGGATGGGAAGGAGCAGGTACAAATGGGTGACTATAGTGCTAGTGGGATTGGGGGCGGGAGCATACGGGTGCCTAGTGGGGAGGGGGACGGATGGTGGGTGCAAGTTACCTGTAAGCAGCTGCTCTGTGATACAGGTGGCAGTTCCAGGATTCAGTTTTCTGTAAAAGTTTGAGGCCTAGTGGGGAGAGAACACTCATATTTGGCAGAACTGCCCATTTAAAAAATGGTACAGAGACATGTAATTGGCTCACTCACGCCATTCTTCAATTTCAGGATGGCCACAGCAAGCCAATCGCGACTTGCCACATCATGGTCTTGCTCCCCTTTGGCTGGTATATATTACAGACATGGGGGGTCATTCCGAGTTGTTCGCTCGTTGCCGATTTTTGCAACGGAGCGATTAAGGCGAAAATGCGCATGGTACGCAGTGCGCATGCGCTAAGTATTTTAGCTCAAAACTTAGTAGATTTACTCATGTCCGAACGAAGAATTTCCATCGTTGAAGTGATCGGAGTGTGATTGACAGGAAGTGGGTGTTTCTGGGCGGAAACTGGCCGTTTTCTGGGAGTGTGCGGAAAAACGCAGGCGTGCCAGGATAAAACACAGGAGTGTCTGGAGAAACGGGGGAGTGGCTGGCCGAACGCAGGGCGTGTTTGTGACGTCAAACCAGGAACAAAACGGGCTGAGCTGATCGCAGTGTAGGAGTAAGTCTCGAGCTACTCAGAAACTGCTAAGAATTTTCTATTCGCAATTCTGCTAATCTTTCGTTCGCAATTCTGCTAAACTAAGATACACTCCCAGAGGGCGGCGCCCTAGCGTGTGCAATGCTGCTAAAATCTGCTAGCAAACGAACAACTCGGAATGACCCCCATGGTGCAGGCAGTCTGATGGAGGAGGAGCTGAGAAGAGCTCCTGAAGACTCGGGTGGGTGGTGGCCAATACAAAAGAACTCATAGGCCGCTCCCACTCGGAAGAATGCTATATAATACATTATTTACAACCTTAGGGAGACTAAAGGCACCAGAAGGCCCTCAATGTCTGAGCAAGCTGGCATGTCAAGTGCAGGCATACTGAAGCGTGCTTACTGGAACCTGTAGTTCAACTGTGTAGGACAATTTTACTTTTACTGCTATCAACCTCCCCACCCACCACCCAGGGGTGCAGGGAGCTATCCCTGGGCTTCAGCCCAGGCCTAGGGTAGACTGGAGAGGGGGCGGGGGACCCAATATTTGAGGGGGGGGGGCACTTCCCCAGGAATCCCCGGCCTGGGTTGTCTAGTTGGGGGGGATAATGCTTTGGTCGGGAGGTCCCGTGAAGTGTGCCCCCTGGCTGTAGCTTTACCCTGCTGCCAGTGGAGCCCAGTGGTGGTTCTGAAAATATGGAGGACCCCTACTCATTCCGCTGTACCCCCTTTCCACCCCTGTATTTTTAGAACCAGGGCTGCTCAAAGAGCCTTTAGTCAAGACACCTATGGACAAAACTATGGTCATCATCCATATTTCAGCATTCACACCATGTTGACATTCTAAACGTCGACTTTTCATGTCGCCCCATTTCAAATATCTTGTAAATGGGAGCCAGTATTAAAATAAGATTCTAATCTGGTGATTATGGAGTTGACTTTTCACGTAGATATATTGGTATGTGTCCACATTTTACTCCAGATAGTGGAAGTATGATCTTAAGTAATCCAAAATTTTGACAATTAACGCTGCAGTGTTGTCAGTCAACATTCTATATAATCAACCCTAACCAATTTTACATCACACTTTTTAGTTTAAAAAAGAAGCCACAGAGGAAGAAATATGGGCTTCTCTCAGACTACGATGAAAACATGGAAATGGCGTCTCTAGACAGCGATGAAGAGAAAATTTTTGAATCCAGACGTATAAGAAGGTGAGGATAGTGGAAACTCCAAGTTTATACCTTTTACACTGATGTTTATTTTGGCCTCTATTATAAAGGTGATTCTGTTTGTTTCCCTACCACCACTTTTTCTTTTTTTTTCCCCCACAGGTGATTGGCAAATAGGTAATTCTTGGTTGGCTAACTGCAATGAAGACCAACTTTCTGTCCTTGTGATGGCAGACCTGCTTCCTACAGGCCCTGTGTTTTGAGGGGATACGAGTGTTGGCACCCATTATTTATACTTTTCAGAACCATTGCTACTGCAGAAGACTAACCTGCTATGATTTGGGGCATAGCATGTATATACTACTGAGAGGAATTTTACACACAAGGCTTTAGAAAAAAAAAATTACTGTTTATTCTATGCCATTTGCACAAAATGTACATTCCATTTTCACATTGAGGACTACAGTATGTGTAACTTTTCCCAACTTGACCTTACAGCTATTAATGGTTTATTAACTGCATTGATTTTTCCATGACCAACTAAGTATGTTCTAGATTTTGTTGGTGGAACCAGGTAATGACATAATTTTGCTGCCAATGAGTTCTGCAAAGAAGCAGTCTCTTCCTCACAATGTGCTAATACTTTTATAGCTGGTGCAGTATGTTTTGTAACAAATGTTTATTTTTCCACTGTGCCTTTTTATACATGAATAAAACATTCCCTCTAATTTGAACAGCCATTCGACCGTTAGTTAATTGCAATGCGTATTTTTGGTTATGTGGCCTCACAGTTCTAATTTCTATTCCAACCAGGACACGCTCTACATAATCCCATACCTCTGAATTGGAGGTTTGAGTGTACAGGGCATTCATAGTTACCCTGTAAGGAAGCACATTCATTCTTACATTCAGTGGTGCAATGGAATAACTGACAAGACTGCCCATGTACATGGCTTACATCATAAACAGCATTTGTGATGTTACTCAGCATAGAACAGTCAGCTGCGTGTGAGCTGTCTGTCACAGCTGGTTTTATTGCTGTCTGCTGAAAAGACTTGTAAGTCTAAGGTAAGTTGATATTTTAAATTTTAACATTGACGGTACATTTGTGATATATTGATAGATATAATAATAATAATAATAATAATTATTTATTATTATAGTTTAACACCTGCAGAACCTTAAAACCCAACAACTCTGCTGCTGAATCTGCTAGAGTGTAGCTTAACACCCCACATCTACAGGGCCACCTCATTAACAGAGTATAAGGGGCTGCATGTCTTCGTTACACCTACCACTCCTGCCCAGTGATGACCCCTTAGAATTAAAGCACAATCAGTTGAAAAATCAAATGCTAAGGATAATGTTATTTAATATTGATGCCTTTAAAAACGACCTCCTTTTTGCAGCTGATAGAAAGTTTATTGCACAGTCCTCACCCATCTATAAAATAACCTTCTACATAATATAATCAACGGCTGATAAAATGTATATGTAATAAGTTTCCCTGAACTCTTGACCTCTCACACCTGTGTCAATCATGTTGCTTCCATATCACACCTACAGTCTCATAGAGCTGGATTAAGGGTTTGAGGGGCACATGGCAGTTACATACTGTACCTGTGTGTGTCTATTTATTTTCTCATTTATTTATTTTTATTATCGTAAAATATATTTATTTCTCTTACGTCCTAGAGGATGCTGGGGACTCCGTAAGGACCATGGGGTATAGACGGGCTCCGCAGGAGATAGGGCACCTAAAAAGAACTTTTGACTATGGGTGTGCACTGGCTCCTCCCTCTATGCCCCTCCTCCAGACCTCAGTTAGATCTTGTGCCCAGAGGAGAATGGGTGCACTGCAGAGAGCTCTCCAGAGTTTTCTGTGGAAAAAGAATTTTGTTAGGTTTTTTATTTTCAGGGAGTCCTGTTGGCAACAGGGGGGGGGGGGGGGGGGCGGGCGCCCGCCCTGGGCAGCAATAATAAACCTCACATTTTGGCACAAAACAGTGGCATTAGACTGCAGAGGCAGTAAATCGCTGATCCCCCGCCATTTTATTGAAAAATCACTGAGACCGAAGCCTGCCGTCGGGTGGGCGGGGCTTGATCCTCAGCACTAACCAGCGCCATTTTCTCCACAGAAGCTGCATGAGAAAGAAAACGCTGGCTCCCTGGTCTCTCCCCTGCTGAACACAGGCTGGAAAAAAGAGGAGGGGGGCACTTTGGCGACGCAGTGAGTGGGAATTGACATAATATATATAAAAAAGCGCTATCTGGATATATATATATTTTCTTCCAGTGTTGTTAAGCGCTGGTGTGTGCTGGCATACTCTTTCTCTGTCTCTCCTTAGGACCTGGTTGGGGTTTTGTCCCCTTATAGGTTAATCCCTGTGTGTGTGGGGTGTCGGTACGTGTGTGTCGACATGTCTGAGGCGGAAGGCTTCTCCAAGGAGGAGGTGGAGCAAATGAGTGGTGTGTCCCCGTCGGTTGTGCCGACTTCAGATTGGATGGACATGTGGCATACGTTGCATGCAAGTGTGGCATCTTTACATAAAAGGCTTGATAAGGCTGGTTTAGGGGGGACATCAGGCGGTCAATCTTCAGATTGGACCGACTCACAGGGCCCGTCTGGGTCTCAAAAGCGTCCCTTAACACAAGACACTACTACTGACACGGATTCTGATTCCAGTGTCGACTATGACGAAGTAAAATTGCACCCTAGGGTGACTAAAACCATTCAGTGTATGATTGTGGCAATAAGGGATGTGTTGCATATTGTGGATGAACCCTCGGTCCCCGACACAAGGGTACACATGTTTAAGGAAAAGAAACAGATTATTAATTTTCCCACATCTCGTGAATTAAATGAGTTCTTTGGAAAAGCTTGGGAGACTCCGGATAAGAGACCGCAGATACCCAAAATAATTTTTATGGCATACCCCTTCCCTAAGCAGGACAGGGAGATTTGGGAATCACCCCCCACTGTGGACAAGGCCCTGACGCGCTTGTCCAAGAAAGTGGCGCTACCGTCTCCTGACACAGCGGCCCTTAAGGACCCTGCAGATCGCAGGCAAGAAACTACCTTAAAGGGTATTTATTCTCATACGGGTGCTGTGTTAAGACCGACGATTGCGTCGGCATGGGTGTGTAGCGCAATTGCAGCTTGGACAGATGAGCTGACAAATCAATTTGATACTATGGATAAGGATACTATATTCCTAACTCTAGCCCATATAAAAGACGCAGTCTTATTTATGAGGGATGCTCAAAGGGACATTGGATTGCTAGCTTCTAGGGCCAATGCCATGTCTATCTCACCGAGAAGATCCTTATGGACTCGCCAATGGACGGGTGATGCGGATTCCATATGGAAGTGCTACCCTATAAGGGTGATGTATTGTTTGGGGATGGGCTGACGGACCTGGTTTCCACAGCTACAGCAGGTAATTCAAATTTTTTACCATATATTCCCCAACAGCAAAAGAAAGCAACACCCTATCAGATGCAGTCCTTTCAGATGCAGTCCTTTCGGTCGCACAAGTCCAAAAGAGGTCGGGGATCCTCTTTCCTCGCCAGAGGTAAGGGCAGAGGCAAGAGAGCACCTGCTTCGGCAGGTGCCCAGGAACAAAAGTCCTCCCCGGCTGCTCCAAAAACCACCTGAGGGAGTCCGCACCGGTGGGGGCACGTCTTCGACTTTTCATTCAGGCCTGGGTCAGTTCAGACCTGAATCCCTGGGTGTTGGAAATAGTTTCCCAGGGTTACAAATTGGAATTCGAGGATGTGCCCCCGAGCCGATTTTTCAAATCGGCCCTACCAGCTTCCACATCGGAAAGGGATGTAGTGTTAGCTGCAATTCAAACGCTGTGTATACAGCAAGTGATAATCAAGGTTCCCCTGCACTAGCAGGGAAGAGGTTACTATTCAACCCTATTTGTGGTCCCGAAACCGGACGGTACGGTCAGACCGATTTTGAATCTGAAATCCCTAAACCTGTACATAAAAAGATTCAAATTCAAAATGGAATCTCTCAGAGCAATAATAGCCAACATGGAGGAGGGGGAGTTTATGGTGTCTCTGGACATAAAGGATGCATACCTTCATGTCCCCATATATGCCCCCCACCAGGAATACCTGAGATTCGCTGTACAGGATTGTCATTACCAATTTCAGACGTTGCCGTTTGGACTTTCCATGGCCCCGAGGATTTTCACCAAGATAATGGCGGAAATGATGGTGGTCCTGCGCAAGCATGGAGTCACAATTATCCCATACTTGGACGATCTCCTGATAAAAGCGAGATCAAGGCAGAAATTGCTGAGCAGTGTGGCGCTCTCTCTGAGAGTGCTCCAGCAACACGGTTGGATTCTAAATCTACCGAAGTCACAGTTGATTCCGGCAACTCGATTACCGTTCCTAGGTATGATACTGGATACGGAACAAATGAAGGTCTTTCTCCCAATAGAGAGAGCCCAAGACATCCAGAACATGGTCAGAGACCTGCTAAAACCGAAAAGGGTGTCAGTTCACCAATGCACTCGAGTTCTGGGGAAAATGGTGGCGGCCTACGGGGCCATTCCCTTCGGAAGGTTCCATGCAAGGACTTTTCAATGGGACCTTCTGGACAAGTGGTCCGGGTCCCATCTGCACTTACATCGAAAAATAACTCTGTCCCCAGGAACCAGAGTGTCCCTCCTGTGGTGGTTGCAAAGTGCTCACCTGCTGGAGGGTCGCCGGTTCGGGATTCAGGACTGGATCCTGGTTACCACGGACGCGAGCCTCCGAGGATGGGGAGCGGTCACACAGGGAAAGACTTTTCAGGGTCTTTGGTCAGACCAGGAGTCCTGTCTACACATCAATGTGTTGGAACTCAGGGCCATTTACAACGGCCTTCGACAAGCGGAGAGTTTTCTTCGAAACCTACCGGTTCTGATTCAATCAGACAATGTCACAGCAGTGGCTCATGTGAACCGCCAAGGCGGGACAAGAAGCAGAGTCGCGATGGCGGAAGCCACAAGGATACTTTGCTGGGCGGAAAATCATGTAAGCGCTCTGTCGGCTGTCTTCATTCCGGGAGTGGACAACTGGGAAGCAGACTTCCTCAGCAGACACGATCTCCATCCAGGAGAGTGGGGACTTCATCAAGAAGTCTTTGCAGACGTAACACGTCTTTGGGGAACTCCTCAAATAGACATGATGGCGTCACGCCTCAACAAAAAACTTCGGAGGTATTGCGCCAGGTCTCGGGACCCTCAGGCAGTAGCAGTAGACGCACTGGTAACACCGTGGGTGTTCGAATCGGTCTACGTGTTTCCTCCTCTTCCTCTCATCACGAAAGTGTTGAGGATCATAAGACGAAGAAGAGTACAGACGATACTCGTTGTCCCAGACTGGCCTCGAAGGGCCTGGTACTCGGATCTACAAGAGATGCTCACAGGAGACCCCTGGCCTCTTCCTCTGAGGGAAGACCTGTTGCAGCAGGGGCCCTGTGTATTTTAAGACTTACCGCGGTTACGTTTGACGGCATGGCGGTTGAACGCCGAATCCTAGCAAAAAAGGGGATTCCGGAAGAGGTCATCCCTACTTTAATAAAGGCTAGGAAGGAGGTGACGATAAAACATTATCACCGTATCTGGCGAAAGTAGGTGTCTTGGTGTGAGACCAAGAATGCACCTACGGAAGATTTTCATCTGGGTCGTCTTCTCCACTTCCTACAGACAGGAGTGGATATGGGCCTGAAATTAGGCTCGGTTAAGGTACAGATTTCGGCCCTCTCGATTTTCTTTCAGAAGGAATTGGCTTCTCTTCCAGAAGTCCAGACGTTTCTAAAGGGAGTTCTGCACATCCAGCCCCCTTTTGTGCCTCCAGTGGCACCATGGGACCTGAACGTGGTGTTGCAGTTCCTAAAATCACACTGGTTTGAACCGCTTAACAAGGTTGAGTTGAAATTTCTTACCTGGAAGGTGGTCATGTTGTTGGCCTTAGCATCAGCAAGGCGAGTGTCAGAATTGGCGGCTCTCACACAAGAGCCCCTACTTGATTTTTCATGTGGATCGAGCTGAATTGAGGACACGTCCGCAATTTTTGCCTAAAGTGGTTTCGTCGTTCCATATGAATTAACCTATTGTGGTGCCTGTGGCTACCGGTGACCTGGAGGATTCCAGATCCCTGGATGTAGTCAGGGCCTTAAAGATTTATGTAGCCAGGACGGCTAGAATTAGGAAAACAGAGGCTCTGTTTGTCCTGTATGCGGCCAATAAGATTGGCGCTCCTGCTTCAAAGCAGACTATTGCTCGCTGGATCTGTAATACGATTCAGCAGGCTCACTCTACGGCTGGTTTGCCGGTACCAAATTCGGTTAAGGCCCATTCCACTAGGAAGGTGGGCTCTTCTTGGGCGGCTGCCCGAGGCGTCTCGGCTTTACAACTTTGCAGAGCGGCGACTTGGTCGGGGTCAAACACTTTTTTGCTAAATTCTACAAGTTTGATACCCTGGCTGATGAGGACCTAGCGTTTGCTCAGTCGGTGTTGCAGAGTCATACGCACTCTCCCGCCCGATTGGATGCTTTGGTATAAACCCCATGGTCCTTACGGAGTCCCCAGCATCCTCTAGGACGTTTGAGAAAATAAGATTTTAATCCTACCGGTAAATCTATTTCTCCTAGTCCGTAGAGGATGCTGGGCGCCCGTCCCAGTGCGGAAACTCTGCAAGACTTGTATATAGTTGTTGCTTACATAAGGGTTATGTTACAGTTGACATCGGTCTTGGACCGTTACTGTTGTTTTTTGTTCATACTGTTAACTGGTTATGTATGTTCCAGGTTACATGGTATGATTGGTGTGGGCTGGTATGAATCTTGCCCTTGGATTGCTAAATCCTGCCTTGTATTGTCCATCTCCTCTGGGCACAGTTCTCTAACTGAGGTCTGGAAGAGGGGCATAGAGGGAGGAGCCAGTGCACACCCATAGTAAAAGTTCTTTTTAGGTGCCCTATCTCCTGCGGAGCCCGTCTGTACCCCATGGTCCTTACGGAGTCCCCAGCATCCTCTACGGACTAGGAGAAATAGATTTACCGGTAGGTTTAAAAACTCATTTTTTCTCATACGTCCTAGAGGACGCTGGGGACTCCAAAAGGACCATCGTGTATAGACGGGATCCGCAGGAGACATGGGCACTTTAAGACTTTAAATGGGTGTGAACTGGCTCCTCCCTCTATGCCCCTCCTCCAGACCTCAGTTAGATTCTGTGTTAGATTCTGTGCCTAGAGAGACTGGACACACACAGGGGAACTCTCCTGAGTTTCTCTGAAAAGACTTTGTTAGGTTTTTTTATGTTCAGGGAGACCTGCTGGCAACAGGCTCCCTGCATCGTGGGAGTGAGAGGAGAGAAGCAGCCCTACTTCTGTGAGTTCAAAGGCTCTGCTTCTTAGGCTTCTGGACACCATTAGCTCCAGAGGATCCGATCACTTGATGCGCCTAGCTGCTTGTTCCCGGAGCCGCGCCATCACCCCCTCACAGAGCCAGAAGCAAGAAGCCGGGTGAGTATTACGAAGAAAAGAAGACTTCAGTGACGGCAGAAGACTTCAGTATTGAGGTACCGTGCAGCAGTCGCGCTGTGCGCCATGCTCCCACACACGCATACGGCGGCACTAGCAGGGTGCAGGGCGCAGGGAGGGCGCCCTGGGTGGCATGAATACTGAAGTGACCACTGGCTAAAATATATACAGGTTGAGTATCCCTTATCCAAAATGCTTGGGACCAGAGGTATTTTGGATATGGGATTTTTCCGTATTTCGGAATAATTGCATACCATAATGAGATATCATGGTGATGGGACCTAAGTCTAAGCACAGAATGCATTTATGTTACATATATACCTTATACACACAGCCTGAAGGTAATTTTAGCCAATATTTTTTATAACTTTGTGCATTAAACAAAGTGTATGTACATTCACACAATTCATTTATGTTTCATATACACCTTATACACACAGCCTGAAGGTCATTTAATACAATATTTTTAATAACTTTGTGTATTAAACAAAGTTTGTGCACATTGAGCCATCAAAAAACAAAGGTTTCACTATCTCACTCTCACTCAAAAAAGTCCGTACTTCGGAATATTCCGTATTTTGGAATATTGGGATATGGGATACTCAACCTGTATTAGAAGTGCCTAGGCACTAAATATAGCCCCTGCCAGTATAAACATTTTGAATCTGAGCGGGACTGAAGCGCACCGGTGAGGGGGCGCGGCTTAGCCCTCACAGCTACCCAGCGCCATTTTCTCTTCACAGGAGCTGCAGAGACACTGGCCCTGACCTCCACACTTCTGTACAAGTAACAGGGTGCAAAACAGGGGGGGGGGGGGGGGGGCACAGTACTTTGGTGCTATTATCATTTGATATAAAAGCGCTAACAGGTCTGAGGCAGTGTGTATAAAGTCTCAGTTCCGGGATAGGTGCTGGGTTGTGAGCTGGTAAACTCCCTCTGTGTTTCTCTAACAGGCTTTGCTGTGGGTCTGTCCCCTATAGCCCAGTGTGATCGTGCGTGTCTGTACGTGTGTGTCGACATGTCTGAGGCTGAGTGCTCCTCCCCGGAGGAAGTTGGAGTGGGGGCAGATAAGCCGCTGGGAGTGACCCTGTCGGCACCGCCGACAGCTGATTGGGTAGATATGTTGAGTACGTTGAATGCAAATGTGGCGTTATTGACTTAAAAGGCTGGATAAATCTGATTCTCAGACCCAAACAGGGAGAAAATCCATGGAGGACGCCTTGTCTCAGGTCCAGACCCCCTTGGGGTCACAAAAGCGTTCATTTACCCAGATAACAGATACAGATACCGACACTGACTCTGATTTCAGTGTCGACTGTAGTGATGCCAGATTGAATTCTAAACTGGTTAAGAGTATTCAGTACATGATTGTGGCAATTAAAGACGTATTGCATAACACAGAAGTCCCTACTATTCCTGATACAAGGGTCTGTTTGTATAAGGGAAAAACGTTTCCCCCCTCTCATGAGCTGAACACTCTTTTTGAAAAAGATTGGGAAACTCCTGACAAAAAGTTAGATTCCCAAAAGAGTTCTGATGGCGTATCCATTCCCCTCTGAGGACAGGGAAAAGTGGGAGTCAACCCCCAATGTGGACAAAGCTCTGTCACGTCTGACCAAAAAGGTGGAGCTTCCGTCTCCTGACACGGCTGCCCTAAAGGTCCTGCGGATCGTAAGCAGGAAACTACCTTAAAATCCATTTATGTCACTACAGACCTGCCGTTTCGTCTGCATGGTTGAGTAGCAATATTTTGAAAGTGGGCAGATAACTTTTTCATCTGACATAGATACCCTGGATAGAGATAGCATTCTTTTGACTCTCGGTTATATCAGGGACGCTGCAGCCTACCTAAAGGATGCGGCGAGTGATATTGGCCTGTTGGGATCAAGGGCCAATGCCATGGCAGTCTTGGCCAGGAGAGCACTGTGGATTCATCAATGGAATGCTGATGCCGACTCTAAGAAAGATATGGAGGCTCTCCCGTATAAAGGTGGTGTCTTTTTTTGGTGACGGCCTCGCTGATCTGGTATCTACGGCTACCGCCGGTAAGTCATCATTTCTACCTTATGTCCCTGCGCAACAGAAAAAGACGCCTCGCTATCAGATGCAGTCCTTTCGGCCCAGTAAATACAAAAAAGGAAGAGGGTCGTCCTTTCTTGACTCTAAAGGTAGAGGAAAGGGAAAGAGGTAACCTGCTGTGGCATGACGCTGGGGCTCCTCTGCAGGAGTCTGCACCGGTGGGGGCACGTCTCCAGCTCTTCAGTCAGGGCTGGTTTCACTCGGGCCTGGATCCTTGGGTGTTAGAAATAGTGTCCCAAGGGTACAAACTGGAGTTTCAGGACGTGCCCCCCCCTCCCCCACACCGATTTTTCAAATCCGCCTTGCCAGTTTCTCTTCCGGAAAGGGAAGTAGTATGCGCTGCGATACAAAAGCTCTGTCAACAGCAAGTCATTGTCACGGTACCCCCGTCAGAACAGGGAGAAGGGTTTTATTCGAACCTGTTCGTCGTCCCAAAGCCGGATGGCTCGGTCAGACCGGTTCTGAACTTAAAACCCCTCAATTTATATCTGAAAAGATTCAAATTCAAGATGGAATCTCTCCGAGCAGTGATCTCCAGTCTGGAAGGGGGAGATTTTATGGCGTCAGTTGACATCAAAGATGCCTACTTACATGTCCCAATATATCCTCCACATCAAGCTTACCTGAGGTTTGCTGTTCAGGATTGTCATTACCAATTTCAGACGTTGCCGTTTGGTCTTTCCACGGCTCCGAGGATTTTCACCAAAGTCATGGCGGAAATGATGGTGCTTCTGCGCAAGCAGGGTGTCACAATTATCCCGTACTTGGGCGATCTGATAAAGGCGAGATCAAAGGAGCAGTTGCTAGGAAACATTGCGCTCTCCCTGACAGTCCTGCAACAACATGGTTGGATCCTAAATTTGCCAAAGTCACAGTTGGTTCCGACAACACGGCTGTCATTCTTGGGCATGATCCTGGACACGGAACTGCAGAGTGTTTCTCCCAGGGGAAAAAGCTCTGGAAATCCAGAACATGGTCAAGGAGATTCTGAAACCGGCAAGAGTGTCGATTCATCAATGCACTCGTGTGCTGGGGAAGATGGTGGCAGCCTACGAAGCCATTCCGTTTGGCAGGTTCCATGCCAGGGTGTTTCAGTGGGACCTGTTTGACAAGTGGTCCGGGTCTCACCTGCACATGCACCGGAAAATAAGCCTATCTTCCAGGACCAGAGTATGTCTCCTGTGATGGCTCCAAAGTTCTCGCCTCCTAGAGGGACGCAGGTTCGGGATCCAGGATTGGGTCCTGGTGACCACGGACGCAAGTCTCCGAGGCTGGAGAGCAGTCAGACAGGGGGAAAATTTCCAGGGAAAATGGTCAAGCCAGGAAGCTTGTCTGCACATAAACGTTCTGGAATTAAGAGCCATCTACAACGGCCTTCTACAAGCGGAACATCTTCTTCGCGGTCTGCCCGTCCTGATTCAGTCGGACAACATAACAGCAGTGGCGTACATAAACAGCCAGGGTGGAACAAAGAGCAGAGCGGCGATGGCGGAGGCCACAAAAGTTCTCCGCTTGGCGGAAAAAAATGCCAGTGCTCTGTAAGCGGTCTTCATTCCGGGCGTGGACAACTGAGAAGCGGACTTCCTCAGCAGACACGATCTCCATCCAGGAGAGTGGGGTCTTCATCAAGAGGTCTTTGCAGAAGAGACAAGTCATTGGTCATTGGGGAATTCCTCAAATAGACATGATGCGGTCCTGCCTCAACAAGAAGCTTCAGAGATATTGTTCCAGGTCGAAGGACCCTCAAGCCAGTGCAGTGGACGCCCTGGTGACACCGTGGGTGTTTCAGTCGGTATATGTGTTCCCTCCACTTCCACTCATTCCAAAGGTGATAAGGATCATAAGACGAACAAGGGTTCAGGCGATACTCATTGTTCCAGATTGGCCACGGAGGACCTGGTTTCCGGATCTTCAGGAATTACTCGTAGAAGATCCCTGGCCTCTTCCGCTAAGAGAGGACCTGTTACAGCAAGGGCCGTGCGTGTTCCAAGACTTACCGCGGTTGCGTTTGACGGTGTGGCGGTTGAACGCCAAATCCTAGCTCGAAAGGGTATTCCCGGTGAAGTCATCCCCACTCTACTTAAAGCTAGAAAGGAGGTAACGGCGAAGCATTATCACCGTATTTGGAGAAAATATGTGTCTTGGTGTGAATCCAAGAAGGCTCCTACGGAAGAATTTCAGCTGGGTCGTTTTCTCCATTTTTTGCAAGCGGGGGTGGATGCGGGCCTAAAGTTAGGCTCCATTAAAGTGCAGATTTTGGCCTTATCAATTTTCTTTCAAAAAGAATTGGCCGCCCTTCCAGAGGTTCAGACTTTCGTGAAAGGAGTGCTGCACATCCAACCTCCATTTGTGCCCCCAGTGGCACCATGGGACCTTAACATGTGTTGCAGTTTCTTAGGTCACACTGGTTTGAACCTTTACGAAATGTTGAGTTAAAATTTCTCACTTGGAAAGTGGTCATGCTTTTGGCCTTGGCGTCCGCAAGGCAGGTGTCTGAATTAGCGGCTTTGTCTCACAAGAGCCCTATTTGATCTTCCATGTGGATAGAGCGGAATTGAGAACTCGTCGACAATTTCTGCCAAAGGTGGTTTCTTCGTTTCACATGAACCAGCCTATTGTGGTGCCTGTGGCTACTGAAGCCTTGGCTGATTCGAAGTCTCTCGATGTAGTCAGAGCTTTGAAAATTTATGTCGCCGGAACGGCTCAGATTAGGAAAACGGAGGCTCTGTTTTACCTGTGTGCTCCCAACAAAATTGGGGCTCCTGCTTCTAAGCAGACTATTGCACGTTGGATCTGTAATACGATTTGGCATGCTCATTCTATGGCTGGATTGCCGTTGCTGAAGTCGGTGAAGGCCCATTCTACCAGGAACGTGGGCTCCTCTTGGGCGGCTGCCCGAGGAGTCTCGGCGGTTCAACTTTGCCGAGCAGTTACTTGGTCGGGTTCAAACACTTTTGCTAAGTTATACAAGTTTGATACCCTGCCTGATGAGGACCTCATGTTTGCTCAATCGGTGCTGCAGAGTCGTCCGCACTCTCCTGCCCGGTCTGGAGCTTTGGTATAAACCCTATGGTCCTTTTGGAGTCCCCAGCATCCTCTAGGACGTATGAGAAAATAGGATTTTAATACCTACCGGTAAATCCTTTTCTCTTAGTTCGTAGAGGGTGCTTGGCGCCCGTCCCAGTGCGGACTCTATCTGCAGTACTTGTTGATTGCTTGTGTTACACAGAGGTTGTTTCGGTTATGTTCAGCCTGTTGCTGTTTTTGGTTCATGCTGTTAACTGGCATCTTCTTAAAAGCCATGTTGTACGGTGTGTTGTGGTGTGAGTTGGTATGTATCTCACCCTTCGTTTAACAAAAATCCTTTTCCTCGAAATGTCAGTCTCCCTGGGCACAGTTCCTATAACCTGAGGTCTGGAGGAGGGGCATAGAGGGAGAAGCCAGTTCACACCCATTTAAAGTCTTAAAGTGCCCATGTCTCCTGCGGATCCCGTCTATACCCCATGGTCCTTTTGGAGTCCCCAGCATCCTCTACGGACTAAGAGAAAAGGATTTACCGGTAGGTTTTAAAATCCTATTTTTACATTTTATGTGGTGCAAGTAAACATGCCTGCAGAGTCGAAACCCAGGTAAGAGGTGGAAGGACAAGGAAGACGAGGAAAGACATTAACGAATAAACATGAAAATAATCCAGTTTTTCTGCTGCGGGGTATACTGGGCTCCACAAGGATGGACAATGGTGTGTAGAGTAGGATCTTGATCCGAGGCACCAACAGGCTCAAAGCTTTGACTGTTCCCAGAATGCACAGCGCCGCCTCCTCTATAACCCCGCCTCCCTGCACAGGAGCTAAGTTTTGTAGTTAAGTGCCTGCTTACTGCAGCACCAACAGAGGGGCTGCTCCAGGCAACCCTAAGAAGAGCTTTTTTATGAAGAAAAAGTGAAGACTTCAAGGGCAGCAGCGGTGGTAAATGTCAGGAGACATTCACTGCTGCAGCTCCAGCTCTCCCCAGCGGCGCTGTAAACTCCCGAGCCCTGGTTGCCGGGTAACTACAGCAGGAGGCTCCGGTTTTCTTCACATCAGGCACACACGACGGGGGCTCTCCGGGATCGCGTGGCCGCGCTTCGGGAGGTGGTGAGTGGGTTCCGTTTACGGGACCCGGTCTTTATCGCAATCCGGCGTGGTCAGTGGGAGGTGGGCCGCGCGCGCTGGACACTGTGGCAGTACAGACGATCCCACTAGATCACCAGGGCATAGGCGCAGGTCAGGTTTTCTCTCTAAACCAGTTTACTAAGAGCCCGCAGTACCCGGTGGTTTTGCCAGCAGGGGGATAAGGCTTAGACCTGAAGCCCCTCCCCCAGGGCGCCATTTCCCGCAAATGTTCCCACCCTGGAGCTGCATATCTGTCTTTCCTTCACTCCATGTCAGTGTCTGGGCGCCATTATCCCTCAGCTTCACTGTTCCTGGGACTGCTTTGGCAAATCCTCCTGTGTAAAGCCGCCTGGTTGTCAGTGCTGTGACTTTACATGACACTTAAGTATTCTACCTGCTTTTTCAGTCGGTGCTAGTTAAGAAAGAGTGCATTTAGTCAGGGTTTTCTAGTACAATTACCCTGTGATATACATCCAGTTCTTACTGTGTAGTGTTATATCTATTGCCTAAATAGCTATATACACTGCTCAAAAAAATAAAGGGAACACTTAAACAACACAATGTAACTCCAAGTCAATCACACTTCTGTGAAATCAAACTGTCCACTTAGGAAGCAACACTGACAATCAATTTCACATGCTGTTGTGCAAATGGAATAGACAATAGGTGGGAATTATAGGCAATTAGCAAGACACCCCCAATAAAAGAGTTGTTCTGCAGGTGGTGACCACAGACCACTTCTTAGCTCCTATGCTTTCTGGCTGATGTTTTGGTCACTTTTGGAAGCTGGCGGTGCTTTCACTCTAATGGTAGCATGAGACAGTCTACAACCCACACAAGTGGATCAGGTAGTGCAGCTCATCCAGGATGGCACATCAATGCGAGCTGTGGCAAGAAAGTTTGCTGTGTCTGTCAGCGTAGTGTCCAGAGCATGGAGGCGCTACCAGCAGACAGGCCAGTACATCAGGAGACGTGGAGGAGGCCGTAGGAGGGCAACAACCCAGCAGCAGGACCGCTACCTCCGCCTTTGTGCAAGGAGGAACAGGAGGAGCACTGCCAGAGCCCTGCAAAATGTGCATGTGTCGACTCCATGAGGGTGGTATGAGGGCCCGACGTCCACAGGTGGGGGTTGTGCTTACAGCCCAACACCGTGCAGGACGTTTGGCATTTGCCAGAGAACACCAAGATTGGCAAATTCGCCACTGGTGCCCTGTGCTCTTCACAGATGAAAGCAGGTTCTCACTGAGCACGTGTGACAGACGTGACAGAGTCTGGAGACGCCAAGGAGAACGTTCTGCTGCCTGCAACATCCTCCAGCATGACCGGTTTGGCAGTGGGTCAGTAATGGTGTGGGATGGCATTTCTTTGGGGGGCCGCACAGCCCTCCATGTGCTCGCCAGAGGTAGCCTGACTGCCATTAGGTATCGAGATGAGATCCTCAGACCCCTTGTGAGACCATATGCTGGTGCGGTTGGCCCTGGGTTCCTCCTAATGCAAGACAATGCTAGACCTCATGTGGCTGGAGTGTGTCAGCAGTTCCTGCAAGACGAAGGCATTGATGCTATGGACTGGCCCGCCCGTTCCCCAGACCTGAATCCATTTGAGCACATCTGGGACATCCTGTCTCGCTCCATCCACCACAGACTGTCCAGAAGTTGGCGGATGCTTTAGTCCAGGTCTGGGAGGAGATCCCTCAGGAGACCATCCGCCACCTCATCAGGAGCATGCCCAGGCGTTGTAGGGAGGTCATATAGGCACGTGGAGGCCACACACACACTACTGAGCCTCATTTTGACTTGTTTTACGGACATTACATCAAAGTTGGATCAGCCTGTAGTGTGTTTTTCCACTTTAATTTTGAGTGTGACTCCAAATCCAGACCTCCATGGGTTAATAAATTTGATTTCCATTGATAATTTTTGTGTGATTTTGTTGTCAGCACATTCAACTATGTAACGAACAAAGTATTTAATAAGAATGTTTCATTCATTCATTCAGATCTAGGATGTGTTATTTTAGTGTTCCCTTTATTTTTTTGAGCAGTGTGTGTATATGTGTGTGTGTGTGTGTGTGTGTGTGTGTGTGTGTGTGTGTGTGTGTGTATATATATATATATATATATATATATATATATATATATATATATACCGCATATACTCGAGTATAAGTCGACCCGAATATAAGCCGAGGTACCTAATTTTACCACAAAAACCTGGGAAAACTTATTGACTCGAGTATAAGCCTAGGGTGGGAAATGCAGCTCTACCCGTACACAGACCTCATAGTGCCAGATATGCCCCACAGTGCCAGATATGCCCCACAGTGCCAGATGTTTCAGATATGCACCACAGTGCCAGCTATGCCCCACAGTGCCAGGTGTGACAGATATGCCCCACAGTGCCAGGTGTGCCAGATATGCCACACAGGGCTAGATACTTACCCTCCGTCGCTCCCGCACTGTCTTCTGAAGGAGGGACACGGAGAGCGCAGCGCGCGGCTCTCCTGTGTCTCTCCGGCGGCAGCGGCATGTGTTAAAGGAAGTGCCGGTTCGTGCACTTCCTTTACCAGACAGACGCCGCTGCCGCCGGAGATGCAGGAGGGACACAGGAGAGCCGCGCGCTGTGCTCGCCGTGTCCCTCCTAACGCTGACTCGAGTATAAGCCGAGGTGGCTTTTTCAGCACAAAAAAAAGTGCTGAAAAAGTCGGCTTATACTCGAGTATATACGGTGTGTGTGTGTGTGTATGTGTATGTGTGTATGTATGTATGTATGTATGTATGTATGTATATATATATATATATATATATATATATATATAATTTCTCTAATGTCCTTGAGGATGCTGGGACTCCGTAAGGACCATGGGGAATAGACGGGCTCCGCAGGAGATAGGGCACTTTAAGAAAGATTTGGATTCTGGATGTGCACTGGCTCCTCCCTCTATGCCCCTCCTCCAGACCTCAGTTTTACACTGTGCCCAGAGCGAGATGGGTGCACTGCAGGGAGCTCCCTGAGTTCTCTGCCTAGAAAGCATTTTTGTTTGGATTTTTTCTACATTTTTACAGGGAGCACTGCTGGCAGCAGGCTCCCTGCATCGAGGGACTGAGGAGAGAGGGGCAGACCTTCTTGTCTAAGATAGGCTCTGCTTCCTCGGCTACTGGACACCATTAGCTCCAGAGGGGGTGAACACAGGTTCTTACTGGGCGTCCACCCCCAGAGCCGCGCCGCCATTCTCCTCACAGAGCCAGAAGAAACGAAGTCAGAAGACGTCTCAGGCGGCAGAAGCCTTCAGAGCTTCACTGAGGTAACGCACAGCACCGCAGCTGTGCGTCATTGCTTCCATACACCTCACATACTCCGGTCACTGTAAGGGTGCAGGGCGCAGGGGGGGCGCCCTGGGTAGCAATATAACACCTCTCTTATGGCAAAAAGTATTTATACATGTACAGGTGGGCACTGTACATGTATATAAAAGAGCCCCCGCCATATTTTAGTAAGTTTGAGCGGGACAGAAGCCTGCCGCCGAGGGGGCGGGGCTTCTCCCTCAGCACTCACCAGCGCCATTTTCTCTCCACAGCACCGCTGAGAGGAAGCTCCCCGGACTCTTCCCTGCTTGACACACGGTGAAGAGGGTTTTAAAGTAGAGGGGGGGCACATATTTGCCGATTATACATTACAGCAGCGCTACTGGGTAAACATTCTGTGTTTTTTCCTGGGTTATATAGCGCTGGGGTGTGTGCTGGCATTCTCTCTCTCTCCAAAGGGCCTGGGGGGGAACCTGTCTTCAGATAAGAGATTCCCTGTGTGTGTGGAGTGTGTCGGTACGTGTGTGTCGACATGTCTGCGGTAAAAGGCTCTCCTAAGGAAGAGATGGAGCAAATCTGTGTGGGTGCGTGGTGTCTCCGTCGACAACGCCGACACCTGATTGGATATGTGAAATGAAGTGCTAAGATGAACTTATTACAAAAGATTAGAGAACAGACAGGGAATCTACCCATGTCGGCCCCTATGTCACAGAGACCTTCAGAGTCTCACAACGCTCACTATCCAAAATAATAGACATCGACACGGAGTCTGACTCCAGTGTCAACTACGTTAATGCAAAGTACAGCCAAGACTGGCAGAAAAGTATTCAATATATGATTATTGTAATAAAAGATGTTTTGCATATCACTGATGACTCATCTGTCCCTGACACAAGGGTACACATGTTTAAGGGGAAGAAAGCTGAGGTAAATTTTCCTCCTCTCATGATGAAAAAGAGCGGGAATCTCCAGACAAGAGACTGCAGCTTCCCAAAAAGAATTCTCAGAGAGTATCCTTTCCCTAATGGGGCCAGGATACAATGGGAATCTTCCCCTAGGGTGTACAAGGCATTGACACGTTTAACCAAAAAGGTAGCACTGACAACAGCTATCCTCAGGGATCCTGCAGATAGCATGCAGTAAAAGTACTTTGATGTCCATTTACACACATTCTCAGACCGGCGATTGTGTCGGCATGGGTTTATAGCGTGGTAGCAGCGTAGTCAGATACCTTATCAGCGGAGGTTGAAACCCTAGAGAAGGATGACATTTTATTGTCCCTAGTATATAGATATATATATATATATATATATATATATATATATATAATATTTATATGTAAAAGATGTTGGTATATATATATATATATATATATATATATATATATATATATATATATATATATATATATAAAGGAAAAAGGTTCTAGTGGGAGCCAATACGCCTTTAGAATAACTATGTTTAAAAGTTTTTATTCATACACAAACCGAGACGACAATTGCAACCTAAACATTCGTCTTTGGTACAAATTACTAAAAATTCAGTAAAATGATATAACAATCTTATATAAACACATATTTCAGTTGATGTGAGGATTTTACAATCAGGTGATCACAATCAGAATTGTGAAGAGATTATATCTCCAACCAGAAATCTGTGGTGAAGGCTTTATGAATCAGAGATCGCGAAACCCAACGCGTTTAGTCCGTTAGGACTTCATCAGGGGTTAACAATCTAAATAGTTACAGAGGGAAATACATAAATCACTTAATCTTCATAAATAATTCCAAATCAACATAAAATTATCATAATGAATACCATGTTGAAATTGAATATAGATGTACATACATACCAGATTCTTACAATAGATTGGATTACCACTGGTTATGACCGGCTAGGGTTCTCAATGTTATATCCAATCACAAGTATATTTTCAATTAATTTGGTATCTGAAATATTACCATTATAATAATCAAAAAACATTCTACCTATATATATATATATATATATATACAACATAAACCAAAAAACAAATGACAAATGAGAGGGAAGAGAGAGTCAAAAAGTGTGGACCTTGTGACAGAATTCAACAGATTTGTCAAGTATATTAAATTCTCCTTAGTAATATATTTAGATATATAGTAAGTAATGTGAACCTACATATCAAATATGGGACCTATCACCCTTAACATTGCCTCTATTCAAATAGTAGGAATACATATAGGGGGGTTGTAATGAATCAAGGGTTCATAATAAAACATATATATAATATTCTCCATAATCAAACATAAGTATATATAATATATAATGCGATTCAGTGAGCAGTACATACCTAAATAGATTTCATCATAACAGAGAATGACATTTTAGGTTGAAGTTAGGTGATGTTATATTCCTTAAAAGGGGTAAGGGCAAAACATTTCTTTACCACTCAAGTGTAGCATACAGATGTTATTTGGAAGAAATATTGTTGTATCCGTCCTATAAACCACTATTATAACAAAGATGGTACCAACACTATTCTTTACAATTTGAGTTTAACAAACAATAAATACATTCTGCTCACTTATATATAGGAGACCATACTGATGTCGGTTTATTTGGACAATTCTTTATTCTTCTAATTGATATTAATTCAGTATGGGATTCCATTATATTAGGCTTATTATATACTAATTGATGAAAGACAATTCCTAATTAATCAATTTCATATACATATAGAGAGCATTAACTATCATAGTGGAGCTGAATAGAAGCACAGTTGTAGACGACCCTTTCTACTGATATTACTGTGATTCATCTCTATCAAATAACTCATTATCATCCGGAACTAGAGCTTGAATATTAACATCATGTGGCACTTTATTTAATTAATCCAATTCTTACCTAATCTCATCAGGGGTAATGAAACTCTACAGTCCACCTCGGCTTCAATAAGTATCACCAAAAGGGTTTTAATAAATTCCCAATCCTGAACAGTACTGTACCCTATAATTAAGGAATCAGTGATTTAGAATTAAGATTTAAAAATGGATTATATTAATAGCACTATTAAGTGGTTAATCCACATAGTAGGCTCCATTATTTGATTAACAAGATCAAGGAAACTTTCATCACAATAATCAAAATAAATTTTAAACTTACTTCTTAGTGGGACATGCACACCCTCACAGGATCACAACCACAAATGAGAGGCAGTGTGGGGCATCCCTTTATACCTCCCTGATTGTTACATCACTTCCTGTTAGCCTCAAAGGACCATTCTTTAGTTTAATAATAGATTTATATATCATACATTACAATGATTTTACCTCATTCGTTTTTATTTTTATTTTGGAAACATGCCACCTTTCCTAGAGAAGAAGAAAACTATTAGAACGCTTTATGCGTTCCATTACCGGCGCCGCGTGCGTGTCATCGCACTTCCGGTTCCGGCGGAAGTGCGTCAACTTGCGTGTCACGGCATCTAAATGCGTGTCACGGCCCCGCACTTCCGGTTCCGGCGGAAGCGCGTCAGCAAATGCTTCTTGCCGTGAAACACTATGCAATGAAAGGTTCAAACATCAATTACTAAGGGAGATAACAGTTTATTCTGGGATCTAACAATAATATGTATTATAATTATAAATAATCGCTATTATACCTTTTGGTGTTAAAAATAAATTAAGATTAAGTGCTAACTACTCCAATTTTTCAATTAATCAATTAGACCAAAATTAGTGATAATATAAGTGATTTTTAATGTGATGGATTAATTTAATGCTATAGAAAAATCTCATAACACTATTTTTATCTGGAAGTGAAAGTTTATAGTGAATGACATATATTAATAGTGTTTTACTAATATTAATCACTTAATGTATATATTATTTAATAAGAAGACTCATATTTTTATTACAGGTGACTATATTCAGTGTCATAATAATTTAAATATAATTTTATAGTGTTGTTTTGTGGTATTTTTTAAAGTGGAACTTACCTCAACATACTTTATCTTAAAGCTCTAACTATTAGCTAACCCAGTATGGGGCATAAATTGTACCGTCTATTTGGTTAATTCAACAGTAATAAATAGATGTCATTAGAAACCTATAAATAATATTTTGGCTCACAAGATCATGTAATGCGAACCGACATCAACATGGTTTCCCATTTACAAAAAATGAACAAAAAACACCCCATGATATGCCTCAAATAGGCATATACATTATCATTTATGGATATATCAGCAATTTTAAACATTCCATAGTCACACCAATAATGTATGACTATTTTCGCCTTACATGCTCAACATTGATATATATATTTCTATTCCTAACCAAATTTAGTTATTAATATCAAAACTACTAGATCAAACAGTTGGACCCTATTTATTTCCCATGCTGATTTTATTCCAATGTAGTTACAAAGATCAGTCTAGAACAAAAGATTGATGTTAAGGTATTTTCCATATCATTTTAGTGCTTCGATAAAGCTTATAAAAATGACACGATATCAATGTCTTCATTAAGGCCTCCAGGAGTAAGGGTATTCAAAGAATAAATCCAAAAGGTCTCCTGCTTAGATGAGGTCAGATCTCTACTTTTTCCTCTAGGATCCAGTGGAATATGTTCGAGGATGGTAAAGGAGAAATTATCCTTAGTCACAGCTAAATTGTGTTTATCGATAAAATGCTTAGGGAGACTATGGGGTATATGCAATTCACGGCGAATCGCGGCAATTTTTCGCCGTTTTTTAATTCGACTAAATTCGCCAGGTGAATTCCGGAAGGTGGCTTCCGGAATTCACCATATTCAATGAAAAACGGATTCGCCAGAGTCGCGGGCGAAAATCGGCCGATTTGGCGGATTTTGCCGCGATTTTAAAAAACGGGAAAAAACGGGAAAAACCCGGAAAAAAAAATGGCGTGGGGTCCCCCCTCCAAAGCATAACCAGCCTCGGGCTCATCGAGCTGGTCCTGGTTCTAAAAATCCGGGGAAAAATTGGCCAGGGATCCCCCGTATTTTTAAAACCAGCACCGGGCTCTGCGCCTGGTGCTGGTGCCAAAAATACGGGGGACAAAAAGAGTAGGGGTCCCCCGTATTTTTAACACCAGCATCGGGCTCCACTAGCTGGACAGATAATGCCACAGCCGGGGGTCACTTTTATGCCGTGCCCTGCGGCCGTGGCATTAAATATCCAACTAGTCACCCCTGGCCGGGGTACGCTGGGGGAGTGGGGACCCCTTCAATCAAGGGGTCCCCCCCCCAGCCACCCAAGGGCCAGGGGTGAAGCCCGAGGCTGTCCCCCCCATCCAATGGGCTGCGGATGGGGGGGGCTGATAGCCTTTTGTGATAATAAAAAGATATTTGTTTTTTCCAGTAGTACTACAAGTCCCAGCAAGCCTCCCCCGCAAGCTGGTACTTGGAGAACCACAAGTACCAGCATGCGGGAGAAAAACGGGCCCGCTGGTACCTGTAGTACTACTGGGAAAAAAATACCCAAATAAAAACAGGACACACACACCGTGACAGTAAAACTTTATTTCATACGTCGACACACACATACTTACCTATGTTCACACGCCGACATCGGTCCTCTTCTCCATGTAGAATCCACGGATACCTGAAAAGAAAAGATCAATATACTCACCTCAGCCATGGTCCAGAGATAAATCCACGTACTTGGCAAAAAAACAAACCGAACACCCGCTCCATGCCGCACAGTACAGACAGCGCACAGCCAATCAGGTGAGCGCAACGAAGTTGCGCTTCCTGATTGGCTTAGAGACCTTTCTGTGACAGCTGTCACTGACAGGTCTCATTCGTGGAAATGTGTCCCATGTGTCAGCATGGGACCCCTTTCAGTCCGGCATGGAGCGGGTGTTCGGTTTGTTTTTTTGCCAAGTACGTGGATTTATCTCTGGACCATGGCTGAGGTGAGTATATTGATCTTTTCTTTTCAGGTATCCGTGGATTCTACATGGAGAAGAGGACCGATGTCGGCGTGTGAACATAGGTAAGTATGTGTGTGTCGACGTATGAAATAAAGTTTTACTGTCGACGGTGTGTGTGTCCTGTTTTTATTTGGGTATTTTTCCCCCAGTAGTACTACAGGTACCAGCGGGCCCGTTTTTCTCCCGCATGCTGGTACTTGTGGTTCTCCAAGTACCAGCTTGCGGGGGAGGCTTGCTGGGACTTGTAGTACTACTGGAAAAAAACAATATCTTTTTATTATCACAAAAGGCTATCAGCCCCCCCATCCGCAGCCCATTGGATGGGGGGGACAGCCTCGGGCTTCACCCCTGGCCCTTGGGTGGCTGGGGGGGGGGACCCCTTGATTGAAGGGGTCCCCACTCCCCCAGGGTACCCCGGCCAGGGGTGACTAGTTGGATATTTAATGCCACGGCCGCAGGGCACGGCATAAAAGTGACCCCCGGCTGTGGCATTATCTGTCCAGCTAGTGGAGCCCGATGCTGGTGTTAAAAATACGGGGGACCCCTACTCTTTTTGTCCCCCGTATTTTTGGCACCAGCACCAGGCGCAGAGCCCGGTGCTGGTTTTAAAAATACGGGGGATCCCCTGTCAATTTTTCCCCCGCATTTTTAGAACCAGGACCAGCTCGAAGAGCCCGAGGCTGGTTATGCTTTGGAGGGGGGACCCCACGCCATTTTTTTTTATGATTTCACCGTTCCAGCATAAAAAAAAAAAAAAATAATAATAATATTTTAAAAAATATATAAATAATATTTGTGCCTCCAAAAAAAAAAAAAAAAAGTACCTAATCCCTTCTAATATAAATAGATCTGCTATTCCCCCCCCAAAAAACACAAAAAAAACATGTTTAAATTTTTTTTATTTGTTTTCACCCTCCAAAGTGTGGCGGATTGAAAATGACGAATTTGCTGTCTAAAAGCACTGCTGTCGAATTTCCAAACTTGAATTGAATATGCTTTGGTCGAATTGCAGCACTTGTATCATTGCAGAAAAGTCGAATTTGCAAAAATTCGAATTTCAAAAAGTCGAATTTTGAAAGTCCGTTTTTTGGTCGGAAAGCACTGAATTGCATAGGCGATTTTTTTTTTTGGTCGAAAATGACCCGAAATTCGACAATTTCGGGAATTCGACCGCAATTGCATATACCCCTATGAGAAGTCAGTTTATTTTTCACGTTCCTCATATGTTCCTGTATCCTGATTTTGATCATTCTCTTGGTCTTGCCTATATATGATAGGCCACAACTGCAAGTGATCCTATAGATGACATATTCTGTGTTACAATTCACAAGGTGTCCTAATTTATACCATTTTCCTGTTTCCATTTTAATACTGATGGATTTTCGTTCCATAAATTTACAGCAAATACACCTTGAACAAGGATAGCAACCCTTCGTAGGTATAATAGAATCTGGACCACTCTTATGTTGGACCAAATCAGGCAATCTGCTGGGTGCTATCATATTCTTCAAATTGATGGATTTTTGGAAGACTAAATTTGGTTTCTTAGGTAACGTGGGGCCTAAAATAGGGTCCTTCAAGAGTAATCCCCAATGGCGCTCTAGGATTTTTCTGATGGAATGATTCTCACGATTAAACTGTGTGATAAAGGGTCTTACTTGTTGTTGTACCTGTTCGGTCTTATTCTTAGGAAGTAACAACTTTTCTCTTTCTTGTAAGGATGCTTTTATTCTAGCTTCTGAGATCATGTCAGGAGTATAACCTCTTTCTTCAAATCTCTTTTGGATAACTGCTGCCTGGTTCCAATAGTCATCAATGTTGGTGCAGTTCCGTCTTAGACGGAGAAATTGAGCGTACGGAACGTTATTTTTCCACGCTAGAAGATGGCAACTTGTTTGCGGGATATAACTATTAGCGTCAACTTCTTTGAAAAATGTTTTAGTCTTAATTTTCTCTCCCTCTGTTCCCGTTAAGGTGAGATCAAGGTAATCAATCTCAATAGGATCGGTTTGATGGGTGAATTTCAGATTTAAATCATTGATCTGGATGGAATTCATAAAATCATCAATACTGGCTTTATCTCCTTTCCATATGAAAAGAAGGTCGTCAATATATCTTCGGTAGAAGACCATGTTTTCATGAAATTCTAAACCATAAACAAAGGTATCTACCCATTCCTTCATGAAAAGGTTGGCGTACGATGGGGCAAATTTAGTCCCCATCGCCGTACCCTGTTTTTGTAGGTAGAACTTGTGATTGAATTCAAAAAAGTTATGGTTCAGAATGAATGTTATGCCATCCAACAGGAACAATACATCCTTCTGAGATAGTCCAGGATCATTTGCTAAAACTGCTCTAATTGCTTCTATACCTTTTGGAATGAGGGATAGAGGAATATAGCGCTTGGACATCCAAAGTAAGCCACTGATATTCCTTAATCCAAATGAATGATTCTAATTCTTGAAGCACACTTGTGGAGTCTTTAAGGAATGAGTCCATTTTGGTCACATAGGGTTGCAGTCGAGTATCGATATAGTGCGACAAATTAGAAGTTTAATGAGTTCACTCCTGCTACTATAGGTCTTCCTGGCGGGCTTGTACTACTCTTATGTATCTTTGGTATATGATAGAAATTCGGCACTATTGGGTGTTTCACGTCTAGGTAATCGAACTCGTCCTTGCAAATTACATCGTCCTTTAATGCTCTCCTCAACAGGTTGGTCAGTTCCTCTTGATATGTTTTGGTCGGGTTACCTGGTAGTTCGATATGTCTCTCCTTCTGATAATATATTAGAGGCTTCATTCAAATAAGCTTCTCTTGTTTGGAGTACCAAAGCTCCTCCTTTATCGGCTCCTTTGATCACTACACTTTTATCTTTCTTTAGGGACTTCATGGCTCCTTTTTCTTGAGGGTTTAGATTGTTACCGTATTTGGAACTTCTTGGTTTCATTTTCCTAAAGTCCTCTTTCACGCACTCATAAAACATATCCAAACTACTACCCTTAGACTCTACAGGGTAATACTTGGATGGTAATTTAACCATTGGAGGTTTCTCTTTAGCGGAACTTTCAATTGGGGGATTTCTAAGGAAATGTCTACAGATGGTTAATTTCCGAATGTATTTATTAAGGTCTATAAATAGATTAAATTTGTTTACATGCAAGTCCGGCGCAAATTTCAAGCCTTTTTCTAATAGGGAGTTTTCCGCTGCTGATAATTGTCTCTTTGCGATATTGACAACCCCAGATGGGACTTCTCTTGGTGGAACAATGCTTTTCGTTTTTTCGGGCTTCTCTCTGCCCCCTCTACTTCCTTGTTTTCTCCATTGTGTCCTCTCTTTACACCCTGTGGAGAGTCCAGTCTGGTATGTAGTTCCTCTTTTTGTTGTTGTATGCGAGGGAATCTGTGTCCTCGTCTTTCTTCTAAAAAATGACCTCTAGACTGTCTAACAGGAGTGGGGGATCTCTCAGTATTAAACCTACTCCTATAGGAAGAATTATCTTGGTCAAATCTATCACGAAATGAAACATCGATTTCTTTGACCACCCTGATATGAGGGGGTATCTATTCCTACGGCCACCCCATTCTTCTCTCCGATTATAATGGGGGGATTGATAATTTCTTCTGGGCCTATTATAGGATTGTTGACCTCCATAATTCCCTTGATATTGTCTATAGTCTCCCTGATATTTCCTTTCTCTGCGTGAATAATTCATCGAAGGTGCCTGAATCCTTTCTTCCATCCTCCCTTCATTAATAGGTAAATGATGTATCTGGCCAGATATATAGTCATTTCTGTCACATAAAAATTTCTTTTGTTTGCGTGATATAATTTCTTCTTCAGTAGTGTCTAATTTCTGGTGCAAATCCACAACGTCACGTTTAAACTCCTCGCTATCATCAAATTTGATGGATTGTAATTCAATTTTCTTTATCTCTTCCTCAATAAGACTTAATTCCCTCTTCCTTTCAGAAATGATTAAACCAATAAGTTTATTGGAACAATCATCCAAGATCTTGTTCCAATTGTTAATAAAACTCTCATTCCCTCCTCCTATAGTAGGGGTCTTATGTAACCTTAACCCTCTTGGGATCCTTCCTACTTCAAGGTATTTCTCCAATGTAACTATATCATACCAAATATTAAGTTCCTTTGTTGCTAATTTTTCTACCAAATTTAGGTAGCCATAATAATCATCTTCATCTGATTGAAACACCTGTTCTTCCTCCTCAAAAATATTTTTAGCTTTTAACGATCTTTTCGATCTATCATTAAAAATCGGCATTTTAAGGTAAAAGCAGCAATTTAAAGGTTTACTGACAGAAACGATAAACTTTAAAATAAAAAGTAACCTTTTTTCTGCGCTATACCACTAGTCTCAAACCACTGAGAAATACCTTCTGTCAGATGAGGTATAAAGAATAGATATGAAAAGGAAAAAGGTTCTAGTGGGAGCCAATACGCCTTTAGAATAACTATGTTTAAAAGTTTTTATTCATACACAAACCGACGACAATTGCAACCTAAACATTCGTCTTTGGTACAAATTACTAAAAATTCAGTAAAATGATATATTAATCTTATATAAACACATATTTCAGTTGATGTGAGGATTTTACAATCAGGTGATCACAATCAGAATTGTGAAGAGATATATCTCCAACCAGAAATCTGTGGTGAAGGCTTTATGAATCCGAGATCGCGAAACCCAACGCGTTTCGTCCGTTAGGACTTCATCAGGGGTTAACAATCTAAATAGTTACAGAGGGAAATACATAAATCACTTAATCTTCATAAATAATTCCAAATCAACATAAAATTATCATAATGAATACCATGTTGAAATTGAATATAGATGTACATACATACCAGATTCTTACAATAGATTGGATTACCACTGGTTATGACCGGCTAGGGTTCTCAATGTTATATCCAATCACAAGTATATTTTCAATTAATTTGGTATCTGAAATATTACCATTATAATAATCAAAAAACATTCTACCTATATATATATATATATATATATATATATATATATATATATATATATATATATATATACACAACATAAACCAAAAAACAAATGACAAATGAGAGGGAAGAGAGAGTCAAAAAGTGTGGACCTTGTGACAGAATTCAACAGATTTGTCAAGTATATTAAATTCTCCTTAGTAATATATTTAGATATATAGTAAGTAATGTGAACCTACATATCAAATATGGGACCTATCACCCTTAACATTGCCTCTATTCAAATAGTAGGAATATATATAGGGGGGTTGTAATGAATCAAGGGTTCATAATAAAACATATATATAATATTCTCCATAACCAAACATAAGTATATATAATATATAATGCGATTCAGTGAGCAGTACATACCTAAATAGATTTCATCATAACAGAGAATGACATTTTAGGTTGAAGATAGGTGATGTTATATTCCCTAAAAGGGGTAAGGGCAAAACATTTCTTTACCACTCAAGTGTAGCATACAGATGTTATTTAGAAGAAATATTGTTGTATCCGTCCTATAAACCACTATTATAACAAAGATGGTACCAACACTATTCTTTACAATTTGAGTTTAACAAACAATAAATACATTCTGCTCACTTATATATAGGAGACCATACTGATGTCGGTTTATTTGGACAATTCTTTATTCTTCTAATTGATATTAATTCAGTATGGGATTCCATTATATTAGGCTTATTATATACTAATTGATGAAAGACAATTCCTAATTAATCAATTTCATATACATATAGAGAGCATTAACTATCATAGTGGAGCTGAATAGAAGCACAGTTGTAGACGACCCTTTCTACTGATATTACTGTGATTCATCTCTATCAAATAACTCATTATCATCCGGAACTAGAGCTTGAATATTAACATCATGTGGCACTTTATTTAATTAATCCAATTCTTACCTAATCTCATCAGGGGTAATGAAACTCTACAGTCCACCTCGGCTTCAATAAGTATCACCAAAAGGGTTTTAATAAATTCCCAATCCTGAACAGTACTGTACCCTATAATTAAGGAATCAGTGATTTAGAATTAAGATTTAAAAATGGATTATATTAATAGCACTATTAAGTGGTTAATCCACATAGTAGGCTCCATTATTTGATTAACAAGATCAAGGAAACTTTCATCACAATAATCAAAATAAATTTTAAACTTACTTCTTAGTGGGACATGCACACCCTCACAGGATCACAACCACAAATGAGAGGCAGTGTGGGGCATCCCTTTATACCTCCCTGATTGTTACATCACTTCCTGTTAGCCTCAAAGGACCATTCTTTAGTTTAATAATAGATTTATATATCATACATTACAATGATTTTACCTCATTCGTTTTTATTTATATTTCTCTATCGTCCTAAGTGGATGCTGGGGTTCCTGAAAGGACCATGGGGAATAGCGGCTCCGCAGGAGACAGGGCACAAAAAAGTAAAGCTTTTACCAGATCAGGTGGTGTGCACTGGCTCCTCCCCCTATGACCCTCCTCCAGACTCCAGTTAGATTTTGTGCCCGAACGAGAAGGGTGCAATCTAGGTGGCTCTCCTAAAGAGCTGCTTAGAGAAAGTTTAGCTTAGGTTTTTTACTTTACAGTGAGTCCTGCTGGCAACAGGATCACTGCAACGAGGGACTTAGGGGAGAAGTAGTGAACTCACCTGCGTGCAGAGTGGATTTGCTGCTTGGCTACTGGACACTAGCTCCAGAGGGACGATCACAGGTACAGCCTGGATGGTCACCGGAGCCGCGCCGCCGGCCCCCTTGCAGACGCTGAAGAGAGAAGAGGTCCAAAATCGGCGGCTGAAGACTCCTGAGTCTTCATAAAGGTAGCGCACAGCACTGCAGCTGTGCGCCATTTTCCTCTCAGCACACTTCACACAACAGTCACTGAGGGTGCAGAGCGCTGGGGGGGGCGCTCTGAGAGGCAAATAAAAACCTTATTAGAGGCAAAAAATACCTCACATATAGCCCACAGAGGCTATATGGAGATATTTAACCCCTGCCTAACTTCAAAAATAGCGGGAGACGAGGCCGCCGAAAAAGGGGCGGGGCCTATCTCCTCAGCACACAGCGCCATTTTCTCTCACAGAAAAGCTGGAGAGAAGGCTCCCAGGCTCTCCCCTGCACTGCACTACAGAAACAGGGTTAAAACAGAGAGGGGGGGCACTGATTTTGGCGATATTGTATATATATAAAAGATGCTATAAGGGAGAAACACTTATATAAGGTTGTCCCTATATAATTATAGCGTTTTTGGTGTGTGCTGGCAGACTCTCCCTCTGTCTCCCCAAAGGGCTAGTGGGTCCTGTCCTCTGTCAGAGCATTCCCGGTGTGTGTGCTGTGTGTCGGTACGTGTGTGTCGACATGTATGAGGACGATGTTGGTGAGGAGGCGGAGAAATTGCCTGTAATGGTGATGTCACTCTCTAGGGAGTCGACACAGGAATGGATGGCTTATTTAGAGAATTACGTGAGAATGTCAACACGCTGCAAGGTCGGTTGACGACATGAGACGGCCGACAATCTATTAGGACCGGTCCAGGCGTCTCAGAAACACCGTCAGGGGTTTTAAAAACGCCCATTTACCTCAGTCGGTCGACACAGACACGGACACTGAATACAGTGTCGACGGTGAATAAACAAACGTATTTCTCATTAGGGCCACACGTTAAGGGCAATGAAGGAGGTGTTACGTGTTTCTGATACTACAAGTACCACAAGAAAGGGTATTATGTGGGAGTGAAAAAACTACCTGTAGTTTTTCCTGAATCAGATAAAATAAAATGAAGTGTGTGATGATGCGTAGGGTTACCCCGATAGCAAATATTGGCGTTATACCCTTTCCCGCCAGAAATTAGGGTACGTTGGGAAACACCCCTTAGGGTGATAAGGCGCTCACACGCTTATCAAGTGGCGTTACCGTCTCCAGATACGGCCGCCCTCAAGGAGCCAGCTGATAGGAAGCTGGAAAAATATCCTAAAAAGTATATACACACATACGGTGGTTATACTGCGACCAGCGATCGCCATCAGCCTGGAGATGCAGTGCTGGGTTGGCTTGGTCGGATTCCCTGACTGAAAATATTTTATTCATGTAGAGCATTTAATAGGATGCATTCTATATATATGTATGTGAGATGCACAGAGGGATATTTGCTCTCTGGCATCAAGATAAGTGCGTTGTCCATATCTCCCAGAAGATGTCAGGGACACGACAGTGGTCAGGTGATACAGATCCCATACGGCAGATGGAAGTATTGCTGTATAAAGGGAAGGAGTTATTTGGGGGTCGGTCCATCGGACCTGGGGACCACAGCAACAGCTGGGAAATCCAACCTTTTTTACCCCAAGTTACATCTCAGCTAAAAAAGACACCGTCTTTTCAGCCTCAATCTTTCCTTTCCCATGAGGGCATGCAGGCAAAAGGCCAGTCATATCTGCCCAGACATAGAGGTAAGGGAAGTAGACTGCAGCAGGCAGCCCTTTCCCAGGAAAAGAAGCCCTCCACCGCGTCTGCCAAGTCCTCAGCATGACGCTGGGGCCGTGCAAGCAGACTCAAGGTGGGGGGGTAGTCTCAAGAGTCTCAGGGCGCAGTGGGATCACTCGCAAGTTGACCCCTAGATCGTACGAGTATTATCCCAGGGGTAAAGATTGGAGAGTCGAGACATCTTCTCCTCGCAGCTTCCTGAAGTCTGCTTTACCAACGGCTCCCTCCGACAGGGAGGCAGCATTGGAAACAATTCACAAGCTGTATATCCAGCAGGTGATAATCAAAGTACCCCTCCTACGACAAGGAAAAGGGTATTATTTTTCCACACTATATTGTGGTACTGAAGCCAGACGGCTTGGTGACACATAGTCTAAATCTAAAATGTTTTGAACACTTACATAAAAGGTTCAAATCGAGATAAAGTCACTCAGAGCAGTGATAGCGAACCGGAAAAAAGGGGACTATATGGTGTCCCTGGACATCAAGGATTACCTCCATGTCCAAAATTTGTCCTTCTCATCAAGGGTACCTCTGGTTCGTGGTACAGAACTGTCAATATCAGTTTCAGACGATGCCGTTTGAATTATCCACGGCACCCCGGGCCTTTTTACCAAGGTAATGGCCGAAAAGATGTTTCTTCAAAGAAAAAAGGCATCTAAATTATCCCTTACTTGCACGACCTAAAAAGGGCAAGTTCCAGAGAACAGTTGGAGGTCGGAAGAGCACTATCTAAAGTAGTTCTTCGACGGCACGACTGGATTCTAAATATTCCAAGAATCGCAGCTGTTTTCCGACGATACGTCTGCTGTTCCTAGGGATGATTCTGGACACGGTTCAGAAAAAGGTTTTTCTTCCCGAGGAAAAAGCCAAGGAGTTATCCGACCTGTCAGGAACCTCCTAAAACCAGGAAAGGTGTCTGTACATCAATGCACAAGAGTCCTGGGAAAAATGGTGGCTTTTTACGAAGCAATTCCATTCGGCAGATTCCATGCAAGAATTTTCCAAAGGGATCTGTTGGACAAATGGTCAGGGTCGCATCCTCAGATGCACCTGCGAATAACCCTGTCGCCAAGGACAAGGGTATATCTTCTGTGGTGGTTGCAAAAGGCTCATCTATTGGAGGGCCGCAGATTCGGCATACAGGATTTGATCCTGGTGACCACGGACGCCAGCCTGAGAGGTTGGGGAGCAGTCACACAAGGAAGAAACTTCCAGGGGGTATGGACGAACCTGGAAAAGTCTATTCACATAAACATTCTGGTACTAAGAGCAATCTAAAATGCTCTAAGCCAGGCGGAACCACTCCTGCAAGGAAAACCGGTGTTGATTCAGTCGGACAACATCACGGCGGTCGCCCATGTAAACAGACAGGGCGGCACAAGAAGCAGGAGTGCAATGGCAGAAGCTGCCAAGATTCTTCGCTGGGCGGAGAATCACGTAATAGCACTGTCAGCAGTGTTCTTCCCGGGCGTGGACAACTGGGAAGCAGACTTCCTCAGCAGACACGATATACACCCGGGAGAGGGGGGTCTTCATCCAGAAGTCTTCCACATGCTAATAAACTGTTGGGAAAGACCAATGGTAGACATGATGGCGTCTCGCCTCAACAAGAAACTGGACAAGTATTGCGCCAGGTCAAGAGATCCACAGGCAATAGCTGTGGACGCACTGGTAACACCTTGGGTGTACAAATCAGTATATGTGTTTCCTCCTCTGCCTCTCATACCAAAGGTATTGAAGATTATACGGTGAGGAGGAGTAAGAAATACTAGTGGCTCCGGATTGGCCAAGAAGGACTTGGTACCCGGAACTTCAAGAGTTGGTCACGGACGACCCGTGCCCTCTACTTCTGAGAAGGGACCTGCTACAACAGGGTCCCTGTCTCTTTCAAGACTTACCGCGGCTGCGTTTGACGGCATGGCGGTTGAACGCCAGATCCTAAAAGGGAAAGGCATTCCAGAAGAAGTCATTCCTACCTTGATTAAGGCAAGGAAGGAAGTCACCGCGAAACATTATCACCGCATTTGGCGAAAATATGTCGCGTGGTGCGAGGATCGGAGTGTTCCGACGGAGGAATTTCAACTGGGTCGTTTCCTACATTTCCTACAATCAGGATTGTCTAGGGGTCTCAAATTGAGATCTATTAAGGTTCAAATTTCGGCCCTGTCAATATTCTTCCAAAAAGAATTGGCCTCAGTTCCTGAGGTACAGACTTTTGTTAAAGGAGTACTGCATATACAGCCTCCTGTGGTGCCTCCGGTGGCACCGTGGGATCTAAATGTAGTTTTAGATTTCCTCAAATCCCATTGGTTTGAACCATTGAAAAAGGTGGATTTTAAATATCTCACATGGAAAGTGACTATGTTACTGGCCCTGGCTTCCGCCAGGAGAGTATCTGAATTGGCGGCTTTATCTTATAAAAGCCCTTATCTAATCTTCCATTCGGATAGGGCAGAACTGAGGACTCGTCCGCATTTTCTCCCTAAGGTGGTATCAGCGTTTCACCTGAACCAACCTATTGTGGTGCCTGCGGCCACTGGCGACTTGGAGGACTCCAAGTTGTTGGACGTTGTCAGAGCCTTAAAAATATACATTTCAAGGACGGCTGAAGTCAGAAAATCTGACTCGCTGTTGATACTATATGCACCCAACAAGTTGGGTGCCCCTGCTTCTAAGCAGACGATTGCTCGTTGGATTTGTAACACAATTCAACTTGCTCATTCTGTGGCAGGCCTGCCACAGCCTAAATCTGTTAAGGCCCATTCCACAAGGAAGGTGGGCTCATCTTGGGCGGCTGCCCGAGGGGTCTCGGCATTACAATTCTGCCGAGCAGCTACGTGGTCGGGGGAAAACACGTTTGTAAAATTCTACAAATTTGATACCCTGGCAAAAGAGGACTTGGAATTCTCTCATTCGGTGCTGCAGAGTCATCCGCACTCTCCCGCCCGTTTGGGAGCTTTGGTATAATCCCCATGGTCCTTTCAGGAACCCCAGCATCCACTTAGGACGATAGAGAAAATAAGAATTTACTTACCGATAATTCTATTTCTCGGAGTCCGTAGTGGATGCTGGGCGCCCATCCCAAGTGCGGATTATCTGCAATACTGTACATAGTTATTGTTAACAAATTCGGGTTATATTGTTAAGGAGCCATCTTTAAGAGGCTCTTTCTGTTATCATACTGTTAACTGGGTTTAGATCACAAGTTGTACGGTGTGATTGGTGTGGCTGGTATGAGTCTTACCCGGGATTCAAATTGCCTCCCTTATTGTGTACGCTCGTCCGGGCACAGTACCTAACTGGAGTCTGGAGGAGGGTCATAGGGGGAGGAGCCAGTGCACACCACCTGATCTGGTAAAAGCTTTACTTTTTTGTGCCCTGTCTCCTGCGGAGCCGCTATTCCCCATGGTCCTTTCAGGAACCCCAGCATCCACTACGGACTCCGAGAAATAGAATTATCGGTAAGTAAATTCTTATTTTTTATTTTGGAAACATGCCACCTTTCCTAGAGAAGAAGAAAACTATTAGAACGCTTTATGCGTTCCATTACCGGCGCCGCGTGCGTGTCATCGCACTTCCGGTTCCGGCGGAAGTGCGTCAACTTGCGTGTCACAGCATCTAAATGCGTGTCACGGCCCCGCACTTCCGGTTCCGGCGGAAGCGCGTCAGCAAATGCTTCTTGCCGTGAAACACTATGCAATGAAAGGTTCAAACATCAATTACTAAGGGAGATAACAGTTTATTCTGGGATCTAACAATAATATGTATTATAATTATAAATAATCGCTATTATACCTTTTGGTGTTAAAAATAAATTAAGATTAAGTGCTAACTACTCCAATTTTTCAATTAATCAATTAGACCAAAATTAGTGATAATATAAGTGATTTTTAATGTGATGGATTAATTTAATGCTATAGAAAAATCTCATAACACTATTTTTATCTGGAAGTGAAAGTTTATAGTGAATGACATATATTAATAGTGTTTTACTAATATTAATCACTTAATGTATATATTATTATTTAATAAGAAGACTCATATTTTTATTACAGGTGACTATTCAGTGTCATAATAATTTAAATATAATTTTATAGTGTTTTGTGGTATTTTTTAAAGTGGAACTTACCTCAACATACTTTATCTTAAAGCTCTAACTATTAGCTAACCCAGTATGGGGCATAAATTGTGCTGTCTATTTGGTTAATTCAACAGTAATAAATAGATGTCATTAGAAACTTATAAATAATATTTTGGCTCACAAGATCATGTAATGCGAACCGACATCAACATGGTTTCCCATTTACAAAAAATGAACAAAAAACACCCCATGATATGCCTCAAATAGGCATATACATTATCATTTATGGATATATCAGCAATTTTAAACATTCCATAGTCACACCAATAATGTATGACTATTTTCGCCTTACATGCTCAACATTGATATATATATTTCTATTCCTAACCAAATTTAGTTATTAATATCAAAACTACTAGATCAAACAGTTGGACCCTATTTATTTCCCATGCTGATTTTATTCCAATGTAGTTACAAAGATCAGTCTAGAACAAAAGATTGATGTTAAGGTATTTTCCATATAATTTTAGTGCTTCGATAAAGCTTATAAAAATGACACGATATCAATATCTTCATTAAGGCCTCCAGGAGTAAGGGTATTCAAAGAATAAATCCAAAAGGTCTCCTGCTTAGATGAGGTCAGATCTCTACTTTTTCCTCTAGGATCCAGTGGAATATGTTCGAGGATGGTAAAGGAGAAATTATCCTTAGTCACAGCTGAATTGTGTTTATCGATAAAATGCTTAGGGAGACTATGAGAAGTCAGTTTATTTTTCACGTTCCTCATATGTTCCTGTATCCTGATTTTGATCATTCTCTTGGTCTTGCCTATATATGATAGGCCACAACTGCAAGTGATCCTATAGATGACATATTCTGTGTTACAGTTCACAAGGTGTCCTAATTTATACCATTTTCCTGTTTCCATTTTAATACTGATGGATTTTCGTTCCATAAATTTACAGCAAATACACCTTGAACAAGGATAGCAACCCTTCGTAGGTATAATAGAATCTGGACCACTCTTATGTTGGACCAAATCAGGCAATCTGCTGGGTGCTATCATATTCTTCAAATTGATGGATTTTTGGAAGACTAAATTTGGTTTCTTAGGTAACGTGGGGCCTAAAATAGGGTCCTTCAAGAGTAATCCCCAATGGCGCTCTAGGATTTTTCTGATGGAATGATTCTCACGATTAAACTGTGTGATAAAGGGTCTTACTTGTTGTTGTACCTGTTCGGTCTTATTCTTAGGAAGTAACAACTTTTCTCTTTCTTGTAAGGATGCTTTTATTCTAGCTTCTGAGATCATGTCAGGAGTATAACCTCTTTCTTCAAATCTCTTTTGGATAACTGCTGCCTGGTTCCAATAGTCATCAATGTTGGTGCAGTTCCGTCTTAAACGGAGAAATTGAGCGTACCGAACGTTATTTCTCTATCGTCCTAGTGGATGCTGGGGTTCCTGAAAGGACCATGGGGAATAGCGGCTCCGCAGGAGACAGGGCACAAAAAGTAAAGCTTTAGGATCAGGTGGTGTGCACTGGCTCCTCCCCCTATGACCCTCCTCCAAGCCTCAGTTAGATTTTTGTGCCCGGCCGAGAAGGGTGCAATCTAGGTGGCTCTCCTAAAGAGCTGCTTAGAAAAGTTTAGCTTAGGTTTTTTATTTTACAGTGAGTCCTGCTGGCAACAGGATCACTGCAACGAGGGACTTAGGGGAGAAGAAGTGAACTCACCTGCGTGCAGGATGGATTGGCTTCTTTGGCTACTGGACATTAGCTCCAGAGGGACGATCACAGGTACAGCCTGGATGGTCACCGGAGCCTCGCCGCCGGCCCCCTTGCAGATGCTGAAACAAGAAGAAGGTCCAGAATCGGCGGCATGAAGACTCCTCAGTCTTCTTAAGGTAGCGCACAGCACTGCAGCTGTGCGCCATTTCCTCTCAGCACACTTCACACGGCAGTCACTGAGGGTGCAGGGCGCTGGAAGGGGGGCGCCCTGGGAGGCAATGAAAACCTATTTTTGGCTAAAAATACCTCACATATAGCCTCCGGGGGCTATATGGAGATATTTAACCCCTGCCAGAATCCGTTAAGAGCGGGAGACGAGGCCGCCGAAAAAGGGGCGGGGCCTATCTCCTCAGCACACAGCGCCATTTTCCCTCACAGAAAGGCTGGAGGGAAGGCTCCCAGGCTCTCCCCTGCACTGCACTACAGAAACAGGGTTAAAACAGAGAGGGGGGGGCACTGATTTGGCGTTAGAAATATATATAAAAAAGATGCTATAAGGGAAAACACTTATATAAGGTTGTCCCTATATAATTATAGCGTTTTTGGTGTGTGCTGGCAAACTCTCCCTCTGTCTCTCCAAAGGGCTAGTAGGTCCTGTCCTCTATCAGAGCATTCCCTGTGTGTGTGCTGTGTGTCGGTACGTGTGTGTCGACATGTATGAGGACGATGTTGGTGAGGAGGCGGAGCAATTGCCTGTAATGGTGATGTCACTCTCTAGGGAGTCGACACCGGAATGGATGGCTTATTTAGGGAATTACGTGATAATGTCAACACGCGGCAAGGTCGGTTGACGACATGAGACGGCCGACAAACAATTAGTACCGGTCCAGACGTCTCAAAAACACCGTCAGGGGTTTTAAAACGCCCGTTTACTTTAGTCGGTCGACACAGACACAGACAGGGACACTAAATCCAGTGTCGACGGTGAATAAACAAACGTATTCCTTATTAGGGCCACACGTTAAGGGCAATGAAGGAGGTGTTACATATTTCTGATACTACAAGTACCACAAAAGAGGGTATTATGTGGGATGTGAAAAAACTACCGTAGTTTTTCCTGAATCAGATAAATTAAATGAAGTGTGTGATGATGCTTGGGTTCCCCCCGATAGAAAATATGGGCGGTATACCCTTTCCCGCCAGAAGTTAGGGCGCGTTGGGAAACACCCCTTAGGGTGGATAAGGCGCTCACACGCTTATCAGAACAAGTGGCGGTACCGTCTATAGATAGGGCCGTCCTCAAGGAGCCAGCTGACAGGAGGCTGGAAAATATCATAAAAAGTATATACACACATACTGGTGTTATACTGCGACCAGCGATCGCCTCAGCCTGGATGTGCAGAGCTGGGGTGGCTTGGTCGGATTCCCTGACTAAAAATATTGATACCCTTGACAGGGACAGTATTTTATTGACTATAGAGCATTTAAAGGATGCATTTCTATATATGCGAGATGCACAGAGGGATATTTGCACTCTGGCATCAAGAGTAAGTGCGATGTCCATATCTGCCAGAAGATGTTTATGGACACGACAGTGGTCAGGTGATGCAGATTCCAAACGGCACAAAGGTGTATTGCCGTATAAAGGAAGAGGAGTTATTTGGGGTCGGTCCATCGGACCTGGTGGCCACGGCAACTGCTGGAAAATCCACCGTTTTTTACCCTAAGTCACATCTCTGCAGAAAAAGACACCGTCTTTTCAGCTTCAGTCCTTTCGTCCCTATAAGAGTCATATCTGCCCAGGGATAGAGGAAAGGGAAGAAGACTGCAGCAGGCAGCCCATTCCCAGGAACAGAAGCGTTCCACCGCTTCTGACAAGCTCTCAGCATGACGCTGAGACCGTACAGGACCCCTGGATCCTACAAGTAGTATCCCAGGGGTACAGATTGGAATGTCGAGACGTTTCCCCTGCGCAGGCTCCTGAAGTCTGCTTTACCAAGGTCTCCCTCCGACAAGGAGGCAGTATGGGAAACAATTCACGAGCTGTATTCCCAGCAGGTGATAATTAAATTACCCCTCCTACAACAAGAAAAGGGGTATTATTCCACACTATATTGTGGTACTGAAGCCAGAAGGCTAGGTGAGACCTATTCTAAATCTAAAAAAATTTGAACACTGACAAAGGTTCAAATCAAGATGGAGTCACTCAGAGCAGTGATAACGAACCGGGAAGAAGGGGACTATATGGTGTCCCGAGACATCAGGGATGCTTACCTCCATGTCCCAAATTTGCCCTTATCACTAAGGGTACCTCAGGTTCGTGGTACAGAACTGTCACTATCAGTTTCAGACGCTGCCGTTTGGATTGTCCACGGCACCCCGGGTCTTTACCAAGGTAATGGCCGAAATGATGGTTCTTCTTCGAAGAAAAGGCGTCTTAATTATCCCTTACTTGGACGATCTCCTGATAAGGGCAAAGTCCAGGGAACAGTTGGAGGTCGGAGTAGCATGATCCCGACAACAAGTCTCCTGTGCTTAGGGATGATTCTGGACACAGTCCAGAAAAAGGTGTTTCTCCCGGAAGAGAAAGCCAGGGAGTTATCCGAGCTAGTCAGGAACCTCCTAAAATCAGTGCATCATTGCACAAGGGCCATGGTAAAAAAATGGTGACTTCCTTCGAAGCAATTCCAGTCGGCAGATTTCATGCAAGAACTTTTCAATGGGATCTGCTGGACAAATGGTCCGGATCGCATCTTCAGATGCATCAGCGGATAACCCTATATCCAAGGACAAGGGTGTCTCTCCTGTGGTGGTTACAGAGTGCTCATCTTCTAGAGGGCCGCAGATTCGGCATTCAGTTTTGGATGTTGGTGACCACGGAGGCCAGCCCGAGAGGCTGGGGAGCAGTCACACAAGGAAAAAATTTCCAGGGAGTGTGATCAAGTCTGGAGACTTTTCTCCACATAAATATAGCTAAGGGTAAATTTATAATGCTCTAAGCTTAGCAAGACCTCTGCTTCAAGGTCAGCCGGTATTGATCCAGTGGGATAAAACATCACGGCAGTCGCCCACGTAAATAGACAGGGCGGCACAAGAAGCAGGAGGGCAGTGGCAAAAACTGCAAGGACTTTTCGCTGGGCGGAAAATCATGTGATAGCACTGTCAGCAGTGTTTCATTCCGGGAATGGAAACTGGGAAGCAGACTTCCTCAGTAGGCACGACCTCCACCCGGCAGAGTGGGAACTTCATGAGGAAGTTTTCCACATGATTGTAAACCGTTGGGAATTACCAAAGGTGGACATGGTGGCGTCCCGTCTGAACAAAAAACGGGGCAGGTATTGCGCCAGGTTAAGAGACCCTCAGGCAATAGCTGTGGACGTTCTGGTAACACCGTGGGTGTACCAGTCGGTGTATGTGTTCCATCCTCTGCTTTTCATACCTAAGGTACTGAGAATTATAAGACGTAGAGGAGTAAGAACTATACTCATGGCTCCGGATTGGCCAAGAAGGACTTGGTACCCGGAACTTCAAGAGATGCTCACAGAGGACTTATGGCCTCTGCCGCTAAGAAGGGACTTGTTTCAGCAAGTACCATGTCTGTTCCAAGACTTACCGCAGCTGCGTTTGACGGCATGGCGGTGGAACGCCGGATCCTAAGGGAAAAGGCATTCAGGAAGAGGTCATTCCTACCCTGGTCAAAGCCAGAAAGGAGGTGACCGCACAACATTATCACCACATGTGGCGAAAATATGTTGCGTGGTGTGAGGCCAGGAAGGCCCCACGAAGAAATTTCAACTCGGTCGATTCCTGCATTTCCTGCAAACAGGAGTGTCTATGGGCCTCAAATTGGGGTCCATTAAGGTTCAAATTTCGGCCCTGTCGATTTTTCTTCCAGAAAGAATTGGCTTCAGTTCCTGAAGTCCAGAAGTTTGTCAAGGGAGTATTGCATATACAACCCCCTTTTGTGCCTCCAGTGGCACTGTGGGATCTCAACGTAGTTCTGGGATTCCTCAAAACACATTGGTTTAAAACCAGTCAAATCTGTGGATTTGAAGCATCTCACATGAAAAGTGAACATGCTCTTGGACCTGGCCTGGACCAGGCGAGTGTCAAATTGGTGGTTTTTTTCTCAAAAAAGCCCATATCTGTTTGTCCATTCGGACAGGGCAGAGCTGCGGACTCGTCCCCAGTTCTCTCCCTAAGGTGGTGTCAGTGTTTCACCTGAACCAGCTTATTGTGGTGTCTTGCGCCTACTAGGGACTTGGAGGACTCCAAGTTGCTAGATGTGGTCAGGGCCCTGAAAATATAGGTTCCAGGACGGCTGGAGTCAGGAAAACTGACTTGCTGTTATCCTGTATGCACCCAACAAACTGGGTGCTCTTGCTTCTAAGCAGACTTTGCTAGTTGGATGTGTAATACAATTCAGCTTGCACATTCTGTGGCAGGCCTGCCACAGCCAAAATATGTAAATGCCCATTCCACAAGGAAGGTGGGCTCATCTTGGGCGGCTGCCCGAGGGGTCTCGGCTTTACAACTTTGCCGAGCGGCTATTTAGTCAGGGGCAAACACGTTTGTAAAATCCTACAAATTTGATAACCTGGCTAAGGAGGACCTGGAGTTCTCTCATTCGGTGCTGCAGAGTCATCCGCACTCTCCCGCCCGTTTGGGAGCTTTGGTATAATCCCCATGGTCCTTTCAGGAACCCCAGCATCCACTAGGACGATAGAGAAAATAAGAATTTACTTACCGATAATTCTATTTCTCGGAGTCCGTAGTGGATGCTGGGCGCCCATCCCAAGTGCGGATTATCTACAATACTTGTACATAGTTACAAAAATCGGGTTATTATTGTTGTGAGCCATCTTTCAGTGGCTCCGCTGTTATCATACTGTTAACTGGGTTCAGATCACAGGTTGTACAGTGTGATTGGTGTGGCTGGTATGAGTCTTACCCGGGATTCATAAATCCTTCCTTATTGTGTACGCTCGTCCGGGCACAGTATCCTAACTGAGGCTTGGAGGAGGGTCATAGGGGGAGGAGCCAGTGCACACCACCTGATCCTAAAGCTTTACTTTTTGTGCCCTGTCTCCTGCGGAGCCGCTATTCCCCATGGTCCTTTCAGGAACCCCAGCATCCACTACGGACTCCGAGAAATAGAATTATCGGTAAGTAAATTCTTATTTTTTCCACGCTGGAAGATGGCAACTTGTTTGCGGGATATAACTATTAGCGTCAACTTCTTTGAAAAATGTTTGTCTTAATTTTCTCTCCCTCTGTTCCCGTTAAGGTGAGATCAAGGTAATCAATCTCAATAGGATCGTTTGATGGGTGAATTTCAGATTTAAATCATTTATCTGGATGGAATTCATAAAATCATCAATACTGGCTTTATCTCCTTTCCATATGAAAAGAAGGTCGTCAATATATCTTCGGTAGAAGACAATGTTTTCATGAAATTCTAAACCATAAACAAAGGTATCTTCCCATTCCTTCATGAAAAGGTTGGCGTACGATGGGGCAAATTTAGTCCCCATCACCGTACCCTTTTTTTGTAGGTAGAACTTGTGATTGAATTCAAAAAAGTTATGGTTCAGAATGAATGTTATGCCATCCAACAGGAACAATACATCCTTCTGAGATAGTCCAGGATCATTTGCTAAAACTGCTCTAATTGCTTCTATACCTTTGGAATGAGGGATAGAGGAATATAGCGCTTGGACATCCAAAGTAAGCCACTGATATTCCTTAATCCAAATGAATGATTCTAATTCTTGAAGCACACTTGTGGAGTCTTTAAGGAATGAGTCCATTTTGGTCACATAGGGTTGCAGTCGAATATCGATATAGTGCGACAAATTAGAAGTTTAATGAGTTCACTCCTGCTACTATAGGTCTTCCTGGCGGGCTTGTACTACTCTTATGTATCTTTGGTATATGATAGAAATTCGGCACTATTGGGTGTTTCACGTCTAGGTAATCGAACTCGTCCTTGCAAATTACATCGTCCTTTAATGCTCTCCTCAACAGGTTGGTCAGTTCCTCTTGATATGTTTTGGTCGGGTTACCTGGTAGTTCGATATGTCTCTCCTTCTGATAATATATTAGAGGCTTCATTCAAATAAGCTTCTCTTGTTTGGAGTACCAAAGCTCCTCCTTTATCGGCTCCTTTGATCACTACACTTTTATCTTTCTTTAGGGACTTCATGGCTCCTTTTTCTTGAGGGTTTAGATTGTTACCGTATTTGGAACTTCTTGGTTTCATTTTCCTAAAGTCCTCTTTCACGCACTCATAAAACATATCCAAACTACTACCCTTAGACTCTACAGGGTAATACTTGGATGGTAATTTAACCATTGGAGGTTTCTCTTTAGCGGAACTTTCAATTGGGGGATTTTTAAGGAAATGTCTACAAATGGTTAATTTCCGAATGTATTTATTAAGGTCTATAAATAGATTAAATTTGTTTACATGCAAGTTCGGCGCAAATTTGAAGCCTTTTTCTAATAGGGAGTTTTCCGCTGCTGATAATTGTCTCTTTGCGATATTGACAACCCCAGATGGGACTTCTCTTGGTGGAACAATGCTTTTCGTTTTTTCGGGCTTCTCTCTGCCCCCTCTACTTCCTCGTTTTCTCCATTGTGTCCTCTCTTTACACCCTGTGGAGAGTCCAATCTGGTATGTAGTTCCTCTTTTTGTTGTTGCATGCGAGGGAATCTGTGTCCTCGTCTTTCTTCTAAAAAATGACCTCTAGACTGTCTAACAGGAGTGGGGGATCTCTCAGTATTAAACCTACTCCTATAGGAAGAATTATCTTGGTCAAATCTATCACGAAATGAAACATCGATTTCTTTGACCACCCTGATATGGGGGGGTATCTATTCCTACGGCCACCCCATTCTTCTCTCCGATTATAATGGGGGGATTGATAATTTCTTCTGGGCCTATTATAGGATTGTTGACCTCCATAATTCCCTTGATATTGTCTATAGTCTCCCTGATATTTCCTTTCTCTTCGTGAATAATTAATCGAAGGTGCCTGAATCCTTTCTTCCATCCTCCCTTCATTAATAGGTAAATGATGTATCTGGCCAGATATATAGTCATTTCTGTCACATAAAAATTTCTTTTGTTTGCGTGATATAATTTCTTCTTCAGTAGTGTCTAATTTCTGGTGCAAATCCACAACGTCACGTTTAAACTCCTCGCTATCATCAAATTTGATGGATTGTAATTCAATTTTCTTTATCTCTTCCTCAATAAGACTTAATTCCCTCTTCCTTTCAGAAATGATTAAACCAATAAGTTTATTGGAACAATCATCCAAGATCTTGTTCCAATTGTTAATAAAACTCTCATTCCCTCCTCCTATAGTAGGGGTCTTATGTAACCTTAACCCTCTTGGGATCCTTCCTACTTCAAGGTATTTCTCCAATGTAACTATATCATACCAAATATTAAGTTCCTTTGTTGCTAATTTTTCTACCAAATTTAGGTAGCCATAATAATCATCTTCATCTGATTGAAACACCTGTTCTTCCTCCTCAAAAATATTTTTAGCTTTTAACGATCTTTTCGATCTATCATTAAAAATCGGCATTTTAAGGTAAAAGCAGCAATTTAAAGGTTTACTGACAGAAACAATAAACTTTAAAATAAAAAGTAACCTTTTTTCTGCGCTATACCACTAGTCTCAAACCACTGAGAAATACCTTCTGTCAGATGAGGTATAAAGAATAGATGTGAAAAGGAAAAAGGTTCTAGTGGGAGCCAATACGCCTTTAGAATAACTATGTTTAAAAGTTTTTATTCATACACAAACCGACGACAATTGCAACCTAAACATTCGTCTTTGGTACAAATTACTAAAAATTCAGTAAAATGATATAACAATCTTATATAAACACATATTTCAGTTGATGTGAGGATTTTACAATCAGGTGATCACAATCAGAATTGTGAAGAGATATATCTCCAACCAGAAATCTGTGGTGAAGGCTTTATGAATCAGAGATCGCGAAACCCAACGCGTTTAGTCCGTTAGGACTTCATCAGGGGTTAACAATCTAAATAGTTACAGAGGGAAATACATAAATCACTTAATCTTCATAAATAATTCCAAATCAACATAAAATTATCATAATGAATACCATGTTGAAATTGAATATAGATGTACATACATACCAGATTCTTACAATAGATTGGATTACCACTGGTTATGACCGGCTAGGGTTCTCAATGTTATATCCAATCACAAGTATATTTTCAATTAATTTGGTATCTGAAATATTACCATTATAATAATCAAAAAACATTCTACCTATATATATATATATATATATATATACAACATAAACCAAAAAACAAATGACAAATGAGAGGGAAGAGAGAGTCAAAAAGTGTGGACCTTGTGACAGAATTCAACAGATTTGTCAAGTATATTAAATTCTCCTTAGTAATATATTTAGATATATAGTAAGTAATGTGAACCTACATATCAAATATGGGACCTATCACCCTTAACATTGCCTCTATTCAAATAGTAGGAATATATATATAGGGGGGTTGTAATGAATCAAGGGTTCATAATAAAACATATATATAATATTCTCCATAACCAAACATAAGTATATATAATATATAATGCGATTCAGTGAGCAGTACATACCTAAATAGATTTCATCATAACAGAGAATGACATTTTAGGTTGAAGTTAGGTGATGTTATATTCCCTAAAAGGGGTAAGGGCAAAACATTTCTTTACCACTCAAGTGTAGCATACAGATGTTATTTAGAAGAAATATTGTTGTATCCGTCCTATAAACCACTATTATAACAAAGATGGTACCAACACTATTCTTTACAATTTGAGTTTAACAAACAATAAATACATTCTGCTCACTTATATATAGGAGACCATACTGATGTCGGTTTATTTGGACAATTCTTTATTCTTCTAATTGATATTAATTCAGTATGAGATTCCATTATATTAGGCTTATTATATACTAATTGATGAAAGACAATTCCTAATTAATCAATTTCATATACATATAGAGAGCATTAACTATCATAGTGGAGCTGAATAGAAGCACAGTTGTAGACGACCATATAAAGACATGCCCAAAGAGACGTTAGTCTACTGGGTTCTAGAGTCAACGCTATGTCGATTTCTGCCAGACTTGTCCTGTGGAACATGCAATGGATAGGTGATGCTGACTAAAAGAGGCATATGGAGGGTTTACCTCACAAGGCTGAGGAATTGTGTAGAGAAGGGCTCTCGGACCTGGTCTCCACAGCTATAGCTGGTAATTCTGATCTTTTGCCTTATATTCCCTCACAGACTAAGAAAGCACGACATTATCAAATGCAGTCCTTTCGGTTGCAGAATAACAAAAAAGTATGAGGAGTTTCCTTTCTTACCAGAGGTAGGGCACGGGACACAGCTAGTTCCCAGGAACAAAAGTCCTCCCTGGCCTCTACTACTTCCACCGCAGGATGCGGGAGCTCCGCTAAGGGAGTTCGTCCCAGGGGGAGCACGTCTTCGACTCTTCAGCCACATCTGAGTTCACTCACAGGTGGATCCCGGGGCAATAAAAATTGTTCTCAGGGTTACAAAGGAATTCGAAAGGTGCCTCCTCGCCGGTTTTTCCTTATCGGACCTACCGGTTTCTCCCCCAGAAGGGGAGTTATATTCAATACAATTCACACATTGTATCTCCAACAGGTGGTGCTCAAGGTTCTCCTCCTGCAACAAGGAAGGGGCTATTACTCAACCTTGGCTGTAGTTCCGAATACGTACGGTTCGGTCAGACCTATTTAAAATTAAAACCTCTGAACCTATACTAGAAAAGGTTCAAAATTAAATTGGAATCGCTCAGAGCGATCATGGCCAGCCTGGAAAGGGGGGATTTGATGGTGTATCTAGACATAAAGGCTGCATACCTTCATGTTCCCATTTATCCACCCCATCAGGCGTACCTGACAATTGCGGTACAGTATTGTCATTACCAATTTCAGGGTAATTGGCAGAAATGATGGTGCTCCTACGCAAGCAAGGACTCACAGTTATCCCATACTTGGACGATCTCCTATGAGGCGAGATCAAAAGAGCAGTTGTTGAACAGCGTGTCACTTTCGCTGAAGGTGTCACAGCAGCACTGCTAGTTTCTCAATATCCAGAAGTCACAGTTGGTTCCTATGACTAGTCTGCCCTTCTTGGGTATGATTCTGGATACGGACCAGAAAGGGGTTTACCTTCAGATAGAGAAGGCCCAGGAACTCATGACTCTGGTCAGGAACTTTTTGAAATCAAGACAGGTGTCGGCATCGCTGCACCCGAGTCTGGGGAAAATCATTCCCTTCGGCAGGTTCCATGCGAGGTCTTTCAAATGGGACCTACTGGACAAGTGGTCTGGGTCACATCTACAGATTCATCAGTTGATCACCCTCTCCCCCAGGGCCAGGGTATCTCCCCTGTGGTGGCTGCAAGATGTTCACCTTCTATAGGGCCGCAGATTCGGTATTCAGGACTGGATCCTGGTGACCACGGACGCGAGCCTCCGAGGTTGGGGAGCAGTCACACAGGGAAAACTAAAATGTCCAAGGTCTTTGGTCAAGTCAAGAGACTTGTCTTCACTTCTTGGAACTAAGGGCCATATACAACGCCCTACGTCAGGCGGAGACCTTACTTCGCGACCATCCGGTTCTGATCCAGTCGGACAACGTCACCGCAGTAGCTCATATAAACCGCCAAGGCGGCATAAGGAGCAGAGTGGCGATGGTGGAAGCCACCAGAATTCTTCGCTGGGCGGAGAATCATGTAAGCGCACTGTCAGCAGTGTTCATTCCGGGAGTGGACGACTGGGAAGCAGACTTCCTCAGCGGACACGACCTACGTCCTGGAGAGTGGGGACTTCATCAGGAAGTCTTAGCACAGATTGCAATTTGGTGGAGACTGCCACTGATAGACATGATGGCGTCCCGCCTCAACACAAAGCCGCAGAGTTATTGCGCCAGGTCAGGAGACCCTCAGGCAGTAAGCTGTGGACGCCCTAGTGACACCGTGGGTGTTCCGGTCAGTTTCTGTGTTTACTCCTCTTCCTCTCATACCCATGGTGTTGAGGATAATAAGAAAAAGAGGAGTGAGACCAATTCTCATTGTTCCAGATTGGACACGGAGGACCTGGTATCCAGATCTGCAGGAAATGCTCACAGAGAATCCGTGGCCTCTTCGTCTAAGACAGGACCTGCTGCGGCAGGGGCCCTGTCTGTTCCCAGACTTACCGCGGCTGCGTTTGAGGCATGGCGGTTCAACGCAGGATCCTAACGGTAATGGGTATTCCGGAGGAGGTCATTCCTACCCTAATTACGGCTAGGAAGGAAGTGACATTGAAACATTATCACCGAATATGGCGAAAATATGTTTCCTGATGTGAGGCCAGGAATGCTCCTACGGAGGAATTCCTTTTGGGCCGTCTGCTTCACTTCCTTCAAACTGGAGTGAACTTGGGCCTAAAATTAGGTTCGATAAAGGTTCAAATTTCGGCCTTATCCATTTTCTTCCAAAAAGATTTGGCTTCTCTTCCTGAAGTACAAACGTTTCTGTAGGGAGTACGGCATTTTTAGCCTCCTTTTGTACCGCCGGTGGCGCCTTGGGACCTTAACGTGGTGTTACGGTTCCTTAAGTTTCATTGGTTTGAACCACTTAAGTCAGTGGTGTTGAAATATTTCACCTGGAAGGTGGTCATGTTGTTAGCCTTGGCTTCGGCTAGGCGAGTTTCGGAATTGGAGGCTTTTATCACTAAAAGCCCTATCTGATTGTCCATATGGATAGAGCGAAATTGCGGACCCGTCCTCAATTCCTGCCAAAGGTGGGCTCATCCTTTCATATGAACCAACCTATTGTCGTGCCTGTGGCTACGCGTGACTTGGAGGATTCCGAGTCCCTTGATGTGGTCAGGATTTGAAAATTTACGTGGCCAGAACGGCTAGGATCTGCAAAACAGAAGCACTGTTTGTCCTGTATACAGCCAACAAGGTTAGCGGCCCTGCTTCAAAGCAGACTATATTGCTCGCTGGATCTGTAACACTATTCAGCTGGCGCATTCTACGGCAGGATTGCCGTTACCTAAATCGGTTTAGGCCCATTCCACTAGGAAGGTGGGCTCTTCTTGGGCGGCTGCCCGAGGGGTCTCGGCACTACAGCTGTGCCGAGTTGCTATTTGGTCGGGGTCAAATACCTTTGCAAAGTTCTGTAAGTTTGATACCCTGACTGAGGAGGACCTCCTGTTTGCTCAATTCGGTGCTGCAGAGTCATCCGCACTCTCCCGCCCGTTTGGGAGCTTTGGTATAATCCCCATGGTCCTTACGGAGTCCCAGCATCCTCAAGGACGTTAGAGAAAATAAGATTTTACTTACCGGTAAATCAATTTCTCGTAGTCCGTAGAGGATGCTGGGCGCCCGTCCCAAGTGCGGACTTCTTCTGCAAGACTTTTATATAGTTATTGCTTACATAAGGGTTATGTTCTAGTTTATCGGTTGAACCGAGGCTATGTTGTTGTTCATACTGTTAACTGGGTAGTTTATCACAAGTTATACGGTGTGATTGGTGTGGCTGGTATGGATCTCGCCCTTAGATTTACAAAAATCCTTCCTCGTACTGTCCATCTTCTCTGGGCACAGTTTCCCTAACTGAGGTCTGGAGGAGGGGCATAGAGGGAGGAGCCAGTGCACACCCAGAATCCAAAGCTTTCTTAAAGTGCCCTCTCTACTTCGGAGCCCGTCTATTCCCCATGGTCCTTACGGAGTCCCAGCATCCTCTACGGACTACGAGAAATAGATTTACTGGTTAGTAAAATCTTATTATATATATGCTAGTCCAGTGCAGTATTATTGTTAGTAATAACCTCTGCATTGTACAAACTGTGACTGTGTGTGCATTTCATAGCTGAGTGGTGTCCATTTCGTGTCTTTCACTCAACCTGCTATCCCTATATTCTATAACCTGAGGGGGCTTGGTGCGTCAGGTTTTATATTGATATAGATTTTTCACAAAGATATACTCTAATACGTATTTTTCTCTGTGATTTAGTCACCATATCTCTCCTGTATCCCTGCTTGTGCTGACTACACTGCGCAGGGGTTTGGGTAGGAGGTATTGTGCTGCTACCAATTGTACTGTGTTACCTGATACTGCAAGTTATATCATGTCTGCTTCTGAGGGTAACGGTTCTGGGGCTGAACACACTGCCGGTGTTGCTGACGCCACAGATCACTAAGAGGAGAATATAGCAGCTGTGGGCTCTGGTTCTGGGGGCTCCTTGCCCCCCAGTGGGACTGTGCAAACAGAGGCACATAATGACCCACCGTGGGCCGCTTTTTCAACGCTTCTGCATACGCTAGTTCATAAACTAACACCCCCTATGGGACCCCCGATGCCGGTACAACCGTATGTCGTCCCTGCAGCTAACCCGCCGTGGGCGGACGATTTAGCTGCTCAATTGAAGAAGTTGAACCAGTCCCTGACTACTAAAAAGTCTGACCATCGCTCGCCTAAGTCCAAGGGGTCCTCTAAGCGAGCGCTTGTCTCCTCACAATCCACTACTGTCACTGACACCTCGTCTGATGAAGACGGCACTTACACTGACCCCACAGGTTCTGACTCAGATACGGCTGATGGGGAGGGTGGTTCACATGTGGATGTTCCTGATCTTTTGGAGGCTATTAAGTTAATTCTACAGATTACGGATGATCCCGAGCCATCCGTCCCTCCTAAGAAACCTGATAGGTTCAAGCGTCAGAAGGTGGTTAAAAAAGTTTTACCTCACTCTGATCACCTAGTAGATATACGTCAGGAACTCTGGGAAAACCTGGGTACGAAGTTTGTGCCTCAAAAGAAGATGCTGGCTCGCTATCCCCTCGCGTCAGAGCTGTCTAAGAATTGGGAAATGCCTCCTCCAGTGGACTCGCATGTGGCTAGGATGGTGATTTCCTCAGCTCTGCCTGTCACTACCGTCACGTCTCTAAAAGAGCCTACGGATAAACGTGTGGAGGGTCGTCTTAAAGCGATTTTCACCCTCACGGGTGCTGCACAAAGGCCCACTATTGCAGCTACATGGGCTGCAGAGGCTATTGAAGTATGGGCCTTGGAGTTAGAAGCTGAAATCTTCTCTGACCATGCTAGACAATGCTTGTCATATATTGTCACAGCTTCTCGCTATATTAAAGAGGCGGCTTCTGATGCCGGTATCCTAGCAGCCAGGGCCTCTACCACGTCAGTCCTGGCTCGCCGGATATTGTGGCTGAGATCCTGATCTGTGGATCTGGACTCTAGAAAAACCCTGGAGGTACTCCCTTTCAAGGGGGATATTCTGTTTGGGGAGGACTTAAATAAGATAGTGGCTGACTTGGCTACTGCCAAAACTGCCTGTCTGCCAAGTACTGCTCCTTCTGTGTCGAAGGCTAAAGGTACTTCCTTTCGCCCCTTTCGTCCTTCAGGTAAAGCAAAAGGTCAGGCGTACAACAAGCAGGCCCGCACTTCCAAACCTGGTAAGCCGAAGCCATAAAGAGCTCGGGCTGCCCGTCAGCCAGCTTCCAAGACCGATAAGCCTGCCGCATAACGGGGCGGGCCTCCCCCTGGAGGATCCCAGGGTGGGGGGCCGGCTTCTAGGGTATACCCAGGAATGGTTGAAAACCACTTCAGATGCCTGTGTACGGGAAGTCGTCACTCGAGGTTACGCCATAGCCTTCAAAAACCGACCCCCTCATCGAATTTGCCAGACAGACGTCCCGTCGGTCCAGACAAAGGCAAACACTCTACATTCGGTGGTACAGACCCTCCTGGATACAGGAGTCGTAGTACAGGTGCCTCTTGCGCAGAGGGGCCGGGGGTACTATTCTCCGCTGTTTCTAGTCCCGAAATCGAATGGGTCCTCCCAGCCCATTCTCAACCTCAAGGCATTGAACAGGTTTATGAAGGTTTCCAAGTTCCGTATGGAAACCCTTCGCTCTATAGTTCTAGCATTGGAACCTGGGGACTACATGGTCTCCCTGGACATACAGGATGCTTACCTGCATATTCCTATAGCAGGGTCACATCAGAAATACCTGAGCTTTGCTATTGGCAACCTCCATTACCAGTTTCGGGCGTTACCTTTTGGTTTAACAACGGCTCCGAGAGTCTTCACCAAAGTAATGGCGGTGATGGTTGTACTCCGCCGTCAAGGGGTCAGGATTCTGCCGTATCTGGACGACTTGGTAATCCTGGCAAATTCCCCAGAACTTCTCCTTCGTCATCTGGATATGACGGTCCGGTTTCTACAAGCCCACGGGTGGCTCATCAACTGGAAGAAATCCTCCCTGATTCCTGCTCAGAGCATGGTGCATCTGTGAGCGCTATTGGACACTCACAACCAGAGATTGTTCTTGTGTCAGGAGAAGGTCCTGAAGCTTCAGGACAGGATTTGTTGCTTCCTTTCTCGTCCGCAAGTGTCGATACATTCGGCAATGCAGGTGCTGGGCCTCATGGTATCAGCATTCGACATGGTGGAGTATGCTCAATTCCATTCTCGCCCCCTCCAGAGGCTGATTCTAGCCAAGTGGGACGGCCTGCCTCACCGGATCAGGTCTCAAATGATCTCATTGACTCCAGAGGTCCGTCTGTCACTGCTCTGGTGGCTCCAGGACCAACAATTGTGCAGGGGCCGTCCCTTCTGGATATCCAACTGGGTCCTGTTGACGACAGATGCCAGTCTAAGAGGTTGGGGCGTGGTGCTGGAGTAACACTCCCTTCAGGGTCAGTGGACCAAGGAGGAATCTCTCCTCTCGATCAACATTCTGGAATTGCGGGCGGTCTTCAATGCATTGAACCTGGCCCAGCATTTAATTCAGAACCGTCCTGTTCAAGTGCAGTCGGACAACGCCACCACTGTGGCTTACATAAATCATCAAGGCGGTACTCGAAGCCGTTTGGCAATGAAGGAAGTCTCACGGATTCTACATTGGGCGGAACGCCATCTACCGGCCATATCGGCAATCTTCATTCTGGGTGTCCTGAATTGGGAAGCGGACTTTCTCAGTCGTCGGGACGTACATGCCGGCGAGTGGGGCCTCCATCCAGAAGTGTTTCAACTCCTAGTGGAAAAGTGGGGTCTTCCAGACGTAGATCTGATGGCGTCTCGACACAATCACAAGGTTCTGGTCTTCGGAGCAAGGACAAGGGATCCTCAAGCAGCATTCGTGGATGCGCTGGCGGTGCCGTGGAGGTTTCGGCTGCCGTACGTGTTCCCTCCGGTGTCACTCCTGCCCAGGGTAATTCGGAAGTTCAAGCAAGAAAGAGGAATTCTGCTTCTCATAGCGCCAGCGTGGCCCAGACGGCACTGGTTCTCAGACCTGCAGGGCCTATCGTTAGAGCGTCCAATTCTACTTCCACAACGCCCAGACCTCCTCGTTCAGGGCCCCTGTGTCTACCAGGACCTAGCCCGGCTGTCTTTGACGGCGTGGCTCTTGAAGCTTCCGTCTTGAGGGCTAAGGGTTTTTCTGAAGAGGTCATTAAAACAATATTGCGGGCCCGGAAACCGGCTTCTGCTCGGATTTACCATAGGGTCTGGCATTCCTACTTTGTTTGGTGCGCATCTAACAATTATGACGCTTCCAAGTTTAGTACAGCCAAACTTTTGGCTTTTCTGCAACAGGGCCTGGATTTAGGCCTGCGTCTGGCCTCCCTCAAGGTTCATATTTCTGCCTTGTCGGTGTGGTTTCAGAGAAAAATTGTGACTTTACCTGATGTTCACACTTTTACTCAGGGTGTGTTGCGTATCCAACCTCCCTATGTCCCGCCTGTGGCTTCTTGGGACTTGTCGGTGGTTTTGGAGGCGTTGCAGGAGCCTCCGTTTGAACCCCTTGGTTCAGCTGACCTTAAGTGGCTTTCCCTTAAGGTGGTGTTCTTGCTGGCTATTGCCTCTGCTAGAAGAGTGTCGGATTTGCCCTTTCCTGTAGTTCCCCATATCTGATTTTTCACCGTGACCGGGCGGTACTTCGGACTCGTCCCGGTTATTTACCGAAGGTGGTGTCCTCGTTCCACCTTAATCAGGAGATTGTGGTTCCGGCCTTTGTCTCTCCTGATTTGTCTCCCAAATAGCGGTCTTTGGATGTGGTACGGGCTCTCCGTATCTATGTGAGGAGAACTGCTTCTATTCGAAAATCTGATTCTCTCTTTGTTTTGTTTGGATTTCACAAACGTGGCTGGCCTGCTCACAAGCAGACCCTGGCCCGGTGGATTAGAATGGTGATTGCACATGCTTATGTGAAGGCTGGTCTGTCACCTCCTGTTCACATTGCGGCCCATTCTACTCGGTCTGTTGGACCTTCTTGGGCGGCCCAACGTGGTGCGACCCTTGACCAATTGTGCAAGGCGGCTACGTGGTCCTCCGGGAACACGTTCATAAGGTTCTATGCCTTCGATACTGCCGCTTCCCATGATGCTTCCTTTGGACGCCGGGTTCTTGTGCCCGCTACAGTGCGTCCCCTCCCATAAGGAACTGCTTTAGGACATCCCCATTGTCCATCCTTGTGGAACCCAGTGTACCCCGCAGCAGAAAATGAGTTTTATGGTAAGAACTTACCTTTGTTAAACTCTTTCTGTGAGGTACACTGGGCTCCACATGGCGCCCACCCTGACGCACTTAGCTTCTTTGGGCTGGTATGGCATTAGCCGCTGACACGTCTCCTGTCGTGAGAGTGTGGTGTATATGGCTACTAACCGTTGTCGTCTCTTTTCCTGCTACTGCATTGGGCTGGTTAACTAAAAACTGAGCTCCTGTGCAGGTAGGAGGGGTTATAGAGGAGGCGGCGGCGCTGTGCATTCTGGGAACAGTCAAAGCTTTGAGTCTGTTGGTGTCTCGGATCAAGAATCCTACTCTACACCCCATTGTCCATCCTTGTGGAGCCCAGTGTACCTCGCAGAAAGAGTTTTAACAACGGTAAGTTCTTACCATAAAACTCGTTATATCATATATGGGTAACAATAACCAGGTAAAACGCACTATAAATACAGTGCTGGGTAGTTGTGGGAATATGCAGTAAAGAGGAGACTGGCACAGTTCTGCCAATGGAGATGTAAAAATACAGAAAGGATGTGAATGCAATAGGTGAAAATATCAACTTAAAAATATTACAGATTGCTACAATAGATCAGAAGTCTGTACTTATGACTACAAATGGCCCTGTGAAATAAATTGTTGTTCACTTCTCCAGAAAGATCAGTTGAAGCTGTAATTTCTTATATGCAGTATTAAAACTAAAATCCAAAACACTTAAGCGTTTAAAAGGTTCCAAATCGAACTCTCTCTGCACATGTTACATCTGCCCCACCTGCAGTGCAACATGGATTTGACCAATTGCCAACTTTTTTGGTTTGCTAACACGCCTGAATAACCCCCATAGTGTTCTTACAGGAGACCTACTGGGCTGCTTCCCATAATATGACTTTACGAACAGGAATGTGTCTCCACCCTGTTGTTTACTTAAAAAGCAAAGCATTCATTAGTTAATAAGTGTTTATAGTACTTATCTAATTTACTTATCCAAAGAATTGTTCAAAATGTAATTGTTGAGGGGGTGGGATTTTAATTGTCTAGCTGACTGTACTCTGAAGCGGGCTCTGATACTTTACATTTGTAAACCTCTTTACATGTTCTTTGTGATATATGGAGCTTACTCCATGCAAATAATAGAACCCACACTTTTTATTCCCTTGTCCACAGATCCATTTATTGTATCGATTTACATGTTGGTGTCATATCAATTAGTCTCTAAGTTTTTTCTCCTGATATCCATGATACTGTGATCTTCTATCAAGCTACAATTCCTGTAGCTATTTAAACCAGGTTTCCTGGTGTATCCTCAAGGGTTCGGAGGTTCCAGTCTTCTTTTGGTCACGCTTAACATTTTCCACCAGTATCTTATGTCTAAATGGATGGAATTTACAGATGACAACTTGGAAACTTCCAAAGCTGAGAGGTCATATTACTACTTATCAGGCCAAGAGGAGATGCAAATATCAGCTTTAACTATGAAGCCTTGCCCTTGGACATTAGTCTGCTAATGCTGAATTTCATGTTCTCTTTGCAAAAAAAATGTTACTGCCACTCGGGCAACCATGCTGGTTGCTTGGTAACTAATATGGCTAAACTGCAAAGATCGCCTCACTACATTACATGTATATGGGATTCAGAGTACTTCATACAAGTGCTCTCATTTCTATATTATTGCTAAATTTCAGTTATTGCAAATTTCTTTATACTGCTACCTTGGATAACCATTTGTTACACGGTATCCGGATAAGAGGCCGACAGTTAAATGGTCAACCAACAATAGGTCGACACCAACTGGTTAACATACACGTGGTCAAAAGGTCGGCAGGTTCAAATGGTCGACATGACAACGGTCGGGATCAGTATGAAATACCGTTGGATGGAATGCTGGCCGTCAGTATACAGACAACTGCATCCCGTCCATCAGTATGCCGGCAGCAAGACGAGCACAGAGAGTCCCCTTGCTTGCTCGCTGCGCTTGCCATGCTGCGCTCGCCACCGGTTCTGTTCCTACTCGGTGTCATGGACACCCACGAGTGGGAATAGCCCCTATGAGCTGGCATTCCGGCTGTCGGCATTGTCAGTAGTCGGCATTCCGGCGTCTGTATCCTGTCTGCCGGCAATTTAACTGCATCCCCAATGGTCCACACATGAAATGGTCGACATGAGGGTTTTTTTTTTCTATTTTCACACTTTTTCATACTTTACCATCCACGTGGACTACGATTGGGAATAGTAACCTGTGCTGAGCAAAGCGAGGCACCTTGCCCGAAGCCATGCAAGGGGACACAGTACACTACTTGGGGATACAGGTGCTGGAAGGGAAATTTTGACACCAAAACAAACATCAAAGACTTGTGTTGACCTTTTCGTGTATCGACCATTTCCGTGTCGACCCTGTCTACCTGTTGATCATGTCGACCTTCTGACTGTCGACCCTTTGATCTATAACCTTGTTACACTGGGTGTTGGAGAAGGCGAATTTGCCTAAACTTTCCTCTTTTCAGTGAGAAAAGTTGAAGTGAGACATCACTAAATTGGAGGTGGCTGCTGTCATCTCAAAACGCTAAAACAATAGAGTTGCTTCAGGAGGCCCAATGGCTTCTCGTGGAGCATTTTATATGATTCTATAGCCCAATATAGTGCTATTTTCTGAATTGTAATGAATTCCTCTGAAGTGACTTCTTATAGGCCGATTATGTTGTTAAACCAAGATTTAATTATTTTGACAAAATAGATGGCCAACATCTTTCAATCCATTTTACCTTAAATTTTTATTGTTTCACCCACAATAGGCTCTCAGTGAAGGTGATTTGGACTAACTGGGCAGCAATTAGTGCACACTCTGCCTCTATCCATCCTTATCCAGGAATGCTTGTAAGTATAAACACAGAAAAAGCCTTCAATGCTGTGTCTTGGTCCCATTTGCTGAGCATTTTTGATGCCTGGTAAGCGGCGGCTCCTACCTTGTTTGAGGAGGAGGGCTTCCGCTGCTGACGGGTCTCCCCCTCCTTGTCCCCGTACTATGTATAGTTCACAGATGCTGGGACCCAGTGCATGCGCAGTAGTCACGATGGTACTGCGTATGGGCAAAACCGCAGCTTCTATGAATGTATCGGCTGCAGCCCATAAAAGCCAACTAGGGCTGACGAGGCAGGGAGCTAGAGTCCTACAGGAAGCTAGCTCTCTGCCTATTGCAGCCCAGTCTGGCAGTCCCTGAGGGAGGAAACACCTCCCAATGGGACTGCCCCTGTGTGTCTCTGACTGGCCGGTAGGAGTTGGACTTCCACTAGGAGGTCACTGCCAGTCACAGTGAAGCCAGTGCAGTCTCACAGACTGCATCTGGCTTCACTGTCAGCTGAATGGCAGATTTTACTTGGGGCTGCAGTCCATACGTAAAAACCGCCACTGTGCCTGTCATACCTTTTCCAAAAATGTTTCAATAGTCCTATTCTTCACACTTCTACTTTAATAATTTCTGTAGCTCTTCTATTACTGAAACCAGAGGTTCATGGCAAGGGTGTGTGTCCCCTGTATATGATCATGAAGAAATTAACAGAGTATGGTTTGGTTTCAGGGTGTAAAATAATCCTGACAAATCAGTCACGCTATTCTGATTTCATGGGTTTACAAATCGCTCAAATACTATGATGTTACTTTGCCACCAACTATTCAAAACTACAGTATATGATCTCAATTTGAGGAGACTTATTGGAGAAGTGGTGGAGAACCATTTGTTTTTAACGATTAAATGCTTTTTTATTTGGGGCGAATACACTTGCTTAAAATGATCTAATTTCCTAAATTTCTGTACCTGTTGCCAATGTTACTGATTCTTTTGACATTTGTGGATGAGAATTTATTGTATGGGGCTTTTAGAACTTTTTAATGTGAACAGAATTGTTGAAGCTTCTCTGGAATCTCATCAGACTCCGGCTAACAGTGGTGTTAATCTTTCTAGTTTGAAATTATGTAGTCATGCTAGTATTTTACATTATGCGAGAGATTGGCTACTTCAAACAGACCTTTACACAAATTCCTACGTTGATCAATCGTGTTGCAAAATAACCATATGGACCTTGCACCCATTGTATACATATGCTAAATCGGACCAAGAATCTTGTTAAACTGTAACAGATTTTTTTAATCTCTTTGTAATTTAAATTAATGAGGCCTTGGTAGAAATGTCAGACTAGTCTAAATTGTTATTGTCTTGATAAGAGAACTTTTGCATTGACCAAGTCATTGTCCACACTTATCACAACTGTTTAACCCCCTGTGTACATCAAAGGAAAACCAGTTCAGATTAATTTACTTATTTTGATTTGAGTTCCTAATCTCAGTACCTATTAGATTATGCAGAGAGAACCTGTTTCAGGCTACATAATTACTCCGTCTTAAAACACATAAGGGGGTACTAGGTTGCTTAGAAGTTAAGCAGGGATCTCTGTGTGTATCCGCTACAGCGCTAGCGATGCGCAGCCTCGGGCCTCGCTATAGGCCAGTAAATACTACTGAGAGATGTGTGCTGAGCGATCTGTCACAGACCGCTCAGCACACAACTCTCCCCGCACTCAGCACAGTATGATGAGTGCTGAGCGAGGGGGACGATGACGGGGGGCTGTTTATTTCACCCAGCGGGTGAAATGAGCGATGTGCTAGATTGTGCCTGCATGCAGTCCAAGCTAGCACCGGCGATAGCGCTATAGCTGGGGGGCATACACACGGAGAGATCCATGCTTAAAATCTAAGCAACCTAATCAGATTGCTTAGATTTTAAGCACGGATCTCTCCTTATGTACCCCCCATATCACCGGTGCTAGATTGGCCTGCAGGCACAATCTAGCCAGTCGCTCACTTCACCGCTGGGTGAAGTGAAAGACAGCCCCCCCCCCCACGCTCAGGCGGGGGGTGGGGTGGGGGAGGAGATGTGTGCTGAGCGGTCTGTGATAGATCACTCAGCACACATCTCTCCCCGTGTGTACAGGGCTTTACTGTATATACATTCAGCTATATGCACAAAACATAGTTTACTTAATTTACCAAAACCAGTGGTCTGGTCAATGTAATAGGCAAAACCAGTGCTGGTGGCTGCTAATCATAAAATATGTGGACAAACAGAAGCAAATCTTGTTCCTCACCACATAATGGAGCCTAAAGATGACATATGAACACAATTTTTGATTTAATATTTATTTCAAAATTTCTCGCTAAGAAATTTTTGGCCTAGGGGTGCTGTGAATAAAATTCTGATACTCTAGGGTGCCATGATTCCAAAAAGTTTGGTAACCACTGACCTAAACATTTCACTTGTACATTCAAAACTTTTTAATCTACTCCTTACTACAAAATATATATACTGTTTACTGTGGTTAAAATTACATTTAATCATTAAAGATATTTTTTTTAAATTAAACTATATTAAATCATTTCTCATACGTCCTAGAGGATGCTGGGGACTCCAAAAGGACCATGGGGTATAGATGGATCCGCAGGAGCTTGGGCACACTATAAAGACTTAAACTGGGTGTTAACTGGCTCCTCCCTCAATGCCCCTCCTCCAGACCTCAGTTAGACTTTGTGCCCAGGAGTGATGGGTCACACACTAGGGGAGCTCTACTGAGTTTCTCTGAAAGACTTTGTTAGGTTTGTTATTTTCAGGCAGACCTGCTGGCTACACGCTCCCTGCAGCGTGGGAGTAAGGGGAGAGAAGCAGGACCTACTTCTTCTTAGTTCAAAGGCTTTGCTTCTCGGCTACTGGACACCATTAGCTCCAGAGGGTTCGATCACTTGGTGCGCCTAGCTGCTTGTTCCCGGAGCCGCGCCGTCAATCCCCTCCACAGAAGCCAGAAGAAAGAAGCTGGGGGGTGAGTATTGGAAGAAAAGAAGACTTCAATGACGGCAGAAGACTTCAGTAACGGAGGTAACAGCAGCGGTAGCGCTGCGCTCCATGCTCCCACACACCAACGTTTCTGGCAGGGCGCTGGGGGGGAGCGCCCTGGGGGCATGTTGCTGAGTGTCTAAAATGCTGGCGGGGGAACATATTTAGGTGCCCGGGCACCGGGTATGTTCACCCTGCCAGTGTGCCGCAGGGGGGAGCAACAGCGGTAGCGCTGCGCTCCCTGCTCCCACACACGCCATCGGCCTGCAGGGTGCAGGGCGCTGGGGGGGAGCGCCCTGGGCAGCATATGGATATATAATAAGATCACTGTCGGGAGGACATACTTCGGCAGTATACATATGGGTGATATAAGTGGTATACTATGTAGATCACTGGCGGGGTACATACTTCGGTGCCCGTCCCGCCAGTGCGCCGCGAACGGGAGGGAGCAGCAGCGGTAGCGCTGCACTCCCTGCTCCCGCGCACCATCGGCCTGCAGGGCGCTGGGGGTGAGTGCCCTGAGCAGCAATTATTGAATGATCCTGGGCGGGGGAACATACCCGGACACCGGGTGTTTTCGCCCCGCCAGGGTACCACAGCGGGCGCGCTGCGTTCCATGGCTCAAACACAGAAACGGCTTCCGTGGGTGCGGGGGCGCAGGGGGGGGGGTGCCCTGGGCTGCGTTTAGACATAAAGGGAGATATACAGGGGGTTAATCCCTGTATATAGGTTACCCAGCTCAATTTAGATTTATATAATTTGAGCGGGCTTAAGCGAGCCAGGAAGGGGCAGAGCTTAGCCCTCACAGATGAGTCAGCGCCATTTCTTCAGATCCCCGCCAGGACTTGCTGGATAGTAAGATGGAGGGGGGGCACAGTGTTTTTAAAGCTATATGGGTGTCATATAGCATTATGGTTTATAATGGACGCATAATCACTCTTATATTACATAAATTCATTGTTTCCTTGTGTGTAACCACTATTGGTTAGTCGACATATGTCGGCAGGTGTGAGGGCTTTGTCATAAGCTGCTGTGGGGATAATTGTCGGCTTCGCCGGCGCATGGCGGTACTTGATTCGGGAAATTAAGTATTAGCAAATTGGTGTTTGTGTGCTTAAAACAGTAAACACGATAGGGGAGATACAGTTGTTTGGAGATGCCCTGTCGGCATCAACGGTATTTCCTGGGTAAAAAAATTTATCAAGCTGTTACTACCTTGCACGTGTGTGTGTGTGTGTGTGTGTGTGTGTGTGTGTGTGTATATATATATATATATATATATATATATAATTTATTGGTATATGTGGGGGGAGTGTTATCAAAATTGTATTTGTATCCTTCCCTCAGACCCCTCGGGGTTCCGTGATTATTTTTTGCCCGCCTACTATTCCTTGCTGTCGACATTTACTAAGTTTCTGTCGACCATAACGTTCCTGGTAGATCCACATCGGGGGCATGTCAGTACATGGTCATACACATTCACAACACATTACTGTCACTAGGGACCTGGCAGGTCTGGACAGTCCACTTGCGTATAGGTTATATCTATATGTGTATATATGTAGATATAGGTTTATATATGCATGGTTAGGATATATGTGTTTTATTGTGTATTACATGATGTATATCCATAAATGCTGAAATAATGGTGTTCTTATCATGTGCTGGTCGCTCTGTTGATTAAGCTCTAGTTTGGCGTGACGAGTTGGTTTCGATACTCTCAAGGAGTCCGAATATTATTCTCTTCACAACGCGGAGAGAAAATTATGGCAGTCAACTCCTGGTCAACGCAGAGCCCGGTCGCAATGGATCATACACAGGCAGCTAAGTGAAATTTTATTTCTATACTTTGACCTTGTTTGCGCTGTATGCACTTGCGGGAGTGTTGTATTCGGGTAGGCATCCGATAGAATTACCCTACCCAGTGTGGGTAGGCTTGCCTATGTTTATTCTACCTTATAACGTTATAGCAGGCTGCCACGTGACAGCAGGAGGTGGGACTGGAAAAATGCGGAAGATGTCTCCGGGAGATGCTGGTGTGGCCTCTGTTCAGTCAATCTCGATGGATTCCACTGGTAAGTCTAGCTTCGTGAGTTAGCCTCTTTCACAACGGTTGGTGACGCATTCTTTTGTGGGATGCAGTCGTTTTAACCGGTTCGATACCGTCCTTTTTCCTTTCTGGGCAGACAGTGGAAGGTGAAAAGGTAAGAGTTCTGCAGCCTTGTTCGGTTCGCAGTAGTGGATGTCGTTTTCTGTTTCCTCCACATCTACCACTTGTCGCTGAGTCTATCGGGCTGGTCCCCACTCCGGTGGGCACTCGTCTACTATGTTTCAGTTGGTCCAGGAATAGACTAGGCCCTGTAGGTTATTTATAGAACCCAAAGGGGAACATTCGGAGTTACGGTTGTTTCCCCTTACTGTTTTTCTAATAGTTATGCCGTTCCACTCTGGAAGGGAAGATAGTACGCGACGCCATACAGAGGTGCGTCAGGATCAGGACATTGTCCGGTGGTCCCTGTATAAAGGTGCAAATCGTTAGTTCTCTCTGACTGTTCTTCGACACAGGGATTGGCTGTTGTTTCCAACGACACTGATGTTGGAGGTGGTTTTCAGAGTAGATAATGACCGGTAAAAGTTCGGTGTTTTTCCATATGAAAAGAGGTCTGAAGATCCAGGGTTGGATCGGTTTTACTGTGACACTTCATCAAGGTGTTCCGATACTTAACCGGTTGGCTGCGGCCGGAGAAGCCTTTTTTGGTGAGAGGCTTTATTGCCAGAGTGGTTTTCAAGAGACCAGTTGGAAATGTGGTCCGGGTCTCACCTGCACATGAATATAATCCTAACGGCCAGGACATCGCTCCTGTGGTGTCTGCTCGGTTCTCTCCTTCTAGAGGGATGAAGGTTCGGGTTCCGGGTGTAGATCCTGGTGTCCGTGCATACAGATCTCCGAGACGGAGGAGCAGTACTTGGAAGGGACGTGTTTCCAGGGGATAGGGTCGAGTTGGAAAGCTTGTCTACTATAAACTTTCTTGAATTAAGAGTTAGTTTCGACAAACGTATTCTTCGTGTTCTGCCCGTGTTAGTTCTGCTAGACGACTTGTCAGCAGTGGCATAAGTAAACCGCTATGGCGGAACAAGGAGCAAAGCGGCAATGGCAGAAGATGCACAGTTTTGCCGTTGGGTGGAGAGTCTGGTAAATGCTATATTAGCAGTCTTCGTTCCGGAGGTGAACGACGGAGAATTAGATTTCCTCTGCTGATGCGATCTCCATCCGGGAAAAATTCGGTCGTCATCTAGAAGTTTTCACAGACGTGACAAGTCTTTGAGGATTGTCGCAATTGGATATGTTGGCGTCTCGCCTCAATGAGAGGCCTCAGGGATATTGTTCCAGGTCAGGGGACGCGTAAGCTAGAGCAGTGGACAACCTCGTGACACCGTGGTTTTTAGTCGGTCTAGGTGGCCTCTCCGCTTTCATTTTTGTTTGAAGGTGATGAACGTGGGATGAACAAAGGTTCAGGCGATCCTCTTGGATCCAGTCTAGCCAAGGAGGGTTTGCTATCCAGTTTTCATGATTTACTCATAGAAGATTCCTGCCCTCTTTCTCTACGTGAGGATCTGTGACAACAAGATCAGGGCGTGTTTCAAGACTTACCGCGGCTGCGTCTGACGTCGTGGCGGTGGAATGCCATATCCTAAGCCGAAAGGGTGTTCCCAGTGAAGTCCTTTCCTCAATTCTTCAAGCTATGAAAGAAGTAACGGCTAAGCTTTACCACTGTAGTGGGCGTAACTATGTGTGTGGGTGTATCCAGGAAGGCTCCTATGGCAGGCTTTCAGCTAGGTCGTTCTTATCCATACTTTACAAACCGGTGTGGATGCAAGTTTAAAGTTGGGAGTGCGGCCTAATAATTTCTTAACAAAAATGTCTCTCTTGGAAAGTGGTCATGTTCTTGGCTTTGACATCCGCAAGGCGGGTGTCGGAAGTGGTGGTTTTGTCTCACAAGAGCCTTGTTTGATCTTTCATGTGGATAGAAAGGAATTGAGAACTCGGTTAGTAGTTCTACCGAGAGTGGTTTCTGGGTTTCGCAGAATTTGGCCTATTTGGTGTCACGGCTGGCAGGGTTTGAGGATCCGGCAGCTGAGATTTGCCCGAGGAGGTAGCAGGCTGTGAATGAACCAGATGAGGGGGCTGGATATAGTTCCTTCGCATGGGACACGGAGCAATGAAGAACGTAGGCGGGGTTTGAGAGTCAATGGAAAGTATTTATTATGTACAGGGCTGAGGTAGGGAACTGAGGCTGAAGCACAATGGTTAAAGACGTGGCTGGAGGTGAAGAACTGCGGACTGTGATTTGAAAGACGAGACTGTAGATGATGAACTGTGGAAATGTGGATGGTAGTTGAAAACGTGGCTGGAGACCAGGACTGTGGACTGTGGTTTGGAAAACGAGGCTTGAAGATAATAATCTGCAGACTGTGGTCAGTGGTACAAAGGCGTGGCTGGTGAAGGAGATCTGTGGAGTGTGGCTTGAAAGACGAGGCAGAAGACCCGGGCCGACTGTGCCCAAAGAGTCTTACTGGACCGGGTTTTCCAGGAGCGCTTCCACAGGCAGTAGCAGGCAAGAAACGGCAGGGCTGCAGCAGCAACAGAGAACCGACCAAGCAGGATCAGGAGGAACCAAGATACAGCAGGAATCCTGGGAGCACAGGCTAAAGCACCTACAACAGGGTTGTAACTTGAAGCACTGGCGTCCCTGTCCTAAACCAGCCCCCTTTTATAGGGAGAGCTTCCCCTGGATTGGCTGGAAGAAACAGGAAACAGGAACTATGCTTAAAACTTGGTCTCCAACATGGCGGCGCCCAGTAATGCAGACCTTTTTGCAAAGCCACATTGCTCACTGCCCCTGGTCTCCTAGCAACGGTTCAGCAAGAGCGACCCGCTGTAGCGGCGTCCCGCCGCCACGAGCGGACCCCCTCACCTCCGCTACTGCTGCCCACGGATCCGGCGCAGCAGCCCACCTCCGCCGCTGCCCGCACAACGCCAAGGAAGCCAGCCCCGCGGCCCCAGCGTACCGGTAAGACTCCGAACGCTGACAGTACCCCCCCCCCTTTGTGGGTGGACTCCGGACACCTATGTGGTTTAGTTGGAAACTAGGCATGAAATGTCCGAAGAAGTCTTGGAGCATGGACATCCTCTACATCTACCCAAGATCTCTCCTCTGGCCCATACCCCTTCCAATCAACAAGGTACTGGATGCGACCATAACGTCTGCGAGAATCAAGGATCTTGTGAATCTCAAATTCATCTCCATGTGCTGATTGGATCTTGGGTGATTTAGGCAGAGCGGCTCTGAACCGATTAAGTACCAGTGGTTTTAAGAGAGAAATATGAAATGCATTAGGAATTCTTAACTGCGGAGGTAATTTCACTTTGTAAGCCACAGGGATTCAACACTCTTTCGATTGGGTAAGGCCCAATAAATCTGGGAGCAAACTTTTTCGTAGGAACCTTTAATCTTAGGTTACGTGTGGAAACCCAAACCCGATCTCCTACCTTAAGGCTTGGTACAGCTTTTCGTTTCAGATCTGAATAGGTCTTATATCTCTTGGATGTCTTGAGCAAAGTCTGGTGAACTTGTTTCCAGGATTCAGTAAATTTACGAAGTGTTGACTCTGCGGCCGGAACCTCGAGCGGAGGCAGAAGTTGGAAGTCAGGAACTCTTGGATGATAACCATAATTAATGAAGAATGGAGAAGATTTTGTGGTAGAGTGATAAAGATTGTTATGGGCAAATTCTGCGAACGGGAGGAAGTCCAGCCAGTCGTCCTGTGAGGAGGACATGAATAAACGCAGAAAAGTCTCCAGATCCTGGTTCACTCTCTCTGTTTGACTATCCGTTTGAGGATGATATCCTGAGGAGAAGTTTAATTTCACGCCAAGAGCAGAACATAGGGATCTCCAAAACCTGGCCACAAATTGAGGACCTCTATCAGACACGATTTCCTGGGGTAGACCATGGAGTCGAAAAATCTCTGCTATAAACAATTTTGCCAACTGGGATGCAGATGGAAGATTAGCCAGAGGAACAAAGTGTGCCATTTTAGAGAATCGGTCAACTATGACCCATACGGTGTTCCGCCCACCAGACATAGGTAAATCTGTAATAAAGTCCATAGAAATATTCGTCCATGGTCTTAGTGGTACCGGTAAAGGATGGAGTAACCTGGCTGGTGGGCCTTTGGGACTTTTATGCTGGGCACATCTTGGACAGGCAGCTACGAATTCCTGAATGACAGTCCTGAGATGAGGCCACCAGTAGGAGCGCTGAATGAATTTAAGTGTCTTATGACCGCCCGCATGGCCCATGAAGGAGGAGGAGTGAGCCCATGTAGGAAGTTTTTTGCGAAGATTTGGTGCAACGAAGATCTTCCCTGGAGGAAGAAGTGGAGAGGTATTAGTTGCAGAAAAAGAGGTGGATTCCAGTATAAATTGCTCTTTTGAACGGTCAGAGGGTTCTTCTGAACTTAGGGAGCGAGATAATGCATCTGCCTTTTTGTTGAGGGAACCTGGTCTGTAACTGAGTTTAAAATTAAAACGGGTAAAGAAGAGTGCCCATCTTGCCTTGGCGTGGGTTCAGACATCGGGCGGACTGTAGATACAGGAGGTTCTTGTGATCCGTGGTCATCGAAATTGGATGCTGAGCTCCCTCCAACAAATACCTCCACTCCTCAAAGGCCAACTTAATTGCCAGTAATTCCTGTTCCCCAATAGCGTAATTCTGTTCAGCGGGGGAGAATCTTCGCGAGAAGAACGCACAATGATGGACCTTCTTGTCCTCGAAAAGCTGGGATAATACTGCTCCTACCCCTACAGTAGAGGCATCAACCTCCACCAAGAACGGACGTCTGAGATCGGGTTGTCGAAGAACTGGAGCAGTCGTGAAGGCCTCCTTTAAAGATGATAAAGCTTCCAAAGCCTCCGGAGACCACTTGGCAGGATCAGCTCCCTTCCTAGTTAATGCGGTTATAGGAGCTATGACAGAAGAATAATTTTGAATGAATCTTCGGTAGAAGTTAGCAAACCCCAGGAAACGTTGAATTCCTTTAAGGGTAGCTGGAAGTGCCCAATCCTGAATCGCCTGGACTTTAGCGGGGTCCATCTGTAACCTCTGCCCTGAAAGAATGTAACCGAGGAATGGAATCGTGGGTACTTCAAAGGTGCACTTCTCTAACTTACAGAATAACTGATTCCTTCGTAAACTAGTTAACACTTCTTTGACTTGTTCCCGGTGGGTCTTCAGATCCCTAGAAAAAATGAGGATGTCATCCAGATACACTACCAAGCAGTCATAGAGGAGATCTCTGAAGATTTCGTTAACGAACTCTTGAAAGACGGCTGGGGCGTTGCATAGGCCAAAAGGCATTACCAGGTATTCGTAATGGCCATCGCGGGTATTAAATGCCGTCTTCCATTTGTCCCCTGGGCGAATACGTATAAGATTGTAGGCCCCCCGTAAGTCCAACTTAGTAAATACAGTAGCTCCTTTAACACGGTCGAACAGTTCTGGAATCAGAGGTAACGGATATCTGTTCTTAATTGTTATGTCATTGAGACCTCTATAGTCAATACAGGGCCGCAACCCCCCATCCTTCTTTTTGACGAAGAAAAACCCTGCTCTGGCCGGAGATGTAGAGGACCTGATGAACCCTTTCTCCAAGTTCTCCCGTATATACTCCGACATGGCCTGTGTCTCGGGAAGTGAGAGAGGGTAAATTCGACCTCGGGGAGGAGTCTTACCGGGTACTAGCTCAATGGGACAATCCCAAGTACGATGCGGGGGCAAGGTGTCCGCCCCATGCTTACTGAAAACATCTTGAAAAGATTGGTACTCCACAGGAAGGCTGGAAGGGTTGGAAGAACAGAGAGATCTAACTGAAGGTAAACAGTTCTGAAAGCAGTCTTGTCCCCAAGAGAGAACATCCATAGTTTGCCAATCTATGTGGGGATTGTGTCTGATTAACCATGGAAACCCTAGGATTAGTTCATGAGAGGCTTTAGGAATTACAAGGAAAGAGATTTTTTCTGAATGGAGAACTCCGACCTTCATCTTGAGAGGAATAGTACGAAAGGATATAATACCCTCTGGGATATAGCTTTCATCCACTGCGGTAACAGAAATAGTACGATCCAAAGGAACAGTTTGTATTCCAGATCGTTTGACCAGAGCTGACGTAATGAAGCTTTCGGCGGCTCCGGAGTCGAGTAGTGCAGGGATGAGAAGAGAAGAAGGGAGCTCCAATTGGGTTAACAAGACAGACTCTTTCTTGGTATGTAATTCTGAGAATTCTCCTAGCTTGACCTCTCCAGCACAAACTAGGAGCGGGCGTTTCCCGGACGTAGACTGCAAGTTTTAACAAAGTTATCAGATGCACCACAATACAGGCAGAGGTTCCCTTGTCGCCGTCTCTGACGTTCTTCATTGGAGAGGTGGGGGCGATTAATCTGCATGGGCTCTTCCACAGTTGGTGATGATGGTGTTGGTGGAAGAACAACTCTAGGCTTAGGGCGATCTGACCGCAACCTCTCCATACAGCGTTCTCTGTACCTCAGATCTAACTTATTGCATAAAGAAATTAGTTTATCCAACTTATCAGGTACGTCCTGCGTTGCGAGGTCATCTTTGATCTTTTCGGAGAGACCGCTCCAGAAAGCTGCAATGAGAGCCTCCTCGTTCCAGTTCAGTTCTGAGGAAAGGGTGCGAAACTGGATCACGTACTGACTGACCGTACGCGTGCCCTGACGCAGGCGCAGGATCTCCAATGAGGCGGCAGAAGTCCTGCCCGGTTCGTCGAAGATTCTTTGAAAGGTGGCCATGAATTCTGGATAGTTAGATAAGATGGGATCCATCCTCTCCCACAAAGGTGAAGCCCATTCCAACGCTTGCCCGGTAAGTAAAGAAATTATATAGGCTACTTTTGGTTCGTGCTGATGGGAAGTTGGCCGACTGTAGTTCGAACTGGATTTCGCACTGGTTAAGAAACCCGCGGCATTGTTTTGGATTCCCATCAAATTTACTGGGAGGTGGCAAACGTGGAAGTGGTACTGGTACAGGAGGAAGCAGGACCGGAGGTGCCAATGTGGGAGCAGCTGTAGATACTTGAGGTGCCGTCATGGCAACACAGAGAGAATCGAGACGTTCGGACATACTCTGCATGAACTGCACGATTTGAGATCCTGCTTACTTAAGCGAGACCAGATATCTGCAGTTGAATCCCCTCCTGAGGCCTGATCACCCGTCGAATCCATTGGGCCAGTGCTTACTGTCACGGCTGGCAGGGTTTGAGGATACGGCAGCTGAGATTTGCCCGAGGAGGTAGCAGGCTGTGAATGAACCAGATGAGGGGGCTGGATATAGTTCCTTCGCATGGGACACGGAGCAATGAAGAACGTAGGCGGGGTTTGAGAGTCAATGGAAAGTATTTATTATGTACAGGGCTGAGGTAGGGAACTGAGGCTGAAGCACAATGGTTAAAGACGTGGCTGGAGGTGAAGAACTGCGGACTGTGATTTGAAAGACGAGACTCTAGATGATGAACTGTGGAACTGTGGATGGTAGTTGAAAACGTGGCTGGAGACGAGGACTGTGGACTGTGGTTTGGAAAACGAGGCTTGAAGATAATAATCTGCAGGCTGTGGTCAGTGGTATAAAGGCGTGGCTGGTGAAGGAGATCTGTGGCTTGAAAGACGAGGCAGAAGACCCGGGGCCGACTGTGCCCAAAGAGTCTTACTGGACCGGGTTTTCCAGGAGCGCTTCCACAGGCAGTAGCAGGCAAGAAACGGCAGGGCTGCAGCAGCAACAGAGAACCGACCAAGCAGGATCAGGAGGAACCAAGATACAGCAGGAATCCTGGGAGCACAGGCTAAAGCACCTACAACAGGGTTGTAACTTGAAGCACTGGCGTCCCTGTCCTAAACCAGCCCCCTTTTATAGGGAGAGCTTCCCCTGGATTGGCTGGAAGAAACAGGAAACAGGAACTATGCTTGAAACTTGGTCTCCAACATGGCGGCGCCCAGTTATGCAGACCTTTTTGCAAAGCCACATTGCTCACTGCCCCTGGTCTCCAAGCAACGGTTCAGCAAGAGCGACCCGCTGTAGCGGCGTCCCGCTGCCACGAGCGGACCCCCTCACCTCCGCTACTGCTGCCCACGGATCCGGCGCAGCAGCCCACCTCCGCCGCTGCCCGCACAACGCCAAGGAAGCCAGCCCCGCGGCCCCAGCGTACCGGTAAGACTCCGGACGCTGACATTTGGATGCCGGTGGTTACTTAGGCATTAGCTGATTCAAATTCTCTCGATGTAGCTAGGGATTTGAATATTTAGGTCGCCATTTTGGTTCAGATTGGAGAAACAGGGGCTCTGTTTGTCTGATATGTTCTCGGTATGGTTTGGGTGACTGTGTTATGCAGTCGGTTACTCGCTGGATCTGTGATGCTATTTGGCATGTTCGGTCTACGGCTGGATTGCCGTCACCGAAGTAGGTGGAGGCCCATTTTACTGGGAAGATGGGCTCCTCCTGGGCGGATGCCCGAGGAGTCTCGGCGGTTCAACTCTGCTGAGTGGATACTTGGTTAGGTTCAAACGCGTTTGCTATGCTCTACAGGTTTGATACCCTGGTTGAGGGGGACCTTTTGTTTGCTCAATCGGTGCTGCAGAGTCGTTTGCACTCTCCCGCCCGTTCTGGAGCTTTGGTATTGACCCCATGGTCCTTTTGCAGTCCCCAGCATCCTCTAGGACCTATGAGAAAATAGGATTTTGGTACCTACCGGTAAATCCTTTTCTCTTAGTGCGTAGAGGATGCTGGGCGCCCGTCCCAGTGCGTACTGTGTCTGCAGTTATTGTTTTTGCTTACACTTTAGTGGTGTTTCTTCTGTGTCAGGCTGTTACTGACGATGGTCAGGCCATGGCATGAGGTGTCTTCTTATTGGTTGTGTTGGCACACAGGTTGTGTTACATATTCTCTCAGCATGTGACTGTCTTTTTCATGCCGTAGGCTGGTTTTCTATTGAATGCCACGTTCTGCTGTATGTTCGTGGTGTGAGCTGGTATGACACTCACCGTGTTTATAAATTCTTTCCTCGAAATGTCCATCTCTCCTGGGCACAGTTTCTAACTGAGGTCTGGAGGAGGGGCATAGAGGGAGGAGCCAGTTCACACCCAGTTTAAGTCTTTATAGTGTGCCCAAGCTCCTGCGGATCCATCTATACCCCATGGTCCTTTTGGAGTCCCCAGCATCCTCTACGGACTAAGAGAAAAGGATTTACCAGTAGGTACCAAAATCCTATTTATTTTTTTTACGCAAAGTGTGATGGTAAAGCATTTAAAGATAATGAGTTCCAGAACATAGAATAGTATACCTTCCAGCATTTAGCAATAGAAAATCCGTACAGGGTGCGCGACCATTTGTAGAGGGGCGGGGCCATAGATAAAGGGGGCGTGAGACTTGACAGCGGTGACTAGCCTATGGTACTGGCGGCTGTTGCTGGGGGCTGCTGGCGTTGCCAGGGAAGGGCAGAGGGAGCTGCCCGCCACTGAGCAGCACAGTAGGAGTCTGTGTCCCTGCATGACATATCCGGACAGTCACTAATTCCTGTACAATTGGTACACTCCTGTTTTAGCAGGTACAGACCTTAAAAAAACGGTACTGTACCAGCTAAAACGGTACAGTTGGCGGGTGTGGAATAGCACTTTATATGATAACAAATGAAAACATGAAAGACAGTACCACATTAGCAAGTTTGCATCATCTCTGAATATAGATTAGTTAATACAAATTGAATAACATTAATAATGGAAAGGGGAACAGCACATAAAACATTATATAAATTGAAAAAAGGAAAAAGAATAGGAATGGAGGGATAAAGGACCAGATATTCCACCTAGTGAATAAGATAACTGTATGGCCTGATTTCAAATAAATTATAAATTAGGGTAGATGCTTAAAGAAGAGGAGAGTGTGGATACCCGTATGGGTGTGAGCCTTGCAACATAAAATTATGCAGTGTTGAAATGGAGTGAGAAGACACTTAGGCTAGACGCATGAAAGATCTGTAAAACTAATTAGATCTACACCTTTTATCACAGCACCTTCCAATAAAGCCTCAATCTTCAGCACTATAGGATTAATATGTGATTAACAGAGCCCCCAGCTGATATGTCGGTACACATCAGAACGATCTAATGAAGGACAGAATGAACACTGTTCCATCCTTCATAAGCATATATGGGCTCCTGCATATCGGGCATACACACTTACTGATATGCCTGATATGTCGTTCCGATTCGGCCATAAACAACATATTTGGGCCGCTATCGTCTCTGTGTACCTGGCTTAAGCGAGAGAGATAGCAAGCGCCTGTGGGTCACTAGCAACATCCACTGTCATCTGTACAAGCAGCCCTATCTGGAGATGTCACCAGTGATGCCATGCTGTTGAATGCAGCATGAGCCCCCTCCCTTGTTGTCGCTCCGTTGCTGCTGGCATCAACAAGTGTTTATGCACTTGCCGATGCTGGGTCCTGGTGCCTGTGATGTCGTGCTGGGTACACATTGTTTAATGTGTCCCCAACGTAAAAGTATTCATCCAGTCATTAAAGTATGTTAAGAACAGCTCAGCAAAATCTAACCACCCTGAAAAACTAACAGGTCCAGAAATCTGATACATCCTTCAAATAAACTGGTAAGAAAGGGGGGGGGGGGGGGTTTGGAAGGGAATAAAGGCTGAAGATGGAGGGACATAGCAAAACAAACATAACACAAAGGGAAATAAACAATACAAATGGTATCAACAATTCTGGAACAATAAAGTGCAACTTACAGGAACTGAACCTGAAAGACAAGGAGAGGCAAGCAAACTCCCTGTCCAGGGTAATAAAGGATGCAGTATGGGGGCACAAGAGGAACCATAACCGCCCAAACACTTAAATAGGAAGGTGGTATAAGACTAAATATAGTGTACTCGGCTAACAATTAATGGAAAAGACATAGTACTGCATGTAAATGAAATGTAATAAAAATAAAAAAAAAAGAACCTTTTCGATAAACGGAAAATGAAGTGCAAACATATGTTAAATGCTAGAGCTATAATAAACTAGGCCTAAACCATAAGTTTAAAACTTGCAGGCAAATGCAGTAATAAGTCCACTGTACTGTATAACTGGAAGAGCTAAACGGGATCAAGCTCTGCATAATCACTGTATGGAAAAGTTCAGGTGAGCCTGACCAGATCTACTTCCACTTCGAACCTGGGACACAATGCCAAGGTTCCCCATCTGAAGAGAGGGATGGAAATGCCACTTGACCAAGAAGATCCTCCCATTCTGGGAGTGCAAGTGGTTGAATGCCGGGGAGGAGAAGAAGGAGCCAAGGTCTGATGTATGCAATTTTATATATACACGACACCAAAGATACATAAAAGGTTGCAGAGGCCCCCTGGTCGACCCATTATTTCGGCCAGGGGTTCTCTGTTTCAGCCTGTATCTATTTTTCTAGATGACATATTGCAGCCTTTTATACAACGCAAGCCTAGATATCTTCTTGATACCAGTACCTTACTTAGACGATTGGAAGCCATGCCACCATTACCCACTGATATAGTTCTCTGCACAATTGATGTGCAGAGCCTATATACAGTGATTCCACATACAGAAGGTCTGGCAGCTGTAGAGATGTTTCTTAATACACAGCCCGATTATGATGGTCCTGATATATCATTGTTTTTGAAATTACTTAAAATGACCCTATTAAAAAATTATTTTTTGTATGACGGCAAATATTATCTTCAATGCCGAGGGTGTGCGATGGGGTCCAGTGTGGCCCCATCGTATTCCAATATATATATGTTTGGTGTGGAGGAGGAGATATTTTTTGTTGATGCTGAAATATCATCTCATATCCAATTTTTTTGCAGGTATATTGATGACCTGCTTATTATATGGAAGGGCCCCCAAAATCTTTTGATAGATATCATTAATCAGCACAACTCCAAAATACACCCCATTAAATTTACTTTCACCATGGACCCTAAGAGTATCCAATTTTTGGATGTACAGATCTCCATAGTTGATAACAAGATCTCTACCTCCATCTACACTAAACCTACTGACCGAAATAATTTACTTCATTTTTCAAGTTGTCATCCCTTACCATTAAAAAGAGGATTGCCTTACTCGCAATTCTTGCGGGTCCAAAGAATTACGTCGGATCCAACATTAGCCAGAGAACAAATGTGTGTCATGTACCAGAGGTTTATCAACCGGGGTTATTGTCCTAAACTTCTGGATCAGGCACTAGATAAGGCATTGGCAATGGACCGACATATGTTACTTCAGCAGAGTAAGAAGTCCAATTTAGCAAGTGTTGTTCCATGGGTCAATAATTTTAATTCAGTTAGTCAAAGTATTCAGGGTTCAGTTAAGAAACATTGGCATATTATCCAATCAGATCAGGATCTTCAGTTAACAAATTGTAGGCTTATGCCCAGCTACAAGCGTAACAAAAATTTACGCGACTATTTGGTTAAACCAGATGTTTCAAATATTGCTGAACAGTCTCCTCTTTTTGGTGTCAGAAAAGGTTGCTATAGGTGCACATGCACCACGTGCCAGTACCTTATACCAGGCAGCACGTTCCAACATCCCCATACTGGTCGGACATTTCATATACGGTACCGACTTTCTTGTACATCAAAATATGTGGTGTATCAGTTGGTGTGCCCCTGTGGACTGTCATATATAGGTAAAACAGAGCGAATGTTTAAGGAACGTATGACAGTCCACAGGTCGGCCATAAAAGCTGCTATATCCACGGGTAAAAGTGAACAGCCGGTAGCACGGCATTTTGCCGTGGCCCGACATTCCCTTGCATCTTTGAAATATAGGATGATTGACCAGGTACAACCTTCCCTCAGAGGGGGTAATCGAGGGCTGCAGCTCCTTAGAATGGAAACACAGTGGATCCAGCGTATGGATACTGTGTCACCTCGGGGCCTTAATGAGCATCTAGGGCTCAATTGTTTTATGTAATATGCTTAGATTTTTTTTGTTTGTTCATCAGTTTGTATTTTATTAAGATTAGTATGATCAATGTGTGGGGTGGTGCCACAGTGTTTCTCACTCGGTTTCTTGGTGTGAGTAACTTTATCCATTATTGCATATTACAATGGTTACCTGGTTGTGAACTTTATTTTAACAAGTTACATTGTCAGCAGTATTTGAGATCGTATAGATTGTTACATGCAGTATTTTATGTTCCGTTATGTTGTAGTCATGGTGATGGGCGCACAATTGATGACGTGAGGTTAGGATCGCGTCAGCGTCGTGGAGACGGGCGGTGGGACCACCTTCCGGTTCCACGATGATTTGCACAGGTGGTGATCATGGTATATAGGTGAGTTACTTTTTAATGTTTGTAAGCTTGAGAAAAATGCATAAAGCATTGAAACGTTGCTAAGGACTGACTGTCTCTGACTGCATCATTTAACAAGACGCCGTGAGTGCCGCTCATTGTTTTGTACATACTGCTGTTTATATGCGGACACCCGGTGCATGATTGCACAGCTGATGGGAGAGCCGGCACCATTTGTTTTTCTATATATATATATATATATATATATAAGCTTTAGTGGATGGACCGGCACTCCCTCTATGTTACGCAAGTGTGCCCAGGTGCCCTCTGATACGGTAAGGTAAAGCTGTAGGCAACAAAATGAACGAAGCAGGCAGCGGCACTCAGGGTCTTAAGCAAAAGTTCAAGTGTATTTAGAATCACTCCAAAAGCTCCAACGTTTCGGGACACGCAAGTCCCGTTGTCAAGGTGAGTAACAAGAATAAAAGAAAAGTAACATACCTTTATACCAAGAGGAAAGGAAGAGCCCCAGGTGCTGGTGCGATCGGCGCCGCCCTGCGAGTTCCGGCATCTGCCGCTGACGTCATCAGGCGGCGTCCGCCGGAGCCATGGAAACCCGGCGACGCTGGCGCTCCAGATGACACGTCGTAGTAAACAAAGGAGAAAAATGCAGTGCTGACAGCTGGCTCAGTAGTACGGCCGTGACAGTCGCGTCCCGATTGGGCGGACTGGTGCACGATGTATTGGGGAGAAATGTGAACCAGAGTAGTGTGTTGTGCTAAGTGACATGCAGCCGTGAAAAAAATAATAAATGAAATTGCAATTAACAAAAGTGGGGAAAACGTGTGACAAAGACCATGGGGGTGCATATGATGATGGTTAGTTTACGTGGACGCTGACGTGTCCAGTGTAGTGAAGGACCAATCGGTCGGAAAAAAAATGCAGCAGGGTGCATCTGCTGTGCTCAAAAAGCCATCCCGATAGTGAGGTCTAAAAACTGAGCCTGGCCTGCGGGCTGGGGAAATGATGACGGTCGTGTGTTGTGGTGCTAGGAGAACAGTGAATGGGAGAATAAAAAGAGAGGGCAGGAAGTCCCTGGTGTTAGACAAGGAAGGTGAGCAAACTGTAGTTAGTGACATTGGTACAACAAAAACATGGCTGATACTAGTAATTAAAATCCACTTGGTAGGTTGTGGGGGTCCAAGATGACGCTGCACTGAGGAAAGACTAATGTCTGTGAGGAATTTACAGAGTCCCCTCGATCCTCTTTAGACTTTTTACTTGTGCAAAAAAAGATTCCACGGCATCTGCTCATTCAGTCCTTTCGGGCTGAGTGTATCGAGCTTGAAAATCCACTTTGCCTCAATGCAAAGTAGTTTCTTTTCCCTGTCTCCGCCCCTCAGGGATTTGGGTACGTGGTCGATCAAGATGTGTCTAAAGTCGTTGATGGAGTGCTTCTTCTCCGCGTAGTGCCTCGCTACTGGTTGATCCGAGGGCTTCCCTGTCAGCGCCTGCTTTATGGCTGACCTGTGGAGGGCCATCCTTTCCCTGGCTGTACGTATGGATTTCCCAACGTAATATAAATTACATGGGCATATTATCAGATATATAATGTACGAGGAAGTACAGGTCAGTGTGTGGTGTATCTTCACTGTAGACTCATTATGGGGATGTTTAAATGTGGTGCCCGTTATCATGTGCCCACAAGTGGTGCATTTCGGACACTTGTAACACCCGGGCGCTCTGGTCAAAAACCCTTTAGGGCGATCAGACCAGGATTTGAAGCCAGTGACGTCCGTGTGTACAACAATGTCTTTGATGTTGCGGCCTCTAGTGAAGCAGGTCATGGGGCGCCGGTCTTTAAACGTTGGTAGGGACTTATCGGTTGCCACTATGGGCCATAGTGCTCTTGAGGCCCGGGGGATAACCGGGCTAGCGGTGTTGTACCTGGTCACAAACGGGATGATAATCTTGTCCTGAGGTTTGGTCTCGGACCCCATAAGGCTGCTTCTAGGGAGTTGTAATACTTCGCTTTTGTGCTGCAGAAGTAGTTTCCGATCATATCCTCGTTGCAGAAACTTGTCTACAAGTTTGTCCAGTGCGCCTTCCAGAGTGGATCTGTCACTGGTAATCCTGGAGACGCGGATCATTTGGGACCGTGGGAGTCCCCTAATGAGGCCCTTTGGATGGTGGCTGTTGGCCCTCAGGATGGTATTTTGATCCGTTGGTTTGACATAAAGTCCCGTAGTAAGACTCCCGTCTACAATTGATATACAAACATCCAGGTAGTTGATTCTCTCCTTGCTGGTTTGGAAGGTATATTTGATCGGAGAATCGCGTGCATTGGCCGTGGTCATTAGTTGTTTAAAGGCTTCCTGCGGGCCAGTCCAGAGGAGGAACAGGTCGTCTATATACCGAGCATATAAGAGGATGTGATTGGCTGTTGTAGGGTCCTGAAAGAACACCGCCTGCTCTTCATTAAACATATAGACGTTAGCGAAGGAAGGGGAGACACTGCTCCCCATCGCACACCCTGTCTTCTGTTTGAAGAAACGCCCATCAAACAAAAAGAAATTTCTAGTGAGGGTCAACTCCAGTAGCTGCATGAACAGGGAGTGATCCAGTGCATCCATTCCTTTAGACCTCAGGAATTCCTTCATAGTTGCCAAGCCCTCAGCATGGGGGATGCTGGTGTAAAGGCTGTTGACATCGATCACGCACAGAATGGTATCCTTGGGGACAATTCGAATAGAAGCCAATAACTGCAAGAAGCAGGTAGTGTCTTTGATGAAATATTTTTGTCTTACTACCAACGGTTGTAAAATTTTGTCTAACATTATTGAAACTGGTTGGTAAATAGAATCTCTGGCTGAGATTATTGGGCGCCCCGGTGGATGCTCCAAGTTTTTATGAATTTTTGGAACTGTAAAAAATAATGGGGCTACCGGGAAGTCCTTGGTGAGTGCCTTCTGTAGATCAAGGCCAATCAGCCCGTCGGCGCAGGCCTTGCTCAAAATGCCGTCAAGCTCATGTTTATAGAAGCCGGTAGGGTCGTTTGATAATTCCTCATAAATTGACGTATCCGACAATTGGCGTTGCACTTCTGTCAGGTAGTCGGACAGATTGACTATTACTATCCCGCCCCCCTTATCGGCAGGGCGGATGATAATGTCCTTATAGGACCCCAGATCTTTGAGGGCTTTGAGTTCTGCCCGGGACAGGTTGTAATTAATTCTCGGACAAGCTTTTTCGAACTTGGAGACCGATTCCTCCATAAGGCGGATGAATGTTTTGATTGATGAATTGGTGGACAGGGGGTCAAACGACGATACAGTTTGAGACCTCATGAACTCCTTGATCTCAATGGATTGAGTTGAGGGTGGAGCAGTAGTGTGATGGGCTTGAAAGAATTCCTGTAGTCTTAATTTTCTTGCAAAGCGGTGGGTATCGACTTGCCATGTAAATTCATCAAATTTGGTAGTGGGAACAAATGATAGGCCTTTCTCCAGAATTGCCAGTTCATGCACGGTGAGGACCCTGTCGGATAGATTGTATATTACCGATTTTTTCTTGTTGAGGATCCTCTGGTTCCTCGTGCATTGCCCGCCCCTGCGGGTGGGCGTCCTCGTCTGCCTTTTTCTTTTTCGGATGCTGGTGTTGGAGGGGTCCCTAAAGGGACACGGGATGTAACTGAGGAGCCTTCACTGTCCTGCGGGATGGTATCATTGTCACTGTTGGAGGTAGCAGACTGGAGGCTCTGTGCTTCCCTTCTTTTACGCCAACTATGCCTGGCTCGTGCGTTGTATGGTTTATGTTCCCCTGGTTCTCCTCCCATAAGCCACCGGTAGACTCTGTTCGAGTCATAGTCTTCCTTGACTATCTGGTGCTTGTTTCTTTTAAATTTGATAAGGTCCCTACGGTAGTTGTCACGTTGGACCTGTAGTTTCGTCAGCCATTCGTGCTGTGTGTCGTCCTGCAGACTATGGAGATGTTCTGCTTCCATGTGTTTAATTTTGTCACGGGTAATAGATAGTTCTTTACCAGCCTCTTCAACCACGAGGAGCATCAAGTCCAGACTGCATTTGTTCAGGATTCCTATCCATTTTCTACAAAATTCCGGATTGAATCGGCCGATAGTCGGGACATTACGCACCCTGAAACCTCTGGGTATCATCTTCTCCCTATGATAATCTGAAAGGGAGATCCCATGCAAGAGAAAATCGATTTCACGGCGTTTGAGTTTCAGAAGTTGGTGGTAAATGTCCTCGGCCGATCCTGTTTTTTCAGAATAGTCAAGTTGCTCTGTGAAGCGGAGCCGCTCGGCATCATCGTCTGTAAAGCTGTATAGCTCCCCTTGTGTCGAGGGCATTCCTCTGCAGCCTGGATCACCTTCCGGGTGGGAGCCTGACGCCATCTTCAGTATAAAAAGCGCTCTATGCACTTGGTGAATCGGTGACTGGTGAAGGGTGCAGCAAGCACGTGGGGGAAACCTTCACCCTGGCAGCTGGTAGGTTGGTAACCAGATACAATGCGGTGCAGGGGTGCCTTGTCCCGGGATGGTCCAGAGTGATAAAACTAAATATTTATCGTATATAAAACACTTTAAGAGGTCTAAGAACACTGTACGCTATCTACGTAAGAAGTACCGTAAGGGTACGCAAGTTGTGTAGCGATCGCTCAACCGTAGTCGAGACGCTCAAGCGTCACGTTCGCTTACGGCCCAGTGATCACAGGCAGGCACGCTATTGGCTGCCGACTAACGTAATGATTCGCTATAGCGTAGCGTACGCTCGAGACCACGAGGAGATCACCAGCGGTGCAGACGCTTACAAGGTTAAACCTTTATATCTATACCTTTAACGATGAGATACACAGTATACCTTAGTGTAGAGACAGAGTGTAAGTGCAACCTGGTGTAACCTGATTAACTACAAAGCTGCTAGGGCGTCACCGACGCTCAGAGAATACTTAACCCTTTAAGAAATACACAGATACCTGGGCTTAGGGTCCAAAACCTATTATATGTATTATAACTATTATACTTGCAAAAGGAATCACAGTACAAATGATACACTACAATATAACATAAACCAACTAACCAGATAAACTAGACAGGAAATACAATACAATATAATTAAAGGAAAATACGAGAGAGATAGAGAGAGAGAGAGAGAGAGAGAGATGGCTCACAGTAAGACAATATGATTACGGAGAAAACTTACGCACAAGGGGAACGATCGCATGCGCCTCGATATCCAGCTCCCGATTATCAGCAATGAGAACCGTTGAAGAGAGTGAAGTTGGATATGGTCGGCCTGCCTATTTATGCCCCACACACAATACAATTCAATGGTCCCTACAATCTCATTGTTCATTGGACACAGGAATTCGGCTTCGCATTATAACAAAAGGTCATAGGTTGATTCATACAGGTGGGCTGTGACTATTTCCAACTGCTCAGGTGGGAGGGAAACTGGGTTTCCCGCCGCATGGGTAATAAAGTGCAAATAAAGTAAATGTTCATAAACTTCTTATGTCCATAACTATTCGCACGAGCGATTGATCTGCTTCAAACCAACACCGGAATATTTCTAATTAAATATTCTTCCGATGGATACTAAACACCACTGTATTACTCCTGTCTGACCCTTCGTATCAAACAAAGAGGGATTCCTTTGTTCATAAACATTCTATATTAACCAAACTTTCAGAATCTATCAAAGGGACCATGATCTACAAAATACATTATTAGTTGAAATATGTAATGATTGAGTCGCACGCTATGATCGCATAAACTCTACTGTAAATACGCATACCATGCGCCTGCGGGTGCCCGCGACTGTGAGTATGCGCACGTACGGGAGAGCGTACGCATGCGCAGCACGGACCTGTGTGAGGTGCAAATATGGTAGTGTGCATAGAGATATTTTTCTGACTGACAGTCCACCCTTTGGCAGTCCATAATAACTGCCACCTTCTAAAACATTTCAAAAGGAGAAAAATATATGTCAGGGGTTAATTCATTTCCATGGTTGGGTAAGGGAGGAGAGAGGAGTAGGTGAGAAGAGGGTATGACCTAGTGAGATAGCAGAAGCATGTGTGTATGAGTCCATGTTTGGGGGGTCATGTATCATCGTGCCGTACGTGTTGTAAATCAAGCTTCGAGGTATTGCGAAGTATACATTTGAATTCCTTCTTATCCCGTGGTACGGGTCTGTGGATGGGCTGTCAAACTTTACCGAGCTCTTTTCGGATTTTGAACAAAATGGGGAGCACATTTTAGTTGATGATACATGAATGGGGGAATATGTGATTGCTGATATCTGTGCCTGTATTCCCTATACTATGTGTGTCATTACCTGAGGGTTGTAGAAATGAAGAAAAGACATAATTACGGTAAATGCGGTGGTATTCTATGTCAGGTTAATGTACATCTGTCGGTTGAAGTTTTGTTCGGTATCAGTTGAAAGTCGTCTTCTTTGCGCTGTGTTGCCCATTAGGTGTGAGCAAAAAGCTTTGTCAATGCCATTAGATTTACAAAAAAAATGTTGGGCTAGCGTAAGTTTAAGAATTCTAGGGAAACTGGGGATCCATGGCAAAGTTCATCAAGTGTCCATATCTCAAGTGGTCAAAACTTCTTCTTTGGTCTATCCGTGGTCTGTATAGCGTCTCGTCAACTTCCTCGTCCAAGTGGGTCTTTTTATCTTGGAGAAAAGCAGAAAAACAGGTGAAAGAAACGGACCGTAGAAATCGCATTTTCATCACATCATTGTTTCTATCATTGGGTCATAAATCAAATCCAGGTTAATTACAGTTTCCTCACTCCTCAAACTCATTACCTTAGTACGACGATTGCACCTCATTAAAGCCTGACCGCATCTAAATATCAAACCGATCGTTATGATAACACCTAAAATACATAGGAGAAACTTCCCAACATCCATTACGACTCCTTGAGCCCAGTCTCCCAAACCGGAGAACCAATTTCGCGGGTTCAACCATGACACCCAACCAGTCAGCTCATTACCTACAGCAGCAAGAGTGAGATTGTGTTTTCGGCGAAATTCCCACTTCAATTGGAGAATATCGTCCATCTTTTGGTCTATGACCTCGACCGGATCCTCGGTGCTATTCGTGATATACGTGCAACACTTCACGCCGTACTGTGTTGCCAATGTAACACAATATCCGCCTGTCACTGCTGTGAGGTAATTAAGAACCATTCTATGCTGCACCAGTTCTGTTTTATAAGCTTGAAGTTCCCTTCCAGTATATCTAAACGTGTCATCATACATTTCAGTGATATTATCTAACAAATTTGCGAGCGCCGATATGTATTTATAATTTAGCACTCCTCTAGCGGTGCGGGTGAAATCTAACGCGATTAAGAATTGAATCCCGGTGGATTCACTTATCAGATCAGAGGCCGGATGCTCTGTCTTCTCTATCAGGTGTCTTTTAACAACGTGCTCGTAGTGGGTGTGAGTATAAGGAGCTTGGGCACCACGATGTATGTCTTTCATTTTGTCATGTGTTACAGTCATCACTTCAGGCAATACTTTTCCAATATAACACAATCCTTCAGAGTTTGGGGCAAGCCACTTGTACGCCTTTCTCCCGCATATGAAATATGCATCATCGGGGAGAACATATGGGACGGAGAAGGACATAACCATATTACACACCTTCCAGGTGAAATCTCCTAACCCTAATTCTTCCATCTGCTTAATACACGTATCAGGTTGTACGATATGTGCACAGTATCCTGGTGATACTTCTCCAACTCTCGTAATCCTATTTCCTAAGGTGTACCTATACCGGAAAGATTTTCCTCTACTGGCTATGTGGCGTACAAGCTCTGTATCTGTAGGCATTCTATCTGCTCTATGCGAAAAGGTCATGGTGTGGTTACTCCATGACACTTCCCAATTTCCCGGCTTTCTGGGATTGGAGATGTTGAAACATAATAGAGACCTATCCACATGGTATTGGTGGAGCTTCAAACTAGGAGGGCTGGAGATATTAAACCTCCTGTCCACCGGTCTCCCACCATTTAACTCAAGTACCTCCCCTATCGTTAAAGGAAATGGCACTAGCCCTGATTTGCTATGACCTTGAGGTACTTGAGAGCATACCCAACAATCTGTTTTGTTTAACACATTACCCACTAAGGAGTGATAGTCACTCAATGGATGCCGGTCCATATGGATATTAAAACTGGATTGGCATTTCTTAATGCACCCATCTTCAATGACATTGTTACAGAGCCTACAGATACAGTTTTCCTCAGCTAACAATCCGTCACAATTTCTTCTATGGTCAATGCTATCGGATCGTTTTCTGATACTCGCCTTTGCTTGTTGGTTAGGTTGATCTTGGAAAACTACGCCTCCATCTTTATCATCAGAACCCATTCCAGAACCTCTATCGACCTCCATGGTACTCTCGCCGGAACAGACTGCTCTGGTCAACATCATGGTCAACAGGAAAATCCGGATCACAGGGCAAGTCCATCTTATAGAAGGAAACGGAGAAGAATGAGAAGGAGGAAAAAGAAATTTGAGGGAGAGGGGATGGGAAGTGGAGGAAAACAATAAAAGGGAGTGGGGAGTCGACAACAGCTCTCGGTCTTCAAGGCTCAGGTGCCGCCTCAGTCCTCCTGGAACAGACACTCCAGTGATACAACCTCTACCGTCTGTTCCTTATCACGGGACTTCTCTGGATCAGCAACCTTCTTGCAGTGGGATGAATGGACCCAAGTCTCTCTCTCAGCAACCTTTAATGCTGTAGTGCTAGTCAATAAGACCTGGTATGGTCCTTCCCATCTGTCAATAAGGCAACCTGAGCGTAGAAAATTCCGTATCATTACATAATCCCCAGGTTCAATGTCATGACAATTACTATCAGGTAGATCAGGAATCACCAACTTCAGACTATCATTTTGATTCCTTAACTGTTTACTCATGTTAATCAAGTACTTTACAGTTACTTCATTGTTACATTTCAAATCATCCTGAGGGTTAATCATAACATGCGGTTGCCGACCAAACAAGATTTCAAAGGGAGACAGATTAAGAGGGGACCTGGGAGTGGTTCTGATACTATACAATACAATGGGTAAAGCTTCTGGCCATGTCAATCCTGTCTCTGCCATCACTTTACTCAATTTATTTTTAATAGTGCTGTTCACTCTTTCGACCTTCGCACTCGCCTGTGGACGGTACGGAGTGTGCAGCTTGCTATCAATTCCCATCAACTTACACATTCCTTGAAAGACATCACCTGTAAAATGGGTACCCCTATCACTTTCGATTATTCTGGGGATACCATATCTACATACAAATTCCTGCACAATTTTCTTAGCAGTAAACATAGCGGTATTTGTAGCCGCAGGAAATGCTTCGACCCAATTTGAGAAAACATCTATACAAACAAGTACATATTTCAAATTCCGACAAGGGGGTAATTGTATAAAGTCAATTTGTATTACCTGGAAAGGGCCGCCGGCAGGTGGGATATGGGATGGTTCTGTAGGTATTGCCTTTCCAATATTCTTTCTCAAACAGGTAAGGCATGACATTGCTCTTTTACTCGCATGAGAGGAGAATCCTGGGGCGCACCAATAGGCTCTTACCAATTTGCACATCCCTTCCTTGCCTAGATGAGTCAGCCCGTGAGCTGCTTCAGCCAGACATGGAAGATATGCTCTGGGGGCCACTGGTTTACCATGTCCATCCGTCCAGAGTCCTGAGGACTCCTGGCCACATCCCTTTGCCTTCCAGACTGCCTTTTCCTGTGTGGAACACAAATTTTGCATTTCACACAACTTCTGTGTGTTAATGGTATTAAATACCATTAATTGTGTGGTGTCTGTCTGTATGGGGGTAGCAGCTGCTAACTTAGCAGCTTCGTCCGCTCGGCTGTTACCAAGTGATACCGGGTCTTGGCTATATGTGTGTGCTTTACATTTGATAACAGCCACTCTGTCGGGTTCCTGTATCGCTGTTAGAAGCCTTTTTATGTGAGCTGCATGCGCTACCGGTGTACCAGCTGCCGTCATGAAATTTCTGAGGCGCCATAGGGCTCCGAAATCATGGACTACCCCGAATGCGTATCTAGAATCGGTGTAGATATTGGCTGACTTACCCTTAGCCAATTCACATGCTCTGGTTAGGGCGACCAGTTCAGCAACCTGGGCTGAGTGAGGTGGGCCTAGCGGTTCCGCTTCTATGGTGTCTTGGTCATCTACGACTGCGTATCCAGTACACAAGTCTCCCGAGTCTGACTGTCTATGACAACTACCGTCCGTGTAGAAAGTGAGTTCTGCATCTTCCAGTGGGTTGTCACTGATGTCAGGCCTTGCGGTAAAATTTTGGGTCAAATATTCCATACAATCATGTGTATCTTCCTTTGTATTAAATCCTCCTTCCCCATCACTCTCACCTTCCACCCTTTGTGCCTGACCAGGCACACCTGGGAGATACGTTGCAGGATTTAATGCACTGCATCTCCTTATGGTGATGTTTACGGGGGCCATTAGTGCCAATTCCCATCTTGTAAACCTCGCTGATGAGACGTGTCTGGTTTGGGCAGAATTCAATAAGGCTGATACTGCATGTGGCGTATGGATTGTGAGGTTGTGGCCTAGCACGACATCTTCGCTTTTTGTCACTAGCAATGCTATCGCAGCAACGCTTCGCAAGCATGTGGGGAGGGATCGCGCTACCGTGTCTAGCTGAGCGCTGTAGTATGCAACTGGCCTGCTGGCATCACCGTGTTTTTGGGTTAGTACACCTGCCGCGCAACCAGCACTTTCTGTTCCGTATAGTTCAAAGGGTTTCCCATAGTCTGGCATACCTAGTGCTGGTGCCTGCGTTAGGCACTGTTTGAGTCTCTCAAATGCTGTTTCGGACTCGTCTGTATGCGAAATCCTATCAGGTTTGTTTGAGGAGACCATTTCCTGCAAAGGTAACGCCAAAATGGAAAACCCTGGGATCCAATTACGGCAATACCCACACATTCCTAAAAACGTTCTGATCTGTTGCTGGGTTTGTGGCAGAGTCATGTCTCTAATTGCTTGGATTCTATCAGCGGTCAGGTGTCTCAGTCCTTGTGTTAGACAGTGTCCCAAATATTTTACCTTAGTTTGGCATAATTGTAACTTGTCTTTGGAAACCTTGTGTCCGGTGTCTGAAAGATGAAACAGGAGCTGTTTCGTATCCTTCAGAGATGCTTCCAGTGAATCTGAACACAGTAATAAATCGTCCACATACTGTATCAATACTGATCCACTGTCTGGTTGGAAAGACTGTAAACAATCATGCAAAGCCTGAGAAAATATACTTGGACTATCTATGAAACCTTGGGGTAATCGAGTCCACGTGTATTGGACTCCTCTGTATGTAAATGCAAACAAATATTGGCTGTCAGGGTGCAGAGGTACCGAAAAGAAAGCGGAGCAGAGGTCAATAACAGTGAAAAATTTGGCAGTGGGAGGGATTTGCATTAGGATGACAGCTGGATTTGGCACTACGGGGAACTGACTCTCAACTATTTTGTTAATCCCCCTTAGATCCTGCACTAGTCTGTAACCCCTCCCCCCACTCTTTTTCACAGGGAAGATGGGACTATTAGCAGTGCTGGACGTTCTTACCAGAATGCCCTGTTGTAGCAAGCGCTCTATTACTGGGTAAACTCCTAACTCCACCTCTGGCTTCAGAGGGTACTGTGGGATTTTTGGAGCTATCCTACCATCTTTTACTTGTACAACTACTGGAGCTACGTTTGCCATTAATCCAGTGTCTTGTCCGTCTTTTGTCCAAAGTGACTCTGGTATCTGAGATGTCATCTCTTCTATTTGGGATGGATTCCTATTTGTCATAATGGTATGTGACATTAATTTTGATGGGGAGTCTAACATGTCTCGCACTTCCTGAGCGTGTTTCTCAGGTATGTCCAAGAATACACCTTCAGGAGTACAATAAATGACGCACCCCATTTTACACAGTAAGTCTCTTCCCAGGAGATTAGTTGGTGCCGATGCAGCCAGCAAAAAGGAATGCTTGGTATGCAAAGGCCCTATTGTAATCTCGGCTGGTTTGCTAACAGGGTAGTGCTGGACTACTCCTGTTACTCCCATGGCTGGAATTGTCCTACCAGTGGTTCTCATGCCCACTGTCGAATTTATCACTGACTTGGCCGCCCCTGTGTCTACAAGAAAGTTTAAAGTTTTACCAGCTACATTAATTGCGATCTCGGGTTCACTTCCAATGTTGGCAATTAATTTTACTGGCTGCAGATTACAGGTATGGCCACACCCCTATTGGGTATGGTGACCTCCCTGAATCCCGCTGGCAGCAACTATTTGTGAGGGAGATAGTTGGGAACTACCAGAGGCATGCCAGTCTCTGTTTGGGGGATATCTTTTTGTTTCCCCTGTATGTGGCTCATAACTCCGTTTCTGCGGACCTTGCTCCCAATGTCGTGTGTCGTGTCGTTGTCTAGGGGGTTGGTATGAGTTTCGTGGATTCTTTACTCTACAATCTCGTGCCATGTGTCCCTGTTTGTGACAAGAATAACAAGTAACCATACTTGACTTACCCACAGAATTTGGTGATACAAACAAAGGCTGCCTTGTGGTCAGGGCCTGTATACTTACTGACATTAATTTATCACCTTGTTGTTCCCTGTGTCTGGTGATGTTTCTATCGTGATCAATAGCAGCCTCTCTCAAAGTAGCCACAGACAGACCTCGCCAACATGGTTGCGTGGTCTGTACCCTAGTCTTCAATGACTCTTTTAAACCATCCATCAGTACCGATACTGCTACTTCCCGATGGTTTGTGTCTGTTTTAATGTCCTCTATGCCTGTGTATTTTGCCATTTCTAATAATGCTCTGTGAAAATACTCTGCAGCTGTCTCTGACTCCTTCTGTTTAATGGAGAATATCTTATTCCATTTAGCTACTGCTGGGAAATACTCTTTTAGCTGCAAGTTTATTCTTTTCACATTATCTTGGTTGTACACATCTGTAAGAGGTACATCATGATCTAGTCCGCAATCAGCTAAAAATTGAGTTGCGTCGACATTTGAGGGTAAACATGCTCTCAGCAATATCTGCCAGTCTTTATTGTTGGGCTCTGCAGTGTTACCTAAGTCTCTGATGTATTTTTGACTGGCAACTAAATCTTTTCTAGGGTCAGGAAATTCAGACACTATGGTCCTTAATTCCATTCGGGAAAATGGGGTGTACATGGCAATGTTCCTAATGGGAGTGGCTCCTGATGCGTCTGTTTTCCCATTTGGCACTGCTATTACTCTAACAGGTGTAATTCTAACAACCTCATTCTGTGTAGATTCTACAGGCTGTGGTGAAATAGTCTCAGCATAATGCATGGTGCCGTACTTACCAGTTGATACGACCTCACCTATCCCTCCGCTAGGGGCCTTTACTAATCTCGTGGGTGGAGCTGTGCCTACTGTGGTCTCTGCTATGGTGGCTGCTAGAGAGAGCGCTGAAATCGTTGCCGATTCGTCCTCTTGATCACACTCCTGAGGAAAGTTCAAAACAGGGTACAACTTGCACGGGTTAATACTTGCATGGGTTAATGGGTTAACATTATCATTAACATTTACACAGTTACTAAGTGATTTTGTGTTACACCTTAGTGCGTCTTTCTCCGCAATCAACTTCTCTCCTGATATGTATGGTGGCGGTGGGGCCGTGGCAATCAGTTTTCTGTTAGAGCCAGATCCCGCCGCCTGAGCCAAACCTCTCTGTATCTCACCTTCCTGTTGCCACAACTGTAAATAATCATAATGCTGGATTCGTCTCTTTGTTGATTTTATGAGACATATCCTCCTCCTTAAATTTTGTAACACTTCTGAGCTGAAGCTCCCTATTCTTGGGAATTTCTCCCCGTCATGTACAGTCATTCTCTCCCATTCATCACATAAAGTTTCTGTGTGACTTCCATATTTCTCACACATTATATACCTGGCCGACCCAATTGGTCGGACCACTGAATCAACCCGAACCGAGGTTGATCGCCCCCTACCTGAACAAGTGGCCCCCATAGTTCGAAAGTGTTGCTTTATTTAGCCAACCCTTACGAAAAACCAAATGTCAACAATAGGCTGACGGTGGCGGTTTACCGAGTACCCCACTCACTCGCCCACGCCGACCAATACGACCTGATCACACCGATATGGTGCTGGCGTACTCGACCTAGGGCCCCTGCGACCTGAACCTCTATTTACTGGAACCTGCGAGGGTTATCCGAAGAACACTTACTCTTTCCAGTAACTATTGGTTGCTGGATAGTTCCTGAGTGAGCAGCGAACTTCCCTTAAAATAAAAAAATTACACAAATCACGTTAGAGTGTACAAATAGCGTTTGTGACCCCTTTACTCTAATGGTATTAGGTCAGATTACTAACTACTGCACACACTTACGTGCGGTCCAGTCGTTCAGTACACAAACAACTAAGCTTATGTACGGAAAGACCAATGGAATCGAAACTTACGACTGCGAATTCCTTCAGCCAGAGCTTATATGGCCTATATGGGTGTTGCACCAACCCTTTTCGGTGTTGTGCCTGTGAACTGTATAGCGGACTTCCTTGTCGGCTGTACCTGGACCTCCTGGTCTGTTATGACCTCCTGGTCTTGTTACAGTATGACCTCCTGGTCTTGTTACAGTATGACCTCCTGGTCTGCTATACTCTAATGCTCAAAATTGTATATTTAACCAGAGATGCCTCCCTAGCCACCGTGCACGTCACTTACACGCATGTACCTCACGAGTACTCGACTTTTCTTGTGGTTCAACCTTTAAAAATTGTAAAAACACTCACTCATCACATGTACACTTTTGTTTTCTATTTCTATTTCTGCGCAGAAATTTTTTTTCTTCAGATCAGGTGTGTTACCAATTAGGAGCAGGATCTGTTAATTAAAATTTCGGACACCCAAAAATAGACTTGCGTTATTTCTCGCCTCGCGTTATTTATCGCTTTGCGTTAAAAATCAACTTATCGTGACTTGAGCTACGTGGGCGTAACCGGACGCTCCGTTGCGTAACGTACGCTGCGTGCGTCGGCCTTTGGATTGCGTACGCAAGTCTTTGTTAGAGACACGTATACGCAAAGCAAAGATCCACCGTAACACAATTTATACTTTTATCAATGTAGATGATCCTTGATCATCTACCACACAACACACTGACTTCGCCTTATCTCCCAGGCAAAACTGTGTGTTTGTCTATCTTTTAACTATATTACCTTTACTCTTAAACTATGAAATAACGGCAAATCTTTTTTTAGCACTTCTATCAACTATAAAACTGGCAGACAGGAGAGTGATATACGAAAATGAAAAAGAAAAAGAAATGCAGATATATATATGTGTGCGTGCGTGTGTACGCAAGACAGAAAAATAAACAGTTTTAAAAGACACTAGCGTTTTGTTCTTACCTCCGGTTCCCGGATTCCTTCAGCACTCTTTACCTAAGCGAAGCAGACGCTTATCCTGTCAGCACTACGAGGGATACAACCTCCCGCCCTTTGCTGAGGGATAATGTCTGCTGATCTACCTAGTGCAGATATGTGAAGGACGGGCGAGCCGCCAATTGATAAAACTAAATATTTATCGTATATAAAACACTTTAAGAGGTCTAAGAACACTGTACGCTATCTACGTAAGAAGTACCGTAAGGGTACGCAAGTTGTGTAGCGATCGCTCAACCGTAGTCGAGACGCTCAAGCGTCACGTTCGCTTACGGCCCAGTGATCACAGGCAGGCACGCTATTGGCTGCCGACTAACGTAATGATTCGCTATAGCGTAGCGTACGCTCGAGACCACGAGGAGATCACCAGCGGTGCAGACGCTTACAAGGTTAAACCTTTATATCTATACCTTTAACGATGAGATACACAGTATACCTTAGTGTAGAGACAGAGTGTAAGTGCAACCTGGTGTAACCTGATTAACTACAAAGCTGCTAGGGCGTCACCGACGCTCAGAGAATACTTAACCCTTTAAGAAATACACAGATACCTGGGCTTAGGGTCCAAAACCTATTATATGTATTATAACTATTATACTTGCAAAAGGAATCACAGTACAAATGATACACTACAATATAACATAAACCAACTAACCAGATAAACTAGACAGGAAATACAATACAATATAATTAAAGGAAAATACGAGAGAGATAGAGAGAGAGAGAGAGAGAGAGAGATGGCTCACAGTAAGACAATATGATTACGGAGAAAACTTACGCACAAGGGGAACGATCGCATGCGCCTCGATATCCAGCTCCCGATTATCAGCAATGAGAACCGTTGAAGAGAGTGAAGTTGGATATGGTCGGCCTGCCTATTTATGCCCCACACACAATACAATTCAATGGTCCCTACAATCTCATTGTTCATTGGACACAGGAATTCGGCTTCGCATTATAACAAAAGGTCATAGGTTGATTCATACAGGTGGGCTGTGACTATTTCCAACTGCTCAGGTGGGAGGGAAACTGGGTTTCCCGCCGCATGGGTAATAAAGTGCAAATAAAGTAAATGTTCATAAACTTCTTATGTCCATAACTATTCGCACGAGCGATTGATCTGCTTCAAACCAACACCGGAATATTTCTAATTAAATATTCTTCCGATGGATACTAAACACCACTGTATTACTCCTGTCTGACCCTTCGTATCAAACAAAGAGGGATTCCTTTGTTCATAAACATTCTATATTAACCAAACTTTCAGAATCTATCAAAGGGACCATGATCTACAAAATACATTATTAGTTGAAATATGTAATGATTGAGTCGCACGCTACGATCGCATAAACTCTACCGTAAATACGCATACCATGCGCCTGCGGGTGCCCGCGACTGTGAGTATGCGCACGTACGGGAGAGCGTACGCATGCGCAGCACGGACCTGTGTGAGGTGCAAATATGGTAGTGTGCATAGAGATATTTTTCTGACTTTGACAAGAGTGACAGGAATTCACATGGCCAAATGCAGACAAGCTTTAGTGGATGGACCGGCACTCCCTCTATGTTACGCAAGTGTGCCCAGGTGCCCTCTGATACGGTAAGGTAAAGCTGTAGGCAACGAAATGAACGAAGCAGGCAGCGGCACTCAGGGTCTTAAGCAAAAGTTCAAGTGTATTTAGAATCACTCCAAAAGCTCCAACGTTTCGGGACACGCAAGTCCCGTTGTCAAGGTGAGTAACAAGAATAAAAGAAAAGTAACATACCTTTATACCAAGAGGAAAGGAAGAGCCCCAGGTGCTGGTGCGATCGGCGCCGCCCGGCGAGTTCCGGCGTCTGCCGCTGACGTCGTCAGGCGGCGTCCGCCGGAGCCATGGAAACCCGGCGACGCTGGCGCTCCAGATGACACGTCGTAGTAAACAAAGGAGAAAAATGCAGTGCTGACAGCTGGCTCAGTAGTACGGCCGTGACAGTCGCGTCCCGATTGGGCGGACTGGTGCACGATGTATTGGGGAGAAAGGTGAACCAGAATGGTGTGTTGTGCTAAGTGACATGCAGCTGTGAAAAAAATAATAAATGAAATTGCAATTAACAAAAGTGGGGAAAACGTGTGACAAAGACCATGGGGGTGCATATGATGATGGTTAGTTTACGTGGACGCTGACGTGTCCAGTGTAGTGAAGGACCAAGTGGTCGGAAAAAAAATGCAGCATGGTGCATCTGCTGTGCTCAAAAAGCCATCCCGATAGTGAGGTCTAAAAACTGAGCCTGGCCTGCGGGCTGGGGAAATGATGACGGTCGTGTGTTGTGGTGCTAGGAGAACAGTGAAAGGGAGAATAAAAAGAGAGGGCAGGAAGTCCCTGGTGTTACACAAGGAAGGTGAGCAAACTGTAGTTAGTGACATTGGTACAACAAAAAGCTGGCTGATACTAGTAATTAAAATCCACTTGGTAGGTTGTGGGGGTCCAAGATGACGCTGCACTGAGGAAAGACTAATGTCTGTGAGGAATTTACAGAGGCACCACTTGTGGGCACATGATAACGGGCACCACATTTAAACATCCCCATAATGAGTCTACAGTGAAGATACACCACACACTGACCTGTACTTCCTCGTACATGATATATCTGATAATATGCCCATGTAATTTATATTACGTTGGGAAATCCATACGTACAGCCAGGGAAAGGATGGCCCTCCACAGGTCAGCCATAAAGCAGGCGCTGACAGGGAAGCCCTCGGATCAACCAGTAGCGAGGCACTACGCGGAGAAGAAGCACTCCATCAACGACTTTAGACACATCTTGATCGACCACGTACCCAAATCCCTGAGGGGCGGAGACAGGGAAAAGAAACTACTTTGCATTGAGGCAAAGTGGATTTTAAAGCTCGATACACTCAGCCCGAAAGGACTGAATGAGCAGATGCCGTGGAATCTTTTTTTGCACAAGTAAAAAGTCTAAAGAGGATCGAGGGGACTCTGTAAATTCCTCACAGACATTAGTCTTTCCTCAGTGCAGCGTCATCTTGGACCCCCACAACCTACCAAGTGGATTTTAATTACTAGTATCAGCCATGTTTTTGTTGTACCAATGTCACTAACTACAGTTTGCTCACCTTCCTTGTCTAACACCAGGGACTTCCTGCCCTCTCTTTTTATTCTCCCTTTCACTGTTCTCCTAGCACCACAACACACGACCGTCATCATTTCCCCAGCCCGCAGGCCAGGCTCAGTTTTTAGACCTCACTATAGGGATGGCTTTTTGAGCACAGCAGATGCACCCTGCTGCATTTTTTTTCCGACCACTTGGTCCTTCACTACACTGGACACGTCAGCGTCCACGTAAACTAACCATCATCATATGCACCCCCATGGTCTTTGTCACACGTTTTCCCCACTTTTGTTAATTGCAATTTCATTTATTATTTTTTTCACGGCTGCATGTCACTTAGCACAACACACCATTCTGGTTCACATTTCTCCCCAATACATCGTGCACCAGTCCACCCAATCGGGACGCGACTGTCACGGCCGTACTACTGAGCCAGCTGTCAGCACTGCATTTTTCTCCTTTGTTTACTACGACGTGTCATCTGGAGCGCCAGCGTCGCCGGGTTTCCATGGCTCCGGCGGACGCCGCCTGACGACGTCAGCGGCAGACGCCGGAACTCGCCGGGCGGCGCCGATCGCACCAGCACCTGGGGCTCTTCCTTTCCTCTTGGTATAAAGGTATGTTACTTTTCTTTTATTCTTGTTACTCACCTTGACAACGGGACTTGCGTGTCCCGAAACGTTGGAGCTTTTAGAGTGATTCTAAATACACTTGAACTTTTGCTTAAGACCCTGAGTGCCGCTGCCTACTTCGTTCATTTCGTTGCCTACAGCTTTACCTTACCGTATCAGAGGGCACCTGGGCACACTTGCGTAACATAGAGGGAGTGCCGGTCCATCCACTAAAGCTTGTCTGCATTTGGCCGTGTGAATTCCTGTCACTCTGGACCATCCCGGGACAAGGCACCCCTGCACCGCATTGTATCTGGTTACCAACCTACCAGCTGCCAGGGTGAAGGTTTCCCCCACGTGCTTGCTGCACCCTTCACCAGTCACCGATTCACCAAGTGCATAGAGCGCTTTTTATACTGAAGATGGCGTCAGGCTCCCACCCGGAAGGTTATCCAGGCTGCAGAGGAATGCCCTCGACACAAGGGGAGCTATACAGCTTTACAGACGATGATGCAGAGCGGCTCCGCTTCACAGAGCAACTTGACTATTCTGAAAAAACAGGATCGGCCGAGGACATTTACCACCAACTTCTGAAACTCAAACGCCGTGAAATCGATTTTCTCTTGCATGGGATCTCCCTTTCAGATTATCATAGGGAGAAGATGATACCCAGAGGTTTCAGGGTGCGTAATGTCCCGACTATCGGCCGATTCAATCCGGAATTTTGTAGAAAATGGATAGGAATCCTGAACAAATGCAGTCTGGACTTGATGCTCCTCGTGGTTGAAGAGGCGGGTAAAGAACTATCTATTACCCGTGACAAAATTAAACACATGAAAGCAGAACATCTCCATAGTCTGCAGGACGACACACAGCACGAATGGCTGACGAAACTACAGGTCCAATGTGACAACTACCGTAGGGACCTTATCAAATTTAAAAGAAACAAGCACCAGATAGTCAAGGAAGACTATGACTCGAACAGAGTCTACCGGTGGCTTATGCGAGGAGAACCAGGGGAACATAAACCATACAACGCACGAGCCAGGCATAGTTGGCGTAAAAGAAGGGAAGCACAGAGCCTCCAGTCTGCTACCTCCAACAGTGACAATGATACCATCCCGCAGGACAGTGAAGGCTCCTCAGTTACATCCCGTGTCCCTTTAGGGACCCCTCCAACACCAGCATCCGAAAAAGAAAAAGGCAGACGAGGACGCCCACCCGCAGGGGCGGGCAATGCACGAGGAACCAGAGGATCCTCAACAAGAAAAAAATCGGTAATATACAATCTATCCGACAGGGTCCTCACCGTGCATGAACTGGCAATTCTGGAGAAAGGCCTATCATTTGTTCCCACTACCAAATTTGATGAATTTACATGGCAAGTCGATACCCACCGCTTTGCAAGAAAATTAAGACTACAGGAATAATTTCAAGCCCATCACACTACTGCTCCACCCTCAACTCAATCCATTGAGATCAAGGAGTTCATGAGGTCTCAAACTGTATCGTCGTTTGACCCCCTGTCCACCAATTCATCAATCAAAACATTCATCCGCCTTATGGAGGAATCGGTCTCCAAGTTCGAAAAAGCTTGTCCGAGAATTAATTACAACCTGTCCCGGGCAGAACTCAAAGCCCTCAAAGATCTGGGGTCCTATAAGGACATTATCATCCGCCCTGCCGATAAGGGGGGCGGGATAGTAATAGTCAATCTGTCCGACTACCTGACAGAAGTGCAACGCCAATTGTCGGATACGTCAATTTATGAGGAATTATCAAACGACCCTACCGGCTTCTATAAACATGAGCTTGACGGCATTTTGAGCAAGGCCTGCGCCGACGGGCTGATTGGCCTTGATCTACAGAAGGCACTCACCAAGGACTTCCCGGTAGCCCCATTATTTTTCACAGTTCCAAAAATTCATAAAAACTTGGAGCATCCACCGGGGCGCCCAATAATCTCAGCCAGAGATTCTATTTACCAACCAGTTTCAATAATGTTAGACAAAATTTTACAACCGTTGGTAGTAAGACAAAAATATTTCATCAAAGACACTACCTGCTTCTTGCAGTTATTGGCTTCTATTCGAATTGTCCCCAAGGATACCATTCTGTGCGTGATCGATGTCAACAGCCTTTACACCAGCATCCCCCATGCTGAGGGCTTGGCAACTATGAAGGAATTCCTGAGGTCTGAAGGAATGGATGCACTGGATCACTCCCTGTCCATGCAGCTACTGGAGTTGACCCTCACTAGAAATTTCTTTTTGTTTGATGGGCGTTTCTTCAAACAGAAGACAGGGTGTGCGATGGGGAGCAGTGTCTCCCCTTCCTTCGCTAACGTCTATATGTTTAATGAAGAGCAGGCGGTGTTCTTTCAGGACCCTACAACAGCCAATCACATCCTCTTATATGCTCGGTATATAGACGACCTGTTCCTCCTCTGGACTGGCCCGCAGGAAGCCTTTATACAACTAATGACCACGGCCAATGCACGCGATTCTCCGATCAAATATACCTTCCAAACCAGCAAGGAGAGAATCAACTACCTGGATGTTTGTATATCAATTGTAGACGGGAGTCTTACTACGGGACTTTATGTCAAACCAACGGATCAAAATACCATCCTGAGGGCCAACAGCCACCATCCAAAGGGCCTCATTAGGGGACTCCCACGGTCCCAAATGATCCGAGTCTCCAGGATTACCAGTGACAGATCCACTCTGGAAGGCGAACTGGACAAACTTGTAGACAAGTTTCTGCAACGAGGATATGATCGGAAACTACTTCTGCAGCACAAAAGCGAAGTATTACAACTCCCTAGAAGCAGCCTTATGGGGTCCGAGACCAAACCTCAGGACAAGAATATCATCCCGTTTGTGACCAGGTACAACACCGCTAGCCCGGTTATCCCCCGGGCCTCAAGAGCACTATGGCCCATAGTGGCAACCGATAAGTCCCTACCAACGTTTAAAGACCGGCGCCCCATGACCTGCTTCACTAGAGGCCGCAACATCAAAGACATTGTTGTACACACGGACGTCACTGGCTTCAAATCCTGGTCTGATCGCCCTAAAGGGTTTTTGACCAGAGCGCCCGGGTGTTACAAGTGTCCGAAATGCACCACTTGTGGGCACATGATAACGGGCACCACATTTAAACATCCCCATAATGAGTCTACAGTGAAGATACACCACACACTGACCTGTACTTCCTCGTACATTATATATCTGATAATATGCCCATGTAATTTATATTACGTTGGGAAATCCATACGTACAGCCAGGGAAAGGATGGCCCTCCACAGGTCAGCCATAAAGCAGGCGCTGACAGGGAAGCCCTCGGATCAACCAGTAGCGAGGCACTACGCGGAGAAGAAGCACTCCATCAACGACTTTAGACACATCTTGATCGACCATGTACCCAAATCCCTGAGGGGCGGAGACAGGGAAAAGAAACTACTTTGCATTGAGGCAAAGTGGATTTTCAAGCTCGATACACTCAGCCCGAAAGGACTGAATGAGCAGATGCCGTGGAATCTTTTTTTGCACAAGTAAAAAGTCTAAAGAGGATCGAGGGGACTCTGTAAATTCCTCACAGACATTAGTCTTTCCTCAGTGCAGCGTCATCTTGGACCCCCACAACCTACCAAGTGGATTTTAATTACTAGTATCAGCCATGTTTTTGTTGTACCAATGTCACTAACTACAGTTTGCTCACCTTCCTTGTCTAACACCAGGGACTTCCTGCCCTCTCTTTTTATTCTCCCTTTCACTGTTCTCCTAGCACCACAACACACGACCGTCATCATTTCCCCAGCCCGCAGGCCAGGCTCAGTTTTTAGACCTCACTATCGGGATTGCTTTTTGAGCACAGCAGATGCACCCTGCTGCATTTTTTTTCCTACCACTTGGTCCTTCACTACACTGGACACGTCAGCGTCCACGTAAACTAACCATCATCATATGCACCCCCATGGTCTTTGTCACACGTTTTCCCCACTTTTGTTAATTGCAATTTCATTTTTTTTTTTTTTCACGGCTGCATGTCACTTAGCACAACACACCATTCTGGTTTACATTTCTCCCCAATACATCGTGCACCAGTCCGCCCAATCGGGACGCGACTGTCACGGCCGTACTACTGAGCCAGCTGTCAGCACTGCATTTTTCTCCTTTGTTTACTACGACAAGTCATCTGGAGCGCCAGCGTCGCCGGGTTTCCATGGCTCCGGCGGACGCCGCCTGACGACGTCAGCGGCAGACGCCGGAACTCGCCGGGCGGCGCCGATCGCACCAGCACCTGGGGCTCTTCCTTTCCTCTTGGTATAAAGGTATGTTACTTTTCTTTTATTCTTGTTACTCACCTTGACAACGGGACTTGCGTGTCCCGAAACGTTGGAGCTTTTGGAGTGATTCTAAATACACTTGAACTTTTGCTTAAGACCCTGAGTGCCGCTGCCTGCTTCGTTCATTTCGTTGCCTACAGCTATATATACCTGTAAGCAAAATGGAAAATTCCAATGGTATTTCAAGTCATGTTTGTGTAAGTCACCTTCAAGGGGCTTCAGGGACCTCCATTGTTGTAAAGTATACCAGGACAATTCTTTGCATTTTGCCGCCATTAAAGTCTATCTTATCCTAGACGACAGATAGCATTTTGAGGTTTGTCCGTTGATAGACCTCTGGGATGGAGAGCTGTTTGTGCCCTGTCAAAAATTATTTTGCTGCCAGGATCCAGGCCTAGTATTTCGTCAAAGGTCTTTGATTGGATAGCTATCAGTCTAGATTGGGAAATGTCCTCTGGGAGTCCTCTAACCCGCTGATTTTTGCAGCAGGCATGACTGTCTATGTCATCCATGCGGATCTTTAGAGGAAGAACTTCCATCAATTGATGGGAAAGTAAAATGTGATCTGTAAATTGCGCCATGTCCAATTGTATGGTTGCCATTTCATGATGAATTGTGGATTGAAGTTTGAAAATCAGAAAATCTTGTTTTGCCAGAAGCGACTTGATATGGGGGATGATTTCGCTGATCTACTGCCTCAGGGTGGTTGATAGGTGAGCAGTCAGACTTCCGCTGAAGACATCTTATATAAAGAAGAGGAGAGTGCAGAAGAGGGAAGAGAGGATGTATCAATCTCCAATCTAGAACATTATATATTTAGAAATTGACGCATATTGAAGCCAACCTCACCCTTTCCCATCGATTTGGATTAGGTTTCGGATCTCTTATCCTTCCTCATAGAAGACTTGGAGGATATAGAGGAGCGAAAGTGAGATGTAGCAAACAAGGGCCCTCATTCCGAGTCGTTCGCTCGGTAATTTTCTTCGCATCGCAGTGAAATTCCGCTTAGTACGCATGCGCAATATTCGCACTGCGACTGCGCCAAGTAATTTTACAATGAAGATAGTATTTTTACTCACGGCTTTTTCTTCGCTCTGGCGAACGTAGTGTGATTGACAGGAAATGGGTGTTACTGGGCGGAAACACGGCGTTTTCGGGGCGTGTGGATAAAAACGCTACCGTTTCCGGAAAAAACGCAGGAGTGGCCGGAGAAACGGGGGAGTGTCTGGGCGAACGCTGGGTGTGTTTATGACGTCAAACCAGGAACGACAAGCACTGAACTGAACGCAGATGCCGAGTAAGTCTGAAGCTACTCTGAAACTGCTAAGTAGTTTGTAATCGCAATATTGCGAATACATCGGTCGCAATTTTAAGAAGCTAAGATACACTCCCAGTAGGCGTAGGCTTAGCGTGAGCAACTCTGCTAAATTCGCCTTGCGAGCGATCAACTCGGAATGAGGGCCAAGATTCCTCAGAAGACTAGACATTTCAGCAAAGCAGATGGGTCATCACAGAAAGCTAGCCCTCTCCCCCCCCCCCCCCCCTCCCCCCCGAAAGAAAAAAGAAGCTAAGCAGCCACATGGCAGTTGCTTAGAACAAAGCTGATACAGTGTAAAAGTTAATGTTCAGGCAGAGGTGGCAAAAGAGTGCCAGCGGTTGTTTGAGATTATGTAGGAGTGATGGTAGGGGATGGAACAACAGGAAAATTTAATTGTGGAATGGGCGCAGTGACAAATTGGAGTAGAAACTGCAAAGCTGAAGCAATGGGTCCTTTATGCAAGTGAAGAGTTCCAGACCTAACACTAGGGATACAGTGCAGGTGGAAATATATATGCAGTCCTGAGCAGATCTAAGCTGTAAGGTTTTATACAAAAGTGACAAGGGGTAAAGTGGTATATTCAATTGAAGTCGAAAACTGCAGTCTGTCCAAAAGACGGCAGTTTTCGACGTTTTTTAGGTCTGAAGGGGTTCCAACCTATTCAATATTTTTGACAAGTTGAGAAATTTGACTTGTTGAAAAGCACGTGGATCGGCGGTATAGCTGCCGATCCATCTGCTTGTGTCGAAAATGGTTTTGGCCCCCTTTTCGACCATCTCAGTCCGACATCAAAAGATGTCGAACTGAGATGCGGACCCAGAGGAGGAGAGGGGGGAGAGCCACAGGGAGACAGGGGACTGCCACGGGCAGCCAGAGGAGATCAGCTCTACAGCACAGCGCTGCAGCAGGATGTCACACAGCCACACCGCTCACGGCAGGATGTCACACAGCCGCGCCGCTCACAGCAGCGTCCACCCAGCTCCAGCAAGCTTGATAGAATAGGGGTTGTCGGATCCATTCCTAACAAATGCATGTCGGAATGGATCCGACGCCAATTGAATATACCCCAAAACCTATAGACATCAGACGCTAACAACCTATCACAGCGTGAGTCTGTGTTTCCACTTACCGGTTTTATTCAAAGATGTATGCTAATACATTCGCAGCTGCGAATTTGTATGCAGCTAATGTGTGAATATATGCTAATGCTGAATGTGTCTGGAAATGTATTGAGATCCCCACCGGCAGCTTCGCAGATCCAAGCAACTGCGTACACACACACAGCGGTTTTCGCAGATCCTTTTATAATCGACCTTTTATTAACTCTATGGTCTCACAGAAGTGATGTGGTAACTGAGATGCTGGTGCCATGTTTTCTGCATACAGGATGGTAGTTGTAGGCTGAGACACCCCAAAAACAGTTGCAAAATGCCTGCATTTTTGCTTCCACTGCCAATGACCTCCTCCATACGGTCCCTGACTGCCAATCATTTTGCGAATAAATCCTCACTGCGAGCAGCATTGCTAAGGTACCTTGGTGTGCGCGCAGTGTAAATGTGACGCATGTGCAGTTGGCTGATAATGATATCTGCAAGATAGATCGGCTTCAGTTGTGCTGTAGGGCTTATATATATATATTTATTTCTCTTACGTCCTAGAGGATGCTGGGGACTCCGTAAGGACCATGGGGTATAGATGGGCTCCGCAGGAGATAGGGCACCTAAAAAGAACTTTGACTATGGGTGTAAACTGGCTCCTCCCTCTATGCCCCTCCTCCAGACCTCAGTTAGATTCTGTGCCCAGAGGAGAATGGGTGCACTGCAGAGAGCTCTCCAGAGTTTTCTGTTTTAAAAGAATTTTGTTAGGTTTTTTATTTTTAGGGAGTCCTGTTGGCAACAGGCTCCCTGCATCGTGGGACTGAGGAGAGAGAAGCAGGGCTGGTTTTACTGTTGGGCTCTGTTTCTAGGCTACTGGACACCATTAGCTCCAGAGGGTGTCGGAACACAGGTCTCACCTGGGGTTCGTCCCGGAGCCGCGCCGCCATCCTCCTCACAGATGCCGAAGATAGAAGCCGGGTGAGTATGAGAAGGCAGAAGACATCAGGCGGCAGAAGACATCAGATCTTCATGAGGTAAGGCGCTTACCGTTGCGCGCCATTGCTCCCACTATACACACACAGAGCAGCACTGAAGGGTGCAGGGCACTGGGGGGGGGGGCGCCCTGGGCAGCAATATTCCACACTTCTGGGCATGTTAAGATGGATTAGGCTGCGGAGGCAGTAAATCCAAGAATCCCCCGCCATTTTAATAAAAAAATCACTGGGACCGAAGCCCGCCGTCGAGTGGGCGGGGCTTGATCCTCAGCACTAACCAGCGCCATTTTCTCAACAGAAGCTGAATGCTGGCTCCCTGGTCTCTCCCCTGCTGAACTTCACAGGCTGGAAAAAAGAGGAGGGGGGCACATTGGCGACGCAGTGAGTGGGAATTGGAATACAGGTATTATTATATAAAAAAGCGCTATCTGGTCATATTTTTCCACAGTGTTATTAAGCGCTGGGTGTGTGCTGGCATACTCTCTCTCTGTCTCTCCTAAGGGCCTGGTTGGGGTTTTGTCCCCTTGTAGGTTAATCCCTGTGTGTGTGGGGTGTCGGTACGTGGTGTCGACATGTCTGAAGCGGAAGGCTTCTCCAAGGAGGAGGTGTAGCAAATGAGTGGTGTGTCCCCGTCGGTTGTGCCGACTCCGGAATAGATGGACATGTGGCATATGTTGAATGCAAGTGTGGCATCTTTACATAAAAGGCTTGATAAGGCTGAATTAGGGGGGACATCAGGGGGTCAATCCTCGGATTGGACCGACTCACAGGGCCCGTCGGGGTCTCAAAAGCGTCCCTTAACACAAAACACTACTACCGACACGGATTCTGATTCCAGTGTCGACTATGACGAAGTAAAATTGCACCCTAGGGTGACTAAAACCATTCAGTGTATGATTGTGGCAATAAGGGATGTGTTGCATATTGAGGATGAACCCTCGGTCCCCGACACAAGGGTACACATGTTTAAGGGAAAGAAACAGATTATTAAATTTCCCACATCTCATGAATTAAATGATTTCTTTGGAAAAGCTTGGGAGACTCCGGAAAAGAGACCGCAGATCCCCAAAAGAATTTATATGGCATACCCCTTCCCTAAGCAGGACAGGGAGATTTGGGAATCATCCCCCACTGTGGACAAGGCCCTGACGCGCTTGTCCAAGAAAGTGGCGCTACCGTCTCCTGACACAGCGGCCCTTAAGGACCCTGCAGATCGCAGGCAAGAAACTACCTTAAAGTGTATTTATTCTCATATGGGTGCTGTGCTAAGACCGACAATTTGCGTCGGCATGGGTGTGTAGCGCAATTGCAGCTTGGACAGATGAGCTGACAGATCAATTTGATAATATGGATAAGGATACTATATTCTTAACTCTAGCCCATATTAAAGACGCAGTCTTATTTATGAGGAATGCTCAAAGGGACATTGGACTGCTAGCTTCTAGGGCCAATGCCATGTCTATCTCGGCGAGAAGATCCTTATGGACTCGCCAATGGACGGGTGATGCGGATTCCAAAAAACATATGGAAGTACTACCCTATAAGGGTGAGGTATTGTTTGGGGATGGGCTGACGGACCTGGTTTCCACAGCTACAGCAGGTAAATCAAATTTTTTACCATATATTTCCCAACAGCAAAAGAAAGTAACACCCTACCAGATGCAGTCCTTTCGGTCGCACAAGTCCAGAAGAGGTCGGGGATCCTCGTTCCTCGCCAGAGGTAAGGGCAGAGGCAAAAGAGCACCTGCTTCGGCAGGTGCCCAGGACCAAAAGTCCTCCCCGGCCGCTCCAAAACCCACAGAATGACGCTGGGGCTCCCCTGAGGGAGTCTGCACCGGTGGGGGCACGTCTTCGATTTTTCAGTCAGACCTGGGTCAGATCAGACCTGAATCCCTGGGTGTTGGAAATAGTTTCCCAGGGTTACAAACTGGAATTCGAGGAGGTGCCCCTGCGCCGATTTTTCAAATCGGCCCTACCAGCTTCCACATTGGAAAGGGATGTAGTGTTAGCTGCAATTCAAACGCTGTGTATACTACTCAACCCTATTTGTGGTCCTGAAACCGGACGGTTCGGTCAGACCTATTTTGAATCTGAAATCCCTAAACCTTTACATAAAAAGATTCAAATTCAAAATGGAATCACTCAGAGCGATAATAGCCAACATGGAGGAGGGGGAGTTTATGGTGTCTCTGGACATAAAGGATGCGTACCTTCATGTCCCCATATATGCCCCCCATCAGGAATACCTGAGATTCGCTGTACAGGATTGGCATTACCAATTTCAGATGTTGCCGTTTGGACTTTCCACGGTCCCGAGGATTTTCACCAAGATAATGGCGGAGATGATGGTGGTCCTGCGCAAGCATGGCGTCACAATTATCCCATACTTGGACGATCTCCTGATAAAAGCGAGATCAAGAGAGAAATTGCTGAGCAGTGTGGCGCTCTCTCTGAGAGTGCTCCAGCAACACGGTTGGATTCTAAATCTACCGAAGTCACAGTTGATTCCGACAACTCGACTACCGTTCCTAGGTATGATACTGGATACGGAACAAATGAAGGTCTTCCTCCCAATAGAGAAAGCCCAGGACATCCAGAACATGGTCAGAGACCTGCTAAAACCGAAAAGGGTGTCAGTTCACCAATGCACTTGAGTTCTGGGAAAAATGGTGGCGGCCTACGAGGCCATTCCCTTCGGAAGGTTCCATGCAAGGACTTTTCAATGGGACCTTCTGGACAAGTGGTCCGGGTCCCATCTGCACTTACATCGGAAAATAACTCTGTCCCCAGGGGCCAGAGTGTCTCTCCTGTGGTGGTTGCAAAGTGCTCACCTGCTGGAGGGTCGCCGGTTCGGAATTCAGGACTGGATCCTGGTTACCACGGACGCGAGATTCCGAGGATGGGGAGCGGTCACACAGGAAAAAAATTTTCAGGGACTTTGGTCAGACCAGGAGTCCTGTCTACACATCAATGTGTTGGTACTCAGGGCCATTTACAACAGCCTTCGACAAGCGGAGAGTCTTCTTCGAAACCTACCGGTTCTGATTCAATCAGACAATGTCACAGCAGTGGCTCATGTGAACCGCCAAGGCGGGACAAGAAGCAGAGTTGCGATGGCGGAAGCCACCAGGATTCTTCGCTGGGCGGAAAATCATGTAAGCGATCTGTCGGCTGTCTTCATTCCGGGAGTGGACAACTGGGAAGCAGACTTCCTCAGCAGACACGATCTCCATCCAGGAGAGTGGGGACTTCATCAAGAAGTCTTTGCAGACATAACACGTCTTTGGGGAACTCCTCAAATAGACATTATGGCGTCACGCCTCAACAAAAAGCTTTGGAGGTATTGTGCCAGGTCTCGGGACCCTCAGGTAGTGGCAGTAGACGCTCTGATAACACCGTGGGTGTTCAAATTGGTCTACGTGTTTCCTCCTCTTCCTCTCATCACAAAAGTGTTGAGGATCATAAGGCAAAGAAGAGTACAGACGATACTCGTTGTCCCAGACTGGCCTCGAAGGGCCTGGTACTCAGATCTACAAGAGATGCTCACAGGAGATCCCTGGCCTCTTCCTCTGAGGGAAGACCTGTTGCAACAGGGGCCCTGTGTATTTCAGGACTTACCGCGGTTACGTTTGACGGCATGGCGGTTGAACGCCGAATCCTAGCGAAAAAGGGGATTCCGGAAGAGGTCATCCCTACTTTAATAAAGGCTAGGAAGGAGGTGACGGTTAAGCATTATCACCGTATCTGGCGAAAGTATGTGTCTTGGTGTGAGACCAAGAATGCACCTACGGAAGATTTTCATCTGGGTCGTTTTCTCCACTTCCTACAGACAGGAGTGGATATGGGCCTGAAATTAGGCTCTGTTAAGGTACAGATTTCGGCCCTCTCGATTTTCGTTCAGAAGGAATTGGCTTCTCTTCCAGAAGTCCAGACGTTTGTAAAGGGAGTGCTACACATCCAGCCTCCTTTTGTGCCTCCAGTGGCACCGTGGGACCTCAACGTGGTGTTGCAGTTCCTAAAATCACACTGGTTTGAACCGCTTAACAAGGTTGAGTTGAAATTTCTTACTTGGAAGGTGGTCATGTTGTTGGCCTTGGCATCAGCAAGGCGAGTATCAGAATTGGCGGCTTTGTCACACAAAAGCCCCTACTTGATTTTTCATGTGGATCGAGCTGAATTGAGGACACGTCCGCAATTTTTGCCTAAGGTGGTTTCTTCATTCCATGTGAATCAACCTATTGTGGTGCCTGTGGCTACAAGTGACCTGGAGGATTCCAGATCCCTGGACGTAGTCAGGGCTTTAAAGATTTATGTAGCCAGCACGGCTAGAATTAGGAAAACAGAGGCTGTGTTTGTCCTGTATGCGGCCAATAAGATTGGCGCACCTGCTCCGAAGCAGACTATTGCTCGCTGGATCTGTAATACGATTCAGCAGGCTCACTCTACGGCTGGATTGCCGGTACCAAATTCGGTTCAGGCCCATTCCACTAGGAAGGTGGGCTCTTCTTGGGCGGCTGCCCGAGGCGTCTTGGCATTACAACTTTGCCGAGCGGCGACTTGGTCGGGGTCAAACACTTTTGCTAAATTCTACAAGTTTGATACCCTGGCTGATGAGGACCTAGCGTTTGCTCAGTCGGTGCTGCAGAGTCATACGCACTCTCCCGCCCGATTGGATGCTTTGGTATAAACCCCATGGTCCTTACGGAGTCCCCAGCATCCTCTAGGACGTAAGAGAAAATAAGATTTTAAACCTACCGGTAAATCTATTTCTCCTAGTCCGTAGAGGATGCTGGGCGCCCGTCCCAGTGCGGAAACTCTGCAAGACTTGTATATAGTTGTTGCTTACATAAGGGTTATGTTACAGTTGAAATCTGTCTTGGACCGTTACTGTTGTTGTTCATACTGTTAACTGGTTATGTATGATCCAGGTTACATGGTATGATTGGTGTGGGCTGGTATGAATCTTGCCCTTGGATTTCTAAATCCTGCCTTGTATTGTCCATCTCCTCTGGGCACAGTTCTCTAACTGAGGTCTGGAGGAGGGGCATAGAGGGAGGAGCCAGTGCACACCCATAGTCAAAGTTCTTTTTAGGTGCCCTATCTCCTGCGGAGCCTGTCTATACCCCATGGTCCTTACGGAGTCCCCAGCATCCTCTATGGACTAGGAGAAATAGATTTACCGGTAGGTTTAAAATCTTATTTTATATATATATATATATATATATATATATAATTTTTTTTTTCAGTGTTTACTCAGCTTAGAATGCTTCACTGAGATTGCACAATATTGCAAGCAATACAAAAGAACCCTTGCAACAATTGACAAATAATCCTATTTTCACCCTTACTTACTATTTGTCAATACAGACATCCAAAATATTGAGATGGTAGAAACTCAGGGGTCTGCACATTGCTTTAACTGGAATACATACATACGACAGCGGGATCCCGACCAAGTATGCCAGCAGCGGGGCGAGTGCTAGAAAGCCCCTTGTGGGCTTGCTGCGCTCACCACGTGATCTATTCTTCCTGTATGGGTGTTGTGGACACCACAGAGGGAGAAAAGGCTGAGGCACCAGTATGCCGGTGGCGGTATTTCACCGCCTGTCGGGATTCCGGTGTCGGCATTGTGACCCCCGGGATCCTGACAGGTTAGAAATTATTTGCATAGTTTCTAGGCATCCAGTTAGTCCAACATAGGGGGTGATTCAGACCTGATCACACGCAGGCATTTTTTGCAGTGCTGCGATCACGTAGTCGCCGCCTACAGGGGGAGGGGGTAAATGCTGTGCAGGGGTGCAATCACTTGTGCAGAGAGCTGCACAAACAAAAGTTTGTGCAGTCTCTGCACAGCTCAGGACGTACTCAGCCACTGTGACAATACGGCCTGGAGCTGACGTCAGGAACCCTCCCTTGAAACGGCTGGACACGCCTGCGTACGCCTGGACACTCCTTAAAAACAGTCAGTTAACACCCACAAACGACCTCTTCCTGTCAATCTTCTTACGATCGCCGGTGCGATCGCTTTCTTTGTTAGATCTGTCGCTGTCCGGCGATCCCCGTCGCTGGCGGCCGACGCGCCTGTGCAGTGCGGAGCATACACATGCGCAGTTCAGACCCGATCGCACCACTGCAAAAAAAAGCTAGTGTGCGATCGGGTCTGAATGACCCCCATAGTTTCCTGCTGCATGCTTCCTAAATATTACCATGTTTCTTGCAGTATTAATTGTGCTGCATTATCTCCTTTCCACTCAAATTTCAATATTTTATCTTTTAACCTTTCCCACTGCCTAAATGCATATTGATTTATTATCCACCTTGATCCCCCATCTATGTTTTCTAGGGGTATGGGTCATTAGGTCTACCCTAATTTTGGGTAATCAGTCAATAGATTGACTCCATATGGTCGACTTGGAAAAGTTTGACGTGGTCAAAAGATTGACAAGGTCATTAGGGACAGGGTCATTAGGTCAACAGGTAAAAGGATAGACAGAGAAAAAGGTCATCCGGTACAAAAGGTTGACACATGAAAAGGTCAACATGGAAAATGGTTTACACAACGTCTTTTGGTGTTGTTTTTACTGTCAAAGCACAGGAAACCCCAATTAGTGTACTGCATCCCCTTGCATGGCTCATGAGCTGCAGGTTACTATTCCCAATCGTAGTCCACGTGGATGGTAAGCTATGGAAAAAGTTGATAAAGCCAAAAACCTTTAAAAAGTTGTGTCGACCATTGTCATGTCAACCATTTGAACCTGTTGACCTTTTGTACCTGTTGACCTTTTGTACCTGTTGACCATAAGCACTGTCAACCTTTTACATGTCGACCTAATGACCATGTTGACTTAATGCATGTTGACCATTAGCGGTCGACATATTGACTGACAACCATTTTACTGTCGACCTATAGACCGGATACTGTTTGCTACTTCCTTTCTGGAAAGGTCTAGAAGTCATAACTTGGCATGCTGACACACATGTACTTTACATTACAGGACATGGTGTATAAACATTTCTGTATCAACGGTCATGATACATAAGTAAGCAGCAAGGCAGCAAAACCGAAGCTTTAGATGCTGTTGTAGACAGTAGAGAGTAGATGATCATATAAGTAGAGGAAGGAGTGGCACATGAGGGAAGAGGGCCCTGTCCGTGAGAGTTTACAGTCTAAAGGGGTGGTGCAGTCAGACAACAGTGACACTTGGAGAGACAGTAAGGAAAGAGCATGGAGCAGTGGGTAGAGATGTGAGCTGGAAGGCTTTGGTAAAAAGTTGGTCTTGAGAGCCTATTTCAAGATTTGTAGAGCGGTTTAGAGTCTGATAGGGAAACAAGTCTTATTTTGCATTTACTATTATTGCCCTTTCAAATATGACAGGCAAAATCTGCAAAAATCATGGGTTTTTAGAAACCATTGCTTAGTTTTGGGGCCATTCACTATAAAGGGTACAATAGCATGGGTAAAATCTTGGAGGCGTGTGTGGGGGAAGTAATTAGCTGGGAGTACAGATGTAAATAGGAGAGGATTGGATGAGTGCTTTGTAAGCGAGTGGGAAAAGTTTAAATTGGATTCGGAAGGGGAAATTGGATTCTGAAGGGGAATCAGTGAAAATATGGTACGTTTTGGAGAGGAAGATGAGCCGGGCAGTAGCATTGAGGACAGATTGGAGTGGAGAGAGGTGGGGGGCAGGGAAGCCAGATTAGAGGTGGTTACAGTAGACCAATCTGGACATGACCAGTGAGTGGATAGGTCTCAGTTGCCTCCAGGGTGAGAAAGGGTCTGATCCTGGATATATATCTGATATGGAAATGGTAGGACTTTGAAAGATACTGAATGTTTTGTTTAAAGGAGAGGTAGGATTCAAGGGTTATTCTAAGGCAGGAGATGACTATGCTGTGAATAGATAATGATATTTTGGGATGTGAAGTTATTCAGGAAGGTGGGAAGATCAGCTCCATCCTAAAAATGTTAAGCAAAAGAAAGCGATGGGACATTAGGAAGAAACAGAGACAGTTGTAGATACGAGTGAAGAGATAAGGGAGAGGTGAGGGGAGGAGTGGTAGATTTGAGTTTTATAAGCATAGAGATGATATTGGAGGCCAAAATAGTGGATGAGCACATCTAAAGAGGATGTATAGAGGGAGAATAGGAGAGATTCAAGAACAGAACCTTGGGAACAACTACTGATTGAGGAAGTATGGGGGGTGGTCAGTTGAGCCATGAGACAAGATGGAGACAATCTGGGATGAAAGAGGACAGCCAAGAGAAAGGAACATCATGCAGACCAAAGGAGGGTCAAAAGCATCATGGAGCTTGAGGAGAATAAACAGAGAGTAGTGATCCTTAGATTTGGTAGCAACAAGGTTATTGCTGACTTTAATAAGGGCAGTTTCTGTGGAGTGAAGGGGACAAAATCCAGACTGAAATGGTCAGGCAGGGAGTGGGAAGAAAGAAAGGTGGTAAGGTGGTTGTAAACAATATGCTTACGGAGTTTGGAGGAAATTGGCAGGAGAGAAATGGAGAGGAAGTTAGAGAAACTGTCATAATCAAGGGTGAGTCTTTTAAGGGTGGCAGACATGTGCATGTTTGAATGTATACAGGATAGTGCCTCTTGGGAAGGAAAGATTGAAAAGATAAGCAAGATAGAAACAGACAACAGGAGAAACGTAGCGGAGGAGGTGGGAGAGGATATAGTCAAAGTGGTGAGGGAGAAAGAGGGAAGGGCCAGATGAGACCATGGATTGATCTACAGACACTAGAAAGAAGTCAGAATTGGTAATATAGGTGGGGAGGGGTCAGCTGGGAAAGGAGTGGATAGGGTGTTGAGGGTCTGGTAGGATGTTATGTCCTGACATATAGAGTTAATTTTAGATGTGAATTGGCTTGCAAAGTCAAGGGCTGAGAGTAAGGAAAAGAGGCAAGGGGGGCTGAAGAGGGAGTTGAAAGTGACGTAGAAACACATGGGTTGGAGAAAATAAGTGTCTTGAAATATGACTATTTAGAGAGAGAGGGCAGCACTGCAGGTTGAGAAATGAAATTAATCATGAAAGAAGTCTGCAATTTCCCTCACTTTCGCTCGGCGGGTCATGAACACTTTTGCAGGTATCTGGTGCATTTAGAATGCCAAGGCTGAGGTGTGAATCTTTGAGGGTGAGTAGTGACCACCGGAATCCGGAGCAGAAGTAAAGGAGCCATTGTATAAGGAAACGGCTTTGTCAGAGCATGAGAGAGACAATTTGAGAGAGAACAGAGTAGACAACCTCAAGCTTATGTTAGTAATGGTAGCCTTGGGAGGCAGAGGTGAAAGATTGAGGAATAAGTTAAGAGAGAAGATGATGGTCAGAAAGGGAGTATTAGGAATTGTTGAAATCGGAAATATAATGGTGAGCGAAGACCAAATCAAAAGAGTGTCCGCTCACATAGATGAGGTCAATTGAGAGAGACTAAATGATGATGTGAGTGTAGGAGTTTAGAGGCAGTTGGGTCAGTAGAGACATCAATGGGGATATTGAAGTCACCTAAAATGAGGGAGGGAAGGTCTGATGAAAGGAAGTGGGAGTGTTAGGAAGCAAAGTTGTCAAGGAATTTGGAGATTGGACCAGGGAGATGATAGATGACAGGTACTTGAAAGTTAACAGGGTGTAAGATGTGAATAGCATGAACCTAGAATGTAGTGAATAAAAGGGACAGTTCGGAGTGTATGAGTTGGTAAGAGTAACTGGAGGATAGAAGGGCCCCAACGCCACCATCATGGCAACCCCTGGGCGGGAAGGGGGGTGGAGGTACTGTGAAAATGTGAGGCTCCTAAAGGAGAGAGCCTCAGGAGAAGTTGTGCCGAAATCCAGATTTTGGTGATGGGTAGGAGATTCAGGGAAATGAAATGGGCAGAGAACAGATTTGAACATACATATATAGAATTCTATAGGGCAAAGGAGAGAGAGACCAAGATAGTGGGAGAGATGTGAATGAGAATATCAGGGTTGCTGTAGTGTAAAGGTGAGATTAATTTGGATTACAGAGCATCATTACCTACTTTTCTTGTCTCCTCTATGGGAGTAGCCCAGAGAGCAGATGATGCTGGGAACTTTGGGGGGTGGCACGTGGCTCTGATGTAATCAACCCTCACCCCCACTGCTGCACAATGCCACAATTTGCTGGTCTGCAGGGAGAGGGCATGGCTAAAATGTCACTTTTTACGTCATTTAGCCCCACTCCCTCACTGCACCACCATGATTGCTGGGGATTATCTCCCCATTCTGCCCGCTTCCCTAGAAAGTGGTTGGAATGCAGGAGATCCGGGCACTCTTCTGAGGATGTTGAGGACTACCTGAAAAATTGGGAGTCTCCTGCAACTTCTGTGAGAGAAAGCAAGTTTGGGACAGAGATGAAGAGAGTGTAGTGATGGTGTAGGCTCCTGATCTAGGAAGGGAAACTGCAGGTGGTGGGCAAGGAGGGAATTTAGTGTGATGCAGATGGAGGTGAGGAGAGGTGACGGAGTGAAGAGAGGTAGCAAGGCTTAGTGGTAGGATAGCAGAACCATGGTGGGGGAGAAGTGAATGAAAGTAGAGTAACAGAAGAGCAAGGGGAGGGAAGCAGAAAGGCAAAGAGAGACAAAGGAGGGGAGAGATGGGGAGGCGGAGATGGAAGAGACGGGGGTAGATAGAGGTTACAACAGGTAGTAGAATAAAGGATTGCATAGACACTGAGACCTGATTCAGAGCTTTCCCTTGCCCTCTGAACCTGTTGCCTCCCAGCTAGTCAATCATAGAAGAAGCTTCTCCCAGATGACACAAGGAGCTCGATGAAACCTGGTAAGTGAATTTTGTAATAGAAGTATTAGTTAGGGTGTATTAATGAGTGCTTAGAAGTCATCTTAATTCAGGTTGCACAATGGTGTAACAAAGTCAAAAGTGCCAATGATTCTTGGACTTACGGACAGGGTTCATGTGATGTACCGATGAAAAACGACTCCCCCTGCTACTACAACCATGACTTAAATTATTTTCCTTAATTAATCGGCAACACATTCTACAGTGCTGTACATTCAGCAAACATTATTCCGTGAAGCTTACAATCTAAAGCAAATAGTGGAGAACACTACTGGCGCTTCTCAGCATTCAGAGCAGTCTGTTCTTTATCCTGGTTCCACCCTACAACCTCAAGTCTTAGTAACACTGTATACAAATGGATAAACAGCTGGGACTATTATGTATCTAAATGTGTCTGGGCGTTTATTAGTATGTAAGAATAAACTTTTTGGAAGGTAACATATTATTTGGAGGAAACTTATTTACGTATATGTAAAAACATTAACATTTATTAATCTATTCTAGAGGAAGAGTGAAATATTAATATTAGAATTATAAAACAAAGTCATCTTGATTACCCTCGAGTAGTATATTGAGGGTCATTCCGAGTTGTTAGCTCGCTAGCAGATTTTAGCAGCATTGCACACGCTATGCCGCCGCCCTCTGGGAGTGAATCTTAGCTTAGCAGAATTGCGAACGAAAGATTAGCAGAATTGCGAATAGAAAATTCTTAGCAGTTTCTGAGTAGCTCGAGACTTACTCCTACTCTGCGATCAGCTCAGCCCGTTTCGTTCCTGGTTTGACGTCACAAACACGCCCTGCGTTCGGCCAGCCACTCCCCCGTTTCTCCAGACACTCCTGCGTTTTATCCTGGCACGCCTGCGTTTTTCCGCACACTCCCAGAAAACGGCCAGTTTCCGCCCAGAAACACCCACTTCCTGTCAATCACACTCCGGTCACTTCAACGATGAAAATTCTTCGTTCGGACGTGAGTAAATCTACTAAGTTTTGAGCTAAAATACTTAGCGCATGCGCACTGCGTACCATGTGCATGCGCATTTTCGCCTTAATCGCTCCGTTGCGAAAATCGGCAACGAGCGAACAACTCGGAATGACCCCCATTGTATGTTCATTCTATATGAAACTTACAATCTACTTTCCTTGTCACCGACACACATACTTGTAGCAGAGGTGCAAGCTGACTGAGTACTATTAATGTGTATCATTGTAGCATTTTCTATGTACAGGTACGTACAGTATTAAGGGAGGAGGGGGCCCATGTGCAGACTCCGTCTGGGCCCTCTCCTCTCTAGCGCAGTAGATAATGAGCACTAGTAGACTCTAACGCTCCACCAGAGTCTACTGTGCATGCACAGGTCTAAGAGGAAATGGCACGATTAGGCCCAGGACGACACCAAATGGTCACCATGCATATGTTCGACAGGATCACAAGGTTGACGGGTTCAAATAGTCGACATGAGTTTTTTTATAATTTTTTTTCAACTTTTTCATACCATCCACGTGGACAACAATTGTGAATGGTAACCTGTGTGAGCGCAGCGAGGCACCTTGCCCAAAGCATGGTGAGTAAAGCGTTACACTAATTGAGGTTTCATGTGCTGAAAACTAAAATCTGACATAATAAAAACATGAAAAAACCCATGTAGTCCTTTTCATGTGTCGACCTTTTCACTGTGTCAACCTTTTTCACATGTCGACCTTGTGCACATTGGGGGTAATTCAGAGTTGATCGCAGCAGCAGTTGGGCAAAACCATGTGTCCTGCAGGGGGGGGCAGATATAACATGTGCAGAGAGAGTTAGATTTGGGTGGGTTATTTTGTTTCTGTGCAGGGTAAATACTGGCTGTTTATTTTTACACTGCAATTTAGATTTCAGTTTGAACACACCCCACCCAAATCTAACTCTCTCTGCACGTGTTATATCTGTCCCCCATGCAGTGCACATGGTTTTGCCCAACTGCTAACAAATTTGCTGCTGCGATCAACTCTGAATTACCCTCATTGACTATTTGGTGTCGACCTAGACACTGTTAATCTTTTGAGTGTCAACCTATAAATGATATTACACCCATCCTGGGCCCCAAGGTTCAAGGGCCCTGAAGTCAGAGGGGCACAGCCCTGGGCAGCGGCGCCTAAATTTCATCTACATACAGGCTGTCCAGCGCCACACAGCTAGCCTCAACAGAACTATGAAGCTGGCCAGTTTAACCCACCCCAGTGATCCCTTCCAGTTGACCTCCTTTTCATCAACCCGTCTCCTGGTGCGTACACGCATGCAACATAGTAATGAATGATGCCGCTATTGTTGCATCATTACATGCGACGCTGTGCATGCAACGGCTCTTCTGTCCTACTCCCTGCCTTCCTGTTGCTGCGATCACCAAACAGTGCCAGATTAAGGTCCACATGTGCCTGGAGCTGAGATTTAGGAAGGACCTATTATGTGCATTCGCAGGTAGTGTGATCAGCAAGGTTGAGAAGATCTCCCGGATAGGAAGGGAGCGTGTGGTGACATACTATATAACTGCAATACCTCCCCACATTACATCACTAAGCTACCTTCCTGCACTACATCATTGTGCTGCCTCCCCACATTACATTACTGTGCTACTTCCCAACATTACATCCCCACACTGTATCACTGATACTTATTCACACTACATCACTGCACTACATTCCTGCAGTATATCACTGTGTTATGCTGCACTACCTCTCCAGACTACATCCCTGCACTACATTTACCTACCCACACCACATTACAGTGGCACCTTCCCACACCACCATCCTGTTATACCTTCCCACACCACATTACTGCGCTACCTTACCACACCACATTACTGCGTTACTCTCTCACACCATCATACTGCGCTAACTTCCCGCACCACATTACTGCACTACCTTTCCACACCACTGTACTGTGCTACCATCCCATACCACACTACTACGCTACCTTCCCACACCACATTACTGTGCTACTGTCCCACACATTAATGCACTACCTTCCTACACCACATTACTGCGCTACCTTCCCACACCACCGTACTGCGCTACCGTCCTACATCACCTACTGCACTACTTTCCCACACCACATTACTGCACTACCGTCCCACACCACATCAAGACACTACCTTGTTGGCAGAGTATTGTGGTGCTTGGCAGTGACGTTAGTCCACACACTAATGAGTTAAACAGCAATGCAGGTTTATTCTGGTATACACACAGGTGACTTGAGTATGCAGCAATAGTAGCCAATTGGTCTGATATAACATACAGGGTAACACAGGTATTGGTAGCGGTACTTATCAGTGTCCTGATGTGGCTGCGGTATGACTGGGGGGATATGCTCCGGCGGTGAAGGACAGAGGACTGAACCACCGTGCAGACTGACTCCCACTGTGAAGGAGAAGCAATGCACCGCCCAGCTCTACATTATCTCCAGAGGTGCAGTACATGTGGTATGCGTAGGAATGCTGTAAGTCTCTCTCAGCTCACACGCTTCCACTGCGTGCTCTGCTGACACTCTCACACTAAGATGGAGGCGCTCCAGGACATAACTCCGCCACCCTGAGATACTGGCACTAGTGGACAGACACTAGAGGATGCGCCAATGTAATCCCATACATAAGGAGACAGGCATTTACCAACACTCGACATCGCTCAAGACTGTCTCCGGTCACATATAAAAGAACATGACATTTTATCAACATTTCAATAAAGTCATACCTGTAACCAAAAACAGTAAGAACAAATTAACAGTAAACATATTCCAGTCCACATTCCTTCAAGAATGCAAGTAACAGGTGTGATGACAGTCCTTTTGTCAATATGTTGCAATGTTTTCTTCACTTGCAACATATTCCACACTGATGGACTTGTTTTCCACCAACTCACGGATAAAATGATGTCTTATAGCAATATGCTTAGACTTTCCATGATGCTTTATGCTACAAGAAAACTCTATTGCTCCCTAGTTATCACACCATATGTTGATGATCTCACTGTGATAAAGAAGACCTAATTCACATGAAGTCTCTATTATCCAAAGTGCTTCATTTCAAGTTTCTGTGAGTGCCATATACTCTGCCTCTGTTGTAGAAAGAGCAACTGTGGGATTTTCCTACTTGCCCAATTGACGGCTGTGCCTGCTAATGCAAAAAGGTATCCAGTGTAGGAACGTCTCTCATCCTCATCTGACCCCTTGTCAGCATCACAGAATACTTTCAAGTTGGTGTCTTTTGATTTTGTAAATCTCAGCTTTAGTGAACTTGTACCTTTGAGGTACCTTAGAATTCTCTTTACTGCAATCCAGTGTTGTCTCCCAGGGTTGTTTGCAAACTGGCTGTTAGGCGCCGGGGTCCGCTCGTCGGTGCGGCCCGGCGCCTAGCAACCAGGGACGCCGTGCGCGTACAGCCGCCGGCTCCCTGGCAACGCTAGACGCCGGGCGCACGGAGCCGCTCTGACCCTAGCAACGGGGACGCCACGTTCGGGCCGCGTTCCCCGTTGCTGGGTCTGTTCTAATTGTATCATGATGTGCTGATTGTATCATGGTGTGCTGGCCGTGCAGCATGCAAGCTGCACGGCATTAATTGTGATGACCCAGTCTGGCTCCTGATTGGGGAGCTCACACTTATAAGCACCCTTTGGACTTCTCACAGACGCCGGTGATAGCTTCCTGTTTGCCTTTGTCAGTTGCAGAGAGTTTCCAGTCCTGCTCAATCCGGTTGTTCCTGTCCTCAGTGGTCCTGTACTCGGATATTTGTCATCTATTCCTGGAGTCTGACCGAGCACCTTTAACATCCTGTGGTGTTCGTGAGTCGCGGCGCAGCCGTGTGTTGCGGCTTGTCCGCTTACTGTTTATTATTTAGTTTATTTGTGTTCTGGAGCTTTTGCGGAGGATTCCGCTCCCACAGATCCACTCTGGTATCCAGCGGTGCTGGATAGGAGTAACGGATCAGTGGATCTTTGGTTGTCCTTTTCCCTGGCGGCTAGTCCGCACATACCTTGGTTTAAGTTAGTTAGCTTGTAACCCCTGGCCTGGTTGCTTAGTCAGAGGGCCCCTTGTTATCACCCTGTCTCGGATTTCCCTTTGTCTCCCATTAAGACCTGAGGGGGCATCGGGGTTGGGCAGACATAATCCGCCCTTCGAACGCGGCTGCCATGGGCTCAAGCAACCATAGTCTCGCAGGGGATTTCTGATAACACGGGCGAGACAACGGAGTTAGGGCGCCAGGGGTTACTAGGCTCTCCTGCTCCCACAACCAGCAAATCTTCCCAGTACTCAGACCTCTGCCATTAGATCTCCTCTGGTCTGGAGTACGGGAATCATAACATTATCACCGGCCAGACAAAAAAAAAAAAAAAAAAATTTAATTAACAGGAGTTGATTTTTTTTACTTATTCAGTTGGGAGATTTTTGTCGGCCTCATGAATCCCACCGGTGTTGGGCCAAATCCTGGCCAGCTTCTAGTTAGTCAGATTCAAGAACTTACTCAGATGGTTCAGGATCTGTCCCTCCGGGTGAGGTCACAGGAAGATCTGTTACGGACTTCCCCGAGGGTCATTCCTGAACCAAAGATGCATCTGCCTGACCGTTTTTCTGGGGATAGAAAACAGTTTTTTAATTTTAAAGAGTCTTGTAAACTTTATTTTCGTTTAAGACCAGTCTCCTCAGGTACGGAGGCTCAGCGGGTTGGAATTATTATTTCTCTGCTTCAGGGGGATCCTCAGACCTGGGCTTTTGGTTTAAAGACATACGATCCAGCCTTATTGTCTGTAGATGCCTTTTTAAAATCGTTAGGGCTACTGTATGACGACCCTGATAGAGAGGCGTCCGCTGAGAGTCAGTTGCGTGCTCTCAGACAGGGTAGGAATCCCGCAGAGATTTATTGTACGGAGTTTCGCCGTTGGTCGAACGACTGTGGATGGAATGACCCAGCCCTGCGCAGTCAGTTTCGCCTCGGCTTATCTGAATCTATTAAAGACAGTCTCCTTCAGTATCCCGCTCCTGAGACTCTCGATAAACTCATGGAGCTCTCTATTAAGATAGATCGTCGGCTCAGAGAGCGGAGGGCTGAAAAAGGAGCGTCTGTCGGGTCTACTCCTTATGTTTTTTCCATCCCTGTGGACATGGAGGAGCCTATGCAGATAGGTCTCTCCAAATTGTCTCCTGAAGAAAGAACCAGGAGGCAAAATTCTGGTCTTTGTTTATACTGTGGAGGTAAGGGACATTTTGCCCGTAGTTGTCCGAACAAGTCGGGAAACTTCCCGACCAAGTGAGTTGTGAGGGGGTTCACTTTGGTCTGCAGCTTATCTCCTCAAATAATTCACTGTTAGTTCCTGCTAGAGTTTCCTTTGGCAGCCTCTGTTCCTCGGTCTCTGCTTTTGTGGACAGTGGAGCTGCAGGGAACTTTATGGATTTAACATGGGCCAAGGCCTTAGGTATTCCTCAGTTAACCTTGGGTAGGTGTGTCACCATGCATGGTTTAGATGGGAGTCCCTTGTCCAATGGGGTTATTTCTCTCTGTACACCTCCTGTTTTACTTTCGGTAGGAGCTCTGCATTCTGAAAAGATTGAGTTTTTCCTTACCCATTGTCCAGCAGTTCCTGTGGTTCTGGGTCACCCTTGGCTGGCCTTTCATAATCCCATCATTGATTGGCAGTCGGGGGAGATCTTACAATGGGGTACCATCTGTAATAAAGAATGTATTACGCTTCCTATCCGAGTAGCTGCCGCCGTTCCCGCACCCATTCCTGTGGAATACCAGGATTTTGTTGATGTATTTTCTAAGGGCAATGCGGATATTCTGCCTCCCCATAGGCCTTATGATTGTGCCATTGAGCTAATTCCTGGTGCCACGTTGCCTAAAGGAAGGTTATATGCATTGTCTGGTCCTGAAACTGTGGCCATGAATGAGTATGTGAAAGAAAGCCTTGGGAAAGGATTTATCAGGCCATCCAAATCCCCTTTAAGTGCAGGTTTCTTCTTCGTAGAGAAGAAGGATGGTTCTCTCAGACCCTGCATTGATTTTAGAGCTTTGAATAAAATCTCAGTAAAGAATACTTACCCTCTGCCGCTGATCTCTGTCCTCTTTGATCAGCTACGTTCGGCTGTGATTTTTTCTAAGATTGACCTGAGAGGAGCATATAACCTCATCAGAATCAAGTCAGGGGATGAGTGGAAAACGGCATTCAGTACTCAGTCAGGCCACTATGAGTATCTGGTCATGCCATTTGGCCTGTCTAACGCTCCGGCAGTCTTCCAGGATCTCATTAACGATGTGCTCCGTGAATTTCTTGGAAGGTTCGTTGTAGTCTACTTAGACGATATTTTGATATATTCTGATTCTGTAGAACAACATGTTACCCAGGTGCGTCAAGTTCTAAAAAAATTACGTGAAAATCACCTGTATGCCAAGCTGGAGAAGTGTGAATTTCATGTTACGGAGGTATCCTTTTTAGGGTACATTATTTCCCCTCGGGGATTCTGTATGGAACCAAAGAAGCTCCAAGCCATCCTTAGTTGGGCGCAACCCACCAACTTAAAAGCAATTCAGCGCTTTTTAGGGTTTGCGAACTACTATAGAAGATTTATTCACTCTTTCTCTGACCTAGTTGCTCCCATTGTGGCACTAACTAAGAAGGGAGCAGATCCTACCAATTGGTCACGTGAAGCTGAGTTATCTTTTCAGGCCTTGAAACAAGCCTTTGTCTCAGCCCCTGTCCTCAGACATCCCAACCCAGAATTGCCTTTCATTGTTGAGGTTGATGCCTCGGAGGTTGGAGTGGGGGCTATCCTATCTCAGAAGGATCCGGATTCCCTTGAATTACATCCTTGTGCCTTTATGTCCAGGAAATTCTCATCTGCAGAATCCAACTACGATGTTGGTAACCGGGAATTGCTGGCTATTAAATGGGCTTTCGAGGAGTGGAGACATTGGCTTGAAGGAGCGACTCATACTATTTCAGTTTTGACTGATCACAAAAATCTTCAATACATTGAATCAGCTAAGCGACTGAATGCCCGGCAGGCTCGTTGGGCTTTATTTTTTACTCGTTTCAAATTCATTATCACCTTCAGGCCAGGTTCCAAGAATACTAAGGCAGATGCCCTGTCACGCAGTTTTCTTCCAGTTCAAGACAACAGTCCTGTTACTCCCATACTGCCATCTTCAACCATTCGGGCAGGCCTCACACAGGATGTATTTACCCAGTTAAAGCTGCTTCAACATCAAGCTCCTGGAAATACTCCTGCTGGTCGTCTTTTTGTCCCTGAGTTTTTGAGAGCAACTGTTTTGACGGAGTTTCATGATAGCAAAGTTGCCGGGCATCCGGGAATCGCTAAGACTTTGGAATTAGTCTCCCGCTCAGTATGGTGGCCTGGTCTTTCCAAAGACATTAAAGAGTTTGTTTTTTCGTGTCAGGTCTGTGCACAGCATAAAGTTCCCCGTTCTTTACCCATCGGTCAACTTATGCCCTTGAATGTTCCTCTTAGGCCATGGTCGCATATCTCCATGGATTTTGTGGTGGACCTCCCTCTGTCAGCCGGATGCCGAGTCATATGGGTGGTAGTGGACCGTTTTAGCAAAATGGCCCATTTCATTGCTCTTCCCCGATTGCCATCTGCCCAGGGATTGGCAGTCTTGTTCCTCCGCCATGTTTTCAGACTCCATGGCTTACCCACTGATATTGTTTCTGATCGGGGTCCACAATTCATTGCACAATTTTGGAAGTCTTTTTGTGCTTCATTAAAGATGAAGTTATCTTTAACGTCCGGCTATCATCCCCAATCCAATGGGCAGACTGAGCGAGTTAATCAATCTCTAAAACAATATTTGCGTTTGTACTCGGCCAAACTCCAAAATGACTGGTCGGAGTTTCTTCCATTGGCGGAGTTTGCTTATAATAATGCCTGTCATTCTTCCACCAATGTGTCTCCATTTTTTGCAGTTTTTGGTTTTCACCCCAGAGCTAATTCATTTTTTCAACATTCCTCTGTCTCCTCACAGGCCCTGACCTCTCATCTTAAACTTATTTGGAGAAAAGTGCACCTGGCTCTCAGAAAAGCGGCATTCCGGGAAAAAAGATTTTCTGACAGGCTCCGGCGGCCGTGCACTTTTAAAGTAGGAGATAAGGTGTGGTTGTCGACTCGCAACATTAAACTTCGACAAACCTCAGCCAGATTGGGTCCTAAATTTATTGGACCATTTCACATTATCAAAAAAGTCAATCCAGTTGCTTTCCGGTTACGTTTACCAAAAACTTTACGGATCGGAAATACCTTCCATTGCTCATTGCTGAAACCATATGTTTCGTCCAGTAGATTTCCTCGTAAAATTTCTCAGGGGAGATCACCTATAAATGTACAGGGTCAGCAGGAGTTCTTGGTGGAGAAGGTTCTCGATTCCAAGTTGTCCCGGGGTCGGCTTTATTTTTTGGTGCATTGGAGAGGTTATGGGCCGGAGGAAAGGTCTTGGGTCCTGGATGAGGATCTTCATGCCCCGAGGCTCAAAAGGGCATTTTTTCGAGAATTTCCTCAGAAACCTGGCTTTAGGGGTTCCTTGACCCCTTCTCAAGGGGGGGGTACTGTTAGGCGCCGGGGTCCGCTCGTCGGTGCGGCCCGGCGCCTAGCAACCAGGGACGCCGTGCGCGTACAGCCGCCGGCTCCCTGGCAACGCTAGACGCCGGGCGCACGGAGCCGCTCTGACCCTAGCAACGGGGACGCCACGTTCGGGCCGCGTTCCCCGTTGCTGGGTCTGTTCTAATTGTATCATGATGTGCTGATTGTATCATGGTGTGCTGGCCGTGCAGCATGCAAGCTGCACGGCATTAATTGTGATGACCCAGTCTGGCTCCTGATTGGGGAGCTCACACTTATAAGCACCCTTTGGACTTCTCACAGACGCCGGTGATAGCTTCCTGTTTGCCTTTGTCAGTTGCAGAGAGTTTCCAGTCCTGCTCAATCCGGTTGTTCCTGTCCTCAGTGGTCCTGTACTCGGATATTTGTCATCTATTCCTGGAGTCTGACCGAGCACCTTTAACATCCTGTGGTGTTCGTGAGTCGCGGCGCAGCCGTGTGTTGCGGCTTGTCCGCTTACTGTTTATTATTTAGTTTATTTGTGTTCTGGAGCTTTTGCGGAGGATTCCGCTCCCACAGATCCACTCTGGTATCCAGCGGTGCTGGATAGGAGTAACGGATCAGTGGATCTTTGGTTGTCCTTTTCCCTGGCGGCTAGTCCGCACATACCTTGGTTTAAGTTAGTTAGCTTGTAACCCCTGGCCTGGTTGCTTAGTCAGAGGGCCCCTTGTTATCACCCTGTCTCGGATTTCCCTTTGTCTCCCATTAAGACCTGAGGGGGCATCGGGGTTGGGCAGACATAATCCGCCCTTCGAACGCGGCTGCCATGGGCTCAAGCAACCATAGTCTCGCAGGGGATTTCTGATAACACGGGCGAGACAACGGAGTTAGGGCGCCAGGGGTTACTAGGCTCTCCTGCTCCCACAACCAGCAAATCTTCCCAGTACTCAGACCTCTGCCATTAGATCTCCTCTGGTCTGGAGTACGGGAATCATAACACTGGCTTGCCTGACTCACTGCATGTGTGATGTTAGGATGAGTCCAAATACTTGTATACATCAAACTACCAACAGCATTTTGATAAGGGAATTCTTGCATTTCCTCTATCTCCCTCTTGCTGCTTGGTGACATGGCCTTGACCATTTTTACACTTTTGTCAATGGGAGTGCTTATTGGTTTTGCATCTGTCATTCTATATCTGGAATTTATTGCGTCAATGTATGTTTGTTGGTCAACTGTATCAGTCCCTTCTTTAGGTTTTGTACAATTTTCATGCCTAATAAGTGATTTGCAGGGCCTAAATCTTTCAACTTGAATCTTTGTTTAAGCTGGTGCTTCACGTCAGTGATATGATTTTGTTGACCTGCCAGAGGTAAATCATCCACATATACAGCTAATATAACAATTTTTCTTCCATAAAATTATGGTATAGGCAGTGATCAGTCTCTGACCTAACCAAGTTTATTTCTAGTAGCACTGCATCCTACTTCACATACCAGCAACGACCACTTTGTTTGAGACCGTGTAGCAACTTATTTAACCCTTAATTTACCAGGCCTACCTTGCCAATGTACTTTACCAAGCTGGAGTCTTCAGAGGACCCCACAGTTTTTTGTCTAAATTCTCAACTATTTGATGCAGTAAATTACTAAAATTATGTTTTTTGGGTTTCTGAAGGGATACGTTCTAGTAACGGTACGACGGTTAGCATAAAATATTTTGTTTATTTATTTCAAGAGTAGTTAGCCAATAAAAGCCATATATTCTTCTTCATTACAGTGTGTACATTTTTACATCCAATTGGATACTGTATATTCTTGTAAAAAGGTTATATCATTTTACTACGGTAACAATACATCACTATTCATGTGTTGCCATCGCGACAGTCCTTAGCACATGTCACAGTGGTGGTTGTTTTCCTGTGTTTCTCACATATAAAACGTTCTGCATTTGTAACGTACAGTAGTATAGTGTTTTTTATTATTTTTTTAAAGAACATTTTATAAGCCTAATTACACAGTATTTATCGTAATCCGATGCGGGACACATAAAAAAGGATCACAAAAAATAACATTCTGGGGTCCTCAGAAGACCCCCCTTGGTATACTAAGGGTTAAGAGACAAACTTTTCCTGTTTGGAATATATCCAGATCATAGTGTTCAGGTGATTTCATGTAAATTTCTGCAACTAACTCTCCATTCAGGAATGCAGAGTCAAAGTTTAGCTGATATAACAGTAGATCATGTAGTGTAGCAATAGCAATAACTAATCTTAAGGTACTATACCTTGCGACAGGTGAGTAGAACTCTCTGTAATCTATTGCGGACTTCTGGGTATATCCCTTGGCAACAAGTCGGGCTTTGTAACGAACTACTGTCCCGTCTGCATTCTACTTCTTGCAGCAGACCCACTTGTTCTTGATCGTTTTATGGTTACTTGGTCTATTAACCATAGTCCATCTACTGTTATCATCCAGAGCTGACAGTTCTGTATCAATTGCTGATTTCCACGGTGTTCAATCACTGCTTGACTTTGCTTCTTGTATGTTTTGAGATCCACAGTAAGTTATGTTTGCATACTCCTCACTGTATTTCTTGGCTGGAACACCTTTGTTGCTCCTCATGGAACTTCTGTTCCCTGATTTATTGTCTACTTTGACACTCAGATTCAGACATGCTTTCTGCTGCCTGTACATCCAATATTACATTCTCTTCTTGCTCCACTACCCCAGTTAGTGGTGCTGTTTCGTGGAACACCACATCTCTGGATTTAAGAAGATGTTTACTTGTAACATCCCAAAGTCTGTATTCTTTGCTTTCTTTGCAGTATCCGGGCATTATACATTCTATAGATTTTGGATATAGCTTTCTCCTTTTCTCCTTTGGTATATGTACAAAAGCTTTGCTCCCGAAGACACAAAGATGACTGACACTTGGCTTTTCTCTGGACCACGCCACCAGTGGTGTTTTTCCTTTGACGGCCACAGTAGGTGCATGATTCTTTAGGTATACTGCAGTAGATACTGCTTCTGCCCAAAATTTATTTCCAGGCCAGCATCACTTAACATAGTCCGTGCTTCCTGTTTCAACAATTGTCTGGTTTGCCCACTCACTCACGCCATTCTGTTCCGATGTGTAGGCAATTGTTAGCTGATGCTTTATGCAATATTTCCTAAGGAATGTGGCTAAGACTTTGTTATCATACTCTCCACCGTTGTCTGATCTCAGGATCTTTAGTTTTCAGACCCATCTAAATCTCCATCAGGTATTTGTACTCCACAATTTTGTTGACAATTTCACTATTTTCTCGAATGAAGTACACGTGTTTCATTCTTGTGGCGTCATCAATGAGAGTCATGAAATACCTGTAGCCACTGATTGATTCTACCTCCATTGGACCACAGTCTGTATGCACTAGAGCTAACAGTGTCTCTGCTCTACTAACTGACTCTGGAAATGTACAGAGGGAAAAGGTAGCAGGTGCACTATCTCACACTAGCTCAACCTGTAGTAACCAGAGGCACTTAGCATATTCCTGGCCAGGGCTATGAGCTTACCCACCGCATCAAGATAGCCTCTCATTGGGTAAGTCCCTAACACTAACTATAGGGGTTCAGGTCCGGGGGGCTGGACACCCCAGAGCCACCCAGCCAGACAACCCCAGGGCATTTTTTCCTTTTGACTCTGGAAATGGGTTGTGAGTTTGCTTGCCTTTATGCAACTCTCACACATGGGTCTTTCAGTGTTGCTCATGGTGATCCCTGTTACCATTCCATCTAGCAGTTTCTGGACATTGTCATATCCTAGTTGACCCAAGCATTTGTGACACCGCTCCATCGACTGGTTTGCATCAGTAGCCATCATTGCAGTACACTCCTCAGTGTCCAGGACATATAAGGCCTAATTCAGAGTTGATCGCAGCAGCAAATTTGTTAGCAGTTGGGCAAATCCATGTGCATTGCAGGGGGGGCAGAAATGACATGTACAGAGAGAGTTAGATTTGGGTGGGGTGTGCTCAAACTGAAATCTAAATTGCAGTGTAAAAATAAAGCAGCCAGTATTTAACCTGCAAATAAACAAAATAACCCACCCAAATCTAAATCTCTGCAAACGTTATATCTGCCACACCTGCAGTGCACATGGAGGGTAATTCTGACCCGATAACATGCTGCAGTTTATCGCAGCGGTGCGATCAGGTCAGAACTGTGCATGCGCGCGCCGGCTACGATCAACTCGGAATCACCCCCTAGGTTTTGCCCAACTGCTAACAAATTTGCTGATGTGATCAACTCTGAATTACCCCCATACTTGGTTGCTGAAGCAATAACAGTCCCTCTTTCATTTTGCACCATACACTTGCCCTTCTGAAATTGGACTCTGTAGCCTTTTTTTCTCTAGGACGCTGATAGCAATGAGATTACTTCCTAAATCAGGAATGTACAACACATCTTGGATTTCTGTAACAACTGTTTCTCCTCCAATTCTTAAATGCACTGTGATTGTCCCAGCTTGTGATACAGTAAGGATGTTATTTCCAATCCCTGTAACTGTAGTGGGTACACACGGTGTTAAAGAATTGAATCAATGCTTATTGCAACTGAAATGCCTAGTGGCCCCTGAGTTCATGTACCAGCAATCCTTCCTGTGACTGTCTCCTACATTCAGTGCTGACTCATTTGGCTTGTCACCCTGCTTCTGCGCACCACTGGAATTTCTCATTCTGCAATCTGAAGTTTTATGTCCTATCTTGTGACATACAAAACATTTGAACTTGTGCTTTTTAGACTTTGTGCCCTTTGGGATCAAGGCAGAGCCCTCAGCTATGGTCTCAACAGAATATGTTCTTGGAACTGTAGTAGTTTGGCCCTTACAATCTCCGTTGTCAGTTTAGTGTCATTTGACTCTAAAGCAACCACCAAAAAATCTAATTCTGGTGTCAGATACTGCAACATAGCCATTGCCACTTCTTCCTCATCCACCTGTGCCCCCACAGATGCCAACTGCCGAGCTATCGACAATAACTTATCAATATAATCGTTCATGTCCTTGCAGGCACTCAGTTTCATTCCATATAGCATGCATCTCAAACTTATCCTTCTCATTAGACCTTTGTCTTCATACGCATTTTGCAGGGCTGTCCACATGTCCTTAGCTGACACTTTCCCACTGACTATTGAATAGACATGCTGCTCCACAGCTAAACCTATCGTCCCGATGGCTCTGTCTACGTAATCTGGGTTTGGACCTGCTCCTGGGTCTATTATGACCTTCCACAACTTTTTCCACTTAAGCTGCATCTCCATGGCAAACTTCCATGTAGCATAGTTCTCTGAACCTTTCAGTTTAGCAAAGTTCATACTGTGCCCTGTATTATACATTTATCTGCACTTGTATAAAATGTCACTTTAAACTTTACCTGTGTTCTTTTATTCTGCGCTGTTCACTTAAACACGTAGGGGTTAATCTTCAAGCTCACAGGGCCTGGGCCCATAATCTGTTGGCAGAGTATTGCAGTGCTTGGCAGTAACGTTAGTCCACACATTGATTAGTTAAACAACAATCCAGGTTTATTCTGGTATACACACAGGTGACTTGAGTATGCAGCAATAGTAGCCAATTAGTCTGATATAACATTCAGGGTAACACCGGTATTGGTAGTGGTATTTATCAGTGTCCTGATGTGTCTGCGGTATGACTGCAGGGATATGCTCCGGCGGTGAGGGACAGAGGACTGCACGGCCGTGCAGTCTGACTCCCGCTGTGAAGGAGAAGCGATGCACCGCCCGGTTCTATATTAGCTACTGAGGTGGCTTACATGCAGTACACGGAGGAACGCTGTAAGTCTCTCTCAGCTCTCACACACACACTTCCACTGCGCACTCTGCTGACACTCTCTCACATTAAGATGGAGGAGCTCCGGTCATAAATTCGCCTTCCTGAGATACTGGCACTAGGCGACAGACACTAGAGGATGCGCCCATGTAATCCCATACATAAGGAGACGGGCACGAAGCGCACCATTTACCAACATACCTTCCCGCACCACAATACTGTGCCACCTTCCCGCACCACCGTACTGTGCTACCTTCCCACACCAACATACTGCGCTACTATCCCACACCAACGTACTGCGTTACCTTCCCACACCAAAGTACTGCGCTACCTTCCCACCGTTATTACTGCTCTACCTTCCCACAACACTGTATTGTGCTACTTTCCCACATATTACTGTGCTACTGTTCCACTCATTACTGCGCTACCTTCCAACACCACATTACTGTGCTGGGATACCGACGCCGGAATTCCGACCGCCACAATCCCGACATATTCTCCCTCCGTGGGTGTCCACGACACCCATAGAGGGAGAATATAATAGTGTGCCGAGGATAGCGAGGCACCGTGCCCGCAGCGTGGCGAGGGAGGCGAGCCCGCAAGGGGCTGCGTTCCGCTCGCCACCCCTGTCGGGATTGTGTGGTCGGGATTCCGGCGTCGGTATTTCGACCGCGGGGATCCCGTCCAGCGGGATTACGTACTGATCCCACTGTGCTACCTTCTCACACCGTACTGCACTACGTTACTCCCACACTATCGAACTTCGCTACCTTCCCTCACCACATTACTGCACTACATTCTCACACCATATTACTGCGCTATCTTCCCACACCACCGTACTGCGCTACCTTCCTACACCACCTACTGCACTACTTTCCCACACCACATTACTGTACTACGTTCCCACTCCACATTACTGTGCTACTTTCCCACAGCACTTTAATATACTACCTTCCCGCACCATATTACTGTGCTACTTTCCCGTACCACCCTACTGTGCTACCTTGCTGCACCAACGTACTGCGCTTCTATCCCACACCAACGTACTGCGCTACCTTTCCACACCAACGTACTGTGCTACCTTCCCACACCAACGTACTGCGTTTCCTTCCCACCTTTATTTCTGCACTACCTTCCCACAACACCATACTGTGCTTCCTTCCCACACATTACTGTTCTACTTTCCCACACATTACTGCACTACCTTCCAACACCACATTACTGTGCTACTTTCCCACACAACATTACTGCGCTACCTTCCCGAACCTTATTACTGCACTACCATCCCACAACAGCGTACTAGGCTACCTTCCAGCACCACTTTACTGTGCTAACTTCCCGCACCACATTACTGCGCTACTTTCCAGCACCACAGCACTGCGCTACCTTCCCGCACCACTTTACTGTGCTACCTTCCCACACCACATTACTGTGCTACTTTCCCACACCACCATACTGCGCTACCTTCCCTCACCACATAAATGCGCTACCTTCCTGCACCACCTTCCCATACCACATTACTATGCTACCTACCTGCATCACCGTACTGCGCTACCTTCCCACACCACATTACTGCGTTACCATCCCAAACCTCATTACTGTGCTACCTCCCAACACATTACTGCACTACCTCTTCACACACTACATCACTACACTACCTACCCACACTACATTACTACACTACCTACCTACCCATACTACATCAATACACTACCTACCCACACTAAATCACTACACTACCTACCTACCTGTACTACATCACTCAGAGCCCCCCTCCCCCAGAAACGCATTATATAACAGCACAAACTTCCCACACAACATCATTGCATTACACTTCAGTAATCCTCTCTCCTATTACATTAGAACATACCCAGCCTCCACACGCAGTTACCTTTAAGGAATAATCGGATGTCTCTGTCTCTTTCCTCCGGTCCCTGCATGGTAGATGCTAGAACCAAGTGGGCTAAAGGACCTCTGACATCAAGGGGAGGGGCAAGAACATCGAGATGGATCTTTCACTATCCACACCAACTACTCCCTTTAGTAGCCCGAAGCACGGCGGGCAAAGCGAGCCCGCGAGGATACATTTTGGGTACTATGTACTGGCCTTGCTCCTTCCCCCTGGTGACATCAGAGGTCCTTTCCCCAACTTGGCATTAGCCATAACCGTCCCTGCATAGTGCATGCAGAGATGCACCACCTCCGGAGAATAAAAATTAGAAGGAGGCAGGCCCGCCCCTCCTTACCTGTGTGAGACTGTGAATGGGAATGGGTGGAACAGAAGAAAAGAGGGAGGCAGCTTGGGGGGGTATAGGAGCAGGAGGGGAGTGGACCTGGTCTTGGATGTGGGAGGAGCTAGTTGGATGATTCTGCCCACTCACTCACAGTGTAGCAACCCATGGCTGTGGGAGGAACCAGCCACAGCATCCGTGCATGTACAGCAGCAAAGGTGAGTAGCAGGGTGGGGGCACGACTCTGCGCGCGCATGCGGGGAGTGGGGTGTGTGTTGATGCCAGAGGAGGCAGGGCCTAGGACGCTGCATTTGTTTCCTATCTACAGCAGCACAGACATCTGCAGAAGCTGTGGGACTATTCTGGAGACTGGGCCTGGAGATGCAGCTGCATCAGCCCCATTGTTAATCCGGCCCTGCAGCCAAAGAACAGAAGGAGGTGAGACCATACTTGTGGCATGATCTTGCTGCAGCAGAAGAAGCAGCACTGTCTGTCTGTTCCGCTGACTGCAGACATCCTCCCCACCCGTGAGGCAGCCAAGTATGTGGTAAGCGTACAATACTTTATTTTCCATTCTATTGTGTGTGTGTGTGTGTGTGTGTGTGTGTGTATATATATATATATATATATATATATATATACACCGACATCCTTCATGGGTTCAAGTTAAGTGGAGGAGGAGGGAAGCTGGATGAGCAAGGGGAGAGGGGTGTCCTTAGAGACATACAGTAAGTGTACTGAGCCCCAAGATTTTCGTTGCCTGCTCTGGGCATGGCGTGGCGGCCATATTCCTGGTGATTTTTCTTACAATGCACAAAATGCTGGATAGATAACCACTGCATCATTTTCCTGGTGTTTTGTAAAGTTGTTCTGCCACTGAAGCGGGACTCCAGAGAGGTAAGATTTGAAGAAATGGGTGCAGTGTGTATGATGTGGGCCCTCCTGCACCCATTATAGATACGCAACTACCTATGTGTAACAGGTAAGTGCGGTGGAAATGTGTGTGCAGGTGTCGGTTGTCGTACCTGGATTCTTCACCCGGGATCACCTTTTAAACCGGATCTCACTGCTGGAACCCTAGGCAGAGGGACGAGAAATCCCAACCCCAGAAAACCCAATACAAAAGTCACCACCCGTTAGGACGGTGACATATAGGGGGAGATTCAAATGTTTGAAAAGTCAGTTGGGAGTCTTTTTTCCCCCTATCTGATAGACAGGAAAAAACAGACACCCAACCGACTTTTGAAACATTTGAATCTCCCCCATAGTTTATTATTCGGGACAACTGGTCACCGCTCTGGAATCAGTGGGTTGAAAGGCGAACACGATCCCACAATTGAGGAAAACAGTGCAAATAAAAATGTACAATAAAATTGCAAAGCAAGAATGTAAAGTCACAATGTATTCGTATATTACCTCATTATACCGTAAATGTACTGATCACTTGTAATACTCTACACCCAGTGGCGGTATAACCTCAGCTAACACTTTAAACTACTTTTAACTTAAAGTATGTACTCAGTTCATAGCTAACTCTCAGTAGCAGAGGAGTCCCTTAAACTCCCTTTAACGCAGAGGTTCTCAAACTCGGTCCTCGGGGGCCCACACAGTGCATGTTTTGCAAGTAACCCAGCAGGTGCACAGGTGTATTAATTACTCACTGACACATTTTAAAAGGTCCACAGGTGGAGCTAATTATTTCACTTGCGATTCTGTGAGGAGACCTGCAAAACATGCACTGTGTGGGCTCCCTAGGACCGAGTTTGAGAACCTCTGCTTTAACGCGTGAACACTCTACAATTTGAAGTTTCAAAGGTAGCAGGTGGAGCAGAGTCAATAGTAGAAATTTAGCAATGTTGAAGATCAGTCAGCAACTGTACAAATTAGGGGGTCATTCTGAGTTGATCGTAGCTGTGCTAAATTTAGCACAGCTACGATCAGGCACTCAGACATGCGGGGGGACGCCCAGCACAGGGATAGTCCGAATCCTAGAGTGTGAGCTAAAGACTTACAGAAATCTCTGGCACATGCTAACATCTCTGTTGACGAATCTACCATACGTAAAACAATGAATAAGAATGGAGTTCATGGGAGGATACCACGGAGGAAGACGCTGCTGTCCAAAAAACCCCCATTGCTGCACGTTTGAAGTTTGCAAAAGAGTACCTGAATGTTCCACAGCACTACTGGCAAAATATTCTGTGGACAGATGAGACCAAAGTTGAGTTGTTTGGATGTAACACACAACACTGTGTGGAGAAAAAAAGGCACAGCACACCAACATCAAAACCTCATCCCAACTGTGAAGTATGGTGGAGGGGGCTTCATGGTTTGGGCTGCTTTGCTGCCTCAGGACCTGGACAGATTGCTATCATCGATGGAAAAATGAATTCCCAAGTTTATCAAGACATTTTGCAGGAGAACTTAAGGCCATCTGTCCACCAATCAACAGAAGATGGGTGATGCAACAGGACAACGACCCAAAGTACAGAAGTAGATCAACAACACAATGGCTTCAACAGAAGAAAATACACCTTCTGGAGTGGCCCAGTCAGAGTCCTGACCTCAACCCGATTGAGATGCTGTGGCATGACCTCAAGAGAGCGATTCACACCAGACAACCCAAGAATATTGCTGAACTGAAACAGTTTTGTATAGAGGAATGGTCCAAAATTCCCCCTGACCGTTGTGCAGGTCTGATATGCAACTATAGGAAACGTTTGGTTGAGGTTATTGCTGCCAAAGGAGGCTCAACCAGTTATTAAATCCAAGGGTTCACATACTTTGTCCACCCTGCACTGTGACTGTTTACATGGTGTGTTCAATAAAAACATAAGAACATATAATTGTTTGTGTGGTATTAGTTTCAGCAGACTGTGTTTGTCTATTGTTGTGACTTAGATGAAGATCAGAATACATTTTATGACCGATTTATGCACAAATCCAGGAAATTCCAAAGATTTCACATACTTTTTCTTGCAACTGTATCTTGCATTACTTTATAGCGAATGGTTCTGATACGTAATTTCTACAACATTTTCACCTACTTTTGTAGAAATTAAGGGATAATGAATATTAATAATGAATAATGATAATGAAGGGGTATATTTACTAAGCAATGGGATTTTTGGCGATTTTGCCCATCATATTTGAAAGGAAACTAATAGTAAATGCAAAGGCTTGTTTCACATTAAATATTATTGCTTTTTAAATCTGGCAGGCAAAATCTGCAAACATTAAAGGTTTTGAAAACCCTCTGCTTAGTAAATATACCCTCAACAAATACCCCAAAGAAAAATAACAATGTTTTGTGTACTAGTTGTGTAAATTCACATTGTTAAACACAAGATGGCAGCATTGTGCTACTTACTCTTCCTGGACCAAACTACTAAGCCAGAATCGCTGATGCTACAACCAATTTCTTAAGTTGTTATTCATTAAGGTGAAAGATTGTTTTCCGAGCTACAGAGGTCTCTTTGGCTACACTCACATAGCATGTTCTTTCATTTGAATACTTAGTTAAATCTGTTACAATGACTTGCAAGTTGTTTTGATCAAAGTGTTTGCACTGCCTGTGCCACCATCAAAACACCTTAGCTGTAGGTTATACTACAGTAACTAGAGAATAGAATAGTTGAGACTTCCAGTCTATTCCTGAATGGCTTGTGCATTCCGTGGGCTTTTCTCTCGTTCTTCCATTAAACCTTTCAGGATTACTGTTCCAGTAATTTGTAGGCACCCGCCAAGGTTAATGCACCATTAGCAAGTGTCTGAACTGAGCAGACAGGTTGTCAAAGACTTCTGAGATTAAAGAGCCAGATTCGCAGAGGGAAATCTCCTGTGCCTGCGGGAAGGGGGGCAAGATGTAGAGTTGTTTTGTAAGGAGGCTCCTCTCCCTCGTTAGTGCAGCTTCAATCTAATAAACAGGTCACGTTGGCGTCTCTGGGGTGCAGATCCCCTTCCCGTTGTGAGTCTGTATATGCAGGCGGAACGCATGCTGTTAACCCTTCTGTAGTAAACGGCATCCTACCTTGTTTCTGGATTTAGATACCACAGGCAGATTAGTCAGTCACCCAGTACCTGATTAATTGGATGAAATATTTATCAAGATCTGATTCCATAAAAAATCTAAATGCATAAATGAATGTTAGAGGGCAACTGCACCCATGTGGCAAATTAAGCTTAATTAACTATACAAAATGAGTAATCTCTTCTTCCACTAATTTATAATGTGTATTGTTTGTACCCTTGTGCTGAAAAGGGCAGTGCTATGAAAGCACTGCAGCCAGTTATAATGATAGAGACCAAAATAGCATAAATAATCATTTAAGCTATTGTCATTTTTGTGATTTGACTAAACGGTATCTTTTAAAAATGAGTGGTGTAAGTACTTTTTATATAATAAGCTCACATCACATCTAAAATAACTGTGACCCAATGCTTTATTGCACTTACTGTATGTACCTCATAAAGAAATAGGCGATTTAATCTGTATATTTATTGAAAATAATTACTGCTGCTTCTAAGGGAAATGTTCAGTATTGCTTATTTACATATTGCAGCGCTGCAGGTAGTCCATGTCTGCGTGCTTTTCCTGTCACGTCTTTTGTAAATGCTGCTACATAATGGCGTATATCTATCATGAGTGCAGTATGTGCGGTGCAGAGGGGTCCACATCTCACATACTGCACCAATTTATTCAATATTTGCCTCTCTGGATCCCTGCAGCAGTGACAGTGACTTTGAGCACCTACTGCACAGAGGCACTGCCGCTTCCTGCTAGAGAATCTGCACACAGGCTCCCTCCTCTCTTAGGGCCTAATTCAGATTTGGTCGATGCAGCTGCAGCAATCGCAGGCTGAAGCCCTGTGCCATGAGCGCACGTGCAGCAGATGCACTACGCGTGCGCACACGTGAGATGCAAAGGCATCTCACTGGTGTGGTCACCTCTGCCTGATTGACAGGCAGAGGCTGTAGAGGGGTGTGTGTCGACGGCATTGTGGCAGTGTTTTCGGGGCACGGTCCGTACAACGCAGGCATGTCCAGACAGTTTGCAGGGCTGGCTGCAGCGACTGCATGATGTCACATGCAGCCACTGCGGCCAAAAACTAGAGATGAGCGGGTTCGGTTTCTTTGAATCCGAACCCGCACGAACTTCACTTTTTTTTTCACGGGTCCGAGCGACTCGGATCTTCCCGCCTTGCTCGGTTAACCCGAGCGCGCCCGAACGTCATCATGACGCTGTCGGATTCTCGCGAGACTCGGATTCTATATAAGGAGCCGCGCGTCGCCGCCATTTTCACACGTGCATTGAGATTGATAGGGAGAGGACGTGGCTGGCGTCCTCTCCATTAGAATAGATTAGAAGAGAGAGAGAGAGAGAGAGATTGTGCAGACAGAGTTTACCACAGTGACCAGTGCAGTTGTTGTTAAGTTAACTTTTATTTAATATATCCGTTCTCTGCTATATCCGTTCTCTGCCTGAAAAAAACGATACACAGCAGTCACACAGTGTGACTCAGTCTGTGTGCACTCAGCTCAGCCCAGTGTGCTGCACATCAATGTATAAAAGCTTATAATAATTGTGGGGGAGACTGGGGAGCACTGCAGGTTGTTATAGCAGGAGCCAGGAGTACATAATATTATATTAATTTAAAATTAAACAGTGCACACTTTTGCTGCAGGAGTGCCACTGCCAGTGTGACTAGTGGTGACCAGTGCCTGACCACCAGTATAGTAGTATATTGTTGTATACTATCTCTTTATCAACCAGTCTATATTAGCAGCAGACACAGTACAGTGCGGTAGTTCACGGCTGTGGCTACCTCTGTGTCGGCAGTCGGCACTCGGCAGGCAGTCCGTCCATCCATAATTGTATAATTATATACCACCTAACCGTGGTATTTTTTTTTCTTTCTTTATACCGTCGTCATAGTCATACTAGTTGTTACGAGTATACTACTATCTCTTTATCAACCAGTGTACAGTGCGGTAGTTCACGGCTGTGGCTACCTCTGTGTCGGCAGTCGGCAGGCAGTCCGTCCATCCATAATTGTATTATTATAATATATACCACCTAACCGTGGTTTTTTTTTCATTCTTTATACCGTCATAGTGTCATACTAGTTGTTACGAGTATACTACTATCTCTTTATCAACCAGTGTACAGTGCGGTAGTTCACGGCTGTGGCTACCTCTGTGTCGGCAGTCGGCAGGCAGTCCGTCCATCCATAATTGTATTATAATATATACCACCTAACCGTGGTTTTTTTTTCATTCTTTATACCGTCATAGTGTCATACTAGTTGTTACGAGTATACTACTATCTCTTTATCAACCAGTGTACAGTGCGGTAGTTCACGGCTGTGGCTACCTCTGTGTCGGCAGTCGGCAGGCAGTCCGTCCATCCATAATTGTATTATAATATATACCACCTAACCGTGGTTTTTTTTTCATTCTTTATACCGTCATAGTCAGTCATACTAGTTGTTACGAGTATACTACTATCTCTTTATCAACCAGTGTACAGTGCGGTAGTTCACGGCTGTGGCTACCTCTGTGTCGGCACTCGGCAGGCAGTCCGTCCATCCATAATTGTATTATAATATATACCACCTAACCGTGGTTTTTTTTTCATTCTTTATACCGTCATAGTGTCATACTAGTTGTTACGAGTATACTACTATCTCTTTATCAACCAGTGTACAGTGCGGTAGTTCACGGCTGTGGCTACCTCTGTGTCGGCAGTCGGCAGGCAGTCCGTCCATCCATAATTGTATTATAATATATACCACCTAACCGTGGTTTTTTTTTCATTCTTTATACCGTCATAGTCAGTCATACTAGTTGTTACGAGTATACTACTATCTCTTTATCAACCAGTGTACAGTGCGGTAGTTCACGGCTGTGGCTACCTCTGTGTCGGCAGTCGGCAGGCAGTCCGTCCATCCATAATTGTATTATAATATATACCACCTAACCGTGGTTTTTTTTCCATTCTTTATACCGTCATAGTCAGTCATACTAGTTGTTACGAGTATACTACTATCTCTTTATCAACCAGTGTACAGTGCGGTAGTTCACGGCTGTGGCTACCTCTGTGTCGGCACTCGGCAGGCAGTCCGTCCATCCATAATTGTATTATAATATATACCACCTAACCGTGGTTTTTTTTTCATTCTTTATACCGTCATAGTGTCATACTAGTTGTTACGAGTATACTACTATCTCTTTATCAACCAGTGTACAGTGCGGTAGTTCACGGCTGTGGCTACCTCTGTGTCGGCAGTCGGCAGGCAGTCCGTCCATCCATAATTGTATTATAATATATACCACCTAACCGTGGTTTTTTTTTCATTCTTTATACCGTCATAGTCAGTCATACTAGTTGTTACGAGTATACTACTATCTCTTTATCAACCAGTGTACAGTGCGGTAGTTCACGGCTGTGGCTACCTCTGTGTCGGCAGTCGGCAGGCAGTCCGTCCATCCATAATTGTATTATAATATATACCACCTAACCGTGGTTTTTTTTTCATTCTTTATACCGTCATAGTCAGTCATACTAGTTGTTACGAGTATACTACTATCTCTTTATCAACCAGTGTACAGTGCGGTAGTTCACGGCTGTGGCTACCTCTGTGTCGGAACTCGGCAGGCAGTCCGTCCATCCATAATTGTATTACAATATATACCACCTAACCGTGGTTTTTTTTTCATTCTTTATACCGTCATAGTCAGTCATACTAGTTGTTACGAGTATACTACTATCTCTTTATCAACCAGTGTACAGTGCGGTAGTTCACGGCTGTGGCTACCTCTGTGTCGGAACTCGGCAGGCAGTCCGTCCATCCATAATTGTATTACAATATATACCACCTAACCGTGGTTTTTTTTTCATTCTTTATACCGTCATAGTCAGTCATACTAGTTGTTACGAGTATACTACTATCTCTTTATCAACCAGTGTACAGTGCGGTAGTTCACGGCTGTGGCTACCTCTGTGTCGGAACTCGGCAGGCAGTCCGTCCATCCATAATTGTATTATTATAATATATACCACCTAACCGTGGTTTTTTTTTCATTCTTTATACCGTCATAGTGTCATACTAGTTGTTACGAGTATACTACTATCTCTTTATCAACCAGTGTACAGTGCGGTAGTTCACGGCTGTGGCTACCTCTGTGTCGGCACTCGGCAGGCAGTCCGTCCATCCATAATTGTATTACAATATATACCACCTAACCGTGGTTTTTTTATACCACCTAACCGTGGCAGTCCGTCCATAATTGTATACTAGTATCCAATCCATCCATCTCCATTGTTTACCTGAGGTGCCTTTTAGTTCTGCCTATAAAATATGGAGAACAAAAAAGTTGAGGTTCCAAAATTAGGGAAAGATCAAGATCCACTTCCACCTCGTGCTGAAGCTGCTGCCACTAGTCATGGCCGAGACGATGAAATGCCAGCAACGTCGTCTGCCAAGGCCGATGCCCAATGTCATAGTACAGAGCATGTCAAATCCAAAACACCAAATATCAGAAAAAAAAGGACTCCAAAACCTAAAATAAAATTGTCGGAGGAGAAGCGTAAACTTGCCAATATGCCATTTACCACACGGAGTGGCAAGGAACGGCTGAGGCCCTGGCCTATGTTCATGGCTAGTGGTTCAGCTTCACATGAGGATGGAAGCACTCAGCCTCTCGCTAGAAAACTGAAAAGACTCAAGCTGGCAAAAGCACCGCAAAGAACTGTGCGTTCTTTGAAATCCCAAATCCACAAGGAGAGTCCAATTGTGTCGTTTGCGATGCCTGACCTTCCCAACACTGGACGTGAAGAGCATGCGCCTTCCACTATTTGCATGCCCCCTGCAAGTGCTGGAAGGAGCACCCGCAGTCCAGTTCCTGATAGTCAGATTGAAGATGTCAGTGTTGAAGTACACCAGGATGAGGAGGATATGGGTGTTGCTGGCGCTGGGGAGGAAATTGACCAGAAGGATTCTGATGGTGAGGTGGTTTGTTTAAGTCAGGCACCCGGGGAGACACCTGTTGTCCGTGGGAGGAATATGGCCGTTGACATGCCAGGTGAAAATACCAAAAAAATCAGCTCTTCGGTGTGGAGGTATTTCACCAGAAATGCGGACAACAGGTGTCAAGCCGTGTGTTCCCTTTGTCAAGCTGTAATAAGTAGGGGTAAGGACGTTAACCACCTCGGAACATCCTCCCTTATACGTCACCTGCAGCGCATTCATAATAAGTCAGTGACAAGTTCAAAAACTTTGGGTGACAGCGGAAGCAGTCCACTGACCAGTAAATCCCTTCCTCTTGTAACCAAGCTCACGCAAACCACCCCACCAACTCCCTCAGTGTCAATTTCCTCCTTCCCCAGGAATGCCAATAGTCCTGCAGGCCATGTCACTGGCAAGTCTGACGAGTCCTCTCCTGCCTGGGATTCCTCCGATGCATCCTTGCGTGTAACGCCTACTGCTGCTGGCGTTGCTGTTGTTGCCGCTGGGAGTCGATGGTCATCCCAGAGGGGAAGTCGTAAGCCCACTTGTACTACTTCCAGTAAGCAATTGACTGTTCAACAGTCCTTTGCGAGGAAGATGAAATATCACAGCAGTCATCCTACTGCAAAGCGGATAACTGAGTCCTTGACAACTATGTTGGTGTTAGACGTGCGTCCGGTATCCGCCGTTAGTTCACAGGGAACTAGACAATTTATTGAGGCAGTGTGCCCCCGTTACCAAATACCATCTAGGTTCCACTTCTCTAGGCAGGCGATACCGAGAATGTACACGGACGTCAGAAAAAGACTCACCAGTGTCCTAAAAAATGCAGTTGTACCCAATGTCCACTTAACCACGGACATGTGGACAAGTGGAGCAGGGCAGGGTCAGGACTATATGACTGTGACAGCCCACTGGGTAGATGTATGGACTCCCGCCGCAAGAACAGCAGCGGCGGCACCAGTAGCAGCATCTCGCAAACGCCAACTCTTTCCTAGGCAGGCTACGCTTTGTATCACCGCTTTCCAGAATACGCACACAGCTGAAAACCTCTTACGGCAACTGAGGAAGATCATCGCGGAATGGCTTACCCCAATTGGACTCTCCTGTGGATTTGTGGCATCGGACAACGCCAGCAATATTGTGTGTGCATTAAATATGGGCAAATTCCAGCACGTCCCATGTTTTGCACATACCTTGAATTTGGTGGTGCAGAATTTTTTAAAAAACGACAGGGGTGTGCAAGAGATGCTGTCGGTGGCCAGAAGAATTGCGGGACACTTTCGGCGTACAGGCACCACGTACAGAAGACTGGAGCACCACCAAAAACTACTGAACCTGCCCTGCCATCATCTGAAGCAAGAAGTGGTAACGAGGTGGAATTCAACCCTCTATATGCTTCAGAGGTTGGAGGAGCAGCAAAAGGCCATTCAAGCCTATACAATTGAGCACGATATAGGAGATGGAATGCACCTGTCTCAAGTGCAGTGGAGAATGATTTCAACGTTGTGCAAGGTTCTGATGCCCTTTGAACTTGCCACACGTGAAGTCAGTTCAGACACTGCCAGCCTGAGTCAGGTCATTCCCCTCATCAGGCTTTTGCAGAAGAAGCTGGAGGCATTGAAGAAGGAGCTAACACGGAGCGATTCCGCTAGGCATGTGGGACTTGTGGATGCAGCCCTTAATTCGCTTAACAAGGATTCACGGGTGGTCAATCTGTTGAAATCAGAGCACTACATTTTGGCCACCGTGCTCGATCCTAGATTTAAAGCCTACCTTGGATCTCTCTTTCCGGCAGACACAGGTCTGCTGGGGTTGAAAGACCTGCTGGTGACAAAATTGTCAAGTCAAGCGGAACGCGACCTGTCAACATCTCCTCCTTCACATTCTCCCGCAACTGGGGGTGCGAGGAAAAGGCTCAGAATTCCGAGCCCACCCGCTGGCGGTGATGCAGGGCAGTCTGGAGCGACTGCTGATGCTGACATCTGGTCCGGACTGAAGGACCTGACAACGATTACGGACATGTCGTCTACTGTCACTGCATATGATTCTCTCAACATTGATAGAATGGTGGAGGATTATATGAGTGACCGCATCCAAGTAGGCACGTCACACAGTCCGTACTTATACTGGCAGGAAAAAGAGGCAATTTGGAGGCCCTTGCACAAACTGGCTTTATTCTACCTAAGTTGCCCTCCCACAAGTGTGTACTCCGAAAGAGTGTTTAGTGCCGCCGCTCACCTTGTCGGCAATCGGCGTACGAGGTTACATCCAGAAAATGTGGAGAAGATGATGTTCATTAAAATGAATTATAATCAATTCCTCCGCGGAGACATTGACCAGCAGCAATTGCCTCCACAAAGTACACAGGGAGCTGAGATGGTGGATTCCAGTGGGGACGAATTGATAATCTGTGAGGAGGGGGATGTACACGGTGATATATCGGAGGGTGAAGATGAGGTGGACATCTTGCCTCTGTAGAGCCAGTTTGTGCAAGGAGAGATTAATTGCTTCTTTTTTGGGGGGGGTCCAAACCAACCCGTCATATCAGTCACAGTCGTGTGGCAGACCCTGTCACTGAAATGATGGGTTGGTTAAAGTGTGCATGTCCTGTTTTGTTTATACAACATAAGGGTGGGTGGGAGGGCCCAAGGATAATTCCATCTTGCACCTCTTTTTTCTTTTCTTTTTCTTTGCATCATGTGCTGATTGGGGAGGGTTTTTTGGAAGGGACATCCTGCGTGACACTGCAGTGCCACTCCTAGATGGGCCCGGTGTTTGTGTCGGCCACTAGGGTCGCTAATCTTACTCACACAGCTACCTCATTGCGCCTCTTTTTTTCTTTGCGTCATGTGCTGTTTGGGGAGGGTTTTTTGGAAGGGACATCCTGCGTGACACTGCAGTGCCACTCCTAGATGTGCCCGGTGTTTGTGTCGGCCACTAGGGTCGCTAATCTTACTCACACAGTCAGCTACCTCATTGCGCCTCTTTTTTTCTTTGCGTCATGTGCTGTTTGGGGAGGGTTTTTTGGAAGGGACATCCTGCGTGACACTGCAGTGCCACTCCTAGATGGGCCCGGTGTTTGTGTCGGCCACTAGGGTCGCTTATCTTACTCACACAGCGACCTCGGTGCAAATTTTAGGACTAAAAATAATATTGTGAGGTGTGAGGTATTCAGAATAGACTGAAAATGAGTGTAAATTATGGTTTTTGAGGTTAATAATACTTTGGGATCAAAATGACCCCCAAATTCTATGATTTAAGCTGTTTTTTAGTGTTTTTGGAAAAAAACACCCGAATCCAAAACACACCCGAATCCGACAAAAATAATTCGGTGAGGTTTTGCCAAAACGCGTTCGAACCCAAAACACGGCCGCGGAACCGAACCCAAAACCAAAACACAAAACCCGAAAAATTTCAGGCGCTCATCTCTACCAAAAACATGGCGGGTAGCCGCCCACCTTTGCAGCTAGGCTGCGTAGGCAGGGAGCTATTCGGCAGGTGCGAAAGCATGGCCGCTGTGCGATGCTTTCACACGTCTGTTGGGGGAGGGGGGAGGGCCTGGCAGGCGGGGCGGACTAGCCCTGTGCATGTCAGAGATTTGCATTTTTTCGCACATCTATGGTCAGCTCTGAATTAGGCCCTTAATACGCACCTGCTGCTACAAAACCCTATCATGGTTTATATCTGTGTGTTGGAATGTGCAAGGACTGAGACGCCCACTTACAGCATTCATAGACACTGATACCGCTTGGTGCGTCTTTAGACAATCGAAACGCACACCAGTCGAATGGTAGTTGTAAATTTCCTGTCTGAGGATGGCCTCCTATTTGAGCAATTAAGCATCTATTCCGCAACATGCCCATAATGCAGACCATCTCCATGCTTCTGAATATTCACCTCCCAGTCACTGCCACCCCCCAGTCATGGAGACAATAGGACAAGCAGGGACTGGTATGAGGGTTTAGGGCAGGTTCTCTGGCAAACAGGGAAAGTCTGGCAATACTTTTTTCATGGCCATGTGTACCCCCAGCCAAAAAAACCTAAGCAAGACTCTCTCTTGAGTTTTGTCCTCACCCAGTTCCCCCCCCCCCCCTCCCCCCAAACTTGGGTATGTGCTGCTTTTAGAACCAGCGGGACATGTACTTGTGGCACTACTAGCTGTTCCACAACCCTCTCCTGTACAGTGCTCACTCTATACAGGTTATCACGTTTAGGGGTCTATTCATGAAGCAGTGGAAAGTGTGGAGAAGTGAGCCAGTGGAGATGTTGCTCATGGTAATCAATCAGCTGTAACATATAATTTTATAGAATGCACTTTATAAATGTTACCTCAACACTGATTGGTTGCTATGAGCAACTTTTCCAATGGCTTACTTCTCCACTCTTTTCACTGCTTCATGAATAGACACCTTAATCACAAAATAAGGCCCTCCACCTGACATTAGGGCTACTCAATGCACACTGTTTGCCTCCCTCACCACCTGAAAGACTTGTTCCAGGGTAGCATCATTAACTTGGTCTCATGCAAAGTCCTGTAATGGCTCATCTGTGGGTTCCCCCAGGAGGACCGCAAACAGTTTGTCTGTGTTCTTCAACCAGTGCATTTTCCATGTCGCCTTGCTTGCGGTCACTGGAGCAGCTTCTTGAAACAGCAATTCCACTGTAGATCTTGCTCTCTCCCCTTGGCATATCCATTAAAACCGAAAACCCAGCCAGTGACTCAGTTGTCGGTATGTCCGATTACACTTGCTGTAAGATCACCTCCTGGATCAATGGAAAATCACATCCCCAGATAAGTGGATATGGCAGCTTAGGAAATATTGCCACCATGGTCCACATAGTCTGGCCTCTGAGGGTGACTGGAAGGGAGGGTCCTCTTGTATTCCTCAGATGTCCCATGACTACACAAGACTTTCACTTTTGGAAACCAAGGTGCCGGTTCCACCAGAATCAGAGAACCCAAAACCAAAGTAAGTTCACTAACGGTGTCCACCATTCTGGTTAATGAGGATGGTTACCTGAAATAATCCAATGCCCTTCTGGGGTACACTCATAGGCCCTCATTCCGAGTTGTTCGCTCGCAAGGCGATTATAGCAGAGTTACACACGCTAAGCCGCCGCCTACTGGGAGTGAATCTAAACATCTTAAATGTGCGACCGATGTATTCGCAATATTGCGATCAAAACCGAGTTAGCAGTTTCTGAGTAACTCCAGACTTACTCTGCCTGTGCGATCAATTCAGTGCTTTTCGGTCCCGGCTGACGTCATAAACACACCCAGCGTTCGCCCAAGCACTCCCACCGTTTCTCCAGACACGCCTGCGTTTTTTCCGGAAACGGTAGCGTTTCCTGCCACACGCCCCTAAAACGCCGTACATCCGCCCAGTAACACCCATTTCCTGTCAATCACAATGCGTTCTCCGGAGCGACGAAAAAGCCGTGAGTAAAATTACTTTCTTCTTAGTAAAGTTACTTGACGCATGCGCAGTGCGAACATTACGCATGCGCACTAAGAGAATTCTCACTGCGATGCGATGAAAAATACCGAGCGAACAACTCGGAATGAGGGCCATAGTACAGTAACTTGGTTACATTGGCCCCTTCTCCAGGGCTAGGAAGCAGTCCATAAACTCCTAGAGTGTCGGGCATGCCATCTGGATGAGTCCAGGCTCCCCACATTCAAAACATGTTAGCTTAGTCAACCTTGGATTCACCTCTTTGTCCACATGTTTTTCACTGTCGGCCCTGGGCAGTTCCCGGATAACCCGAGTTTTTGTCCTGGCGCAGGTTTTGGCACAAAACCAAGAGGCTTGGCCATTTGGTGCAACTCCCCAAATCTCTCCACCAGTGTGGCAAGTTCCTCGGGGGTTTTGAGGGTCTGCCTGCATTACCCACTTCTGCAGCTCCACCGATGGGGTTTTTTTTTTCCAGTTTCAACCACTTGCTTAGTATTTTGATCAAAGTGGCCAAATCAGTTCTGACCGGAATTTCTTTGGAGAAACAGCACTCATGGAAGCGCTGAGCTCAGCCTGACCCAGTAATGTGACATGAGCCAGTATCTTGGTCTTTAAGGTACACTACACCAACACCTCCCTCTCCTCGAGGTCCATATAAACCTGCTGGGCCTCTCCGGACAAATATGGCACCAGTTTCTCAACCCACACTTCTGGTGGCCATTTATCCTATTTGCCATTCTCTCGAAGGTGAGGTAGGATTTTATATCATTTGCTGCATTGCCACAACAGACGTTCATACCGCAATTCTTGCTGCTGCTGGAATTGTTGCTGCTTCTGACTCACAAGCATTTTCAGTATTTCCTCCGTTTTGACTTCTTTGTGGGTTGGGAAGCGGAAACTAGCTTCCCTTAGCATCCCATGCACTGACACCACTTGCAATAAAACTATGTAGTGGAAGCACATACTGACTCTGGACTTCTTCACCACAGTTTTATTTTTGTCAGGATGACTGCAGTGCAGACCAGTAACCATTACAGAGCAAATGCTGATAGCCCTGTCACTTACCAATGGTTATACAGACAAACGGCCCTGACCGACCTTATATACTCTACACTCCCCCTGCTCCCCCCAGGCAAATGACACTCCCACCTTGCCTTTATTAGGGAGCTCTTCATACTTGCTTTGACTTGGTCAGTCACATTCCTTCGGCTGTGCCAGAATGCAGGGAGAAACACTGAAATTAACAAGCAAGTAAGACACATTTTTTTTAGCTCTGCGGCACACTATTCCTATTGCCACTATCTATCTATTGTGTGTGTGTATATATATATATATATATATATATATATATATATATATATATATAGAATCCACAATATGCCGGCACTCCATGTACAATATCAACGTGCTCCGGTGCTAACACCCAAAAAGAGGTATCCAATACAAAAAAGAGGAGGCACTCAGAGTCAGCAAGGTATAGCAAAATGATGTATTCAAATTCGGTCAAGTACTTTCGAGGTCAGAACCCCGTCATCAGGACCACATCACAACAAATAACAGCCACAAGACAATACAACACTTACCCCACTTAAATCTCCCTCCACAGTCACGCTGCCTGGCGACGCCAGACTCCGGGATCCAATGGCCGGAAATGCGTCATCGTGACCTGCTTCCTGCGGGCGCGGTCAGCGTTGCCCCAGCAACCGCTGGCTTGCGTTCCACAGAGGCCCCGAGTGCATTCCACACTGCCTCCTCCTCCCAAACAGTGGTTGCCATGGCACCAGGATCATCAGCGAGCCAGACGCGCGATCTGTGTAATAGAAAACAAATCATAAATACATAAATAAAATAAAAACATACAACAGTGAAACAAATAAATAATGCAATATTAACATTGCAGACAAAAAATCAATGCATAAACATAAAACACCTATACTAAGGAATTCAAATTTATTTTATCGTTAAGCCCTGCTGGTTTAATGGTACCCAGTCTCACTATCCACCTGGACTCCTTAATAAGTAAAGCCTTAGCCCTATCTCCACCTCTCAAGGAAGCAGGCACATGATCGATCATAAAATATTTGATCGATTCCTGGGGGTGATTGTATTCGAGGAAATGACGTGCCACTGGTTGGTCCACGTCCCTGCCATTAAAAATCAATTTCAATGCAGATCTGTGTGCATTCATACGTTCCTTAAACTTCCGTGAGGTCTGCCCAACGTAGTACAAACCACAAGGGCAGACCACCACGTACACAACGAAGGAGGTATTGCAAGTCAGTACATACCTAATGTCATAAACCTTATCCGTATGTGGGTGCCTAAATTCCTTACACTGTACTAGGAATTTGCAGGTGATACAATTACTGCAACTGTAGCAGCCGGGTGGTTTCCTATAAACATTAGGTGGTGGTAACTCATTGCGCCCCGAGATATCCGCCTTAACCAGTCTATCCCGCAAATTCCTGCCACGTCTAAAAGCCGCCACCGGCCTCAGGCTATGTAACATGGGCAATTCCCTATCAGAGCGCACAATTGGCCATAGCGCTTTTGAAGCTCTTTTAATAATGGGACTAGCTGTGGTGTAATCGCTACTTCAAGGTAAGATGGTGTCAGGATCCCTGCGGACTGGATTTAGTAATTGATCCCTAGGCATATTAAGTACTCTTTCTTTCTGTTGGGTCAAGGTTTCTAGATCATAACCTCTGCTACAAAATTTATCCACCATTTTATCCAATTCGGTGGAAACCTTTTCAGGAGCACTAGTAATTCTGGCTACCCGTATCATTTGAGATACTGGCAAGCCTTTTTTCAGTGCTTCTGGATGGTGGCTAGATGCCATAAGTAGGGTATTCCTGTCCGTGGGCTTAGTATACACCCCTGTTTCAAACACACCATCCTTTACTGTAACATGTACGTCAAGGAAATTAGCCTCAGTAGTACTGTAAGTATAAGTAAACTTAATAGGTGATTGCAAGTTGTTAATCTCCTCCATCATGCCCTCGAATGCTATAGTGCCCCCCGACCAAAGCATAAATACATCATCTATGTATCGCTTGAATAATAATATATTGTTACTTCTCTCAGGGGTGTTGAAAAACATATGCAATTCCTGTTCAAACATGTATATATTCGCATAACTGGGGGCTACAGAAGACCCCATAGCACACCCCCGTTGTTGCAAATAATACATGCCGTCAAACAGAAAATAATTACGATTGAGTGTTAAATTCAAAAGTGTCAAGAATAACTCATGGTTAAAGACAGACATAGGCACAAATCTCTCTATAAAGCGTTTCATAGCCAGCAAACCACCATCATGTGGGATGCACGTATATAGACTGCAGATGTCCAGACAACACATTAATGTGCCTTCCGGCACACTACCAAAGTCCTTCAGAATCTTTAAAAATGTAGAAGTATCCTTCAGGAACGTATCCTGTCTACTCAGATGGGGTTGAAGGATAAAATCCAATAGCTGAGACACAGGGGAGTATAGAGAGTCCCGCGCAGAAATGATAGGCCTTCCTGGTGGTTTCACACAATTTTTATGAAGCTTAGGTAGTGTGTACAGCACTGGTACCCTAGGGTGCAGCACACACAAGGCTTCAAAGCATTTTTTAGAAATAATTCTAGAATCCATGGCAATTTTCAGAATGTCCACCAATTCTTTCTGATATTGTGTAGTAGGATCACAGTGAAGTTTACTATATACCTTAGTGTCAGACAGTTGTGAACAAATTTCAGAGCGATAGTCAACCAGATCCTGGATGACTATCGCCCCGCCCTTGTCTGCTGGACGTATGACAATGTCCTGATAGGTCTCAAGTTGTTTGAGGGCATCTCTCTCCAACTTGGACAAATTACACCGGATCTTGTATGGTGAACTCGTATATTTAGTAATCGATTCATCTAGAAGGCGCCCAAATGTCCTCAATGACGGATTGGTCGACACTGGGTCAAAGGTCGATCTCGAGGATTGCATTAAAAAGGAATCTATAGGGCTCCTACTCCCCGACGGTTCCTTATTGTAAAAAAATTCCTTAAGTCGTAATTTACGAGAGAAACTGTGTAAATCCCTGCGCCAACTAAATTCATCGAAAAAATTTGTGGGGACAAAACTAAGGCCATGGTTCAAAACACTGATTTCCGACTTCTGTAACACTCTACTAGATAAGTTGAAAATCAAGGCTTCGCTTTCTCTTTTACAGCGGCTTTTCTTTCTCCGCGCGTTCTGGCCCCCCCTGCGGGTGGCAAACCGTCTTGGACTTTTGATTTTACTTTTGTTTTCTGGCCAACCCCTAAAGGGGCACTCTGCATTTTGCTTGGGTCATCTGATTCTGAAACGGCAAAGTCGCTGTCAGTACTGGATCTATTATCATCCTTGCGTGCTCCGGGTTTTCTCCTCTGCCACGGTCTCCGTTTCCTAGAGCTGCTACTCTGTTGATCACCACCATGCAGCCATAGGTAAACCCGATTTTCATCATAATCAGTGTCCACAGCAAATTTTTTATTTCGCTTAAATTTGAGCAGATCTTTCCTATATTGGTTACATTGGGTTTCCAATTTCAGTAACCAGTCCGTTTCAGTGTCTTTCTCCAGAGTAGCAAGATGTTCTTGTTCAAATGCATTAATCTTCTGTCTGGTATTCACCAGTTCCCTGTTAGCTTCATCCACTACCAGCACCATTAAATCAAATGCACACTTGTTCAATATCGCTACCCACTTCCTGACAAACTCAGGATTGTTGCATCCTATCGTGGGCACATTGCGGATCCGGAAGCCTCTCGGGATCTTCCGTTCCCTGTAATATTCAGCAAGCGATATACTGTGCAATGAAAAGTCCACTTCACGTCGCTTCATGCGAAGTAGCTGGTGGTAGATGTCAGGATTTTGCATTCGATCGATCGCAGTTGGGATTTCACTGGACAGAATGCGATCAATTTCCACTGTGGAAAAACTAAATGTCTCCCCCATAGGAGTCACCAACACCCCGTGACCACTGCCCTGGTCTTTAGATCCGGAGGCTGTTGGTTCCATGGTAGTCATAAAAAATTAATTTACCTTATGAGGTTAATGTTGTAGACTGGCAAGTACTCACAACATCAAATATAAGTAACGGGTGCCTTGCAACACGTACTGTAATCAGTACAATAATGCAGAATCCACAATATGCCGGCACTCCATGTACAATATCAACGTGCTCCGGTGCTAACACCCAAAAAGAGGTATCCAATACAAAAAAGAGGAGGCACTCAGAGTCAGCAAGGTATAGCAAAATGATGTATTCAAATTCGGTCAAGTACTTTCGAGGTCAGAACCCCGTCATCAGGACCACATCACAACAAATAACAGCCACAAGACAATACAACACTTACCCCACTTAAATCTCCCTCCACAGTCACGCTGCCTGGCGACGCCAGACTCCGGGATCCAATGGCCGGAAATGCGTCATCGTGACCTGCTTCCTGCGGGCGCGGTCAGCGTTGCCCCAGCAACCGCTGGCTTGCGTTCCACAGAGGCCCCGAGTGCATTCCACACTGCCGCCTCCTCCCAAACAGTGGTTGCCATGGCACCAGGATCATCAGCGAGCCAGACGCGCGATCTGTGTAATAGAAAACAAATCATAAATACATAAATAAAATAAAAACATACAACAGTGAAACAAATAAATAATGCAATATTAACATTGCAGACAAAAAATCAATGCATAAACATAAAACACCTATACTAAGGAATTCCAATTTATTTTATCGTTAAGCCCTGCTGGTTTAATGATACCCAGTCTCACTATCCACCTGGACTCCTTAATAAGTAAAGCCTAAATTGGAATTCCTTAGTATAGGTGTTTTATGTTTATGTATTGATTTTTTGTCTGCAATGTTAATATTGCATTATTTATTTGTTTCACTGTTGTATGTTTTTATTTTATTTATGTATTTATGATTTGTTTTCTATTACACAGATCGCGCGTCTGGCTCGCTGATGATCCTGGTGCCATGGCAACCACTGTTTGGGAGGAGGAGGCAGTGTGGAATGCACTCGGGGCCTCTGTGGAACGCAAGCCAGCGGTTGCTGGGGCAACGCTGACCGCGCCCGCAGGAAGCAGGTCACGATGACGCATTTCCGGCCATTGGATCTCGGAGTCTGGCGTCGCCAGGCAGCGTGACTGTGGAGGGAGATTTAAGTGGGGTAAGTGTTGTATTGTCTTGTGGCTGTTATTTGTTGTGATGTGGTCCTGATGACGGGGTTCTGACCTCGAAAGTACTTGACCGAATTTGAATACATCATTTTGCTATACCTTGCTGACTCTGAGTGCCTCCTCTTTTTTGTATTGGATACCTCTTTTTGGGTGTTAGCACCGGAGCACGTTGATATTGTACATGGAGTGCCGGCATATTGTGGATTCTGCATTATTGTACTGATTACAGTACGTGTTGCAAGGCACCCGTTACTTATATTTGATGTTGTGAGTACTTGCCAGTCTACAACATTAACCTCATAAGGTAAATTCATTTTTTATGACTACCATGGAACCAACAGCCTCCGGATCTAAAGACCAGGGCAGTGGTCACGGGGTGTTGGTGACTCCTATGGGGGAGACATTTAGTTTTTCCACAGTGGAAATTGATCGCATTCTGTCCAGTGAAATCCCAACTGCGATCGATCGAATGCAAAATCCTGACGACATCTACCACCAGCTACTTCGCATGAAGCGACGTGAAGTGGACTTTTCATTGCACAGTATATCGCTTGCTGAATATTACAGGGAACGGAAGATCCCGAGAGGCTTCCGGATCCGCAATGTGCCCACGATAGGACGCAACAATCCTGAGTTTGTCAGGAAGTGGGTAGCGATATTGAACAAGTGTGCATTTGATTTAATGGTGCTGGTAGTGGATGAAGCTAACAGGGAACTGGTGAATACCAGACAGAAGATTAATGCATTTGAACAAGAACATCTTGCTACTCTGGAGAAAGACACTGAAACGGACTGGTTACTGAAATTGGAAACCCAATGTAACCAATATAGGAAAGATCTGCTCAAATTTAAGCGAAATAAAAAATTTGCTGTGGACACTGATTATGATGAAAATCGGGTTTACCTATGGCTGCATGGTGGTGATCAACAGAGTAGCAGCTCTAGGAAACGGAGACCGTGGCAGAGGAGAAAACCCGGAGCACGCAAGGATGATAATAGATCCAGTACTGACAGCGACTTTGCCGTTTCAGAATCAGATGACCCAAGCAAAATGCAGAGTGCCCCTTTAGGGGTTGGCCAGAAAACAAAAGTAAAATCAAAAGTCCAAGACGGTTTGCCACCCGCAGGGGGGGCCAGAACGCGCGGAGAAAGAAAAGCCGCTGTAAAAGAGAAAGCGAAGCCTTGATTTTCAACTTATCTAGTAGAGTGTTACAGAAGTCGGAAATCAGTGTTTTGAACCATGGCCTTAGTTTTGTCCCCACAAATTTTTTCGATGAATTTAGTTGGCGCAGGGATTTACACAGTTTCTCTCGTAAATTACGACTTAAGGAATTTTTTTACAATAAGGAACCGTCGGGGAGTAGGAGCCCTATAGATTCCTTTTTAATGCAATCCTCGAGATCGACCTTTGACCCAGTGTCGACCAATCCGTCACTGAGGACATTTGGGCGCCTTCTAGATGAATCGATTACTAAATATACGAGTTCACCATACAAGATCCGGTGTAATTTGTCCAAGTTGGAGAGAGATGCCCTCAAACAACTTGAGACCTATCAGGACATTGTCATACGTCCAGCAGACAAGGGCGGGGCGATAGTCATCCAGGATCTGGTTGACTATCGCTCTGAAATTTGTTCACAACTGTCTGACACTAAGGTATATAGTAAACTTCACTGTGATCCTACTACACAATATCAGAAAGAATTGGTGGACATTCTGAAAATTGCCATGGATTCTAGAATTATTTCTAAAAAATGCTTTGAAGCCTTGTGTGTGCTGCACCCTAGGGTACCAGTGCTGTACACACTACCTAAGCTTCATAAAAATTGTGTGAAACCACCAGGAAGGCCTATCATTTCCGCGCGGGACTCTCTATACTCCCCTGTGTCTCAGCTATTGGATTTTATCCTTCAACCCCATCTGAGTAGACAGGATACGTTCCTGAAGGATACTTCTACATTTTTAAAGATTCTGAAGGACTTTGGTAGTGTGCCGGAAGGCACATTAATGTGTTGTCTGGACATCTGCAGTCTATATACGTGCATCCCACATGATGGTGGTTTGCTGGCTATGAAACGCTTTATAGAGAGATTTGTGCCTATGTCTGTCTTTAACCATGAGTTATTCTTGACACTTTTGAATTTGACACTCAATCGTAATTATTTTCTGTTTGACGGCATGTATTATTTGCAACAACGGGGGTGTGCTATGGGGTCTTCTGTAGCCCCCAGTTATGCGAATATATACATGTTTGAACAGGAATTGCATATGTTTTTCAACACCCCTGAGAGAAGTAACAATATATTATTATTCAAGCGATACATAGATGATGTATTTATGCTTTGGTCGGGGGGCACTATAGCATTCGAGGGCATGATGGAGGAGATTAACAACTTGCAATCACCTATTAAGTTTACTTATACTTACAGTACTACTGAGGCTAATTTCCTTGACGTACATGTTACAGTAAAGGATGGTGTGTTTGAAACAGGGGTGTATACTAAGCCCACGGACAGGAATACCCTACTTATGGCATCTAGCCACCATCCAGAAGCACTGAAAAAAGGCTTGCCAGTATCTCAAATGATACGGGTAGCCAGAATTACTAGTGCTCCTGAAAAGGTTTCCACCGAATTGGATAAAATGGTGGATAAATTTTGTAGCAGAGGTTATGATCTAGAAACCTTGACCCAACAGAAAGAAAGAGTACTTAATATGCCTAGGGATCAATTACTAAATCCAGTCCGTAGGGATCCTGACACCATCTTACCTTGGAGTAGCGATTACACCACAGCTAGTCCCATTATTAAAAGAGCTTCAAAAGCGCTATGGCCAATTGTGCGCTCTGATAGGGAATTGCCCATGTTACATAGCCTGAGGCCGGTGGCGGCTTTTAGACGTGGCAGGAATTTGCGGGATAGACTGGTTAAGGCGGATATCTCGGGGCGCAATGAGTTACCACCACCTAATGTTTATAGGAAACCACCCGGCTGCTACAGTTGCAGTAATTGTATCACCTGCAAATTCCTAGTACAGTGTAAGGAATTTAGGCACCCACATACGGATAAGGTTTATGACATTAGGTATGTACTGACTTGCAATACCTCCTTCGTTGTGTACGTGGTGGTCTGCCCTTGTGGTTTGTACTACGTTGGGCAGACCTCACGGAAGTTTAAGGAACGTATGAATGCACACAGATCTGCATTGAAATTGATTTTTAATGGCAGGGACGTGGACCAACCAGTGGCACGTCATTTCCTCGAATACAATCACCCCCAGGAATCGATCAAATATTTTATGATCGATCATGTGCCTGCTTCCTTGAGAGGTGGAGATAGGGCTAAGGCTTTACTTATTAAGGAGTCCAGGTGGATAGGGAGACTGGGTACCATTAAACCAGCAGGGCTTAACGATAAAATAAATTGGAATTCCTTAGTATAGGTGTTTTATGTTTATGCATTGATTTTTTTGTCTGCAATGTTAATATTGCATTATTTATTTGTTTCACTGTTGTATGTTTTTATTTTATTTATGTATTTATGATTTGTTTTCTATTACACAGATCGCGCGTCTGGCTCGCTGATGATCCTGGTGCCATGGCAACCACTGTTTGGGAGGAGGAGGCAGTGTGGAATGCACTCGGGGCCTCTGTGGAACGCAAGCCAGCGGTTGCTGGGGCAACGCTGACCGCGCCCGCAGGAAGCAGGTCACGATGACGCATTTCCGGCCATTGGATCCCGGAGTCTGGCGTCGCCAGGCAGCGTGACTGTGGAGGGAAATTTAAGTGGGGTAAGTGTTGTATTGTCTTGTGGCTGTTATTTGTTGTGATGTGGTCCTGATGACGGGGTTCTGACCTCGAAAGTACTTGACCGAATTTGAATACATCATTTTGCTATACCTTGCTGACTCTGAGTGCCTCCTCTTTTTTGTATTATATATATATATATATATATATATATATATATATATCGATTTACCCTTATCCTGCGCTATGTTGGGGCTGCACCTCTAGAATAACCCTACTGCTAGAAAAGGGTTCAAGAGAACACGTGGAAAACAAATTCAGAGGGCGCACAATAAGCAGTGATCAATGTTATAAAAAACAATATAATAATCACATTAAAATCCAACCAGCAACCGAATACATAAAATATTAAAATGTATTATATAATTATTACAAAATCATGACAAATGGACAAATAGACAAACCCCTACAAGACTGGTAATTTCTGGGGCTTGCTGTCTTTTAAGAAGAGAATTAATCTCTGTACCCGACGCGTTTTGTCCTTATAAGGATTTTATCAGGGGAAATCGGTTTGGAGCTGGTATAATGAGGAGGAAAAAGGAGAGAACAACATTTGTATCCAAGACATGAAATATACAACATTATTTTCATTCATATTTCATTATTTTCATTCATGTAGTTATTAAAATAGGGGCGTACGTCAGATAGTTAATAGCCATAAGTGATTTAACATAGAAGTACAAGGTGTAGTTTTACAGAGTATAATTTTGCAAAATATCATAATTGTATACATAAAATCGTCTTAAATCATTGTAAGAAGAATATATATATATATATATATATATATATATATATAATTTTTTTTTTTTTACATATATTCCGCAGCACTTTACAGACCATATTCAGCCATTCACACCAGCCCCTGCCTCCCTATCACACACATATACACAATACAAGCCAAATATCCCACCAGTTTGTTTGTATTCATTACTAACCTGCATGTGTACAAATGCAGCCATAGTTATCCCAAAATGCTATTCTAGATTAACGCTGAAACCACTCCCAGAGGATATTTAAGCATGGTGTCCTATAATAAATGCATGTTAGGATCACATTAGCTGCATCTGCAAGTGATGGGAGTCAGTATGGAAGTACGTTTTCTTTGGGATAACGACCCTCATTCCGAGTTGATCGCTCGCCAGCCACCCCCAGCAGCAGTGCAAACGCATTGTAAGAAGAATATATTTAATCAGTTATTTTATTTGCGAAAAGCTCTTTTTTAGAGCCACCATATATCAAAATGAGAGAGAATCAACCAATCATTTCTAATATTATCTCATTTTACATAAATAACTGAATGATTTAACATTGGTTGTAAGGTTACATAATTGTATACATACAATTCAATGATCTAAGACTGTTTTATGTATACAATTATGTAACCTTACAATCAATGTTAAATCCTTGCACCCTGATAGTGAGCATGAAAACCCCTTGGATACGAGCATTACATACCCCTATCAACAAGCATTACCCCCTGGAAACAAGAATGACACCCAGCACATGAAATTCCTGGCAACGACCATTACCCCCTAGCAATGAGCATGACACCCAGTGCATTAAACTCCTGTCAACGAGCATTACCCCCTGGCAACGAGCATGACACCCAGCGCATGAATTCCCTGGCAACAAACATTACCCCCTGGCAACAGGCTTGACACCTAGTGCATGAAACCCCTGGCAACGAGCATTACCCACTGGCAAAAAGCATGACACCCAGCACATGAAACCCCTGGCAACGAGCATTACCCCCTGGCACCATGCATGGAACCAAGAGCATGAAACACCTGTCAACGAGCAGGTAATTTTAAAGTAATTAGAAGTCTTACTGTAGGGCAAAATGTGTAATGAGCATTGCGGTGTGTGGTGCAATGTATCATGGACATTGCAGTGTGTGGCATAGGGCCTAATTCAGACCTGATCGCTAGGGGGCCGCCTAGAGGGGGTGGGGGGATTCGCTGTGCAGGTGTGCGATCGCATGTGCAGAGAGCTGCACAAACAAAAGTTTGTGCAGTCTCTGCACAGCCCAGGACTTACTCTTCCAGTGCGATGATCGGGGTCGAAGCTGATGTCAGAAACACTCCCTTGAAATGCCTGGTCCCTCCCGCGTTTCCCCAGACACTTGCTGAAAATGGTCAGTTGCCACCCACAAATGGCCTCTTCCTGTCAGTCACCTTGCGATTGCCCGTGTGATCACTTTTCTCGCACCATCCCGCCGCCGCCCGGCGCACCCCGTCGCTGCGGAGTGACACAACTGCACATTGTGGTGCATACGCATGCGCAGTTCAGACCTGATCGCAGGCTGTACGAAAACGCAGACTAGCGATTAGGTCTGAATTAGGCCCATAATGTATAACGGGCATTGCGGTGTGTGGCATAATGTATAACGGGCATTGCGGAGTGTGGCATAATGTATAACGGACATTGCGGTGTGTGGCATAATGTATGATGGGCATTACAGTATGTGGTATACTGTATCACGGGCATTGTGGTATGTGGTATAATGTCTCGGGCATTGCAATGTGTGGCTGGAATACGAGGAGAGGCTTACCAGGCTAAATATGTACACACTAGAAAAGAGGAGACTAAGAGGAGAAGATCCCCGGTGGGCCGATGTGCATGAAGGCCCTGTTATGTTTGTTTGTTGTGAGGGGTGGTGCATTCACCTAGCATAGGGCTGGTGAAAGTTACAATGGTCCTACTGATGGTTCCATTTAAAGAAGCACAAAGCATGATTGCAGCATCTGTAGACACTGAAAGTTGGCATCTTGCATATTTGGATGGACAGATGTACACTAGGGAAGGGCATTGTAGCATCATTAGCATAAAGTCACAGACGCAACATCAGCAAAAATTGCAAGGAAGGCCGCAACTGCTACCAACTCAGAATCAGACCCTATGAGGAGGGATCCCGCCCCCGTAACAGACTCCATTCCCACAACAGACCCCGGCCCACTTAGGGCTGCTTCCATAAATTTCCCAGGCTGGTTTTTCATCTCAATCCGCCCCTGTACTCAACTACTGTTATATGATTATATCCTTACCGATTTTAATGTCTGTTTTAGTTTGAAAAAGTCACCGATCCCAGTTTGCCCCTACAGCTCCTTACTTTTCTGGGACAAAAGTATGGTGGCCAATCCCGGTGATTTCAGGATTTGCCAGCCCCCTTTTATTTTCAATGTCGGGCAACGTTGAGCCTCTTAAGCAGGCTCAGATGCTGCCCGGCTACACCTGCCCCCGGCTGTGCGCACTGTGTATCGTAACATGATGTCACAGGTCACGCTGTGCAGTCTGACGTCAGCCGGGTGCGCCTCCCAGACTGCCCACACCTCACCACACTGCAGTCCTCCGTAGGTTGATCCATCCCCCCACTCACCTGAATAGAGGATGGCAAGTTACGGTGGGGTGGGGGCTGGACGGATGTACATTGACAAACCCAATCACAGGCATCCCAGAAATCCCGGGTTTGATTGTTGAAAAAATGGCCCAGGATTTGTCTCTGTAGACGGGAGGTGGTTGATAATCAGTTACAAGGTCGACAGTCAGTAGGATGACACCATAGTGTTGACACTTAAAAGGTTGACAGAGTGAAAAAGTCGACATAAAAAAGGTTGATACACATATGGCCGACATGTTTTTTAGGTGTTTTTTCTCTAACGTCCTAAGTGGATGCTGGGGACTCCGTAAGGACCATGGGGAATAGCGGCTCCGCAGGAGACTGGGCACAAAAGTAAAGCTTTAGAACTACCTGGTGTGCACTGGCTCCTCCCCCCATGACCCCCCTCCAAGCCTCAGTTAGATTTTTGTGCCCGAACGAGAAGGGTGCACACTAGGTGGCTCTCCTGAGCTGCTTAGTGAAAAGTTTAGTTTTAGGTTTTTTATGTTCAGTGAGACCTGCTGGCAACAGGCTCACTGCATCGAGGGACTAAGGGGAGAAGAAGCGAACTCACCTGCGTGCAGAGTGGATTGGGCTTCTTAGGCTACTGGACATTAGCTCCAGAGGGACGATCACAGGCCCAGCCATGGATGGGTCCCAGAGCCGCGCCGCCGGCCCCCTTACAGAGCTAGAAGACAGAAGAGGTCCGGTAAATCGGCGGCAGAAGACGTCCTGTCTTCAATAAGGTAGCGCACAGCACCGCAGCTGTGCGCCATTGCTCTCAGCACACTTCACACTCCGGTCACTGAGGGTGCAGGGCGCCGGGGGGGGGGCGCCCTGAGACGCAATAAAAACACCTTGGATGGCAAAAAAAATGCATCACATATAGCTCCTGGGCTATATGGATGAATTTAACCCCTGCCAGAATACACAGAAAAACGGGAGATAAGGCCGCCGAGAAGGGGGCGGAGCCTATCTCCTCAGCACACTGGCGCCATTTTCCCTCACAGCTCCGTTGAAGGGAAGCTCCCTGGCTCTCCCCTGCAGTCACTACACTACAGAAAGGGTTAAAAAAGAGAGGGGGGCACTAATTACGCGCAGTATTAAAAATACAGTAGCTATAAGGGGAAAAACACTTATATAAGGTTATCCCTGTATATATATAGCGCTCTGGTGTGTGCTGGCAAACTCTCCCTCTGTCTCCCCAAAGGGCTAGTGGGGTCCTGTCCTCTATCAGAGCATTCCCTGTGTGTGTGCTGTGTGTCGGTACGTTTGTGTTGACATGTATGAGGAGAAAAATGATGTGGAGACGGAGCAGATTGCCTGTAATAGTGATGTCACCCCCTAGGGGGTCGACACCTGAGTGGATGAACTGTTGGAAGGCATTACGTAGCAGTGTCAGCTCTGTATAAAAGACAGTGGTTGACATGAGACAGCCGGCTACTCAGCTTGTGCCTGTCCAGACGTCTCATAGGCCGTCAGGGGCTCTAAAGCGCCGTTACCTCAGATGGCAGATATAGACGCCGACACGGATACTGACTCCAGTGTCGACGGTGAAGAGACAAATGTGACTTCCAGTAGGGCCACATGTTACATGATTGAGGCAATGAAAAATGTTTTACACATTTCTGATAATACGAGTACCACCAAAAAGGGGTATTATGTTCGGTGAGGAAAAACTACCTGTAGTTTTCCTGAATCTGAGAAATTAAATGAGGTGTGTGATGATGCGTGGGTTTCCCCCGATAACAACTGATAATTTCTAAAATGTTATTGGCATTATATCCTTTCCCGCCAGAGGTTAGGGTGCGTTGGGAAACACCCCCTAGGGTGGATAAAGCGCTCACACGCTTGTAAGAACAAGGGCTCTACCCTCTCCTGAGATGGCCGCCCTTAAGGATCCTGCTGATAGAAAGCAGGAGGGTATCCTAAAATGTATTGACACACATACTGGTGTTATACTGCGACCAGCAATCGCCTCAGCCTGGATGTGCAGTGCTGGGTTGGCGTGGTCGGATTCCCTGACTAAAAATATTGATACCCTAGATAGGGACAGTATATTATTGCCTATAGAGCATTTAAAAGATGCATTTCTATATATGCGTGATGCACAGCGGAATATTTGCCGACTGGCATCAAGTCTAAGTGCGTTGTCCATTTCTGCCAGTAGAGGGTTATGGACACGACAGTGGTCAGGTGATGCGGATTCCAAACGGCATTTGGAAGTATTGCCTTATTAAGGGGAGGAGTTATTTGGGGTCTGTCTTTCAGACCTGGTGGCCACGGCAACAGCTGGGAAATCCACGTTTGTACCCCAGGTCGCCTCTCAACATAAGAAGACGCCGTATTATCAGGCGCAGTCTTTTCGTGGGCAAGCGGGCAAAAGGTTCCTCATTTCTGCCCCGTGACAGAGGGAGAGGAAAAAGGCTGCAGAAATCAGCCAGTTCCCAGGAACAGAAACCCTCTCCCGCCTCTGCCAAGCCCTCAGTATGACGCTGGGGCTTTACAAGCAGAATCAGGCACGGTGGGGGCCCGTCTCAATGAATTTCAGCGCGCAGTGGGCTCACTCGCAAGTAGACCCCTGGATCCTTCAGGTGATATCTCAGGGGTACAAATTGGAATTCGAGACGTCTCCCCCTCGCCGTTTCCTAAAGTCGGCTTTAACGATGTCTCCTTCTGACAGGGAGGCAGTTTTGGAATCCATTCACAAGCTGTATTCCCAGCAGGTGATAATCAAGGTACCCCTCCTGCAACAGGGAACGGGGTATTATTCCACACTGTTGTGGTACCGAAACCGGACGGTTCGGTGAGACCGATTCTAAATCTAAAATCTTGAACACTTACATACGGAGGTTCAAATTCAAGATTGAGTCACTCAGAGCAGTGATTGCGAACCTGGAAGAAGGGGACTACATGATGTCTCGGGACATCAAGGATGCTTACCTTCATGTCCAAATTTACCCTTCTCACCAAGGGTACCTCAGGTTTATGGTACAGAACTGTCACTATCAGTTTCAGACGCTGCCGTATGGATGGTCCACGGCACCCCGGGTCTTTACCAAGGTAATGGCCGAAATGATGATACTCCTTCGAAGGAAGGGAATTTTAGTTATCCCTTACTGGGACGATTCCCTGATAAGGGTAAGATCCAGGGAACAGTTGGAGGTCGGTGTAGCACTATCTCAGGTAGTGTTGCGACAGCACGATTGTATTCTCAATATTCCAAAATCGCAGCTGATTCCGACGACTCGTCTTCTGTTCTTAGGGATGATCCTGGACACAGTCCAGAAAAATTTGTTTCTCCCGGAGGAGAAAGTCAGGGAGTTATCCGAGCTAGTCGGGAACCTCCTATAACCGAGCCAAGTCTCAGTACATCAATGAAATGGTTCTGGGAAAAATGGTGGCTTCCTACAAAGCAATCCCATTCGGCAGATTCCACGCAAGAACTTTCCAGTGGGACCTGCTGGACAAATGGTCCGGGTCGCATCTTCAGATGCATCAGCGGATAACCCTGTCACCAAGCACAAGGGTGTCTCTCCTGTGGTGGTTGCAGAGTGCTCATCTTCTAGAGGGCCGCACAGTCAGGACTGGGTCCTGGTGACCACGGATGCCAGCCTGCGAGGCTGGGGAGCAGTCACACAGGGAAGGAATTTCCAGAGCTTATGGTCAAGCCTGGAGACATCACTTCACATAAATATCCTGAAGCTAAGGGCCATTTACAATGCTCTAAGCTCAGCAAGACCTCTGCTTCAAGGTCACCCGGAGTTGATCCATTCGGACAACATCACGGCAGTCACCCACGTAAACAGACAGGGTGACACAAGAAGCAGGAGGGCAATGGCAGAAGCTGCAAGGATTCTTCGCTGGGCGGAAAATCATGTGATAGCACTGTCAGCAGTATTCATTCCGGGAGTGGACAACTGGGAAGCAGACTTCCTCAGCAGACACGACCTCCACCCGGGAGAGTGGGGACTTCACCCAGAAGTCTTCCACATGTTTATAAAACTCGACAAGTATTGCGCCAGGTCAAGGGACCCTCAGGCAATAGCTGTAGATGCTCTGGTAACACAGTGGGTGTACCAGTCAGTGTATGTGTTCCCTCCTCTGCCTCTCATACCCAAGGTACTGAGAATTATAAGATGGAGAGGAGTAAGCACTATATTCGTGGCTCCGGATTGGCCAAGAAGGACTTGGTAACCGGAACTTCAAGAGATGCTCACGGAGGATCCGTGGCCTCTACCTCTAAGAAGGGACCTGCTCCAGCAAGGACCCTGTCTGTTCCAAGACTTACCGCGGCTGCGTTTGACGGCATGGCGGTTGAACGCCGGATCCTGAAGGAGAAAGGCATTCCGAATGAAGTCATTCCTATCCTGATCAAAGCCAGGAAAGATATAACCGCAAAACATTATCACCGCATTTGGCGAAAATATGTTGCGTGGTGCGAGGCCAGTAAGGCCCCGACGGAGGAATTTTCAACTAGGTCGATTCCTACATTTCCTGCAAACAGGAGTGTCTATGGGCCTGAAATGGGGGTCCATTAAGGTTCAAATTTCGGCCCTGTCAATTTTCTTCTAAAAAGAACTAGCTTCAGTCCCTGAAGTTCAGACGTTTGTGAAAGGGGTACTGTATATACAGCCTCCTTTTGTGCCTCCAGTGGCACCTTGGGATCTAAATGTAGTTTTTGGGTTCCAAAAGTCACATTGGTTTGAACCACTTAAATATGTGGAGTTAAAATATCTCACATGGAAAGTGGTCATGCTGTTGGCCCTGGCCTGGGCCAGGTGCGTGTCAGAATTGGCGGCTTTATCCTGTAAAAGCCCTCATCTGATTTTCCATTCGGACAGGGCGGAATTGAGGACTTGTCCTCAGTTTCTCCCTAAGGTGGTTTTCAGCGTTTCACCTGAATCAACCTATTGTGGTGCCTGCGGCTACTAGGGACTTGGAGGACTCCAAGTTGCTAGACGTTGTTAGAGCCCTGGAAATATAGGTTTCCAGGACGGCTGGAGTCAGAAAATCTGACTCGTTGTTTATTCTGTATGCACCCAACAAGCTGGGTGCTCCTGCTTCTAAGCAGACTATTGCTCGTTGGATTTGTAGTACAATTCAGCTTGCACATTCTGTGGCAGGCCTGCCACAGCCAAAATCTGTAAAAGCCCATTCCACAAGGAAGGTGGGCTCATCTAGGGCGGCTGCCCGAGGGGTCTCGACTTTACAACTTTGCCGAGCAGCTACTTGGTCAGGAGCAAATACGTTTGTAAAATTCTACAAATTTGATACCCTGGCTGAGGAGGACCGGGAGTTCTCTCATTTGGTGCTGCAGAGTCATCTGCACTCTCCCGCCCGTTTGAGAGCTTTGGTATAATCCCCATGGTCCTTACGGAGTCCCCAGCATCCACTTAGGACGTTAGAGAAAATAAGAATTGACTTACCGATAATTCTATTTCTCGTAGTCCATAGTGGATGCTGGGCGCCCATCCCAAGTGCGGATTGTCTGCAATACTGGTACATAGTTATTGTTACCAAAAAATCGGGTTATTGCTGTAGTGAGCCATCTTTTCTAGAGGCTCCTCTGTTATCATGCTGTTAACTGGGTTTAGATCACAAGTTATATGGTGTGATTGGTGTGGCTGGTATGAGTCTTACCCGGGATTCAAGATCCTTCCTTATTGTGTACGCTCGTCCGGGCACAGTATCCTAACTGAGGCTTGGAGGGGGGTCATGGGGGGAGGAGCCAGTGCACACCAGGTAGTTCTAAAGCTTTACTTTTGTGCCCAGTCTCCTGCGGAGCCGCTATTCCCCATGGTCCTTACGGAGTCCCCAGCATCCACTACGGACTACGAGAAATAGAATTATCGGTAAGTAAATTCTTATTTTTTCATGTTTTTACACTTTTGCTTTTTGCTGCATTTACTATCCATGTCACAAACTATTACCTTTAGTAACCTTGTTGAGAGCAAAGCGGAGCGAGCCACAGAGCCCAAAGTGCGGTGAGTGAAGCATGGCCAGCAAAGTGGGCCTTCAAGGGGATACATTTCACAAATTTGGGTGAAATATGTTTAAAAACATAAAATAACAAAAATTTTTGACCTTTTCTGTGAATCTTTTTCACGTCGATCCTTTGACCCTGTTGACCTTGATGACCTTTTTTCATGTCAACCTTTTGACCCTGTCGACCTTTTGACTGTCGACCTAGTGTTGTAAACTTAATGACTGTCTACCTTTATAATATCTATCTTCTGTATCACACCCTCTGGGACATGGATGGTTTGCCACACTCCATGTTTCTTGGAGCGGCTTATTGTAACTAATATAGTTTTGTTCTTCTGAGCTACCTATCCTTTACTCTCCTAATGTTCCTCCCCTTCCTCATCCTCCCTCTCCTCTAATTGTCCTCTCCCAATCCTGGTAACTCGTATGGTCAATGAGTCTACTAATCCAGGGCCCTAGCCTCTGCTGGTTTACCCTGACACTATAATTCACCATACTTTTTCTATCCTTCCACAGTGGGAAGGTATATTACATACAGGGGCATATTAAATTAGCCACAATACATTTTTTGTATATCGTGCAGTAATTTCACGTAACATATCTCATTTCAATTGGAAAAAGCACTCACTGTAATTCTGTCTGTTAATAGCTATGTTTAGTTTGCAGAAAAATGGTGAAATCAACTTGTACCCTACAAAAGGGCAAATCAATATTAGTTAACAGTATAAACGTCTATTAGTGGTCAGTAGGCAAAAACAGTATATGTGTCTCTTAAAAGGTGTCAAACGGCTTATTTTTGCATTTTTTAGTAACCGTTTGCAAATTATAGAAAGCAAGTGTTTTTCTGCAAATAAATGCTCTAGATCAGTGATGGGGAACCTTCGGCATTCCAGCTGTTGTTGAACTACACATCCCAGCATGCCCTGCTACAGTTTTACTATTTGGCCATGCTAAAACTGTAACAGGGCATGCTGGGATGTGTAGTTCAACAATAGCTGGAGTGCCAAAAGTTCCCCATCACTGCTCTAGATTAATTCGGAGTGCGCAAAAATTGCTGTAAATTTATATTTGTGTCATTTTAGGCAACGTTTAAAAATCTGTTAAAGAGTAACTGTAACTCCCACCTGCAATCTTAAACACACCTACCCCATCCATGCAACACCCCCATATACCTGTCTGGCATTTTTTAACCCATTTTTCTCACTTTGTAGAATATCACCTCAAAAGTGACATGTACATTTTGGCCTAATTAAGCTAATTAAAAAATAAGTGTCCAGTTAATCATTAGGGGGGTATCCCATGAGTTCTGAAGTTCTGTCATTTTTACTTTAAAATAGCTATTTTCCCAAAGTTTTCATCTGCTCAGGGACTGCAAGAAAAAAATTGCATTAAATCAAACTGCAAGTTGTTGGTAGTTTAGGGGTCCTTCTATCCTCTGGTTGTTCCTTTCATTTGAAGTTCATGCTATTCGCCTCTTCTAACTGGTTCCCTTAAAGTAGCTCTCATCTATCATCCCCCTGGCCCTGTCTCTACATTCCTTGACAACTGTGCTTCTTAGCATCCCCACTTACTCTCTCAAGAGCTTCCCTCCCTTTAGTAACTTCAATATTCCTATTGATGTCCATACTGACTCCTCTGCCTTTAAATGCCTTATCCTCACATCATCATTTGGTCTTGCTCAATGGACTTCCTCACCCTTCCATGTGAGTGGATACTCATTTGATCTGGTCTTCACTCACCATTGTGATATTTCTGAATTTACCAATTCCCAATTCAGCCTCTCTACTTCTCTCTTTTAAGTCATCCCTCACTCCATCAGCTCTTGCTACTATCCATTAGTGTATCCTTGAGGCTATTGACACTGTGTCCTTATCCTCTTTGCTTGACTCACTTCTCCTCATTATCTCTCCTTACCCGACCAAGCCATTTCCCTATATAATGTCGCCCTTACTTTTGCTGTTGACTCTGTTGCTCTTGTTAGTCACTACTCAGCCTTGCAAAATCTATGCATCAACCTTAGCATTCCAAATGCACCAGATACCTGCAAAAGTGTTCACGTACCGCTGGGCATCATTTTAGAAAATCCATACTCCAATGCACGCATTCTCCATTTCAAATATATGCTCTCAACCTACAGTGCTGCCCCTTCCTGTTATGATTCCCGTACTCCAGACCAGATGAGATCTTATGGCAGAGGTCTGAGTACTGGAAAGATATGCTGGTTACGGGAACAGGGAAGCCTAGTAACCCCTGGCGCCCTAACTCCGTTGTCTCGCCCGTGTTATCAGAAATCCCCTGCGAGACTATGGTTGCTTGAGCCCATGGCAGCCGCGTTCGAAGGGCGGATTATGTCTGCCCAACCCCGATGCCCCCTCAGGTCTTAATGGGAGACAAAGGGAAATCCGAGACAGGGTGATAACAAGGGGCCCTCTGACTAAGCAACCAGGCCAGGGGTTACAAGCTATCTAACTTAACCAAAAGTATGTGCGGACAAACCGCCAGGGAAAAGGACAACCAAAGATCCACTGATCCGTTACTCCTATCCAGCACCGCTGGATACCAGAGTGGACTTGTGGGAGCGGAATCCTCCGCAAAAGCTCCGGAACACAATAAAACTAAATAATAAATAGTAAGCGGTCAAGCCGCAACACACGGCTACGCCGCGACTCACGAACACCACAGGATGTTAAAGGTGCTCGGTAGGACTCCAGGAATAGATGACAAATTCCGAGTACTGGATCACTGAGGACAGGAACAACCGAATTGAGCAGGACTGGAAACTCTCTGTAACTGACACAGCCAACAGGAAGCTAACACCGGCGTCTGTGAGAAGTCCTGAGAGTGCTTTTATTAGGAAACCCTCCAATCCGGATCCAGACAGGGTAATCATAATTATGCTGTGCAGCTGCATGCTGCACGGCCAGGATACAATTTGACCTGATTAATTAGACCTAGCAACGGGGAACGCGGTCCGACAGTGGCGTCCCCGTTGCTATGGTCTAAGCGGCTCCGTGCGCCCGGCGTCTAGCGTTGCTAGGGAGCCGGCGGCTGTCTGCCTGCGGCGTCCCTAGTTGCTAGGCGCCGGGCCGCACTGACGGGCGGACCCTCGGCGCCTAACAGTACCCCCCCTTGAGGAGGGGTCAAGGAACCCCTAAGGCCAGGTTTTTGAGGAAATTCTCGAAAAAATGCCCTTTTGAGCCTCGGGGCATGGAGATCCTCGTCCAGGACCCAAGACCTTTCTTCTGGACCATAACCTCTCCAATGTACCAAAAAATAAAGCCGACCCCGGGACAACTTGGAATCGAGAACCTTCTCCACTAAGAACTCCTGCTGACCCTGTACGTCTATTGGTGATTTCCCCTGAGAGATCTTGCGAGGAAATTTACTGGACGAAACATATGGTTTTAACAAGGAGCAATGGAAGGTATTTCCGATCCGTAAAGTTTTTGGTAACCGTAACCGGAAAGCCACTGGATTGACTTTTTTGATAATATGAAATGGTCCAATAAATTTAGGACCCAATCTGGCTGAGGTTTGTCGAAGTTTAATGTTGCGAGTCGACAACCATACCCTATCTCCAACTTTAAAAGTGCACGGCCGCCGGAGCCTGTCAGAAAAATTTTTCTCCCGAAATGCCGCTTTTCTGAGAGCCAGGTGCACTTTTCTCCAAATGAGTTTGAGATGAGAGGTCAAGGTCAGTGAGGAGACAGAGGAATGTTGAAAAAAGGAATTAGCTCTGGGGTGAAAACCAAAAACTGTAAAAAATGGAGATACATTGGTGGAGGAATGACAGGCATTGTTGTAAGCAAACTCTGCTAACGGAAGAAACTCAGACCAGTCATTTTGGAGTTTGGCCGAGTACAAACGCAAATATTGTTTTAATGATTGATTGACTCGCTCAGTCTGCCCGTTGGATTGGGGATGGTAGCCAGACGTTAAAGATAATTTCATCTTCAATGAGGCACAAAAAGACTTCCAAAATTGTGCAATGAATTGTGGACCCCGATCAGAAACAATATCAGTGGGTAACCCATGGAGTCTGAAAACATGGCGGAGGAACAAGACTGCCAATCCCTGGGCAGATGGCAATCGGGGAAGAGCAATAAAATGGGCCATTTTGCTAAAACGGTCCACTACCACCCATATGACTCGGCGTCCGGCTGACAGAGGAAGGTCCACCACAAAATCCATGGAAATATGAGACCATGGCCTAAGAGGAACATTCAAGGGCAAAAGTTGACCGATAGGCAAGGAACGGGGAACCTTATGCTGTGCACAGACCTGACAAGAAAAAACAAATTCCTTAATGTCTTTGGAAAGACCAGGCCACCATACCGAGCGGGAAACTAATTCAAAAGTTTTAGCGATCCCCGGATGCCCGGCAACTTTGCTATCGTGAAACTCCGTCAAAACCGTTGCTCTCAAAAACTCGGGGACAAAAAGACGACCAGCAGGAGTATTACCAGGAGCTTGATGTTGAAGCTGCTTCAACTGGGTAAATAAATCCTGTGTGAGGCCTGCCCGAATGACTGAAGACGGAAGTATGGGAGTAACAGGACTGTTGTCTTGAACTGGAAGAAAACTGCGTGACAGGGCATCTGCCTTGGTATTCTTGGAACCTGGCCTGAAGGTGATAATGAACTTGAAACGAGTAAAAAATAAAGCCCAACGAGCTTGCCGGGCATTTAGCCGTTTAGCTGATTCAATGTATTGAAGATTTTTGTGATCAGTCAAAACCGAAATGGTATGAGTGGCTCCTTCAAGCCAATGTCTCCACTCCTCGAAAGCCCATTTAATAGCCAGTAATTCCCGGTTACCAACATCGTAGTTGGATTCAGCAGATGAGAATTTCCTGGACATAAAGGCACAAGGATGTAATTCCAGGGAATCCGGATCCTTCTGAGACAGGATAGCCCCTACTCCAACCTCCGAGGCATCGACCTCAACAATGAAAGGCAATTCTGGGTTGGGATGTCTGAGGACAGGGGCTGAGACAAAGGCTTGTTTCAAGGCCTGAAAAGACAACTCCGCTTCACGTGACCAGTTGGTAGGATCTGCTCCCTTTTTAGTCAGTGCCACAATGGGAGCAACTAGGTCAGAGAAAGAGTGAATAAATCTTCTATAGTAATTCGCAAACCCTAAAAAGCGCTGAATTGCTTTTAAATTGGTGGGTTGCGCCCAACTAAGGATGGCTTGGAGCTTCTTTGGTTCCATACAGAATCCCCGAGGGGAAATAATGTACCCTAAAAAGGATACCTCCGTGACATGAAATTCACACTTCTCCAGCTTGGCATATAGGTGATTTTCACGTAATTTTTTTAGAACCTGACGCACCTGGGTAACATGTTGTTCTATAGAGTCAGAATATATCAAAATATCGTCTAAGTAGACTACAACGAATCTTCCAAGAAATTCACGGAGCACATCGTTAATGAGATCCTGGAAAACTGCCGGAGCGTTGGACAGGCCGAATGGCATAACCAGATACTCATAGTGGCCTGACTGAGTACTGAATGCCGTTTTCCACTCATCCCCTGACTTGATTCTGATGAGGTTATATGCTCCTCTTAGGTCAATCTTAGAAAAAATCACAGCCGAACGTAGCTGATCAAAGAGGACAGAAATCAGCGGCAAAGGGTAAGTATTCTTTACTGAGATTTTATTCAAGGCTCTAAAGTCAATGCAAGGTCTGAGTGATCCATCCTTCTTCTCCACGAAGAAGAAGCCTGCACTTAAAGGGGATTTAGATGGCCTGATAAATCCTTTCCCTAGGCTTTCTTTAACATACTCATTCATGGCCACAGTTTCAGGTCCGGACAATGCATATAACCTTCCCTTAGGCAAAGTGGCACCAGGAATTAACTCAATAGCACAATCATAAGGCCTATGGGGAGGCAGAATATCCGCATTGCCCTTGGAAAATACATCAACAAAATCCTGGTATTCCACAGGAATGGGTGCGGGAATGACAGCAGCAATTCTGATGGGAAGCGTAATACATTCTTTATTACAGATGGTACCCCATTGTAAGATCTCCCCCAACTGCCAATCAATGATGGGATTATGAAAGGCCAGCCAAGGGTGACCCAGAACCACAGGAACTGCTGGGCAATGGGTAAGGAAAAACTCAATCTTTTCAGAATGCAGAGCTCCTACCGAAAGAAGAACAGAAGGTGTACAGAGAGAAATAACCCCATTGGACAAGGGACTCCCATCTAAACCATGCATGGTGATACACCTACCCAAGGCTAACTGAGGAATACCTAAGGCCTTGGCCCATGTTAAATCCATAAAGTTCCCTGCAGCTCCACTGTCCACAAAAGCCGAGACCGAGGAACAGAGGCTGCCAAAGGAAACTTTAGCTGGAACTAACAGTGAATTATTTGAGGAGATAAGCTGTAAACCAAAGTGAACCCCCTCACAACTCACTTGGTCGAGGCGTTTCCCGACTTGTTCGGACAACTACGGGCAAAATGTCCCTTACCCCCACAGTATAAACAAAGACCAGAATTTTGCCTTCTGGTTCTTTCTTCAGGAGACAGTTTGGAGAGGCCTATCTGCATGGGCTCCTCAATGTCCACAGGAATGGAAAAAACACAAGGAGTAGACCCGACAGATGCTCCTTTTTCAGCCCTCCGCTCCCTGAGACGACGATCAATCTTAATAGAGAGCTCCATGAGTTTATCGAGAGTCTCAGGAGCGGGATACTGAAGGAGACTGTCTTTTATAGACTCAGATAAGCCGAGGCGAAACTGACTGCGCAGGGCTGGGTCATTCCATCCACAGTCGTTCGACCAACGGCGAAACTCCGTACAATAAATCTCTGCGGGATTCCTACCCTGTCTGAGAGCACGCAACTGACTCTCGGCGGATGCCTCTCGATCAGGGTCGTCATACAAAAGCCCTAAGGACCCCAGAAAGGCGTCTACAGACAATAAAGCTGGATCGTCTGTCTTTAAACCAAAAGCCCAGGTCTGAGGATCCCCCTGTAGCAGAGAAATAATAATTCCTACCCGCTGAGATTCCGTACCTGAGGAGACTGGTCTTAAACGAAAATACAGTTTACAAGACTCTTTAAAATTAAAAAACTGCTTTCTATCCCCAGAAAAACGGTCAGGCAGATGCATTTTTGGTTCAGGAATGACCCTCGGGGAAGTCCGTAACATCTTCCTGTGACCTCACCCGAAGGGACAGATCCTGAACCATCTGAGTAAGCTCTTGAATCTGGCTAACTAAAAGCTGGCCCGGATTTGGCCCAACACCGGTGGGATTCATGAGGCTGACAAATCTCCCAACTGAATAAGGGAAAAAATTAACTCCTGTTAATTTTAAATTTTAGTATGGCCGGTGTTAATGTTATGATTCCCGTACTCCAGACCAGATGAGATCTTATGGCAGAGGTCTGAGTACTGGAAAGATATGCTGGTTACGGGAACAGGGAAGCCTAGTAACCCCTGGCGCCCTAACTCCGTTGTCTCGCCCGTGTTATCAGAAATCCCCTGCGAGACTATGGTTGCTTGAGCCCATGGCAGCCGCGTTCGAAGGGCGAATTATGTCTGCCCAACCCCGATGCCCCCTCAGGTCTTAATGGGAGACAAAGGGAAATCCGAGACAGGGTGATAACAAGGGGCCCTCTGACTAAGCAACCAGGCCAGGGGTTACAAGCTATCTAACTTAACCAAAAGTATGTGCGGACAAACCGCCAGGGAAAAGGACAACCAAAGATCCACTGATCCGTTACTCCTATCCAGCACTGCTGGATACCAGAGTGGACTTGTGGGAGCGGAATCCTCCGCAAAAGCTCCGGAACACAATAAAACTAAATAATAAATAGTAAGCGGTCAAGCTGCAACACACGGCTACGCCGCGACTCACGAACACCACAGGATGTTAAAGGTGCTCGGTAGGACTCCAGGAATAGATGACAAATTCCGAGTACTGGATCACTGAGGACAGGAACAACCGAATTGAGCAGGACTGGAAACTCTCTGTAACTGACACAGCCAACAGGAAGCTAACACCGGCGTCTGTGAGAAGTCCTGAGAGTGCTTTTATTAGGAAACCCTCCAATCCGGATCCAGACAGGGTAATCATAATTATGCCGTGCAGCTGCATGCTGCACGGCCAGGATACAATTTGACCTGATTAATTAGACCTAGCAACGGGGAACGCGGTCCGACAGTGGCGTCCCCGTTGCTATGGTCTAAGCGGCTCCGTGCGCCCGGCGTCTAGCGTTGCTAGGGAGCCGGCGGCTGTCTGCCTGCGGCGTCCCTAGTTGCTAGGCGCCGGGCCGCACTGACGGGCGGACCCTCGGCGCCTAACACTTCCTCTCTAAATAGTCTTATTTTAAGTCGCTTATCTCCTTCCAGTCCTCCAACCCCCAGCATCTCTTTGACATTTTTTCCTCCTCTGCTCACCTTCTCACTCTCTGCTCTTGACTTTGATACCCACTTCACATCTAAAATTGACTCCATCCATCAGGACATCACATCCCACCAGACCCTCAGCACCCCACCCCCTTCTTTCCCAGTCTGCTTCTCCCCATCTATTTTGCCAACTCTAACTTCTTTCTTCCCAGTATCTGGAGACAAAGTCATTGTCCTAATCTGGTCCATCCTCCTTGATCCTATTCTCTCCCACCTGCTCCACTCCCTCTCTCCTGTTGCCTGTTCCCATCTTGCCCATCTCTTCAATCTCTCCCTCTCATCAGACACTGTCTGTTCTGCATTCAAGCATGTCCTTGTCTGCCCTAAACTTAAAAACCCACCCTTGATCTTAACACTCTCACTAACTACCACCCCATCTCTGTTCTCCACTTTGCCAAACTCATAGAGCGTATTGTGTCTTTCTTTCTTCCCACTTCCTGCTTGACCTAGACTAGCTTTTGTCCTGATTCCACAGAAACTTCCCTTACTAAAGTCAGCAATGACTTCTTGATGCCAAATCCAAGGACCACTACTCTCTACTCATTCTCCACAACCAATCTGCTGTTTTGACACTGTAGACAACCCTCTCTTCCTGAAAATCCTTCACTCCATCAGTCTACTTGATTCTCCCCTCTCCTGGTTGTCCTCCTACCTCTCTGACTGTTCTTTCTTCATCATTTATCATGATTCCATACCTCTCCCACTTACTCTTCCAGTAGGTTTCCCCCCAAGGTTCTGTGCTTGGACTTCCCCTATTCTTCCTATATACATGCTCTTTAGGTGAGCTAATCAGCTCTTTTGGCCTTCATTATCACCTCTATACTGATGATTATCAGAACTACCTGTCCTCCACTTACTTTTCCACCTCTCTCTTAACTCGTATCTCCAATTGTCTCTGCTATTCCTTCTGGATGTCCCAGCGATTTCTTAAACTTAACATGTCTAAGACTGAGCTGATAATCTCCCCACCCTCCCGAATAACCTCACCTCCCACAAATGAATTATGTATTGACAACACAACCAATTCCTCTAGCCCACTAGTGTGCTGTATTGGAGTTATTCTTTACTTCTCCCTCTTCCTCAAACATGCAGTATCTTTCGCATTCCTACTATTTCCTTCTCAAAAATATCTCCAGGACCCATTTTCACTCTAGAGGCAACTAAGACCCTCACCCACCCTCTTTTTACCTCTCCTGAGTATGTATGTCCCCTCTTTACTGGACTATGATTCAGAAACGGTGAATAGATTTTCAGCCTTTTCAAAAGTGATGAATATAGTGATATACAGGTGGCCAGAATGGCACTAGTGTGTAAATTAAATACATCACACTGGGCGGCAAGTGAGAGGTCTGAGGTATACAAATTGGCCCAGATGGAAAGAGCAAAACAAAAATCATACAGGACTCCCTGGCACGGTCCGGCGGGAGACTGTGCAGGGGAGCCGGCTCTTACCTGTCCGGTCCCTTTGGAGAGGTCCAGCTGGCGGAGGTGCGGGCTGCTGGCGCCGGGCAGGGTGTGCTGGGAGGACAGGCAGGGGCACTGGTTGGCAGCTCAGCAGACTGGCAGCATGTTCCTCCGGCAGGGGTTAGCAGTGCTGCTGTGGAGCCAGGGATTCTGTGAACAGGCTGGGCTGTGTTCCCGGTGGCCATCTTGGATGTGGGCAAAAAGCCTGTCTTGCCCACACTTCACCAATTTATCACTTTCCTGTGGTCAATTAGCTCTGAGCAGCTGCTATAAGACAGGCAGGCCTGGAGGAGGGAATTTGCCAGTGCAATGTCTTTCACAGTATCTGTGAAGCTAGTTCTCTGTGCTCCCGCAGCGTCTCCAGTGTCAGGTTCTTGTTACAGCAAATTACCCAAGCCTCCTGATATAGCCTTACGCAGACTGCCGACTCTGTTCCCGTGTCCTTCTTAGCTACCTGTTCTGGACGCCGCAGTAACCAACCTTCGGAATTCCTCCTTTAAAGTACTGGGTCACGGTTCCGGTATCCTCAGCCACCCGCTAACCTACAGTAGTATCTCTGTTCAACTGTCTTTGGTGAACTCTGTTAAACTACTCCAAGTAATAAATGCGCAAGACCTTCATCCGTCCCGCTCGTTTGTTATTCAGAGATTCAAGTGCACCAGAATCATCTTCCCCAAATCCGGATCCACAAGAATCCTCAGACGTGACAGTTTGCACTGGCCACATGGATCCAGGAACAGGACAGGATTCTGGCTCGGATCTCCTACACAGCATAGCGAGGCCTCTGGAGGGATTGGAAAATTCACAGCGAGATTTGGCGCAGTGCCTCCAAGAGATATCCACTCGGCAGGATTCCATCCAAGCCTCTCTAGCGAATACTACTCCTGTCCGTCGACCGGAGTCACAAGTTTCTCAGCCCGTCCTGACGTCATTGGGGTCATCACCGTCCTCTCTCCGTTTGCCAACCCCCAACAAGTTTGACGGGAACTCTAAACTCTGTCGTGGATTCCTTAATCAGTGCGATGTGCACTTTACGTTACAGTCAGCCAATTTCCCAATGCAAAAGGCGAAGGTGGCATACATAGTCTCTTTACTCTCAGGGGCAGCCCTGGAATGGGTCTCACCGCTCTGGGAAAGAGATGATGCTCTGCTGAGTGACTATCCAAAATTCCTAGCCACTTTTAGGAAGATCTTTGATGAACCGGGACGCTCGACATCAGCATCCATTGAGATTATGCGTCTACGCCAAGGGAATAGGCCAGTCGGCCAGTATATCATTCAGTTTCAAACCTATGCATCTGAACCAATGGAATGAGGAAGCCTTGGTTGCAGCGTTTTGGAGTGGCCTTTCTGACCGTTTGAAGGATGATTTAGCGACTCGAGACTTACCACCAAAACTGGATGATCTCATTTCATTATGTAACAAAGTTGATCTGCGATTCCGGGAGAGGCAGGCCGAAAAAAGCAAGGGCGATCGCTATCATTTCCGCCCTGTCCCTCTGTCACCCCCTCCGCTAGCAGTAGATTCTCCTGACGAACCCATGCAGCTGAACCGGGCCCGACTTACTCCTGAGGAGCGCCAGAAACGGCGGCGAGAAAATTTGTGTCTTTACTGTGGGGCACTGAGTCACATGGTGGCATCATGCCCACAGCGTCCGGGAAACTCCCGGTCCTAACAGGGCTAGGAGACACCAGGTTAGGAGTCTTGTCTCGGTCTCCAAAATCCTCTGAACCTACTCTACCAGTCACTATTGAACTCTCGCAAGGTACTAAGTCCATTCTCTCTCTTTTAGATACAGGAGCAGCAGAGAATTTCATCACAGCCTATCTGGTTCAGCAGCTTCAGATCCCTGTGCGAGATTTGTCCCGTTCCATTTTGTTATCTGCGGTTGATGGAAGCCGTATTCCTGGCGGAGTAATTTCTCATCGGACTCTTCCTATTTCAGTTGGTATCGGTGCTCTTCATAAAGAGCAATTGGAAGTTTTAGTTATACCCAAGGCGTCACATGAAATTGTGCTGGGTTACCCTTGGTTTAGTAGGCATAACCCGCATATCGATTGGCACTCCATGCAAATCTTATCCTGGGGGAAGACTTGTTTGACATCTTGTTTGCCGTGTATCAAACCACTCAATAAAACCCTTGTCACATCACCCCCGCAGATTCCGTCTCAGTACGCTTCCTTCTCCGACGTCTTCAGTAAACAGGGAGCAGATATCTTGCCACCCCATAGGAAATGGGACTGTCCTATAGACCTCGAACCAGGGAAAGATCCACCCAGAGGTCGGACCTACCCTTTATCAATTCCAGAAACTAAGGCTATGTCCGAGTATATCCGAGAAAACTTGGCCAAGGGGTTCATTCGGTCATCTACCTCACCAGCCGGAGCTGGGTTCCTCTTTGTCCAGAAAAAAGATGGGGGGTTAAGACCTTGGGGTAAATTTACTAAGATGGGAGTTCTATTTAAGATGGGATGTTGCCCACAGCAACCAATCAGATTCCAGGTATTATATTCTAGAAGGTGCTAGATAAATGAGAAGTAGAAGCTGATTGGTTGCTATGGGCAACATCCCATCTTAAATAGAACTCCCATCTTAGTAAATTTACCCCCTTGTATAGATTACCGGGGCCTGAATAACATCACGGTAAAAAATCGTTACCCTCTACCCCTCATTTCCGAATTATTTGATCGAGTCAAGGGAGCGACCATCTTCTCCAAACTAGACCTAAGAGGAGCCTACAATCTGATCAGGATACGAGCAGGCGACGAATGGAAAACCACGTTCAATACCAGGGATGGTCATTTTGAATATCTTGTCATGCCATTTGGTCTGAGTAACGCCCCTGCCATATTCCAAAATTTCGTCAACAAAATTTTCCGAGACTTTCTATATCAATCTGTCGTGGTCTATCTGGACGACATCTTAATCTTTTCCCCAGACCTTGGCACACGTCGACGACACGTCCTAGAGGTTCTACGTAGACTGCGGGAGAACCATCTGTATTGCAAGCTAGAGAAATGCATCTTCGAGCAGGTTTCCTTCCTAGGGTATATAATTTCAGGCTCCAGATTACAGATGGATCCGGAGAAAGTACAAGCCATATTGAATTGGTCAAGACCTTCCTCTCTTAAAGCGGTGCAGCGTTTTCTAGGGTTCCCTAACTACTATCGGAAATTTATTAGAGGATTCTCCGCCTTGGTAGCCCCCATTACCGCTCTTACTCGAAAAGGAGCAGACCCGTCTCATTGGTCCCCAGAAGCAGAGTCCGCTTTCCATCTGCTTAAACAAGCATTCATATCAGCACCATTATTAAGGCAACCAGATATAAATAAACCCTTTTTCCTCGAAGTGGACGCCTCCTCGGAAGCGGTAGGAGCGGTACTCTCTCAAAGGTACGAAGATCATAAGTTCCATCCTTGTGGTTACTTCTCGAAGAAGTTTCTCCCCGCCGAGAAGAACTACACTATCGGGGAGCAGGAGTTGTTGGCAGTCAAGCTAGCCCTAGAGGAATGGCGATACCTCCTGGAAGGAGCTAACTTCCCAATTACCATTTATACAGATCATCGGAACTTAACCTTCCTGAAAGATCTACAAAGTCTGAGTCCCCGTCTTGCTCGTTGGACCATGTTCTTCTCCCGCTTTTCGTTCATCCTGACTTATCGGCCCGGTTCACAGAATCTAAAAGCAGATGCTCTGTCACAGTCCACTGCTTCCATTGAATCTGAAGAACCTCCTCAAACACACCCCGTCTTGGATGCAAAAGTTTTTGCCTCCACTCGTCTACAACCTCCTGCAGGGAAAACTTTTGTCACTCCCCAACTACGGAAGAAACTCATATCTTGGGCTCACACTTCCCGATTTTCAGGTCATCCAGGTGTTCACAAGACAATGGAATTTCTGCAAAGATCCTATTGGTGGCCCACGCTGAAAGCAGATGTGACAGCCTTCATTTCCTCCTGCGTTAAGTGCGCCCAACACAAGGTCTCTTGGCAACCTCCAGCTGGGAAGTTACTGCCTCTTTCTGTACCCTTTCAACCGTGGTCCCATTTATCAATGGACTTCATAACAGATTTACCATCTTCTAGAGGCTACACTACAATCTGGGTGGTGATAGACCGATTCTCCAAAATGGCCCACTTTGTACCATTGAAGAAATTACCAACAGCGACTGAACTGGCCCATAATTTCATTTCCGAGATTTTCAGGCTTCACGGTCTTCCCACCGAAATAGTGTCTGATCATTTATCACTTTCCTGTGGTCAATTAGCTCTGAGCAGCTGCTATAAGACAGGAAGGCCTGGAGGAGGGAATTTGCCAGTGCAACGTCTTTCACAGTATCTGTGAAGCTAGTTCTCTGTGCTCCCGCAGCGTCTCCAGTGTCAGGTTCTCGTTACAGCAAATTACCCAAGCCTCCTGAATTGATATAGCCTTACGCAGACTGCCGACTCTGTTCCCGTGTCCTACCCAGCTACCTGTTCTGGACGCCGCAGTAACCAGCCTTCGGAATTCCTCCTTTAAAGTACTGGGTCACGGTTCCGGTATCCTCAGCCACCCGCTAACCTACAGTAGTATCTCTATTCAACTGTCTTTGGCGAACTCTGTTAAACTACTCCAAGTAATAAATACGCAAGACCTTCATCCGTCCCGCTCGTTTGTTATTCAGAGATCCAAGTGCACCAGAATCATCTTCCCCAAATCCGGATCCACAAGAATCCTCAGACGTGACAATCCCAGATGTACTCACATTGTTTTCCCTTGACATCTTTTTGTTCACTTGTTGTGGATAAGGCTCAGAGTGACCCTGCAGACAAAACACTATGGGGAGTGGAGAGAGATAAAGTACTAGCCAATCAGCTCCTGTCATTTTTCAAACACAGCATGTAACATGGCAGTTAGGAGCTGATTGGCTGGTACATTATCTCCAAGGCTTAGTACATCTGCTCCTAAGTAAGGTTTAAAATCATTCACGATGTTGGTCCTTTATTTTTTGCTTTGGAGGAGTTCAGATAGTGTTATTATCACCAGTGTTGCCGAGGTTACCTTAATTCATATTACCAATCCATGGTTAACTTAGACCTCACTGGGTTCTCTCAATAGACACACCAAAATGTCCTCCTATGAAAATCCTATAGTTGAGTTCAATATAATTAAAGAAGCAGATTCAGGCCCTCATTCCGAGTTGTTCGCTCGCTAGCTGCTTTTAGCAGTATTGCACACGCTAGGCCGCCGCCCTCTGGGAGTGTTTCTTAGTTTAGCAGAAGTGTGAACGAAAGATTAGCAGAACTGCTACTAAATAATTCTTTGCAGTTTCTGAGTAGCTCCAGACCTACTCACAGATTGCGATCAGCTCAGTCCGTTCAGCTCCTGGTTTGACATCACAAACATGCCCTGCGTTCGGCCAGCCACTCCCCTGTTTCTCCAGACACTCCCGCGTTTTTCCCTGACACGCCTGCGTTTTTTAGCACACTCCCGGAAAACGCTCAGTTACCACCCAGAAACACCCACATCCTGTCAATCATTCACCGATCAGCAGTGCGATTGAAAAGCGCCGCAGGATCCACAGCTAAACTGCTAAGTTTTTAGTTAAATAACTAAGCGCATGCGCCCTGCGTGCCTTGCGCATGCGCATTTTGAAACAAATCGCAGCATATCGAAAATCAGCAACGAGCGAACAACTCAGAATGACCCCCTCAGTGTTTGGTAATTTGCTTTACTGCACACTTACTACTTACTGCTCCGCTAAGAGGTAAAGCTTCACAGCGATTTATTACTTGCTATAAACCCTTTGGCCTGCCAGACCCTCTACACTTTAGACGATGGCTAGTTGTAAATGTGAAAAGCTCCAGCATCGACATTTCACAATTTAAGGGACACTCCCCTCGGAATGCTGCAACCACCGCTGGGCATGCTTTCAGTATGACAAATAATAGGGGTGGGACACATGATCATGCCCCATGCATAAAGACTGTGGCTCACTTTCACTCCCACATGCCTTCTGTGCATGCAGAGTTCTGCAACTCACCTCCCAAATATCAGGTGGCATACGTATGTTTGCCCAGCACTAATGGAGACAATCTACAAAAGATTGAGTTACTCCAGTTTCTCCAAGCAACCAACAGGTATGTGGTAATCTGCCCCAGAGCTGTTGCTGGGTGGCAATCCTCCTGATGAGCAAACAATGCTGTGCAGGAATCTATTACATGCAAACTTTCTTTATTCTAGTGATTTGTATTGTCACCTACCAACCTTGCTTGGACTGTGGGGGTTTTAGGGCAACATTTGCTTCAGGTGATTAACACTTTTATTCTTCACTACTGGGCATGTCAAAAGTAAATAAGAAGTTGCAGGCATCAGCATCTAGAGACACCAAATGATTCTGTCTTACTTCTGGTCATACAAACAGTGATAAAGCTGACATCTACTGTTTCACTTTGATACCATTTGGACCAAATATTGTGCCTATTATGCAGAAGGCTTTTTAGGCTTTTATATGTTTTCTCATAAGTTCATTGCAATATTACAAACTATGGGGGTCATTCCGAGTTGATCGCTTGCTAGCTATTTTTTGCAGTGCTGCGAACAGATAGTCGCCGCCTATAGGAGAGTGTATTTTTGCTTTGCAAGTGTGCGATCGCATGTGCAGCTGAGCACTACAAAAAAGTTTTATGCAGTTTCTGAGTAGCTCAGAACTTACTCAGCCGCTGTGATCACTTCAGCCTGTACTTGTATGGAATTGACGTCAGACACCCGCCCTGCAAACGCTTGGACACGCCTGCCTTTTTCCAAACACTCCCAGAAAACGGTCAGTTGCCACCCACAAACGCCTTCTTCCTGTCAATCTCCATGCGATCGGCTGTGCGAATGGATTCTTCGTTAAATCCATCGCTCAGCAACGATCCGCTTTGTACCCATACGATGCGCCTGCACTGGAAGTGCTGCTAACGGACTCTGAGGACTCTGAGGAATTTGAATCTGCATTTGCAGAACACGCTGCCGAGCTCACTAACGCCGCCACACAGATCGGGACTCCAATTAATCACAGGGCACTGCACGGCGCTAAGGAGACGCGGCCAGAGCAAAAGTGACAAGCCGGAGCGGGGAAATCGGCCAGAGGAAGGAACCAACGTCACCACAACATTGCGGACAAGGTTGGTAGTATAGGGAAAGTGAGGGAATCAGGACTTTCACAGTGAGATCAGCTCCTCCTGACACGGCAAAACGGAACCCTTTTTCAGTAACCCGGAGACCGCAGCAAATACACAAAAGGGCTGTTAAACATTTAACTAACCTTTTTCCTTTACAGGTATTGCACTTTCAAAATAGTTATAAATTACTTTGCTTAGCACTAATAGTTACAGTATACATATTACATATACATAGTATCAAGCGCTCTGCCTTCACTATTTATAATTCTTTGAGACCTGACAAAATGTCAAATGTTGTGTCACTCTGGTGTTGACTCATCCTCATCACCAGTGGGTCTCTTGGAAAACCTAAGTTTTTTCCTTGCAGTTGCAGGAGAAACTGAAGGAAGAGAAGTTGTCGTGTCATGTGCCACTTGAGCTGCCAACTTGCTCACAAAGAGCTCTTAAGATCTGTGTTAGTTGGAAAGAAAGATATTGCCTACAACTGAACCTAGAATTAAGTATGGTCATCAATATGTAGTGATCCGATTTCAAGATGTTGACAAACCTTTGGTCCTGGTGAAGCGAATAAAGAACTTGATCTGTAAGTTCAACATACTTAGCAGTGCTTCATTGTTTCATCCCCTCCTTCAATTTCTTGAGCTGCCTTTCCATTAGTCTAATTAAGGGAATCACCCAACTCAAGCTGGCACTGTCTGAACTGACTTTACAGGTTACTATTTTGAATGGTTTCAGTACCTTGCATAAAACAGAAAGAATTCACTACTGTACTGGACTGAGGTACATTCCACATCCTCTCCCTATTTTATGGCTTGTTGTGTATGCTTGGATAGCTTGCTGCTGTTCCTCCAGTCGCTAAAGCATATAAAGGTTGGAATTCCACCTTGTTACTACCTCTTGCTTCAGTTGGTTGCATGGCAAATTGAACTGTTCTTGCAGCCGCTGTAATCTCCTACATGCTGTTGCTAAATGCTGAAAATGTTGGGCCACAGACAGAATCTCCTGCATGCCCCTGTCATTTAAAAAAAAATTCTGCACCACCAAGTTGATTGTTTGTGCACAACATAAGCAGTGTTCAAATTCACCCAGTTGCAATGCTCTCACAATATTGCTGGCGTTATCTTAGTGAAGCCGATAATACCAAGAGTAGCTTGCATGTGAATGAGCTGGCATTGTGTGTTACATACTGCTGCTGCTGAAGGCAATACACCCACCCAGTGGGCTGTCGCAGTCATGTAATCTATAGTTTGACCAGTGCCGCTTGTCCACATATCTGTTAAATGGACAGTGGACACTATGGCATTTTGTAGGAAAATAATTCATTTTTTCTTAACGACCTGGTACAGGCGAGGAATTGCTTTTTGGATAAAATGGAACAGAGTTGAATTTGGTAGCAGGGACACAGGACCTCAATTAACTGTCTAAAACCAGATGCATTAATGGTGGATATTGGCCTGAGATGTTATGCTAGCATAGTCGGTTTGGCTTCAGTGATCCGCTGTGCAACAGAATGGCAGCTTTCATACTTTCTTCCTTTTGCAAAAGATTGTTTTACAGTCAATTGTTGTTTAACACTGATAAAGTAAATTATAAGTATAATAATAATTGGGAGGTGTCCGTTGTGATGATATTCAGCATATAGAATTTATTATCAAATAGGGAACCACGCCCAATATTCTGCGCAGAGGAGCGTGGACCAAGACAGAAATCATCAATGAGCTCGTACCTTTTGAGTACTGGGCTTTACATATTTATACCATAACTTTATACAATCATTCATAACTGTTTACTAATAAGGCATACATATAGATAAAATGGGAAACATAGATTGGTTGATGGGCAACAAGAAGAAGTGCCAAATATGGTCATATGAGCTAATTGAAGTGAATGATCTTTTCCAGAAGATGGCAGACTGGTCCTATGAATCTTAGCTCTCCCATACACATCAATTGGGTTCTTGATTAGCCTTTGTCAGCATAAGGGTCATTCTTGTTCATAATGGCATGTTGTTTGTCCAAAGCAAAGGTCTATCAGATATTCCATATCTTGTCCTTTTTAACCTGGCACATAACCTCGTAAAATGTCATTAAGACCTAGTTTATCTAGATTACAAGGGTCTTTTCTAATAGCCACGTACGCAATTAGTCAGATGAGAGAACACAAAGGTTGACAGAGAAACATTATTTCTATACTATACTGAAATGAAGATACTTGTTACAGAAACTAGAAGCTATAGATTTAAAACACAATTAATGAGACAATACAGATATATTTGATTTTTCTTCATCAATCCACCGTATTGTTTACATTCTAAACAACTAACATATAATAAATCAAATATTCATCATGTTTAAATTAGTTATCCGGTTATGAGTGTAGTAGTGTGAGATATGAGATAGGAAAAGGAAAACCCGTCTCTGGATGCAATCGCTGGCACTGAGTATCGATGCGAAAAGTCTCAGCCCTCCAGAAAACTTGGACAGATAAGAGAAATGGAAGAGGTAGCGACAGAATATGTTTTTGTTTCTTCAACCTAGCTATAGGTTGAGGTTCCTTCTTCTTGCTATGTGTGCGTGTATGGAGCAGTAGCATGTAAGCACCTATTAAGAGTATATCTCTGATAATATGATTATGTGTGGTGACTGCCGTGTAGGTAACTGGGGTCATCACCATAAGCTTAGTTCGTTGCTTCCTTTGGGGTGGCATCAGTATCCTGCCGCACAGTCAACCAAGGGTGGGTACACATTTGATTGTTACATATATTAGAAAAATTATAAGAATTATTATCATAACATAATGTAAGATTTGGTAAAGCCATTTTGAAATTCCGGCTCCCATCCATCCAAAACGGTCCCAATCAGCCGATTGGGTCATGTGTTCTTGCATATCTTGTAGCAACTTTACTTTCTGTTCAATGGGATTATAATTCTGAGATGTTAAAACAACACATTTCTTTAAATTGTTCACAACCGCTACCTGCTTTGAGTAATACTGTAGGTAGTCAATGGCTACTCTTTTGTGAATCATACCTTCTCTTACATCTCTGAGTTCCTCATTTATAAGGGCTATAGCCGTGCTAGTGACATTTATGGTTTTTGCTGATCCACAGGCTATGCTATTTATCACTCTTGTATTGTATAAACTCAGTCCTGGAACTCCAATAAGTGAAAAGGATAAAGCTGTGTATTGTCCTTGGCTGAGTAGGGACAAGTCTGATCAACAGTCAGAGTCTAGGGACCTTTTATCTTTAATGTGGGTGTCCAAAGTAGTTATATTTGCATGAGCGGCTACAAAAGTAAATCTTCCTAAATTAAAAATACCTGTGTGATTTGCTGGGTAATAAGAATACGCTATGTCTCCACATACTAGAAATAGGCCATGGGGCATATACATATCAATTCCAGGATGACTTATCCTTACCAGAGAAATACAGTTTGGGGTGACACCTAAGGATTCAAACTGTGGCTTACCTTCAATATTCCAACAGCTCTTTTCAAACATACTAGGTTGAATTTCCAACTTATACCTGGTAGTATGATATCGCCCGGTTTTATACTCTGGATTTGTGGTCCCCAATAATTCCATTTTAATATCTGCAAAGGAAGATAATCATGATTGTGAGAAGTTAACACAGACTTTATGCACTCCAAGACCAGATATGAGACACTGAAATACACAATGCAGATCTAAATATGTATGTTGATGGCAGTTGCCACCGGCAAAATGACTTAGGCATTCTGACATCAGGATATGCCATTGTGGACGATAAGCATGTCATCGAGGCACTCCCACTCCCACCACCTCACTCTGCACAGAAGGCAGAACTTATAGCACTGGGGAGAGCATGTTATTTGGCAAAAGACAAAATTGTTAACATTTATACAGACTCACAATATGCATTTGCCATTCTGCATGATTTTTCTGCTATTTGGAAACTCAGACACTTTCTAACATCAAATGGAACACCTATTTCACATGCAGATATAGTCGAGTATCTCATGGAAGTGGTATTGCTACCAAAAGAAATAGCTGTCATCAAATGCCAAGCTCACACTAGCCACACAGACCCGGTATCTTGAGGGAGCGCTTTTGCAGATGAAACGGCGAAAGCAGCAGCCTCAATGGCAATAGGCAACAGAAACTCCGTGCCGGAAATTCGGAGTCTCATCTCATTGCAAATGTTTACACCTGTGACGTTAGAAAAATTAACACAAATGTACCAATCTTGTTCTAAGCAGGAAACATCCTTGTGGAAGCTCAAAGGGTGCAATCCAGATTCCTCTGGCATCTGGAGGGATGCAACAGGAAGACCAGTAGCACCTAAAGCCCTTCTGCCAAGCCTGGCTGAGGCAGCCCATGGGCTTACTCATCTGGGAAAGGAAGGTTCGCCCCTGGTTTCTCATCCTATGCAGGTAAGAAAGCTCAGTCATGCCTTATCTGTCTAAGAAAGAACCCAGGTAAAATGGACCCAGCACCAATTGCACACATTCCGCATACCCAAGGACCTTTCCAGGCAATACAGATAGACTTCATCCAATTACCACCATGTTGAAATTCCAAATATGTACTGGTTTGTGTCGATATTTTCAGTGGTTGGCCCGAAGCTTACCCAGCGGTAGCCTGTACAGCAAATTTTACTACAAAGAAAATAGTGCAGGAGTTTGAATCCAGATATGGTATCCCAGAGATTATTGACTCAGACCAAGGCACACACTTCACAGGTAAGGTTTTTCAGGAGATGTGTAGAACCATGGGAAGAGAGTCCAAACTCCACTGCCCCTATAGACCTCAGGATGCTGGTCTCGTAGAGAGAACCAATGCCACCATTAAGAACAAGCTTTCCAAGGTCATAGAAGAGACAAACCTAAACTAGGTGGAGGCACTACCCATCGTATTACACAGCATTAGACTGACTCCCAGACCTCCTCTTAGTCTATCCCCTTATGAAATGTTATTTGGAAAACATCCTAACTTGATGATAGGTCCAGAGGAAAGTCATTCTACCCTACATAATCTAACCACAAAGTATGTCTTAGACTTGCATGAACAATTCAGACAAATACACAAAGGACTAATTCTCTCTAAGGGTACCAATCAAAGTGACATGAGATGCCATGATGTGAAACCAGGAGTATTTGTGATGGTTAGAAATTTCTTATGCTCTGGTTCATTTGTAGACCGGTGGGAGGGACCTTACCAAGTACTGCTGACCATGTCCACAGCAATTAAGGTTGCAGAGAAACCAACTTGGATACATGCGTCCCATTGCAAGAAGGTAACTGAAGATGAGAAAAACAAAGAGTCCCAGAAAAGACCACCAGAGGAAGAAGCTGCAGAAATGTTGAACTTGCAGACTCTGTTTGGAGAACTACAGTAACAATAAACCAGAACTATACAAAATGGCTTGGTTTGGTAAGATGTATGATGAGAATGATGTGGGACAGTCAGTGTTACTAAACCCCAACCAGGTGAAGAAAAGATCCAGAAGGGCCTTCGAAATCGGAGTATCGGTTATAAGTTTGGGCATAATCATATGGATGGGGGGATTATTAACTTACTACTTATTGACTAAGATGGCTGGGGATCCAGGGCAAAGTCAATCTGATGATGTGCATGAGGTGGCTTCTCCAGAAGGTATGTCTCTGATGACCTTTGAGGAAGTAATACGCTCCTTCCCTAGTTATGTACCTCTTATCACACCCCTAGACACCAAAATTGAGAGAGAAAAGAGGGAAGCCAAAGAAGAATATCCCAATAGATGTCAGCAATTACCCCCTATAGCCAGATGTATTTGTAAGTATTGCGGACGGAACCCCGAACAAAGATATATAGATTGGTGTCATGATGATCCATTGCTTTATGGAGGTGCACGTACCGTTAGAGCCCCCCTACAACAGAGTGAATGTCACAAAATGGTAAATGTGTACAGATGTATATGCACCCACTGTGGTAAAATCTCTCAGAATGATTGCATAATATGGTGTTATGAAGTTGAGGAAAGAAATCAGACACACAACTCTGACACGCATCATACACTTCACGATCAGGAATGGCAATCTGAAGAAGCCAGAGAGAAGGGTAGGGTGAGAGTTCTAAGCAAAATGAAAATCATTATATAGACCCCGTAGAAAAGGCAAGAGCATATGAGCGAAATACCTTTGTAGAATTGGCCACTACTGCAGCTCATAGCAATACTTTCTGTGTAATACCGCCCAAGCATGTAGGAGAGGCTTATAAGACATGCTTCATATGCATCTCTATAACCATAGACGAAATGCAGAAAATAGAATTGCTACTAGGAGAAAATATCACTACTCAGTTTTCTTGGTCCCATTCTGGGATGAAGATCCACCCCCAGCAGCATCATCAGGCCTTGTGCTCATGGATTCTTCTGAGGAATCCTGGACAGGGGGAGAGTCATTTAACCTTAGCAAACTGGATGCAAGAAGACTACTTCCAATCAAGAGGATATTGATGATAAAAGTGTTGGCGGTGGAGATTGCATGTGCTGGGATCTAGCTGAGAGATGGGAGATAGCTGATGCTGGACTGCATAGTATAATTTTAGCAAATTTTTCAGATTTTGACAAAAACGTTTTATAAACTTTCTGCAAATGATGTAAAAGAGAGAAGGTTTTTAGATGGTTAATGGCCCTACCTCTACTAACATTGGCTTTACATATAGTACAGATGGCTTGACAATTGTTGTCAGGAGTTGGGTAAAAATAATTAGACACATGATTTTTTTGGTCTTATGCACAGGCAGGCATGACAATAGCCTTCTTCTTATCATGGGCAAGAACTGCTACCACTGGTGCCTGACTTACACGAACAATATCTCATTATCAATATCCTCATTAACAGCATCAGCTACATGTGCTGAGTGGCATTTTGGCAATTTGGTGTTTTCGGCAAAAACTTTCCCTGTATTAGGAAATATTGTTTTGATTTCAGGTGCCCTTTCTTAAACCCTCTATGCCCTTGAGCACCGGCTTTACTAGATGTTGATGTACTAATGTGATATATCACGTTAATCATGACTGTCAGCCAGAGGTGTATCTACACCTCTGGCACTCACCAGGGGCACCAGCTGAGGAGGGGCACCACCCAACGATGCCACGCGTGGCCAGGGAATAGATACACTTCATACAGGCAGCCAACACCTTTGTTCCCCCTTCCACTGCTAGTTCCTAACCCGCCCTATCAACAACCATGGCAGGCAGAAGCGGGAGCCACTATAAGGCGCAGGGGTTCAGGGCAGCACCATATTGCAATGACGAAGATGCTGCAAAAACTACAGCTCCCAGCAGCCCTTGATGCCGGAGCAAACAGAAGCAAGGGCTGCGGGGAGCACTAGTTTAAGCAGGGTTTCTTTATTGTAATGCGGTGCAGTGCCGGACCCCAGCACCTTACAGTGGCTGGGGAGGGTGAGGAACTGGCATGGGAAGGGGGAACAGTAACATGGCATTAATCTATGCTCACTCATATTTAACTTGTTGTCACTCTGTATCAAGTTAAATCTGAGTGAGCATAGATTAATGCCATGTTACTCCCGTGGCCGTAATTTAAAAGATATTTTAGTAAAAACTGATACTACTAGACTGACATTAAGAAAAACAACATTTTTGAGTAACACACGAGTGGGATGTTTCAAATGCACATGTACCACGTGCCAATTTTTATTAACGGGCGATTCATTTAAACATCCTTATACTGGCAAGCAGAGCCGGCCTTAGCTATAGGCAGGCTAGGCATTTGCCTAGGGCATCCAAGCATGTCTGGGGGCATCCAAGCATGTCCCTGCAGTATCTCATGCTGGGAAGGACAGTCTGCAAACTAACTGTTACTTTCCAAATGTATTCATTCAGTACTTGTATACACTGCTGTTCACATTTGTCAAATAAAATGCACACTCTCCCTTAAAGTTCTTTAAACTCCCTCCGACATGCTTGAATGCCCCTGACTTGTGAGACCTCAGACAGACAGCAGAAGCCTGGTAACTGCAATTCCTGGACCTGTGACATTTTCACTGACTATATAAGGTTATTATTACTGGATAGATCCTTATGATACCACATGTGTATTTGGAAGACTGCTTCACATAAATCTGACATCACCTAAACTGCTTGTGCACATGGGGGAGGGGGACCCTGCTATCCTGTGTGTGTCCCTTATCCCTGTGCAAACCCCAGGTGTCTGCAGGGACATACCATGGGCAGTGTTCTCCTCACACTTTATTTCCTAGTCAGTCCATGCCGTAAAATTCCCCTGCCAGGATGGCATACCCTGTGAGGTCACATCAGTATGGGTGCCCCTTTAACGGGTGCGAGTGCAAGCACGCACTCACCCTGCCACCCAATCTCACAAAACGCAGTCGTGGATCCAGGGAGCTGCATGGGCGCACACACTGACTGCAAGCACACCAGCAAGCAAAAGTACTAGCATTACTAATGTGGGGCATATGTGTCAGGTGCATCACTGTGTGGAATTATGTGTATTATGGGCATTACTAATGTGGGGTTATATGTGTCAGGTGCATCACTGTGTGGAATTATGTGTATTATGGGTATTGCTAATGTGGGGTTATATGTGTCAGGTGCATCACTGTGTGGAATTATGTGTATTATGGGCATTACTAATGTGGGGCATATGTGTCAGGTGCATCACTGTGTGGAATTATGTGTATTATGGGCATTACTAATGTGGGGTTATATGTGTCAGGTGCATCACTGTGTGGAATTATGTGTATTATGGGTATTGCTAATGTGGGGCATATGTGTCAGGTGCATCACTGTGTGGAATTATGTGTATTATGGGCATTACTAATGTGGGGTTATATGTGTCAGGTGCATCACTGTGTGGAATTATGTGTATTATGGGCATTACTAATGTGGGGTTATATGTGTCAGGTGCATCACTGTGTGGAATTATGTGTATTATGGGTATTGCTAATGTGGGGCATATGTGTCAGGTGCATCACTGTGTGGAATTATGTGTATTATGGGCATTACTAATGTGGGGTTATATGTGTCAGGTGCATCACTGTGTGGAATTATGTGTATTATGGGCATTACTAATGTTAGGGCCGTAACTACGTGTGTGCCAAGAGGGCTTGGCACACAGCGCAGTTGCCCTGAGGGCGCAACGGCCAGCGGCATGTAATGAGTCAAATTGACTCATTACATGCCGCCTCTGCTGTGTGCGCCGCCGCCGCGCTGTGGAGGGGAAGACAGAAGCGCCGAGCAGCGGAGAGAAGGAGGAGGAGGGAGGGGGAGCAGGGAGCCGCAGCAGCGCTATTTGATTGGTAGTAAGCGCAGCTGCAGCATCCCCCTCTCCTTCTGTATTGGCTGCCCGGCGCTGCTATGGATGCTGGGATGCGGTTCCTTCATCCCAGCATCCACAGCAGCGCCAGGCAGCCAATACAGAAGAAGAGGGGGATGCTGCAGCGGCGCTTACTACCAATCAAATAGCGCTGCTGCGGCTCCCTGCTCCCCCTCCCTCCTCTTCCTTCTCATCTCACTGCCTGCACCGAGGGAGCTGCCAGCACGAGGAGCCTGTCAGGTAAGTATCTCTCTCTCTCTCTCTTTTAGGGGGACACCGTCTGCCATAATGTGTAAAAAGGGGTCCTGACTGCCGCATTGTGTAAAAAGGGGTCCTGGCTGCCGCATTGTGTAAAAAGGGGGACTGGCTGCCGCAATGTGTAAAAAGGGGTCCTGGCTGCCGCATTGTGTAAAAAGGGGTCCTGGCTGCCGCATTGTGTAAAAAGGGGGACTGGCTGCCGCATTGTGTAAAAAGGGGGACTGTCTTCCGCAATGTGTAAAAAGGGGGACTGGCTGCTGCAATGTGTAAAAAGGGGGACTGGCTGCCGCAATGTGTAAAAAGGGGGACTGTCTGCCGTAATGTGTAAAAAGGGGGCCTGGCTGCCGCAATGTGTAAAAAGGGGGACTGGCTCCCGTAATGTGTAAAAAGGGGGACTGGCTGCCGCATTGTGTAAAAAGGGGGACTGTCTGCCACAATGTGTAAAAAGGGGGACTGGCTGCTGCAATGTGTAAAAAGGGGGACTGGCTGCCGCAATGTGTAAAAAGGGGGACTGTCTGATGTAATGTGTAAAAAGGGGGCCTGGCTGCCGCAATGTGTAAAAAGGGGGACTGGCTCCCGTAATGTGTAAAAAGGGGGCCTGGCTGCCGCAATGTGTATAAAGGGGGACACCGTCTGCCGTAATGTGTATAAACGGGGACGCTGTCTGCTGTAATGTGTAAAAAGGGGGACTGTCTGCTGTAATGTGTCAAAAGGGGGACGCTGTCTGCTGTAATGTATAAAAGGGGCTCTACCTGGTGTAGTGGCGCTACTGTGCAGCGTAATTTGAATAATGTAGACTACTGTGCACCGTAGTATGAATTGCTATTATTTTGTGGCCACGTCCCTTCCCCATGAAGCCACATTCCTCTAAATTTTTCGCTCGCCTATGGCGCGCACTGCCCCTGTCTTACATGGGGGGGGGGGGGGGGCGCCACTGTCGTTTCTTGCACACAGCGCTAAAATGCCTAGTTACGGCACTGACTAATGTGGGGTTATGTGTCAGGTGCATCACTGTGTGGAATTATTGTTATTATGGGCATTACTAATGTGGGGTTATATGTGTAAGGTGCATCACTGTGTGGAATTATGTGTATTATGGGCATTACTGATGTGGGGTTATATGTGTCAGGTGCATCACTGTGTGGAATTATTGTTATTATGGGCATTACTAATGTGGGGTTATATGTGTCAGGTGCATCACTGTGTGGAATTATGTGTATTATGGGCATCACTGTGTGCCATTATGCAGGGTTGAACTGGCCAACAGGGTACCCCCCCCCCCCCCCCACCCCCACCTTCAGTGGTCCCCACTGCCTAAGTGTTTCTGGGTCAGATGCAGAACTAGCGGCAGTGCTAGGGGGCACCAGACAAAATTTTGCCTAGGGCATCAAATTGGCTAGGGCCGGCTCTGCTGGCAAGATATATGAAATACAGCATTACTTTACTTGTAATTCTACTTTCGTAGTGTACAAGTTAATATGTCCTTGTGGGCTTTGCTATATTGGCAAAACTGAGACAAAATTTAAAGAGCGCATGGGCAATCACAGGGCGGCCATACGGGCAGCGCTAGCTTCTGGGGTTAGCGGCCAACCGGTTGCACGTCACTTTGTAGAAGCCCGTCACCCTCTATCCAGCCTTGGCTATAGGATGATTGACAGTGCCGTAACTAGACATTTTAGCGCCCCCACCTCCACACACATTTAAAACAGGGCCAGTGCGCGCCGTAGGCGCGCAGCAAAAATGTAGGGGGGGTGTCTTTGTGGGAAAGGGGCGTGACCACAAAATAATACCAAATTATATTACGCTGCACAGTAGTCTTCATTATTCAAATTATGCCGAACAGTAGTGCCACTTACACACACATTACAGTAGGCAGAGCTCCCTTTTACACCTTACGGCAGGCACAGCTCCCTTTTACACCTTACGGCAGACAGAGCACCCTTTTACACCTTACGGCAGGCAGAGTCACCATTTACACCTTACGGCAGGCAGAGTCCCCTGTCAATCAATACAGCAGGCAGAGTCCCTTTCACACATTATGGCAGGCAGAGTCCCCTGTCACACATTGAGGCAGGCAGAGTCCCCTGTCACACATTATGGCAGGCAGAGTCCCCTGTCACACATTATGGCAGGCAGAGTCCCCTGTCACACATTATGGCAGGCAGAGTCACCATTTACAGAGTCCCCCGTCCTCCGCTGAAATATTCTGTGATTGCCCCTGTGCCTGCCCACCTTCCCCCATCCCCTCCTCTGTCATGCTATGCTGACTTTACCTTATGGCCTGTACCAGTGGCGCAAGTTTAATCTAGATGCCCGGAGGCGGAATAGACGATGGTGTGCTCCCCCCCTCAAAGTTCACACACAGCCACATAGGCACACACACAGTCACACATACACACACACACACACACACACACACAGTCACATATGCACACACACAGTCACATATGCAACACACAGTCACATATGCGCACACACACGCAGCCACATATACACAGACGGGTACATATACACACACATACATAGCGAAATATGCGCACACACAGTCACATATACACACAGTCAAATATACACAGACAGCCACATACACTATACACACATAGTTATAGACAGCCACAGTATATACAGTCACATAAGCACAGCCAGCCACATGTACACCACAGCACATATACATCGACAACCACATATGCTCCCACACACAGTCACACATACACACACAGCCATACAATGTTAAACAAGTAATACACTACTCTCCCCACCACATCGTTACTGACTCCTCACTGCACCCTGCTGAGCGGCGCCTGCTGCTCTCCCGCCCACGGCCCACCTGCATAGTGACAGCTGTATCCCTCTGCTCTGCACGCCTGCACACACTGTGGACGGCTTCTCAGGCAGCGGGCGGACAAGGTCCGGTGGGCGGCGGGCGGTCGGGGGGGAAGATGAGATGCCCTTCCTCGCAGCTTTCTGCAGCTGCACAGTACTCCAAGCTCCAAGTCCAGCTTAGGGAGGAGCGGAGGCGGAGCTGACATTCTGACAGTGGCACCGGCGCTGCCGCTGTCGAGTATACATTATGATGGAGGCTAGTTGCGCCCCAGGTCATCGTGCGCTGTGTGCAAGGCACACAGCGCACATACCTAGTTACGGCCCTGATGATTGGTACCATCCCATTAAATAGACAGGGAGGAGATCGCTCTGTACAGTTACTAAAATTGGAAGCACGGTGGATACGCCGTTTGAATGTCATATATCCTAAAGGGTTAAATGATAACATAGCTTATGCAGCTTTACGTTAGTACTATATAGCCATCTTTTTGGTTTGGATCTAACATTAGTGATCAGAGAGCAATTATATTTAGTTGAACTGTAATCACTATTACATATTTATGTATCCCTTTTGTGGAAGTCATACTGTGGAAATTATGTATCCATCCATACATGTGTAAATATTTGTTATTATGTAGGTTCTTGTTTTCATGTTTTTAGCACGATATGTGGTGGTGATTCACTAGAGGGTGCACGGTCTCAATTAGATGACGTCACCTTGCAGCGCGGCGGCAGGGAGGGTGAGCAGTCCCAGCGCTGACGCCAGCATTCACAAGTGGTGCACGCTTATACAAGGTATGACCGTTCTCTATTGTACTATCTTGATGACAATATTGATAATATTGAAACGTTGATAACTATTCCGCAGACTTGAGTGTCATTTTTAGCAGCCTGAGTACTGCACCTCTGCATGCCGTATATATATATATATATATATATATATACACACACACACACACACATACATACAGTGCTCGAAGTTGGCTAGTATACACTGTTATGGCATACCGGCACTTTAAGCACTGACTGAAGACCCCCGCCGCCACATAATTTCAAATCCGGCGCTATTCATGAGCCAATCAGAGCTCTCGAACCAGTAGCCAATCAGCAGCGACCGCTCAGATTTGAAATAGTGGCTGTCATAGCCGTACGAAGGCCACTGCTGACCACAGTCTCCTCTACACTGCCCCCCACAGCCTCCTCCTCGGCACCCCCGCCGCCCACAGCCTGCTCCTCCGCACCGATGCCACATCCTCCTCCTTCACTCCGCCGCCGCCCACAGCCTCCTCCTCCACACCGATGCCCACAGCCTACATATGGGCTGCAGCGCCCCCCCTTCCCCCTACCCCCCCAGTAAAATACACCACCCCAATCAGTGTCAGTGGAGCCAGTGTGACTGCACTGGCTTCACTGTGACTGGCAGTTACTTCCTATTAGAAGTCCTACCTGTCAGTCACAGACAGTACAGGCAGTCCCATTGGAAGATGTTTCCTCCCTCTGGAACTGCCAGACCAGGCTGCGATTAGCAGAGAGCTGGCTTCCTGTAGGAAGCCACTCCCTGCCTCATCAGCCCTAGCTAGATTCTATGGGCAGCAGCCAATGCAGTCCATAGAGGTCAGTGAATTGCACATGCTCAGTCCGGCTGCTGCTGGTGCACATGCACTGGTCCCAACACCTGCCAGATCTATTGCACAGGTGCCGGGACCCGACTGACTGGCTGACTGTCTCCTTTCCTCCTCTCCAGGGCAGGCACAGGTAGCGTCAGTCCCCCTACCACAGTCAGGTAGAAGACGCCGCTGGTTTTGGAAACAACTTTTGCAAATGGAGGAGAGAGGTTTCCAGTGCTGAGCAATAGTGGTCAAAGTAAGACGAGTTCTTAATATCCCAAACTTTCAGGGTATCAAGAACAGCTGCAGGGGACAATAAAGATTGAGGGTGGAATTGTCGGGGATAACAAAGAATGCCAGGGAGAGGGAAAACTTGAAGAAGAGCATGTTCCAAATCTACCCAAGGCTTAGAATAAGGGGAATGATATCTGCCACATAGTTGGGAGAGTAGAACGACCTTGTGAAACCTATTCAAATCAGGAAGGGTGAGACCTCATTGAGATTTGGAATGAATCATATGAGTGTAGGCCATTCTGGGGTCTTGATATTCCACACATATGAAAGCATCAATCGTCTCATCTGACATAATAATTTTCAAGGAATTGGATTGGGGATAGCACAAAATAAATACATCAACTTCGGCAACAACATAATTTTAAATGCCACCATTCGGTCCAACCAAGAGACCTCATGATTCATCTAGGCAGTCGCCAAAGCAGTCAACTGAGTCATCAAAGGAACATAGTTTACATTGTGAACATTCTGATTAGTAGAATGAATGGGGATTCCCAAGTATATCAATTAAGAATTGTCAAAGTCGAAAAATATTGCAGTACACACATCACGTACAAACTACACACAGATGGCCTCCCTGCGTGCACTTGTTCTGTCGTGCGTGCGCATATCCACAATTTGCGTATGGTCGCTCCCGTGGTCCTGCGCATTAGCGCGTGGTATGAGTATTTACGGTAGAGTTTGTGAACGCACGGAAGGCTATCAAAACACATTACATATTTAATCCAAATAGTGCACAATGTACACATAGTATCCCTGCACCACATCAGAAAGTAACAGTTTAAATGGCAACAGAACAAAGGGACTCACCTTTACAGAATAGGAGGGGACAGAACAAGGTCATAAGGTGGTGTTTGGTATCCAGCTGAAGGGTATTTTAAGGGTAACATTCCGGTGTTGGTTTGAGAAAGATTGCATGTTCCTGCGGATAGTTATGTGCAGGAGCAGAATATAGATATAAACTGTATTTACTGTACATTATGTATGCGGCGGGAATCCAGAGGAGACCACCCACAAGAGCAGTTGGGAAAGACATTGCCTACCTATTCAAACCGACCTATGACCTCTCCTGTACTGTAAATGTGCATTCCTGTGTCCAATGGACAAAGAGATTACAGTATCTATTGTATTGCTTTTTGGAAGAATTGTATAAAGAGAGCTGCTGCAGGCCTGGTCTGACACAAGACTCACAAAGTTATCTATCAGATGACCGAGGACCGGGCCGGGAAGCGCAAGCGAATCTACTAATGTAGGTACCATTGAATGTAGCCATTTACTCTGTTATATTATATTGTATTGTTTGTATTGTAACCCCCCTTTTAGCAATAATCCACTGTGGTGTCGGAACCCAGCGGTAAAATCACAATTGGTGTTGTGTCTTCATTGCCCTGCTAAGGTTTAAAGCGTATTTTCATTGCATTGCATTGCATAACTGTTCAGGGTTTGTGGTGTATCTCTGGGTGTGTACGCGCTGTGAGTACTTTGTACCGTCAGCGCGGCGTTTGTACGTGAAGTCCGTACGCAGTACGGGTCTTTGTACGCTAATAGTGTACAAAGGGGGTAATTCCAAGTTGATCGCAGCAGGATTTTTGTTAGCAATTGGGCAAAACCATATGCACTGCAGGGGAGGCAGATATAACATGTGCAGAGAGAGATAGATTTGGGTGTGGTGTGTTCAATTTGCAATCTAATTTGCAGTGTAAAAATAAAGCAGCCAGTATTTACCCTGCACAGAAACAAAATAACCACCCAAATCTAACTCTTTCTGCACATGTTATATCTGCCTCCCCTGCAGTGCACATGGTTTTGCCCAATTGCTAAAAAAAATCCTGCTGCGATCAACTTGGAATTACCCCCAAAGTGCGCAGAGTGTGTGTTAAGTACAGCGGCCGCAGCGGCTCCATGGTAAAGTGTATTTAAGGTGTGTTTAAGGTATAGCTTTCTTTCCTAAGGATATTTCAGCATTATCAATTGGGGGTTTTCCGGTTTTCCACATACTTACTACCTAACAGGTCACAGTGGACTCAATCTATCAGCAAAAGGGTGGACAGAAAGTATCCTATGTATCCTTTTCTTGGTCGATGGATGCTGAAAACCCTGCTTGATTGCTGATTAGATGGCGTCTGCTCTGTATGGTTTGTAGAGATGCTGGTAAGGTAAACAGGAAAAAAGCTATTTAAAATCTGTGAATTTCTTTTTGGCGCCAAAACCGTACACAGCACCCATACTCTTTTGCATACTCTCTCACATTGTTGCCATAACATTCAGATTGCTAGATTCATTTAGACTTGTGTGAAACCGGAGATATTTGTTGCTATATTGTTAAAAAAAAAAAAAAAAAAATATTTAAGGACGTAAGCGTAAAGCACAAACACAGTCTGGCCTAGTTGTAAAGGTTTATACAGAAAGAAACTGTGTTGTGTTTAGTGGGCAATAGTAGTTTTATTGCTCACATTTATAGAAGTTGTGTGATCTGTTTTATTGCGCACGCACATTGGTATACGTTGTACGGAATGTGAGGACAGCGTACAAAAACGTGCATGTTTAGCGCAAGGCCGCACACGTGGCATAGAGGTACGCACGGTTGCGTAATTACGCAAGCTTGCGTAGGGTTGTGCGCGCATAATAAAACCACACGATAGGTTCGTTTAGTTTAAAGGTGGGACAGTAGCCACGCTACAATAGCACCAAACCACCCGATTTCTAAAGAAATTTAGTATAAAAACAAAATTTAGTATAAATAAAAAAAATTTAAATTGCCTCTGGGGGTTAAGCTGCCAACTTGAATGAATCCTAATTTTCTGTACAGAAAAATAAAGTGTATTTGAGTGAGCGAATGCAGGAGTGAGTGGATACTGAACCCAAGAACTGAAGTGGTCTAGGTGGTCTAAGCTAGGTGGTCTAGGTGGACACACTGGGATAGTAGAGGCCCGGTGGCGTAGGGTTCGCAACCCTGCGTTATTAACTAGGTGGTCTTAGTGGACTGAGTGGTATCCCATACAACTCTTAGTGGTCTGAAGTGGTCTAGGCTAGGTGGTCTACAGCAATCGTAGGACATATAGATAACTAGTATCTATAGGCTGTGCTATTGCATCACATGTCCGTTTGTTCTGCACAGCGCAACGTGATATTATTGTGTCATATGCGCTGTGGAAGAGCATACGCAGACGTGATTGTATATACAAAGGGGTTTTTCTTTGATAACTTCGGGAAATCTCCCTGGTGGGCTTCACTGGAAAGGGTGAAAGATAGTTATCTAATTTCTCTGTTTTTCACCCTACAAACAATTCCAGTTGAAAGATACCGAAAAGGAAATTTTCACTGCCTCTCTCAGGAAAATATTCCAAACAGAACTTCCACCGAAAGAAATTACGGTGTAAGGTCTGATAGGAGCCCTAAGTTGGGTACATTGCGATCCGCTACCAACAGTGTATTGTTGTACTGGCCAGCGTGGGCGAGAGCGATTGGAAGGCGCTCAGGTATACTTCCACCGTCTACTTATATTGAGTATTTTGGTGTTTGTGAGAATTTTGTAAAATTATTGGAAGAGACCCACAAATATGGGAGCCAGTTGCTCAAGTAAGAGACGTTTAGACAGAGTTCAGGTAGAATTGTGTCCAAAAGGCTCAGCAAGTTTTATCATGTGTGAAAAATATGGTTCACACACAGAAGTTTTATGCAATGAGTGGGTATGTATGACTAACAATGATAGGGAACCATTCCCTAGGGTGGGCAGCTTTGAACCAGAGGTACTGCAGAATGTAAGCAGTAGAATATGTCTTCTTAAATCCAGAAAACAAAGGATTAGACATAATGATTGTTTAAAATGATGGCAACAGGAGGGGGATATGCAAAGAGAACAAATTCGCAAAACAGGTTCAAAACCTAGCGGGAATGAGAACACAAACACACCAGTGTCGACACAGGTCGAAGGGGAAGAGATGGCTACAGTCAATGGTATATCCGTAAATGATAGTAGTATGCAAAAACAATGTATTAACCCTAATTTTTGCAAGATGTATCCTGTTTTGAAGTCTTTTCAAGGTTATAGGTCACAGGAAGATGAAGGATCCAGCCAAAATCCAGCTCTCCTCCAAGCAGTCACTTTGCAGGACACTCAGGTGGGGCCTGTCCAACCAGGTAGAGCAGTAACAATATTCCCCAATGAAAGAACTAGTGAGGTCACAGCTACCGGTAAGTGTGAGACAGTTCATTGCACAGAGACAACAACACCTCACAGTAAACAGATTAGGAACGGAATGGTAGAATTACACCCTATCTTGGAAATAGTAACTCCCGATGGGGGAACCGATAGTCAGGGAGTAATCCTCACCAGGAATAATGCAATGTATTGCCCGTGGCCCAGAGATGAGCTGCGATCAATCATTTCAGAATTCCCCGACCCTCGGAAGCATTTAGCCAGATGTCACAAATGTTATCAGACATCTGGGTAATGCGTATGAACCGACAAACACACACTGGCAGATAGTTTTGAAAGCGTGCCTACCCCCTAATATTGACACCCAAAAATGTATCACTGATTGTAGATTAGAGTCGGATAGTCTTATGACTGACAGAAACAATCAGGAAAATATAGAACAAATTAATAGGCAACTAGAGCTGTGTTTCCCCATTGAGTGGAGAAGAATTGTCTCCATAAAACAGAGGGAAAATGAAATGACATCTGAATATTTCCATCGGGCCCTGCAAAGAGTGGATAGATACATTGGGGTATCAGATACAGGGAATGATGCGAATTATAGGGAAGTGGCTGTTTCTGTGCTAATGGACGGACTCAATAAGACAGTAAGGGACAGGGTACAAACATTTTTGCCTGATTGGAGAGGGGCCACAGTAGCTTGCCTTAGAGAGTGTGCGATTGAACACCATAAGAATATTGCTAGGCATAGAGAACTGCAGGAGGAGAGGCTGAGGATTGAAAGAATACAGGCTCTTACACCAAAGTCTCATCAACCTAAACCCCAAAACACGGATAGTAAGAAAGGACCTAGGATATGTTACACTTGTAGGAAGGAAGGGCATGTTGCCAGAGATTGTAGGAGTAGTAGAACACATAGCCAATATAGACTCCTAGACAGAGAAAACAAGCCACATTATTAAACACATAGACGGGATCAAGGGACATATAGTAAGGAATCATGAGCCATACAGAGAACACAGATTCGGTTAATGGGAAGAACAGAATAATTGCAACTTTACCCTTTTGACAGAACTTGCTGGGGTTAGGAGGAGGTCTCTAAACTTTTGCTTCTCTCTCTAGCAGAAGTGACCTCTAAGTAACGTAACAGGAGTTTTCTTAGAGATGGTATACATATAGAGTGCTCCCACCCAGGAAGCACAAAATATGTTGGATACCCACGAAGACCAATGTTGCATTTCACTGTTCTAGATGCATGTCCATCACAGGTAGAGGAAATTATCTCAAAGATACCGGGTTTCCTATGAACTTAGAATGGACAGAACACTGGATTGATGGCTGGGATAGTCCCAGTAGAGATATAACACACATAGAATTTATTTTAGGGGAGCAGACCGAGTAGAGAATCATTCCCCCGTAGTGCCCAATCCAGATGTCAAATTGTGTAAAATATTCTTTGCCTCTACAAACTTATCTGTTACTAAACTCTATGTGATTTGTCTTCAAAGTTTCCTCTTCATCTCTTACATTCACTGACAGGATTATAGTTCAAACGCCACATGCCTACTCGGTCTTTCAGAGCTCTGCCCAAATCCAGCATATCTCACCAGCATAGGGACACCAGTATTTACGCAGTGTGCCTGGTCATGCACAAAGGGTGGAGAATGAGAATACTGGTGAAGGGAGACTGTGCATAGACACCGATATGCATGATGGTGTGACAGCCTGATGGTGAACGCAAATCTGACAAATTATCTTTTTAATATTTCCCCTCTCTTTTCACTTTCCACAGACGGTTTACTTCACACAACTGATAATACACAACAGTTAAACACATCGAAATGCAAGATTTGTGTTCATTACAGGAAAGGGCAGTCTGGAGGTCAAAGGGATATGGCCAGGAATCCTCAGGACTGTGGACAGGTGGACAAGGTAAGCCAGTAGCCCCCAGAGAATATCTTCCAAGCTTAGCTGAGGCGGCACACAGTCTGACTCATCTGGGTAAAGAGGCTATGTGTAAGCTGGTGAGAGCCTACTGGTGTGCGCCAGGATTCTCTTCTCATGCAGGTAAGAGAGCAATGACATGTTTTACTTGCTTGAGGAAGAATATTGGAAAGTTAATACCAACAGAGCCATCCCATATCCCTCCGACAGACGGTCCTTTTCAGGTAATACAAATCGATTTCATACAGTTACCACCCTGTAGGAATTTAAAATATGTGTTAGTTTGTATTGACGTATTTTCAAATGGGGTAGAAGCGTTCCCTGCTGCCACAAATACTGCTATGTTCACTGCAAAGAAAATTGTGCAGGTATTTGTGTGTAGATATGGTATCCCTAGAATAATTGAAAGTGTGAAGTCTTTCAGGTCATGAGCAAACTGATGGGAATTAATAGCAAGCTGCATACTCCGTACCGTCCACAGGCGAGTGCAAAAGTGGAGAGAGTGAATGGCATTATTAAGAACAAGCTGAGCAAATTAATGGTTGAAACTGGATTGTCGTGGCCAGAAGCTTTGCCACTAGTGTTGTACAGCATTAGAACCACTCCCAGGTCTCCCCTTAACCTATCACCCTTTGAAATCCTTTTTAGTCGACAACCTCATGTAATGATAGACCCCCCAGGATGATTTGAAATGTAATAATGAAGTGACTGTGAAATATTTGGTTGGGATGAGCAAGCAACTAAGAAATCAACAGAGAAATTTAAAGCTGGTGATTCCTGACCTACCGAACAGTAATTGTCATGACATTGAACCTGGGAATTATGTGATGTTTCGAAATTTCTTATGCTCAGGTTGCCTCATAGACAGGTGGGAAGGACCATATCAAGTCTTGTTAACCAGCACAACAGCATTGAAGGTCACCTAAAGAGAGACGTGGATCCACTCGTCCCACTGCAAGGAGGTCGCTGACCCGGAGAGAACTCGTGCAGTTTCATCAAGTTTTTGTGGTTTGGTAACTGTGTGTTCAAAGAGCAAAGTGAACTGTGTGTCCAAAGAGCAAAGCAAAGAGACACTAGAGTATTTGTTCCGGGAAAGTTGAGAGGCAGGACTGTTGAAGGGCATCTGAGCACAGAGAGTAACAAGAGCTAGAACGGTTGTCGTACCACTTTCTTTTTTCACCTCCCCCTACATTTTTCCTTTCTTTTCTCCTTCTTATTTTCCTCCTTTCCCCTAACGAAATGGATCGATCACAAGAGACTGCGTTTCGGGTTCTGTTAGTAATTCTGGTTTTGATAAGGACAGTTTGTTTTGATGAGGGTCCCAGAGAGGTCGAGCAGGGATCTGGAATGGGTTCTGATGGCAAGTATGAATTTGTAGGCTCTCAGGATCAGCACATAATTTTGGTAAAGGCTGGCATCAGTAAGCGCTCTGGTAGTCAAGGAGCTCGGAGGCACTGAGGGGTTATTGTCTGATGAATATTGCATTTGTAGGAATTGTGAGAATATAGTTGAGGATGGGTGCATCCAGAGATGTCAGTCCAACCTTAATATTGACATGGACCGTCATCCGTTGAGTGATTACCACTCACTAGTGGGTAAGGTCTTAAACCAGACAGAATGTTGGGTGTGCTCACAGGTACCTCAAGGTCAGAGCAAGTCAGTATTAGTACCATACCCTTTAGCAATAGATGAGGTACTCGAATTACGGGGTGGGAGACCGGTGGACAAGAAATTCAATATCTCTAGGCCCCCTAGTTTGAAGCTCCACCAGTATCATGTAGACAGATCCTTATTATGTTTCAATATTTCCAATTACCGAAAACCGGGAAATTGGGAAGTGACGTGGAATAACCAGACAATGACCTTTTCACACAGAGCTGATAGGATACCCATAGACTCTGAACTTGTACGCCAAAAAGCCAACAGTGGGAGGTATTTTCGGTATAGGTATACTCGTGGAAGCAAGACCATGTGGGTTGGAAAAGTATCGCCAGGGTACTGTGCTCATATCATCCAGCCAGATACTTGTACTGAGCAGATGGGAGAACTACGGATTGGTTTCTTCACTTGGAAAGTTTGTAATATGGTGATGTTATATTTTGTCCCCTATGTTCTCCCAGATGATGCCTATTTCATATGTGGGAGGAAGGCATACAAGTGGCTTGCCCCGAGCTCAGAGGGATTGTGTTATATTGGGAGAGTACTGCCAGAGGTCATGACCATAACCCATGATAAGATGAAAGACGTTCACCGCAGTGCTCAGGCTCCTTATACTCATACTCACTATGAACACATCATCAAGAGACACCTCATAGATAGGACAGAGCATGCAGCCTCTCATTTGATCCACGAATCCACCGGGATTCAATTCCTACTCGCATTAGACATCACCCGTACTGCCAGAGGATTTATAAATTATAGGTATATCCATGCGCTAGCGAACTTGATAGATAATATCACTGAGATGTATTACGACACCTTCAGGTATACGGGAAGGGAGTTACAAGCTTACAAGAAGGAACTGATTCAGCACAGGATGGTCCTAAATTATATCACAGCCATGACAGGTGGGTACTGTGTTACTCTGGCAACTGAAAATGGGGTGAAGTGCTGTATGTATATTACGAACAGTACTGATGACCCAACGGAGATTATCGATCAAAGGATGGACGATATCTTGCAGTTGAAGTGGGAGTTCAGGAGGAAACACAACCTTACCTTGGCGACTGTGAATAATGAACTGACCGGCTTGGTCTCATGGTTGAACCCACAAAATTGGTTTTCTGGTTTAGGAGAGTGGGCTCAAAATGTTATTATGAGTGTAGGGAAGTTTCTCCTTTGTATCCTGGGAGTCGTCATAATTATTGGTTCGATATTTAGGTGTGTTCGAATTCTGACGCGGCACAAGCACGGCACAAAGTTGATGAGTCTAAGGAGCGAGGGCGCTGTTATAGCAGCAGATTTAATTTATGACCCATCCATAGAGACAGTGTTATGATAAGGATTGCAAATGAATTTCATGGCCTGTTTCTTTCACCCGTTTTTCTTTTGTTTCCCCCCCTCTGCCCAGATACATCCATCCGGAAAAGACATCAGCCCTACCCAAAAATGTTTATGTGAATGTATTTTAGATATGTGTCTTATCTTCATCTCTGCAACCTCCAATTAATAGCACACATAGTCGACAGGTGATATTCACATATACTAGCACTCACTTATGTCTCCCCTCCGTGTATCATCAACTAAATGTGCACCCCATTTGTTGGAACAATCCGACAAGAGCTCGGTAGTGTTTGTTGGCCCATTTACAGACCCTTAGTACGGGATGAGAAGAATTTAATGTATACTTTGCAATACCTCGAAGTTTATTTAGAACATATACATGCCCCTCAGACATGGATTCATACATACATGCTTTTTACTATCCCACTAGGTCAAACATTTCCCACCTACAAATCTCTCCGATCATCAAAGCTTCTGTAGATATTGTATAGATATTTTTCTGTTTAGTGATTAGATATTGGCAGTTATTGGGGACTGCCAAAGGGTGGACTGTCGAAGTCGAAAAATATTGCAGTACACACATCGCGTACAAACTACACACAGATGGCCTCCCTGCGTGCACTTGTTCTGTCGTGCGTGCGCATATCCGCAATTTGCGTATGGTCGCTCCCACGGTCCTGCGCATTAGCACGTGGTATGAGTATTTATGGTAGAGTTTGTGAACGCACGGAAGGCTATCAAAACACATTACATATTTAATCCAAATAGTGCACAATGTACACATAGTATCCCTGCACCACATCAGAAAGTAACAACAGTTTAAATGGCAACAGAACAAAGGGATTCACCTTTACAGAATAGGAGGGGACAGAACAAGGTCATAAGGTGGTGTTTGGTATCCAGCTGAAGGGTATTTTAAGGGTAACATTCCGGTGTTGGTTTGAGAAAGATCGCATGTTCCTGCGGATAGTTATGAGCAGGAGCAGAATATAGATATAAACTGTATTTACTGTACATTATGTATGCGGCGGGAATCCAGAGGAGACCACCCACAAGAGCAATTGGGAAAGACATTGCCTACCTATTCAAACCGACCTATGACCTCTCCTGTACTGTAAATGTGCATTCCTGTGTCCAATGGACAAAGAGATTACAGTATCTATTGTATTGCTTTTTGGAAGAATTGTATAAAGAGAGCTGCTGCAGGCCTGGTCTGACACAAGACTCACAAAGTTATCTATCAGATGACCGAGGACCGGGCTGGGAAGCGCAAGCGAATCTACTCACGTAGGTACCATTGAATGTAGCCATATACTCTGTTATATTATATTGTATTGTTTGTATTGTAACCCCCCTTTTAGCAATAATCCACTGTGGTGTCGGAACCCAGCGGTAAAATCACAATTGGTGTCGTGTCTTCATTGCCCTGCTAAGGTTTAAAGCGTATTTTCATTGCATTGCATAACTGTTCAGGGTTTGTGGTGTATCTCTGGGTGTGTACGCGCTGTGAGTACTTTGTACCGTCAGCGCGGCATTTGTACACGAAGTCCGTACGCAGTACGGGACTTTGTACGCTAATAGCGTACAAAGTGCGCAGAGTGTGTGTAAAGTACAGCGGCCGCAGCGGCTCCATGGTAAAGTGTATTTAAGGTGTGTTTAAGGTATAGCTTTCTTTCCTAAGGATATTTCAGCATTATCAGAATCCTTCCAAGTGAAAGAAAAACATTTCTTTAAGGGCAGGAGGACTGTATGGGATATATTAATAGGAGGAGCATCAGATTTAGTGGCATTCAATTTATAGTACAAAGTAACACTATAGTTATCCAAGCCTGGAGAGAAAACAATGAGGTCTCCAGCAGGGCCGGTTCCGGGGCTTCTTGCGCCCCGGGCGGCATTAGGGGGCATGGCTTCATACAGGGGGCGTGGTCAGTTACGCCCCTTGTACTGTAGTAGGATGTGCGGTGCGCGATGACGTCATCGCGCACCGCACAGCAAAGGTCCTCTCCCTTCGTGGAGAGGACATTTGCTGTGCGGTGCGCGATGACGTCAACGCGCACTGCACATCATTACAGTTAAGGTCCTCTCCAGGAAGGGAAACTAGATGCGTAGCGTCTAGTTTCCCTTCGCAGCGGGCAACCCACAAAGGGAAACTAGACGCGTAGCGTCTAGTTTCCCTTTACAGCGGGCAGCGGCAGCGGGGTGCACCACAGCAGCAGCGGATCTTGCCATGGTGCGGCGCCCTCCGAATGGCGCCGGCACCCTCCGGAAGGCGGCGCCCCGGGCAAAAGTCCTGCTTACCCGTGGCAAGATCCGCTACTGGTCTCCAGGTTGGTAACAAAATGTAAAACATCATCTGCAAAGAGACATAGTTTATGAGATGTGTCATAGACTGAGAGACAAGGAAACTCAGAGGATAAACGGATTGTCTGAGCAAGGGGTTCGATGGCAACACAAAAATCAATGGGGAGATGGGGCCTCCTTGTCTAGTGCCATTAGAAATCGAGAAGGGCGAGGAAAGAAAACTATTGCTAAAGATTCTAGTTTAGGGGCCAGTACAGGGCAAGAATAGAACTCAGAATATCACCCCAAAGTCTGAACTTGGACAGCACCTGGCATATATATCCCCAATGAAGACGATCGAACGCTTTTCTCAGCGTAGAGAGCTTTCAATTATTTCTGTGTAGTTATGTACTTATAATTCCAAATTCTCTGTATTATATATCATTTTTTGATGTCTGTAAAGCGACTATGAGTCCTATCGGAGAAAAGCTCTGTATAAATAAAATGTATATTATTATTATCTGTCGAATTGCATTTTCCTTCTTGTTTCTGGCCACGTTGACCTCTTCATACAAATAATAGAGAAAACAAAAAGTGGTAAAGGGTAATGGTGTCCAGCACTGATGAGGCCCATAGAGAACTTAGGAAAAAGGCTTGCAGGAGGAAGACAGTCATATTAAATGTGAGAACAAGATGAATTAAAACTTTTAATTGCATTGTAAAGATCCACTAAACTGATCAAACATGTAATGTTGACAAGTGATAAAAGATAAATTGTTACAATTGATAATAAAGATGCACTGTCTCTACAAATGAAAAAATAATAATACAGTATCTGGTTAAATGAGGAACACCAGGCAAATTGAAAGTAAGGGTCTTTACACGTGTTTTAATTAAGCAAATAACATCCCAGCATGGGTAGGGCTATGTATAACAAGCTAGACTGCACTGGTTGCCTTTAAGTATGGAAATTCCTGTGAGTTTGAATGGGGGGAGGGGGGGAGGGTGACTGTAGTGGTGCGTTTGGCAAGAGCTTCAGTGACCAAGGCAGCTCAACCATCTTATACATGTGTCCTCATACACCTATCCTTTTTGTGCCATATTGTGCAAGTCAGCTGGCATGACTTAGATGCTCCGCCACAGGTAGAGATTCCCATGCTTGCCTACTGTTTCCTAAATTTTGCGGCTTAAATCGCTAATACTGTACTAAATTCTAAGGATTAGTATTTTGCTCACAAAGGAATTGGCACTGTATAAAATAGAAGATTATACACAATGATGCGCGGCATGAAACATGGCATGAGTATCAGTCCTCTGTCTTTTGCCTTTTACCGGGATTACATACTTTTCCCTGAATTTTACATCTTAATTGACTAATAATGTACTGAGTATTTTAGATTAGTGTTTTTGTTGCAATAGAATTTGTATATTGCATATTTTATAAAAAGTTCCATAGCACAACTGAGTCGCGAAGTCTGTTGCACACCAAACTATTTATTTAATGTGCAACAAAAGCATTTGCCATTAGGCATCAATTAAACTACAAAACCCTCTTTAATACAGCAGCAGAAAACAGCTACTCAACTATTGTATGCAAAAACGTTAATAAAGTTTACTTAAATACACTCACAAAAGCATAATCTATGTACAAGCCACGAAGAAAGCACCAATCAGTGGCAGTAGTGTGTTCACAAACAGCCATTCACAAGCAGTTCACTAGTGTTGGTGACCATTCACTTCAATCATCTGATTTATTACAATGTTTCATACTGCAATCTGATTTATAATATACACTCTGACATGTTCCCTCATCTGTTCTTTCTATCCCTTTACACTAAAAGGCCCATACACATTAGACGATGTCGCTCTGTGAGTGACATCGTCTAATGTTTCCCCCTCCCAGGCCTGCCGGTCGGCGGACGACTGTACACACTGAGCGATATGACCGCTCATATCGCTCAGTGACGTCACGCCTTCGGCAGCCCTGCATGCAGGTCATGGACGACAGTCCAGATCCTGCATGCATGCCCTACCGACAGTGACAATCGTTGCCAACCCGCGGGGCCGCACATCGGTCGTCGCTGGCGGCATACACACTTGACGATAAAATGAGCGACGTCGCTCAAGGAGGAGGAAAATGAGCAACGTCGCTCATTTTATCGTCAAGTGTGTATGGACCTTAAGAAGGGTTCTCATTACATTGTCTCATATGTGTGGAAATGTAAGTTGTGTAATTGTTATAATACCCAGCATATAGTACTTGCTATGTACTACTCTGCAGAAGTTGTTGGCACTTTATAAATAAAAGTAATATATGGCAGACTTATGTAGGCCTGTTTTTGCTGAACTGTGCTAAGTAGTAAGAAATTCTGAACATGTTTGCAGATGTATATACCCAACCCAAAATAATCTGGTGGCTTTAGTTTGATTAAACCCCCCCCCCCCCCCCCCCCCCACTTGGTTACTATAATTTTTCCACTGTTCATAAAAAAATTACTTTGCTTATGTCAGGTCACAGAGAGTTTCGTCTGGAGTATACTCATTGTCACTGCTGCCACTGTCATGGTGTTCCAGAAGGTTCTATACTATCCTCCATGCTTTTTACATTATACATGCTAAAACTGGGTGAAATAATCAGGCGTCATGGCCTGGTCTACCACTACTATGCACCTGTCCTTTGCTCCAGGTACAGAGAACCCTAAATGGTTGCTAGCTGAGTTCCAGGAGTGGATGAGTGCTACTTGGCTTCAACTGAATCCTGATGAAATATAGGTCCTTATGATAGGACCTCAACATCAAAAGACAAGACTGCAGCATAGCCAACCAACTGGACTTATGCTTTGGGATTCATGATTACAAAATTACAAAACACTGATCACGTGTAGCATTATGCTGGATGGTGGCCTGACATTTAAACATCATGTGCCAAATGTAATAGAGTGTGAGTTTCAGAAAGTGAGAGATTTGGTAAGGTTTTTCTGTTGGTTTTTTTAAGTGCCAATCATTTACACTGCAAAACCAGGTTGATCTTGCAGTGTACATGATTGCCACTTTAAAAAACCTGCAAAACCTTACCAAATCTCTCACTTTTTGAAACTCTCACTCTATTACATTTGGCCCCAGATATCAGCCTCAATCAAATCCTCATTCTTTCATCTAAGGAACATAGACAAAATCAAGCACTTAATTCCCCCTGAAGATCTGCCAAAAGTCATACATGCATTCATCTCAATTATACTACTGCAATGCCCTATACCTTGGTCTCCCAGCAAAAATTTTGCCCGCTTACAGCTGGTACAAAACACAGCGGCCAGGCTATTAACCAACCAGCCCCGTTCCAGCCACATAATATACATTCTCTACTCCCCCCACTGGCTGCCTGTAAGATGGCGAATAGTTTTCAAGATTAGCTTACTGACTTTTAAAGTCCTACATAACTAGTGCCCAAGGTACCTGAATCAGCTTCTGATTCCTTACTGTCCCATTCGATTACTTATTGCGATCTGTAGATGAAGGACTTTTACCAAGAACCTAGAATCTTTTCCGGAATTCATCTAGGGGTCAAGTTTTTAGACATGCTGCTCTGACTATAGAGAACTCGCTTCTCTGCACAATTCGAGAGGCCTCCACTATAGATTTCTTCAAAAACAGACTGAAGACTTTCTTGTTTACTCAAGCATTTCTGTAATGTCCCTTTAGTATCCACATACTCTCTGTCTTTCATGAAAAGCTTTCATGTACTTCATTGTTTCAATGTATCTGTTAAGCGCTTTGAGTCCTATTGTAGAAAGAGCGCTATATGAATAATAAAATAATAATTATTATTGCCACTTCTATACTGTTATCTAATGGTATTTACCACCGTTCTGGTGTTTATGGTAACTAAGTATTTTTCATGCAGTTCCCCCAAGTCACACACTGTAGAATTACAGCACAGGGGCTACGTTAAGCATTTTCTATTTGAATAGCAAAAGTCGCTGGAGCATGCATACTGTAAATATGTGTGGTATCCACTAAAGCTAGGGAATATTTTCTAGGTGTATAAATATATGTAAATATATATTAAGGCTAGGATGATAAAATGTAAACTCCCTCCCACAGGATAGAAGTGAGGTGGCCCAAACAGCAAAGACTCTAAAACTGAACTGTGAGCTTGCGGCAGGGACTCTCCCATCTGACAGAATTGGGGGGTTCTGCCTGTGCTGTGTGTGGAGAGGGGCAGCTGACAGTTAAGGCCCCCATCCACTAGTCCGATTTGGGCACTTTTCTTCAGATTTCGATGCATCTGACCCAAAAATCTGAAGAAAAGTGCCACAACAGATGGCTCTTCCGATCCGATGTGCAGTCCCGTGTCAGATATGTCTGAACTACAGATCTTTGAGGCTGCCCCAACTATTTATCTGAATCTGAAGAAATCAGGTGCATATCGAAGTGTTTTTTTTAAAACTTCAGATGTATCTGATCAGATTAATCTGAAGCATCATTTGACTGGCATCTCCCTGGCCACTCCCACCCACCACGAGGCAGCAGCATCAGATGGCAGTATCAGACTGCAGCACAGACAAGTTGGGCTGGATTCCTTCGATTTTTGGTGTGTGAAGGGCACACTGCCCACCAATGCTTACTGTATAATCACACTGCCCACCAATGGTTATTGTTTACAGTGTATAATCACACTGCCCACCAGTTTACTGTATAATCACACTGCCCACCAATGGTTATTGTTATATACCCCCCTGGTAGCACAGCCTACTATATTTAAATCTCGCATCAGATCAATCACATGTAGCATGTGTGCATCAGATATATCTGATGCGATCTGTCGGCAAATGATAGATTGCATCAGATATATCTGAAGAGAGTGTATTGAAAATTAAAGCCAGGGTCTGATCAGATTCCCGGGAAGCTCCCAGGAGAGTTCAAGAGAAATCTGATGCGATCTGCAGTTCAGAGAAGTCTGAGTAGTGGATGGCCACCTTTACAACAGCACATGTAGTCAGTGGGTCATATGACTGCAAAGTATAAAGGTGGGTACACACTAATAGATATATCTGCAGATCAATTGATCTGCAGATATATCTATGGACGGATCAGGCAGTGTGCTGTGCATACACACTACCCGATCCGTCGGGGACTGATGTCATGAACTGGGCGGGCGTGTACACACGCCCGCCCAGTTCAGCTGTCAATCACCGCCGGCCGCCGCAGCATGTGTACGGGCGGTCGGCCGACCGCCCCGTACACACACAGCGACGCGCCAATATATCGGTCGATATATTCGTCGTCGGCTGTGCTGCGCGGCCGACGCGATACGTCTGTGAATGACGGAGTTCACAGACGTATCGTCCGTACACACTGGCCGACGGTCCCACGATATATCGGCCGTTCAAGAGAACGGCCGATATATCGACCAGTGTGTGCACGGGCCTTAACTAGGAGCCCTGCACTGACAGTTGGGAGACTCCTGAGGTAACTGTCTGAGAGGGCAGAGCTACAGTGTGCTAGTGGGTAGTCCTGATGCAGCAGCCTGAGAGAGCAGACTTGTGCAGTACAGACTACCTGAGCCCCTGTTGCTACTGACAGCCAGTCAGGGAAATGGAGTGCTGCCTCACAGGACCGGTAGGCATGACTTTACAGAGAATAGACAGCCCCACACTTTCCTGTCCTGTGCATGACAGCTCATCAAGGTGGATCCAGGGAGGTGGCTGTGTTAGTGGGTGGACCCTTTGGCTGAGGCAAGCACTGATATAAGGCTCAGCTTCCAATGACTGACAGTCGGAGCTGTCACCCCGAAGGTAGTGCTTAGCTGCAGCTGAACCAAATGAGGAGACAGCGAGTACAGCTAAACACCGCTCACTGCTTTCACCCTACAGTACATTTTATAGTAGACTACCCTCGCCTGTTCAGTCTACACTCACTTAGAGTAGTGCTAAATGACTGTAAAGAGAGACTCAACAGTACTGCTGCTAATTTCGTTAGGAGGCAGATTCTTGCATGTGGGTCTGAATTACAGTAAAAGAGGTTTTAGATACAACTATTGGGTAGTCTATTGGGTAGGTCTGTGAACCGTTATCCATTATTCTATACCCAACATGGACAGTGAGTACTCCATTAATGGACATTTGAGGAGAAAGTAATTATTGTAGTGAAGGTCTTATTAATTACCTAAAAAGATCTTATGTTTACCATTTAAGAATGGATGTAAAGGTCTATAGCAACAAAGCAGGACCCATAGTAATATAACTGTCCTATCAGCTTCATACCCTGGAACAAATACTGCCTCACAAACTCGGGTTTGCTCCGTTCAAGCAAGACAAAGGTGAATTCAGGAGACAACTCTCTTCTGCTGAACTTACTCTATTGTGAGAGTTAATAAAGTTAATATACCTTGCAATTGGATTTAGTAAATGCATTTACATATAAAAATATTTGACACCGTGGGGTAAATTTACTAAGGTGGGAGTTTTTTTTTAGAACTGGTGATGTTGCCCATAGCAACCAATCAGATTCTATCTATTATCTTCTAGAAGCAGCTAGATAAATGTTAAGTAGAATCTGATTGGTTGCTATGAGCAACATTACCAGTGTTAAAAAAACCCTCCCACATTAGTAAATTTATCCCTTGTATGAGAATAGACTTATTTGGTAAAATGGAGTGTTTTGTCAAGTGTTAGATTCACCTAGGGAATATAAATAGAAATGCTCACTATTGTGAAATTGCTGTAAACTGCTTTTTATATACTTGTAACGTGACTTTATAAGTATCTAAGTTTGTTATTTATTGCATGTCTATGTGAATATGTTAAGGTTTAAACATGAATACCTTTGATATCATCAAAATGTTGGAGTTGTATACTACCAGTGCCTCCAGCAGCGACCAATTAAGTAAACTAAGATAATTTGCTTTATATCTGGTGTGTTTATTGCGTCTGAAGAAAACCTCCTTACCTCCATGGGGAAACAAGAGGAACAGATAAACCAAAATCTCAATTTACGGGGTCTCACATATGCGCTTTAAGCCGGCCAACAGTAAAATCCTAACTTAGTGTGGTTAATTGAATTACCCCCTATGTGTAGGTATGTGCAACTGTAGGAATGAGTCAGGTGATTGTGAAGGCCAGATGACAGTTTAGTTTGGGAGGGAGAGGTTAGAGGATCCTGCTATACTTTCAACTGAGCAAAAGTGGTGGAACACACAGGGGGGAATTCAAATGTTATCGCTCCCGATCTCCTGTCTAAAGTGACGGGAGATCGCAGGTGGCAATATACTATTGATGTCCCCTATCGTGCTGATCATGCTCATTAGTGTCGGGTAAAGCGGCTAAACTTGACCAAACTAATGAGAGCGATCGTGAAAAGTGCCGGATCACTTTTCATACATTTCAGCTCGCCACCCCCAGCGGGTGCAAGCTGAAATGCAAATGCCAGCAGCTGATTGCTCCAAAACGGAGATACATTTGAATATCTCAGTTGGGCACCATCTAGTGGCTGGCGGCCAAAAATGTATTTGACTTTCGCCCATAGTAAGTATTTAGAAGAGGAAAGCAGAGACTCTGCCTCAATTAAAGCTAGAAAAGTGAATTTCTTTATTCATGGGGGGGTGTGTGTGTGGACAGTTAGTAATTTACTTTGCCAAGGGTGCCCAGACTTTCAGTTATGGCACTGGCCAAGACTTTTTCTAGCAAACGGGGAGTTTAGCCCTGCCCCTGTCACATCACTAAGCTAATCCTATGATTAGCCCTCTGGTCGATGGGTGAAACCACTGATGCTAAGCACCGATGTCCAATCAATGGAGACTGTAGATGGTCATGCCTCCAGTGGTCATCCCTAATTCAAAGTTAAATGCAAACAGTATCGCAAAATTTGTCTGCAAAAAATGTTTGTGGCCTATTCCATGTTGGTCGCAATCACAGAGTTGCAACTGTGGCTCTCTCCCCTTTACTTACCTGGGTCAGATGCAGGTGGAAAATGACTGGAGGCTTGGCTTCACTGTGAGTATAGAAATCACTGCACGCAATACAAGCACATTACATGTATTGGCTGTACGAGTGGCGCTAATAAGTAGCAATACCCAGAGGAGGATTTACCACAAGGCAATCAAAGCGACTGCTTAGCGCCCAGTTGGTCCCAGGGGACCCTGCTGATCACAGGGGTCTTGCCGAAAAGGCTGTATAAAGGGCATATCTGCTGCGGGGTACACTGGGCTCCAGAAGAAATGGACAATGGGGTGTAGAGTAGGATCTTGATCCGAGGCACCAACAGGCTCAAAGCTTTGACTGTTCCCAGAATGCATAGCGCCGCCTCCTATATCACCCCGCATCCCTGCACAGGATCTCAGTTTTGTAGTTGGTGCTGCAGTAGCAGGCACTTAACAGAGGGGCTGCTCCAGGCAGCCATAAGAAGAGCATTTTTTCTGAGGAAAAAAGTGAAGACTTCAAGGGCAGCAGCAGTGTTACAGGTCAATGGACATTCACGGCTGCAACTCCGGCTCTCCCCAGCAGCGCTGTACACTCCCGAGCCCTGGTTGCTGGGTAACTACAGCAGGAGGCTCCGGTTTTCTTCTTGTCAGGCACACACGACGGGGGCTCTCCGGGATCGCGTGGCCGTGCTTCGGGAGGTGGTAAGTGGGTCCCGCTTGCGGGACCCGGTCTTTATCGCGATCCGGCGCGGTTAGTGGGAGGCGGGCTGCGCGCGCTGGCGGTGGACACTGTGGCAGTACAGGCGATCCCACTAGATCACCAGGGCATGGGACAGGTCAGGTTCTCTCTATAAACCATTTTATTAAAGCCCGCAGTACCCGGTGGTTTTGCCAGGAGGGGGATAGAGCTTGGACCTGAAGCCCCTCCCCCAGCCCCAGGGCGCCATTTTCTGCAAATTTTCCCGCCCTGGAGCTGCATATCTGTCTCTCCCTCACTCCCTGGCAGTGTCTGCGGAGCCATTATCCCTCAGCTCACTGTTCCTGGGAATGCTTGGGCAAATCCTCCTATGTAAAGCCGCCTGGTTGTCAGTGCTGTGACATTACAAGACACTTAAGTATTCTACCTGCCTTTTTTAGTCAGTGTTAGTTAAGAAAGAGTGCATTTAGTCAGGGTTTCCTAGTACAATTACCTTGTGATATACATCCAGTTCTTACTGTGTACTGTTATATCTATTGGTATATAGCTGTGTAAGCTAGTCCAGTGCAGTATTATTGTTGGTAATAACCTCTGCATTGTACAAACTGTGACTATTTGTGTGTGCATTTGATAGCTGAGTGGTGTCCATTTCGTGTCTTTCACTCAACCTGCTATCCCTATATTCTATAACCTGAGGGGGCTTGGTGCGTCAGGTTTTATCTAATATAGGATTTTCACAAAGATATACTGTATTACGTCTTTTTCTCTGTGATTTAGTCACCATATCTCTCCTTTATATCTCTGCTAGTGCTGACTACACTGCGCAGGGGTTTGGGCTAGAGGTATTGTGCTGCTGACAAATTGTACTGTGTTACCTGATACTGCAAGTTATATCATGTCTGCTTCTGAGGGTAACAGTTCTGGGGCTGAACACGCTGCCGGTGTTGCTGAAGCCGCAGATACCTATGAGGAGAATATAGCAGCTTTGGGCTCTGGTTCTGGGGGCTCCTTGCCCCCCAGTGGGACGATGGCAACGGGGGCAAATAATGACCCGCCGTGGGCCACTTTTTCCACGCTTCTGCATACGCTAGTTCATAAACTAACACCCCCTATGGGACCCCCAATGCCGGTACAACCGTTTGTGGTCCCTGCAGCTAACCTGCCGTGGGCGGACGATTTATCTGCTCAAATAAAGAAGTTGAACCAGTCCCTGACTACTAAAAAGTCTGACCGTCGCTCGCCTACGTCCAGGGGGTCCTCTAAGCGAGCGCTTGTCTCCTCACAATCCACTGCTGTCACTGACACCTCATCTGATGAAGACGGCACTTACACTGACCTCACAGGTTCTGACTCAGATACGGCTGATGGAGAGGTGGTTCACATGTGGATGTTCCTGATCTTTTGGAGGCTATTAAGTTAATTTTACAGATTACGGATGATCCCGAGCCATCCGTTCCTCCTAAGAAACCAGATAAGTTCAAGCGTCAGAAGGTGATTAAACAAGTTTTACCTCACTCTGACCACCTAATTGATATACGTCAGGAACCCTGGGAAAACCCGGGTCCGAAGTTTGTGCCTCAAAAGAAGATGCTGGCTCGCTATTCCCTCGCGCCGGAGCTGTCTAAGAATTGGGAAACGCCTCCTCCAGTGGACTCACATGTGGCTAGGATGGTGGTTTCCACAACTCTGCCGGTCACCACCGTCACGTCTCTAAAAGAGCCTACAGATAAACGTGTGGAGGGTTGTCTGAAAGCGATTTACACCCTCACGGGTACTGCACAAAGGCCCACTATTGCAGCTACTTGGGCTGCAGAGGCCATTGAAGCATGGGCCTTGGAGTTAGATGCTGAAATCTCCTCTGACCATGCTAGACAATGCTTGCCTTATATTGTCACAGCTTCTCGTTATATTAAATAGGCGGCTTCTGATGCCGCTATCCTGGCAGCCAAGGCCTCTACTACGTCATTCCTGGCTCGCTGGATATTGTGGCTGAGATCCTGGTCTGTGGATCTGGACTCTAGAAAAACCCTGGAGGTACTCCCTTTTAAGGGAGATATTCTGTTTGGGGAGGATTTAAATAAGATTGTGGCTGACTTGGCTACTGCCAAAACTGCCTGTCAGCCAAGTACTGCTCCTTCTGTGTCGAAGGCTAAAGGTACTTCCTTTCACCCCTTTCGTCCTTCAGGTAAAGCAAAAGGTCAGGCGTACAACAAGCAGGCCCACACTTCCAAACCTGGTAAGCCTAAGCCCAAAAGAGCCTGGGCGGCCCGTCAGCCAGCTTCCAAGACAGATAAGCCTGCCGCATGACGGGGCGGGTCTCCCTCTGGGGGATCCCAGGGTGGGGGGCCGGCTTCTAGGGTATACCCAGGAATGGTTGAAGACCACTTCAGATGCCTGGGTACGGGAAGTTGTCAATCGAGGTTACGCCATAGCCTTCAAAAACCGACCCCCTCATCGATTTTGCCAGACAGATGTCCCGTTGGACAAGACAAAGGCAAAAACTCTACATTCGGTGGTACAGACCCTCCTGGATACAGGAGTCGTAGTACAGGTGCCTCTTGCGCAGAGGGGCCGGGGGTACTATTCTCCGCTGTTTCTAGTCCCGAAACCGAATGGGTCCTCCCTGCCCATTCTCAACCTCAAGGCATTGAACAGGTTTGTGAAGGTTTCCAAGTTCCGGATGGAAACCCTTCGCTCTATAGTTCTGGCCTTGGAACCTGGGACTTCATGGTCTCCCTGGATATACAGGATGCTTACCTGCATATTCCTATAGCAGTGTCTCATCAGCAATACCTGAGATTTGTGACTGGCAACTGCCATTACCAGTTTTACAATGGCTCCGCAAGTCTTTACAAAAGTCATGGCGGTGATGACGGTGGTACTCCACCGTCAAGGGGTCAGGATACTGCCGTATTTGGACGACTTGTTAATCCTGGCAAATTCCCCAGAACTTCTCCTGCGTCATCTAGATGTGATGGTCTGGTTTCTGCAAGCCCACGGGTGGCTCATCAACTGGAAGAAGTCATCCCTGATCCCTGCTCAGAGCATGGTGCATCTGGGAGCACTATTGGACACTCACAACCAGCGGTTGTTCCTGTCTCAGGAGAAAGTCCTGAAACTTCAGGACAGGATTCGTTGCTTCCTATCTCGTCCGCAAGTGTTGATACATTCGGCAATGCAGGTGCTGGGCCTCATGGTGTCAGCATTCGACATGGTGGAGTATGCTCAATTTCACTCTCGCCCTCTCCAGAGGCTGATTCTAGCCAAATGGGATGGCCTGCCTCACCGGATCAGGTCTCAAATGATCTCATTGACTCCGGAGGTCCGTCTGTCGCTGCTCTGGTGGCTCCGGGACCAACAACTGTGCAGGGGCCGTCCCTTCTGGATATCCGACTGGGTCCTGTTGACGACAGATGCCAGTCTAAGAGGTTGGGGCGCGGTGCTGGAGCAACATTCCCTTCAGGGGCGGTGGACCAAGGAGGAGTCCCTCCTCCCGATCAATATTCTGGAGTTGCGGGCGGTCTTCAATGCCTTGAACCTAGCCCAGCATTTAATTCAGAACCGTCCTGTTCAAGTACAGTCGGACAACGACACCACAGTGGCTTACATAAATCATCAAGGCGGCACTCAAAGCCGCCTAGCAATGAAGGAAGTCTCACGGATTCTACAGTGGGCAGAACGCCATCTACCGGCCATATCGGCAATATTCATTCCGGGAGTCCTGAATTGGGAAGCGGACTTTCTTAGTCGTCAGGACATGCATGCCGGCAAGTGGGGCCTCCATCCTGAAGTGTTTCAACTCCTAGTGGAAAGGTGGGGCCTTCCAGACGAACATCTGATGGCGTCTCGACACAATCACAAGGTTCCGGTCTTCGGAGCAAGGACAAGGGATCCTCAAGCAGCATTCGTGGATGCGCTGGCGGTACCGTGGAGGTTTCGGCTGCCGTACGTGTTCCCTCCGGTGTCACTTCTGCCCAGGGTAATTCGGAAGTTCAAGCAAGAAAAAGGAATTCTGCTTCTCATAGTTCCAGCGTGGCCCAGACGGCACTGGTTCTCAGACCTGCAAGGCCTATCGTCAGAGCATCCAATTCTACTTCCACAACGCCCAGACCTCCTCATTCAGGGACCCTGTGTCTACCAGGACCTAGCCCGGCTGTCTTTGACGGCGTGGCTCTTGAAGCTTCCGTCTTAAGGGCTAAAGGGTTTTCTGAGGCGGTCATTCAAACTATGTTGCGGGCCCGGAAACCGGCTTCAGCTCGGATGTACTATAGGGTCTGGCATTCTTACTTTGTTTGGTGCGCATCTAACGATTATGACGCTTTCAAGTTTAGTATAGCCAAGTTGTTGGCTTTCCTTCAGCAGGGCCTGGACTTAGGCCTGCGTCTGGCCTCCCTCAAGGTTCAAATATCTGCCTTGTCGGTGTGGTTTCAGAGAAAAATTGCGACCTTGCCTGATGTGTATACCTTTACTCAGGGCGTATCCAACCTCCCTATGTCCCGCCTGTGGCTCCTTGGGACTTGTCGTGGTTTTGGAGGTGTTACAAGAGTCTCCGTTTGAACCTCTTGGTTCAGCTGACCTTAAGTGGCTTTCCCTTAAGGTGGTGTTTCTGCTGGCTATTGCTTCAGCTAGAAGAGTGTCGGATTTGGGTGCCTTGTCCTGTAGTTCACCATATCTGATATTTCACCGTGACCGGGCGGTTCTTAGGACTCGTCCCGGCTATCTACCTAAGGTGGTTTCTTTGTTCCACCTTAATCAGGAGATTGTAGTTCCGGCACTTGTTTCTCCTGATCTGTCTCCCAAAGAGTGGTCTTAATTTGGATGTGGTACAGGCTACCCGTATCTATGTGAAGAGAACTGCTCCTATTAGGAAATCTGATTCTCTTTTTGTTGTGTTTGGGTTTCACAAACGTGGCTGGCCTGCTCACATGCAAACTCTGGCCAGATGGATTAGAATGGTGATTGCACATGCTTATGTGAAGGCTGGTCTCTCTGCTCCTGATCACATTAAGGACCATTCTACTCGGTCTGTTGGACCTTCTTGGGCGGCCCAACGTGGTGCGGCCCTTGAACAATTGTGCAAGGCGGCTACGTGGTCCTCTGTGAACACGTTCATAAGGTTCTATGCCTTCGATACTGCCGCTTCCCAGGATGCTTCCTTTGGACGCCGGGTTCTTGTGCCCTCTACAGTGCATCCCCTCCCATAAGGAACTGCTTTAGGACATCCCCATTGTCCATTCCTTGTGGAGATCAGTGTACCCCGCAGCAGAAAACGTGTTTTATGGTAAAAACTTACCTTTGTTAAAACTCTTTCTGCGAGGTACACTGGGCTCCACAAGGCGCCCACCCTGACGCACTTAGCTTCTTTGGGTTGGTATGGCATTAGCTGCTGACACGTCTCCTGTCGTGAGAATGCGGTGTTGTGGCTACTAACCGTTGTCGTCTCCTTTCCTGCTACTGCATTGGACTGGTTAACTAAAAACTGAGATCCTGTGCAGGGAGGCGGCGCTATGCATTCTGGGAACAGTCAAAGCTTTGAGCCTGTTGGTGCCTCGGATCAAGATTCTACTCTACACCCCATTGTCCATTCCTTGTGGAGCCCAGTGTACCTCGCAGAAAGAGTTTTAACAAAGGTAAGTTCTTACCATAAAACTTGTTTTCTGGTGGACCACGAGCTTCACCGAAATTGTCCTGGAGTTGGGCTGGCTGAATACTCCTGTGAGGATGTCAGTGACTAGAAAGCTGCCAGGTGGGATTTTATGGGCTGCATGGATAATGTAATAGTTAGCATTACTGCCTCACAGCACTCAGGTTATGGGTTCAATTCCCACCATGGCTCTAACTGTCAGGAGTTTGTATATACCCCCAGTGCTTGCATGTGTTTCCTCCCACAATCCAAAAATATACTAATAGCTTAATTGGCTCCCAACAAAATTAACCCTAGCATAAATGTGTACATGGTAGGGAATATAGATTGTAAGCTCCACTGGGGCAGGGACTGATGTGAGTGGTCAAATGTTCTTTGTAATGCGCTGCAGAATATGTGTGCGCTATATAAATAACTGCTAATAAATAATAACCAGTACACTAGTACAACTACTAGTGTACTGGCAGATTGGGGAGTATACACTGACTGGGGGGCGGCATAATGAGCGGGGACCTATCTGGCAGTGGCATTCAAGGCGACAGATTTAGAATGGTTAATCTTAAAGTTGGACAAATTATTAAAGCAATGGAACTCCGGCATCAGGCTCGGAAGGGAAATCATCGGGTTTGTATTAACAGCTAAAAGATCATCTGTGAAGAGGCCAAGTTTATATTCCTGTATTCCAAGTCTTATCCCCGAGATGTCCTGGTTAGCCCTGATTGCTCTTGCCAAAGCTTACATGCAGAGTATGAAAATCAATTGCGTGAGGGGACATCCCTGACATGTTCAATTAGTAATATGGATCACTTCGGAAAGATTCCCATTAATCCTCACCTGCGCAGATGGAGCTCTATATAAGGCAAGTATATTATGAAGAAAGACTTCACCCAGGCCCAATCTTCTCAGAACCCCTTCCATAAAATCCCATTCAATTCTATCAAACACTTTCTCCGCGTCCGTTGATAGAAAAATCATAGGGATATTGTTGGAGATCGCGTGAGATATTAAGTCTATAACCTTTATCATATTGTCCCTAGCCTCCCGTCCTGGGACAAAGCCCACCTGATCAGAATGAATGAGGTTAGGGTGTAGAGGTATGATACGGTTAGCCACCAATTTGGCATACTTACAGTTTGATATCAATATAAAGTAGAGAAATGGGTCTGTAGCTAGGCACCAAACATGGATCTTCCCTCTCTTTAGGGATAACAGTGATCCTAAAATTGCGTGATATCTCTCCGTGATATGTGCGGAGAGAGATTGATCTGAAAATTGAGTCTGAGAGGAGACCACGTTATGCGCTTTTAATAGCTGAGCTAGCCGATCTTGAAAAGCTTTATAGTAAGCTATAGGGAGACCATCGGGCCCTGGGCTTTTCCCATTAGGGGAGGTCTTTATGGTATTTGTCAATTCGGCCTCAGTAAATGGGGAATCTAGAGCCCGTGTCTCTGCCTCAGGGAGAGATGGGAAGTCAATGGCTTCCAGAAATTCCTGTATTGCTGCTCTATTGTTCCACCTAGCAGATTCTGAGCGATTCTGAGTGAGATTATACAAATCTGAATAATATGCATGAAAAATGCTGTCAATTTCCTCATCAGTGTTGTGAATGAGCCCAGAGGTATCATTCATATTTTGTATGTATGTCCGAGACCTCTTTGCCTGAAGGGCCCTTGCCAGCATTTTACCGGGTTTGTTGCCCCAGCGGTAATAAGTATGCCTACAGTGTCTGTAAGCCCTCTTAACCGTATCATTTTAGCAGAGAGTTTAAAGAAGTTCTTGTCGCCTGTAGTTGGATGTAGGTGTCCGAATCCCTGGAGTCTTTGTGGGCTAGTTCTAATGTTTTAATTCTAGATAACAGAGCGTCTCTGCATTCCCTCTTCCACTTTTTAAGAAAGGACCCCAACTGAATGCAATGTCCTCTTAGAACACACTTATGGGCTTCCCAGATTGAAACCGGAGAGGCATCGGCAGTCACATTGGAGGCAATATAGTCATCTATAAATCCCAAAAGTTGGTTCTTACAGTCTGGGTTCATGAGCATCTACTCATTAAATCTCCAATACCAATGACTAGGTTTTATAGTGCCAATGCACAAGGTTAGGGTGATTAGAGCGTGATCTGACCCCGTAATTTGACTAATTGACGCCCCAAGTAAACTCATCCAAGCAAGAGTGTCTCACCCAAAAATAATCTATACATGAGTACGTATTATGGGGGGGGGGGGGGGGGGGGGGAGTGAAACGTATAATCCCTCTCTGCTGGATGTAGTAGCCCCCAGGAATCAACTAGTTGAAATTTGTGTAGAGTTGTCCTAAACCTTCTAGCCTCCTTAAGAGTAGACCAGGGGGGTGTCAGTGGATGTATCTATATAAGGGGGGATTTCATTTGGGCCCCAGAGCCCAAATGAAATCCCCCCTTACCACCAGCTTCCCTTCAATATGAGTTTCAATAGATTCTAAAGCCATACCGAATCTGCCTGCCTAATTTTATTGTCATTGATTGGCTATAAGCCCTCATTTTAAGATGGCCAATTTAGTAGAATAATAATAAAAAGCCACTATGACTTTTTTTAAATTATGTATACAAATATACTAAGTAGGACAGCTTACATCGGCAGGATGTGCATGTTTACACTCCATTCCAGATGGAATATGGTACAGTACAGTGGAAATGTTTTGCAGTTACTGCTACCAGTGACGTGTGGTGTGGTAAAGCAGGTGAGGCAGAGCCTTTCCTGTCATACTAACATTTGTGCCAGAGTTTTGACTATATAAAGTATATGAAAAATACAAATAATATGTTAGAAATATTTTTTTGGTATTATTCTAATCATTGTTCTAGTCAAAATTCTGGAATAAAAAGTCTATAACGGGAGGCCTATTTTTTCTGCACACCACTGATCAAAACTCACCAAATGTCCATGAGTTTATACTGCTGCACCTGTGTATAATGCCCACATGAACCCTTTGGCTCATATCTTGTGTGTAAATCTGGCTCTGGTGCTAGCCTGTGCCTCCTGAGCCATTTACCTCACTGCACGTCCCTGGACAGTACCAACACAAGCATCCAAGTGCCGCCCATAGGCACGTGCCTCAAGTGGCTAATGGAAAATATGCCACTGAAGATACACCCATGTGTGGAGGTGTGGTGCCTCTTAACTTGGCACGTGGTAAATAGTAGCGAGACCTGTTTTCACAACCAAGAAAAAAAGGAAATATAAACACAATATAGTTAAACAGGTGCTATAATAAGTGTTAATAATTTCACATGTCTCAGAATAGATAACAGGAAATAAGCTTTGGCTGTGTGCAGTAACATGTTCCTAATCAGCCCAAAACTCACAACTCACAAAGTCTGAGTGTTTGTATATTGCCTCTCTCTGGTGTACAATAATGTATTCAGATTTTTGCACTTTAACCCCTGATGGAGTAAAATGTGTTGGACCTCCTGCAGTTGCACTGCTTGTTGTAATGCTATTTGTCTGGATGTTAGATCCCAGTAGTAAATTCTTGGTCATTTGAAAAGACCATTACCCTGTTTTTCACTTTTTTTACAGCAGTTTCTTTGGCTGTACTCTGGTGCCCAGGAGATAGATGAAGTTCTGTAGACTGGGTCAGCCTCATGGCACATGCATATATGTGAGTCTCAGTCTACATTTTAGGAAGTGTTTGTAGCACTGAGTGATATTAAACACAGATGCATGTAATATAATGAAGGCCTCAGAGACTGGCAGCTGCTCGGACAAACAAAGCTGTGTTATTTGTGGCAAGTAGCACATCCCCTGAGGACAATGTGCTAATCACCGCATGAGCTGCTCTATGTAATGAAGACCTGAGGGACACAGCAGTCTTATATGCCCCTGGACCAGGTGAAAGGGCAACCTTTGATGCTGCTGGTACAATGCCATGTCTGACATCTTATGGACAAAAAGCTAGGAGCACTTTCTGTTTGCTTTCCTCCAAGCCCGCTCCTGCATAACATATGATACGTTTGTTTCCTCTAGTTGGAGTCTGGACCTTGGAAAAAAACAGATTCAATTTGCCAGTCAGTTTTTGTGGCTAACTGGTGTGCAGGACACAGGTGCTGCTAGGTAACACAGGGGGATTTTTAATAGTTTTGCTAAAGCCTCACATCACAAGTCACTGATAATCCATTCACACGTTCATTCAAGCGTTGTGTTTTAGAGAAGCAGAAATGTAGTGCCAGGAAAGTAGGCGCTGTGCAGAAGGTGGCCACTAGATGGGTGTATTGTGTAATGTGAAAACCACTTGAGCATCAAGCTCTGTGTGTATCACAGTATTTTGGAAATGGATTAAACAACATCGACATTAAAAGGAAAACTATGTAAAATGCGAGCAGATCCATTTATGAAGATATATTTATGTAATTCTGGTTAAAAAAAAGAAATGATTGCCAGCAATTTTAATTTGTGCAGAAAACGTTTCCAACTTTTTTCTGGACTTGTCACAGAGGCAACCGCAGGATTTCTTGTAGGTGGTTACCAAATGCTTGATTTTATAGCGAATGTGGCCAGCCGACTGCCCGTACACATGCTGCAGCAGCTGTTGATGATTGACGGCTGAACTGGGCAGCCAATGTAAATGCCCACCTAGTTTGTGGCGTTAGTCACCACAAATCGGGCAGTGTGTATGCACAACACACTGTCATCTATCCGCATGTAGATATATCTGTAGATCAATTGATGTGCAGATATATCTATCAGTTTGTACCCAGCATCAGAGGTTTCAGAAAACCACTTTGGGAATGCCTGGTATAGACTATGGGCTTTAGGAGATAGGCCAAAAAATTAACTTTCTGTACCAATATTTTTTATCTCATATAAATAATAAAAGTGGTTAAGAAAAAATACAAACATAGTATAACCAGTAGGAGACCGAACTGAGCTTTCTAAGCACACATTCCCTCACTTCATGTTAAGACGCCTATCGCCTATCTCTTCTTGCTGGCAGCTGCTCTCTGGTCTGGTGCACTGATTAACTGTTTAGATCCACACACAGCAGACTTAGGAAGATTTACTAAGCAGTGATAAGAGTGGAGAAGTGAGCCGGTGGAGAAGTTGCCCATGGCAACCAATCAGCTGTTCTGTATACTTTTATATTATGCAAATTATAAATGTTACGTCAATGCTGATTGGCTGCCGTGGCTAACTTCTTCACTGGCTTACTTCTCCACTGTTTTCACTGCTTAGTACATCTGCAGTATCTTCATTTCGCCCTTTATACTGCATGTTGTTGCCACTTGCCAGGCTGGGTTGGGTAGGATTGGAACAACAACAAACCCGCTTCCCCCCACCCGGGATTGCCTATTTCTATATAGGTGCATTAAATGTATTTATACACCTAAGATTACACCAGTGCCAGGACTTGGAGGGCAACACTGAAAACTTGTAGCTGTCCCACTGCTGGGAACAGCCACCTTCTATTTTATGCCTCGACTGTACTCCTCCACTGTTCCCTGATACAGACAGTGTGTACACCCCACCCCATCACTCAGTCACTAACCAGTGTCAGACTGGGGCATGAAGGGCCCACCGGGGGGATGCAGTGGTAGAGGCCCATGTGTAGGGGAGTGGTAAGTCTCTACAGAGGTTTTAATAACCATTAGCAAGTGCATAGTCTGGGCCCCTTGATAAGTATATATAGTAAATACTGATAGCTCATGCAATGTACCAAATTAAACACCAATGCACTGTAGAAAATATACCATAGTCCTCTGCAGTATAAAGGTAACTATGTATTATGTGTAATTCAAGTACACAGTGTGGAACCTGATCAGTAGAGGAGGAGGTGAGCCCCCAGGTAGAGGGCCCCACCAAGTGTTTCCCCTGTACCCCGGTGGGCTAGTCCACCCCTGTCACTGACTACATGTGCTGTAGTCCTCCAATTGGAACTCAGTACACCACAATTTGATGCTTTGTGCGGAAGAAACAAGAATAGAGCTGGAGGGGAAGTTTGAAGATAGACAGCTGAGAGGCAGGAACTGGAGAGAGGAGTACAGATAATGATCAAGAAGGTCAATGGGCCAGAAAAGAGAAGAATGAAAGAGGGAGGAAAATAAAGAAAAATTATTGAAAAGGATTAGGAAGAAGGATAGAAGAGGAGGAAGAAGCAAGATAGAGAAGGATGGAGAAGGGGAAGCAGGAGGATAGAGAAAGATGGAGGAGGAAGCAGGATAGAGAAGGATAGAGGTGCGAGGAAGTAGGTGGATAGGGAAGAATGAAGGTTGGAAAAGGAAAATACTCTCTTGATACCATACCCATTATGGGGTGTATTCAATACCTGTTGGAAACTGCCGTCTTGTCAGAAAGACGGCAGCTTCCGACAGGTTTAAATCGGAAGAGGTTCGATGGCGATGAGAGTGGACGGGTGAGGCGAGGACTGTGGACGGGCGAGGAGTGGAGCGGGGACGGGTGAGGAAAGGAGCGGGGAAACAGCAGCACGGACAGGACATTACGGGGTATGAGCGGCTGTGTGACAATTGTCTGGAACGGCCAAATCCGACAGTCGGATTTTGCTGCTCATTGAATACTGATCTGTCGGATCCTTTCCGTCGGAAAGGATCCCCACAGGTATTGAATATACCCCTATATAACTAAAGCTCTGTTGATGCATGAATGGTGGAATCCTACAGACTAATCCTTTGTTATTGATAAGAAGCATGAGAAGACATGCAGTTGAAGGGGAGAGAAAGGGTGGCTGGACTCCAGCACCACGAGAACAGCTGCATGGATACGTAACTGGAATGCTATCTATATTGTATGATGGTCTGTACGATTCTCTCTGTATTTTGATTCAGTCACTCAAATATTCTCTGCATTGTATAGCGATCAAAGGGATACTGTATTGTATGGCGGCCCATAGAATGTTCTCTGTATTGTATTGTGGTCACTAAAAAGGTTAATACTGTCTAAAATGATAGTCACACCGCTTGCATGATTACATCGCGTGGAACCCTTCCCTAAACATTGGTGCTTAGGGATAAATGGGGTGCTATCAATTCATTAGCCTAGGGTGGCCAGGACCCTTAATCAGACCCTGGTTTACACAGAGTACCTTAACTTATTTCATGATATAAATAGAAGTTGTTGCCCATTTGTTACACTGAATCTGAATGAAAAGTATTACCACAATCCCACTTTGTGTCCTAGTTATCTGCTATTTTCCTATGTATTGCACTCTAATCCCATTAAGTATGATAATGTTGATCTTATAAATCACAGGACCACATCATTCAGCGCTGTAGTCATATTTCAAGGGCTAACAAATAGTAAACAATTATTTTGTTGAAGGTGCTATCCTATTTTATTTTCTCCTTTTTTCCCCTCTTCATATAGGTTAAAATTTCTAGAAGATTCAGAATCCAATCTGAAAATAAATCTGTGCTAAAGGTAACTATCGCTCAGCTGTCTACCAGATCCTGAGTACCTTCTGCATCACCTTTAAGGATTTTTGGAACTTTGATCACTAAGCCAATCTTGCAATGCCTAATAAACCAAAGTGAAAACAGGCATGGCTTGTATAATATAAATGCAGTACAGGAGGCCAGAAGTAGGGTGGCAACGATTAAAGATCAAGGAGAAAGGCAGATGGCCCAGGAGCTGTACCATGGAGAACAGATATAACTGGCTCGCAGTTACAGCAGTGGATGGTAAAATAAGCTGGATGACTTATTTAGACATCTCTATTTTGTATATTGTTGTATGGTTGATCTCATATCACTGGTTTATAATTATGAATACAGTAAATATAGTTATTCCCAAAAATATATATCTTCTCTATGTTTGCCATGCATCTACTAGAAATAGTAGTAGAAATATTATCTATTATATACTAGAGATGAGCGCCTGAAATTTTTCGGGTTTTGTGTTTTGGTTTTGGGTTCGGTTCCGCGGCCGTGTTTTGGGTTCGACCGCGTTTTGGCAAAACCTCACCGAATTTTTTTTGTCGGATTCGGGTGTGTTTTGGATTCGGGTGGTTTTTTCAAAAAACCCTAAAAAACATCTTAAAACATTGAATTTGGGGGTCATTTTGATCCCATAGTATTATTAACCTCAATAACCATAATTAACACTCATTTTCAGTCTATTCTGAACACCTTACACCTCACAATATTATTTTTAGTCCTAAAATTTGCACCGAGGTCGCTGGATGACTAAGCTCAGCGACCCTAGTGGCCGACACAAACACCGGGCCCATCTAGGAGTGGCACTGCAGTGTCACGCAGGATGTCCCTTCCAAAAAACCCTCCCCAAACAGCACATGACGCAAAGAAAAAAAGAGGCGCAATGAGGTAGCTGACTGTGTGAGAAAGATAAGCGACCCTAGTGGCCGACACAAACACCGGGCCCATCTAGGAGTGGCACTGCAGTGTCACGCAGGATGTCCCTTCCAAAAAACCCTCCCCAAACAGCACATGACGCAAAGAAAAAAAGAGGCGCAATGAGGTAGCTGTGTGAGTAAGATTAGCGACCCTAGTGGCCGACACAAACACCTGGCCCATCTAGGAGTGGCACTGCAGTGTCACGCAGGATGTCCCTTCCAAAAAACCCTCCCCAAACAGCACATGACGCAAAGAAAAAAAGAGGCGCAATGAGGTAGCTGACTGTGTGAGAAAGATAAGCGACCCTAGTGGCCGACACAAACACCGGGCCCATCTAGGAGTGGCACTGCAGTGTCACGCAGGATGTCCCTTCCAAAAAACCCTCCCCAAACAGCACATGACGCAAAGAAAAAAAGAGGCGCAATGAGGTAGCTGACTGTGTGAGAAAGATAAGCGACCCTAGTGGCCGACACAAACACCGGGCCCATCTAGGAGTGGCACTGCAGTGTCACGCAGGATGTCCCTTCCAAAAAACCCTCCCCAAACAGCACATGACGCAAAGAAAAATAAAAGAAAAAAGAGGTGCAAGATGGAATTGTCCTTGGGCCCTTCCCACCCACCCTTATGTTGTATAAACAAAACAGGACATGCACACTTTAACCAACCCATCATTTCAGTGACAGGGTCTGCCACACGACTGTGACTGAAATGACGGGTTGGTTTGGACCCCCACCAAAAAAGAAGCAATTAATCTCTCCTTGCACAAACTGGCTCTACAGAGGCAAGATGTCCACCTCATCATCATCCTCCGATATATCACCGTGTACATCCCCCTCCTCACAGATTATCAATTCGTCCCCACTGGAATCCACCATGTCAGCTCCCTGTGTACTTTGTGGAGGCAATTGCTGCTGGTCAATGTCTCCGCGGAGGAATTGATTATAATTCATTTTAATGAACATCATCTTCTCCACATTTTCTGGATGTAACCTCGTACGCCGATTGCTGACAAGGTGAGCGGCGGCACTAAACACTCTTTCGGAGTACACACTTGTGGGAGGGCAACTTAGGTAGAATAAAGCCAGTTTGTGCAAGGGCCTCCAAATTGCCTCTTTTTCCTGCCAGTATAAGTACGGACTGTGTGACGTGCCTACTTGGATGCGGTCACTCATATAATCCTCCACCATTCTATCAATGGTGAGAGAATCATATGCAGTGACAGTAGACGACATGTCCGTAATGGTTGTCAGGTCCTTCAGTCCGGACCAGATGTCAGCATCAGCAGTCGCTCCAGACTGCCCTGCATCACCGCCAGCGGGTGGGCTCGGAATTCGGATTTGGGATTTCGAAGAATGCACAGTTCTTTGCTGTGCTGCTTTTGCCAGCTTGAGTCTTTTCATTTTTCTAGCGAGAGGCTGAGTGCTTCCATCCTCATGTGAAGCTGAACCACTAGCCATGAACATAGGCCAGGGCCTCAGCCGTTCCTTGCCACTCCGTGTGGTAAATGGCATATTGGCAAGTTTACGCTTCTCCTCCGACAATTTTATTTTAGGTTTTGGAGTCCTTTTTTTTCTGATATTTGGTGTTTTGGATTTGACATGCTCTGTACTATGACATTGGGCATCGGCCTTGGCAGACGACGTTGCTGGCATTTCATCGTCTCGGCCATGACTAGTGGCAGCAGCTTCAGCACGAGGTGGAAGTGGATCTTGATCTTTCCCTAATTTTGGAACCTCAACTTTTTTGTTCTCCATATTTTATAGGCAGAACTAAAAGGCACCTCAGGTAAACAATGGAGATGGATGGATTGGATACTAGTATACAATTATGGACGGACTGCCACGGTTAGGTGGTATAAAAAAACCACGGTTAGGTGGTATATAATACAATTATGGATGGACGGACTGCCTGCCGAGTTCCGACACAGAGGTAGCCACAGCCGTGAACTACCGCACTGTACACTGGTTGATAAAGAGATAGTAGTATACTCGTAACAACTAGTATGACACTATGACGACGGTATAAAGAATGAAAAAAAAACCACGGTTAGGTGGTATATATTATAATAATAATACAATTATGGATGGACGGACTGCCTGCCGACTGCCGACACAGAGGTAGCCACAGCCGTGAACTACCGCACTGTACACTGGTTGATAAAGAGATAGTAGTATACTCGTAACAACTAGTATGACACTATGACGACGGTATAAAGAATGAAAAAAAAACCACGGTTAGGTGGTATATATTATAATAATAATACAATTATGGATGGACGGACTGCCTGCCGACTGCCGACACAGAGGTAGCCACAGCCGTGAACTACCGCACTGTACACTGGTTGATAAAGAGATAGTAGTATACTCGTAACAACTAGTATGACACTATGACGACGGTATAAAGAATGAAAAAAAAACCACGGTTAGGTGGTATATATTATAATAATAATACAATTATGGATGGACGGACTGCCTGCCGACTGCCGACACAGAGGTAGCCACAGCCGTGAACTACCGCACTGTACACTGGTTGATAAAGAGATAGTAGTATACTCGTAACAACTAGTATGACACTATGACGACGGTATAAAGAATGAAAAAAAAACCACGGTTAGGTGGTATATATTATAATAATAATACAATTATGGATGGACGGACTGCCTGCCGACTGCCGACACAGAGGTAGCCACAGCCGTGAGCTACCGCACTGTACACTGGTTGATAAAGAGATAGTAGTATACTCGTAACAACTAGTATGACACTATGACGACGGTATAAAGAAAGAAAAAAAAATACCACGGTTAGGTGGTATATATTGTAATACAATTATGGATGGACGGACTGCCTGCCGAGTTCCGACTGCCGACACAGAGGTAGCCACAGCCGTGAACTACCGCACTGTACTGTGTCTGCTGCTAATATAGACTGGTTGATAAAGAGATAGTATACAATACATACAACAATATACTACTATACTGGTGGTCAGGCACTGGTCACCACTAGTCACACTGGCAGTGGCACTCCTGCAGCAAAAGTGTGCACTGTTTAATTTTAAATTAATATAATATTATGTACTCCTGGGGGCTCCTGCTATAACAACCTGCAGTGCTCCCCAGTCTCCCCCACAATTATTATAAGCTTTGCCTTTTATACATTGATGTGCAGCACACTGGGCTGAGCTGAGTGCACACAGACTGAGTCACACTGTGTGACTGGCTGCTGCTGTGTATCGTTTTTTTTCAGGCAGAGAACGGATATAGCAGAGAACGGATATATTATATTAAAATAAATAAAAGTTAACTAACAACAACTGCACTGGTCACTGTGGTAAACTCTGTCTGACTCTGCACAATCTCTCTCTCTCTTCTAATCTAATTTCTAATGGAGAGGACGCCAGCCACGTCCTCTCCCTATCAATCTCAATGCACGTGTGAAAATGGCGGCGACGCGCGGCTCCTTATATAGAATCCGAGTCTCGCGAGAATCCGACAGCGTCATGATGACGTTCGGGCGCGCTCGGGTTAACCGAGCAAGGCGGGAGGATCCGAGTCTGCTCGGACCCGTGAAAAAAACATGAAGTTCGTGCGGGTTCGGTTTCAGAGAAACCGAACCCGCTCATCTCTATTATATACAGCTGCACACTAGAATATGGGGGAAGAGGGTTGGGGGGGGGGGGGGGGGTTCAGGTGGAAGAGAGAGTAAGAGAACTGGGGGATGGGGGAAGACAGAGAAAATGGGGGAGGGTGCCTCCTGCAACGTTAGCTAGCAACAGGCAGATGGCAGGGCTAAAGTACTGTTATAAGATTGTTTTTATTATATAATAATAATAATAATAATTGTGGCAAATACCTTTATACCTGAGAAAAAGTGATGTACAAAACATAGGGGGTAATTCAGATCTGATCGTAGATGTGCTAAATTTAGCACATCTACGATCATTTACTCAGACATGCGAGGGGAACGCCCAGCACAGGGCTAGTCTGCCCCGCGTCTTTGGCTTTGCACCCCCCGCAAGGGTGCAAAAGCATTCCATGGCAGTGATGCTTTTGCACCTGGCGAGTAGCTCCCTGCCTGCGCAGCTCCTGCGCTCTGGCAGGGGGCTACCCGCCGCATCCTGGGTCGCAGTGGCTGCGTGTGAGATCACGCAGCCACCATGGCCCGCCTCCGCAACGGTCTGGACATGCCTGCGTCGTCCGGACCGCGCCCCGCCAATGGCACTCTAACGCCATTGTCACGCCCCCTCCTGCCTCGCGACCACCTCTGCCTGTCAATCAGAGTCGATCGCAGCCCAGAGATGCTGTTAACATCTCACTGGGCTCCCAGGGTGCGCACACATAGTGCGCCCGCTGTGTGTGCGCACTCCACAAAGAGATTCAGACTGTGATCGCTGCCCCAGTCTGAATTACCCCACTAGTTACCATAATTACAATATTTAGAATAAACTTTGTAATTGTTACTTATTATGGGATCTGACCAGTGTGCAAAAGAGACTTTGATAACTTGATAAAACACAAAGAACAGTAATTACATATCATGCCAAGTAATAGTGCATGCATGTGTACACTTATACCTTCCAACATTAAAGATCTGGGAGTTGGGACTTCCGTGCGCATCAAAGCCACCCCACCTGAAAAGGGGTGGGGTCTCAGCACAAGGGGGCATATCACTACCAGACACCAAGCCTCCTACTTTGGTGAAGGAGGGGGTATATGCAGCGCTCTGTGAGCTGCTAGCATGCCCCCAGTCTCTCTGTCCCCCGTGAATAGACTCTGTGGGCATACGCACACCGTCTATTCACCACTGCTCTATAGCAGAGCTGTGAGTGACAGGGTCCTCCCAACTAGTTCCACCACCATCGTGGAACACTACGGCCCGCGAGTGGGACAGTGCCCAGTAAACGGTACTGTCCCACAAAAATCAGGATAGTTGAGAGGTTTGTGTGTGTGTGTGTGTGTGTGTGTATATATATATATATATATATATATGTGAGATTTGATTGTATTTATTCATTTCTATGTATTTGTTATTTGTATAGGTTGTGACTATTTTCAACATAAAATTATTTATAAGGCTTGTCTTGAGAAAGGCTCCACTTGTAGAGCCGAAACGTCGACTGAATAAAGCCAATTATGTGACCAAATAAAGCCTTTATGGATTAAAGAAGCTTCATGTGATGATGTTTAAAGGAGAGTGCCCCCCAGGAAACTGGAATTACTTCTATATGAATATATATATATATATATATATATATATATTAGAGATGGGTTCGGATGTCACACAAGAATTAACGCCAGTTTGGTTTTATCCGGATTTTTCTTATTGGCTATCCAAGACACGTGACGTCCGTGAGCCAATAAGATGCCATTCTGAGAACCGAGTAGATGCGAGTAAAACCAAACGCGCTCACCTCTAATATATATATATATATATATATATATGTAGACCAATAGAATACAGCGCCACTTGTGGGATAAATCCAAGTAAAACAGAAGAAGCTACATAAAACAGTCCATATGACTAAACAATCAACATAAAAATATTCCCTAATGTATGTTTGCGTCAGCCAACCCCTAAAAAGACAGTATAGGTAAAATACTATATCATTTAAAATATGGATAAAAGGGAAAGGGGTAACGGCGACCACTGGTGTAACAAGATAATATAGATTTTAAAAAGATAATATACTGTATATTTTAAAATCTGTTGTGCTTCTAAAAAGTGGAACATGTAGCCAAAAAATATATAAAACTATAACACATTTATTTAATACATATAAGAGAATAAAAATACAATTTATAAGCAGAATAAAAAATGGAAAAATATAGGAGGTCAAACTTAGTTTAGCACAGGAGGTCAGTGAGGGAACCCAATGCGTTTCGTCCTTAAGCCTTCATAAGGCGGTATATATACACACACAGTTTCTTAAATATTTGAAGCTTATTTGCAACCAAATTAAAGTTGTCATAGCAGCCACACTATAAAATTACTTTATATAATGCAGAGATTTGTGTTAGCCGAGTAAATTGGGCTGTATTATTTATGTATTGATAATGCTGATTTATATACAGGAATGAAAAGCTATACCTTAAACACACTTTAAATACACTTTACCATGGAGCCGCTGCGGCCGCTTTACTTAATACACACTCTACGTACTTTTTACGCTATTAGCGTACAGAGTCCCGTACCGTGTACGGAACTTTGCGTACAAACGCCGCGCTGACGGTACAAAGTACACACAGCGTGTACACACCAAGAGATACACTGCAAACCCTTAACAGCTATGCATGCGATAGTATTACACTCTAAACCTTAGCAGGGAAAGGAAAACACGACACCGGTTTGCTATTTAAAATGCTGGGTTCCGACACCACAGCGTATTATTACTGAAAGGGGGTTACAATATATATATATATTACAATACAATACAATATAATATAACAGAATAATGGCTACAGTCAATGATAAATACGTGATTGGATTCGCCGCGCTACCCAGTCTGGTCCTCAGTCATCTGATAGATAACTTTGTGAGTCTTGTGTCTGACTAGGCCTGCAGCAGGGTCTCTTTATACAATTCTTCTAAAACCTAACACAATGGATACTGTAATCTCTTTGTCCATTGGACACAGGGATGGTCATTTACAGTACAGGAGAGGTCATAGGTCGGTTTGAATAGGTGGGCGATGTCTGTACCAACTGCTCTTGTGGGTGGTCTCCTCTGGATTCCTGCCGCATACATAATGTACAGTAAATACAGTTTATATCTATATTCTGCTCCTGCACATAACTATCCGCAGGAACATGCGATCTGCTGCAGACCAACACCGGAATGTTACCCTTACAATACCCTACAGCTGGATACCAAACACCACCTTATGACCTTGTTCTGTCCCCTCCTATCATGTAAAGGTGAATCCCTTTGTTCTGTTACCATTTAAACTGTTGTAACTTACTGATGTGGTGCAGGGAGACTATGTGTACATTGTGCACTATTTGGATTAAATATGTAATGTGTTTTGATAGCATTCCATGCGTTCACAAACTCTACCGTAAATACTCATACCACGCGCTAATGCGCAGGACCGCGGGAGCGACCATACGCAAATTGTGGATATGTGTACGCACGGCAGGGCAAGTACGCGCACGAAGGCCATCTGTGTGTAGTTTGTACGTAATGTGTGTACTGCAATATTTTTCGACTTTGACAGTTCACCCTTTGGCAGTCACCAATAACTGCCACTACCTAATCACTAAACAGAAAAATATCTATACAATATCTACAGAAGCTTGGATGATCGGGGAGAGTTGTAGGTGGGAAATATATAAGCTAGTGGGATAGTAAAAAGCATGTATGTATGAATCCATGTCTGAGGGGCATGTGTCATCGTGCCGTATATGTTCTAAATAAGCTTCGAGGTACTGCGAAGTATACATTAAATCCTTCTCATCCTGTATTAAGGGTCTGTAAGTGGGCCAACAAACATTACCGAGCTCTTTTCGGCTTCTTGTTCCAACAAATGGGTTGCACATTTAGTTGATGATACATGGAGGGGGAAACATGTGAATGCTAGTACATGTGGATATCACCTGTCGACTATGTGTGCCATTAGCTGGAGGTTGCAGAGATGAAGATAAGACACATATATAAAATTACATTCACATTAACATTTTGGGTAGGATTGATGTCTTTTTCCGGATGGATGTATCTGGGCAGATGGGGAGACAAAAGAAAAACGGGTGAAAGAAACAGGCCATGAAATTCATTTGCAATCCTTATCATAACACTGTCTCTATGGATGGGTCATAAATCAAATCTGCTGCTATAACAGCGCCCTCGCTCCTTAGACTCATCAACTTTGTGCCGTGCTTGCGCCGCGTCAGAATTCGAACACACCTAAATATCGAACCAATAATTATGACGACTCCCAGGATACAAAGGAGAAACTTCCCTACACTCATGATGACATTTTGAGCCCACTCTCCTAAACCTGAGAACCAATTGCGTGGGTTCAACCATGAGACCCAGCCGGTCAGTTCATTACTCACAGTCGCTAAGGTAAGGTTGTGCTTCCTCCTGAACTCCCACTTCAACTGCAAGATATCGTCCATATTTTGATCGATGATCTCCGTGGGGTCGTCAGTGCTGTTCGTGATATATGTACAGCACTTCACACCATATTGAGTTGCCAGAGTAACACAGTACCCACCTGTCACAGCTGTGATATAATTAAGGACCATCCTGTGCTGAATCAGTTCCTTCTTGTAGGCTTGTAACTCCCTCCCCGTATACCTGAAGGTGTCGTCATACATCTCAGTGATATTGTCTATCAAGTTCGCTAGCGCGTGGATATACCTATAATTTAGAGTTCCTCTGGCAGTACGGGTGATGTCTAAAGCGAGAAGGAACTGAATCCCGGTGGATTCGTGGATCAAATCAGAGGCTGCGTGCTCTGTCCTATCTATGAGGTGTCTCTTGATGATGTGTTCATAGTGAGTATGAGTATAAGGAGCCTGAGCACTGCGGTGAACGTCTTTCATCTTATCATGGGTTATGGTCATGACCTCTGGTAGTACTCTCCCAATGTAACACAATCCCTCTGAGCTCGGGGCAAGCCACTTGTACGCCTTCCTCCCACATATGAAATAGGCATCATCTGGGAGAACATAGGGGACAAAATATAACATCACCATATTACAAACTTTCCAAGTAAAGAAACCAATCCCTAGTTCTCCCATCTGCTCACTACAAGTATCAGGCTGGATGATATGAGCACAATTCCCTGGTGATACTTTTCCAACCCACACGGTCTTGCTTCCACGAGTATACCTATACCGAAAATACCTTCCACTGTTGGCTATTTGGCGTACAAGTTTAGAGTCTATGGGTATCCGATCAACTTTGTATGAAAAGGTCATTGTCTGGATATTCCACGTCACTTCCCAATTTCCTGGTTTTCGGTAATTTGAAATATTAAAGCACAGTAAGGACCTGTCTACATGATACTGATGGAGCTTCAAACTAGGGGGCCTAGAGATATTGAATTTCTTGTCCACCGGTCTCCCACCCCGTAATTTGAGTACCTCATCTATTGCTAAAGGGTACGGTACTAATCCTGACTTGCTCTGACCTTGAGGTACCTGTGAGCACACCCAGCATTCTGTTTGGTTTAAGACCTTACCCACTAGTGAGTGGTAATCACTCAACGGATGACGGTCCATGTCGATATTAAGGTTGGACTGACATCTCTGGATGCACCCATCCTCGACTATATTCTCACAATTCCTACAAATACAATATTCATCAGACAATAACCCCTCACAGTGCTCCCTGACTACCAGAGTGCTTACTGATGCCAGCCTTTACTAAAGTGATGCGCTGCTCCTCAGATCCTACAAATTCATACTCGCCATCAGAACCCATTCCAGATTCCTGCTCGACCTCTCTGGGACCCTCACCAAAACAAACTGTCCTTATCAAAACCAGAATTATTAACAGAACCCGAAAGGCAGTCTCTTGTGATCGATCCATTTCGTTAGGGGAAAGGAGGAAAATAAGAAGGAGAAACGAAAGGAAAATGCAGGGGAGGTGAAAAAAGAAAATGGTACGACAACCGTTCTAGATCTTGTTACTCTCTGTGCTCAGATGCCCTCCAACGGTCCTGCCTCTCAACTTTCCCGGAACAGACACTCCAGTGATACGAGATTCTCTACACTCTGCTCTTTGTCACGAGTTCTCTCCGAGTCAGCGACCTTCTTGCAGTGGGACGAGTGGATCCAAGTCTCTCTTTCGGCGACCTTCAATGCTGTTGTGCTGGTTAACAAGACTTGGTATGGTCCTTCCCACCTGTCTATGAGGCAACCTGAGCGTAAGAAATTTCGAATAATCACATAATCCCCAGGTTCAATGTCATGACAATTACTGTTTGGTACGTCGGGAATCACCAGCTTTAAATTTCTTTGTTGATTTCTCAGCTGCTGGCTCATCCCAACCAAATATTTCACAGTCACTTCGTTATTACATTTCAAATCATCCTGGGGGTCTATCATTACATGAGGTTGTCGACCAAAAATAATTTCAAAGGGTGATAGGTTAAGGGGAGACCTGGGAGTGGTTCTGATGCTGTACAACACTAGTGGCAAAGCTTCTGGCCACAGCAATCCAGTTTCAGCCATCACCTTGCTCAGCTTATTCTTAATAGTGCTGTTCATTCTCTCCACCTTCGCACTCGCCTGTGGTCGGTACGGAGTATGCAGCTTGCTATTAATTCCCATCAGTTTGCACATGACCTAAAAGACTTCACCTGTAAAATGGGTACCCCTATCACTTTCAATTATTCTAGGGATACCATATCTACACACAAATTCCTGCACAGTTTTCTTTGCAGTGAACGTACTAGTATTTGTGGCAGCAGGGAACGCTTCTACCCAATTGGAAAATACATCAATACAAACTAACACATATTTTAAATTTCTACAGGGTGGTAACTGCATGAAATCGATTTGTATTACCTGAAAAGGTCCGTCTGTCGGGGGGATATGGGATGGCTCTGTTGGTATTGACTTACCAATATTCTTCCTCAAGCAAGTAAAACATGTCATTGCTCTCTTACCTGCATGAGAAGAGAATCCTGGCGCACACCAGTAGGCTCTCACCAGCTTACACATACCCTCTTTGCCCAGATGAGTCAGACCGTGTGCCGCCTCAGCTAGACTTGGAAGATATGCTCTGGGGGCCACTGGCTTACCGTGTCCACCTGTCCAAAGTCCTGAGGACCCCTGGCCATACCCCTTTGACCTCCAGACCGCCTTTTCCTGTAAAGAACACAAATCTTGCATTTCAATTAATTTTTGTGTATTGATTGTGTTGAATGTCATCAGTGATGTGATGTTCATTTGTATGGGGGTGCTGGCTGCTGATTTAGCAGCTTTGTCTGCCTGGCTGTTACCAAGTGAAATTGGGTCTTGGTTGTAAGTATGTGCCTTGCACTTGATAACAGACACTCTGTCTGGTTCCTGTATCACTGTTAGAAGCCTTTTTATGTGGGACGCATGCGCTACAGGTGTGCCAGCTGCGTCATGAAATTTCTGAGGCGACACAGGGCCCCGAAATCATGCACCACTCCAAAGGCATACCTAGAATCTGTGTATATATTAGCTGACTTACCCTTGTCCAATTCACACGCTCTGGTTAGGGCGACCAACTCAGCAACTTGTGCTGAGTGCGGTGGGCCCAGGGGTTCAGCTTCTATGATACCTCTGTCGTCTACAACTGCATATCCAGTGCACAGGTCTCCCGAGTCCGTCTGTCTGTGGCAACTACCGTCAGTGTAGAAGGTAAAGTCTACTCCTTCCAGTGGGTTGTCACTGATGTCAGGTCTCCCAGTGAAAGTCTGATTCAGGTATTCCATACCATCATGCGTATCAGTGTCTGCACTAAATCCTCATTTACCATCATTCTCATCCTCCACCCTTTGTGCCTGTCCAGGCACACTTGGCAAGTAAGTTGCAGGATTTAGTGAGCTGCATTTCTTAATGGTGATGTTTACAGGGGCCATCAGTGATAATTCCCACTTTGTAAACCTAGCAGATGAGACATGTCTGGTTTGGGTGGAGTTCAATAAGGCTGATACTGCATGAGGTGTATGGATGGTCAGCTTGTGTCCTAACACTACGTCCTCGCTTTTACTTACTAGCAAAGCTATCGCTGCAACACTTTGCAAGCATGTGGGGAGAGACCGCGCTACGGTGTCCAACTGTGCACTGTAGTAAGCTACCAGCCTGCTGGCATCACCATGTCTCTGGGTTAAAACTCCTGCCGCGCACCCTGCACTTTCTGTACCGTACAATTCAAAGGGCTTCTCATAATCTGGCATACCTAATGCAGGTGCCTGTGATAGGCACTGTTTGAGTCTCTCAAATGCCAGTTCGGACTCATCTGTGTGCGAGATCCGTTCTGGTTTGTTCGAAGAGACCATTTCTTGCAAAGGTAAAGCCAGTATAGAAAACCCTGGGATCCAGTTTCGGCAGTACCCACACATTCCAAGGAAAGTGCGGATCTGTTGCTGAGATTGTGGCAGAGTCATGTCGCGAATCGCCTGTATTCTATCAGCAGTATCACTGACCTGGTTTGGAAGTGTTGTGGACTCGGGGTTTCTTCCGGTGACCGGGAAGAGGAACCGCTACTGGGTCGCAGAAGAGAAGGCCGGATGTAGGTCTTCCTCATGCAGGATTCGGACGGTAGGCAGAAGGTACGGGTGGGCGCTTGAAGGACTCCTGAAAGACAAGACTTGTAAAGGTGCTGATGAATTGGTGGAGAGTACCAAAAGCTCGCTGTGAGCGGTGTTGTGGTGCTAGAGGCACTGAGGTGCTAGAGGCACTGAAATGCAAGAGGTACTGAGGTGTTTGAAGGCGCTGAGGCGCTTAGAGACGCTGAGGTGCTTGGAGGCACAGAGGTGCTGAGGCACGGAGGTGCTGAGGCACGGAGATGCTGAGGCACGGAGGTGCTGAGGCACGGAGGTGCTGGAGGCACGGAGATACTGAGGCACAGAGGTGCTGAGGCACGGAGATGTTGAGGCACGGAGGTGCTGAGGCACGGAGATGCTGAAGCATGGAAATGCTGAGGCACAGAGGTCTGGGGATCACAGGTACAGCAGTAGTAGTGATGATACTCAAGCGCCGGAGCTCTGCCCGGCGTCTGAATTTGTACTTCCCGCCAGCACCCGATTGGAGAGGCGCTGATGACGTCACCCGTCCCCAGTGAGCGTCGGGTGCACCCGCGACGTCCTCACTACGGGCGCCGGACGGAGCGCCGGAAGGCAGAGGCAGCCAGCAGCCTCGGAGGGACAAGCCCGGCGGCCGCGGCGGTGATATGACAGTACCCCCTCCTCTAGGAGTGGCCCCTGGACACTTTCCTGGTTTCGTAGGATGTCTAGAATGGAAAATCCAGATTAGTCGAGGCGCCGAAACCTCAGAAGCCTTTATCCAACTTCTCTCCTCAGGACCATACCCTTTCCATTCCACCAGATATTGCAGATTCTTGTGAAGGTAACGAGAGTCTAGAATTGTTTTGATCTCGAAGTCTGTTCCTGTTTCAGCTTCCACTGAGGTGGGGCTAGAGGACTTTGAATGAAAATGATTAAGGACGAGAGGACGAAGAAGAGAAACATGGAAGGCATTTGGAATACGTAGGTGAGAAGGTAAACCCAACTTACAGACCACAGGATTCAGGACTTGTAGCACAGGGTAAGGACCGATGAATCTTGGAGCAAACTTCATAGTGGGTACCTTCAACCGGAGATTATGTGTGGACAGCCATACCCTATCACCAACCTTGTATTGAGGAGCGGCTCTTCGTTTCTTATCAGCGAAGAACTTGTATCGGACAGAAACCTTTTTAAGACTAGCATGAATCCTACACCAAATTTGTCTGAAGTGTAGTAGAGTGGATGTTACAGCTGGAACCTTTTCTGTCGGAAGACTTGGTAACTCCGGAACTCGTGGATGGAACCCATAGTTGACAAAGAACGGAGAGTCACCAGTGGAAGAATGAAATGAATGGTTATGGGCAAACTCCGCCCACGGTAACAACTCCACCCAGTTGTCCTGTGAAGGGGAGAGATAAAGGCGAAGGAAAGTCTCTAGATCTTGATTGACTCGTTCCGTTTGTCCATTCGTTTGGGGATGATAAGCGGATGAAAACTTAAGTTTAATCTGTAAGGCCGAGCAGAGGGCTTTCCAAAACCTTGCTGTGAACTGTACCCCTCGATCAGAGACTATTTCCTGAGGTAACCCATGTAACCGGAAATGTTCGCGGATGAATAGTAGAGCTAGTTTAGGAGCTGTCGGCAGACCAGTCAATGGAACGAAGTGCGCCATCTTCGAGAAACGGTCGACGATCACCCAGACGGTGTTGCAACCTTTGGAACAGGGCAAGTCAGTGATGAAGTCCATGGAAATGTGAGTCCAGGGTTTCATAGGAATGGGCAGAGGACGAAGCAACCCAGCTGGAGGCAGACGAGGAGATTTATGTTGTGTACACTGTGGACAAGAATTAACGTAATCCTGTACATCCTTCCTCATGGTGTCCCACCAGTAAGATCTTTGCAGAAACTTGTACATCTTCTGGGCGCCAGGATGACCGGAAAACTTGGAGATATGGGCCCACTGTAGTATTCTCGACCAGAATCTAGCTGGTACGGACATTCTTCCAGGAGAAGGAGCTGGAGTAGTTGAAGCAGCAGAGACAGAAATTGGATTTAGAATTAAACTCCGCTCGAAAGAATCATCCTTTGGAAATTTGTGAACGGGACAGCGCATCCGCTTTAATATTGAGAGTCCCGGCCCGGTACTTGATAACAAAAGAAAATTGAGTAAAGAAAAGTGCCCATCTCGCATGGCGAGGATTCAAGCATTGTGCGGATTTGATATACAACAAATTTTTGTGATCCGTGTAAATGGTAATCACATGTTTGGCCCCTTCTAAGAGATATCTCCACTCTTCCAAGGCAGATTTAATTGCCAAAAGTTCCTGGTCTCCAATAGTGTAATTTCGTTCGGCCGGAGAGAATTTACGAGAGTGGAAGCCACACGGATGTAATTTCTTATCTGAGGAGTACTGAGAGAGAACGGCCCCAACTCCCACCGAAGATGCGTCAACTTCTAGGAAGAAAGGTTCATCGAAATTTGGCTGTTGGAGAACTGGAGCAGACATGAAAGCTGACTTCAAGTGGGAAAAAGCCTCAATGGCTTCGGAAGGCCACAAACTCGGATTAGAGCCCTTTCTCGTCAAGGCAGTAATGGGCGCAACAATGGTGGAGAAACCCCTAACGAATTTCCTGTAGTAATTCGCAAAGCCCAGGAATCTTTGTATTGCTTTTAAAGAGAGAGGCTGAGTCCAGTCACGAATGGCAGAGATCTTCTCCAGATCCATGCGAAGCTCCGTCCCCGAGATGATATAACCGAGGAACGGAATTGATGTTACTTCAAAGGTACATTTGGAGAACTTAGCATAGAGATGATTCTCTCGTAAACGGTGGAGCACTTCTTTGACTTGAGTCCTGTGTTCAACAAGATCTTTGGAAAAAATCAGTATGTCGTCTAAATATACCACAACACTTTGATATAACGTCTCAGAAGATTTCGTTGACGAATCCCTGGAAGACAGCAGGAGCATTACTAAGGCCAAACGGCATCACCAGGTATTCGTAATGCCCATCCCGGGTATTGAAGGCGGTCTTCCATTCATCCCCTTCTCGGATGCGTATAAGATTATAAGCTCCCCTCAAGTCGAGTTTGGAGAAAACGCGGGCGCCACGTACCCTATCAAATAATTCTGTGATTAGTGGCAAGGGGTATTTAGTCTTGATGGTGATATCGTTTAAACCGCGGTAGTCAATACATGGTCTCAACCCCCCGTCCTTCTTCACGAAAAAGAAGCCCGCTCCAGCAGGGGAGGAAGAGGGGCGAATGAATCCCTTGAGCAGATTGGACTTAATATAGTCCGACATAGCTTGAGTCTCGGGAAGTGACAGAGGATATGTGCGGCCACGGGGTGGCATCTTCCCTGGGATAAGGTCAATAGGACAGTCCCAAGGCCTATGAGGTGGTAACTGATTAGCCGCCTGTTCCAAAAACACATCCTTGAACCCTTGATACGCCTTCGGAATATGCTCTTCATCCGACTTAGAAGAGACACGGAGCGGACAAACGGGAGTGAGACAGTTAGCATGACAAAAAGGACTCCAAGACAGAATTTGAGAAGACTTCCAGTCAATGTGGGGATTATGAATTTTGAGCCAAGGCATTCCAAGGACCAGATTGTGATGCATTTCCGGAATCACCAAGAGTTCCAGACATTCTTGATGTAGAGCACTGACCTGCAGCTTAACTGGCTTCGTGCGCCACGTCATGAGACCCTTGGAAATTCTAGTACCATTGATAGCCGTCAACGAAATAGGCCGCTCGATAGGCCGTACCTTTAAATCCATGCTTTGGACACAGGAGGAAGAAACAAAATTCCCCGCAGCTCCGGAATCCAACAGGGCCTCGCAAGACTTGGAAACTGAATTGGTGATTAAAGACACAGGAAGCAAACAATCCAAAATAGGAGAAGATTTAGTCGTGACCCCCAACTTGACTCCTCCAGAACAAGCTAGGCCTGCCCGTTTTCCGGACGGGATTTACAAAACTTGAGGAAATGATCTGCGGCTCCACAGTAAAGGCAAAGTTTACCCTCACGACGATGCTGTCATTCCTCCGGAGACAGTGGGGATCGGTTAACTTGCATGGGTTCGTCCGAGCTGGGCACAGCCGCCGGTCTAGGAGTAGAATGCCGGAACCTGGGACGATCTGAACGGCTACGTTCTCTTCCACGCTCCTGCATCCGAAGATCCACCTTGACGTAAAGGGAGATCAACTCTTCTAACGAATCAGGCAGATCCCTAGTAACCAACTCATCTTTCAGCAGGTCGGACAGACCGTTCCAGAAGGCAGCCCTCAGAGCGTCATTATTCCAGCGAAGTTCAGAGGCAATGGTCTGGAAATTAACCACGTACTGACCCACGGGGCGGGAGCCCTGACAAACACGGAGCAAGTCAGAAGAAGCAGTAGTCATCCTGCCGGGCTCGTCGAAGATTCTTCGAAAAGACGTGATGAAGTTGGTGTAGTTGGAAACCACAGGATCAGATCGTTCCCATAACGGAGACACCCAATCCAACGCTGACCCCTCAAGCAGGGAAATGATATACGCTACTTTAGAGCGATCCGTAGGGAAATTGTGAGAGAAAAGCTCGAAGTGCACCTCGCACTGATTTAGAAAACCACGGCAATTCTTTGGGTTTCCATTATAGCGGGAAGGAGTAGGAAGCTGAAGACGAGACCTGGTACCAGCCGGAGGTTGAGCATTACTGGAAACAGCAACTGGAGCAGTTACGGGAACTGGAACCGGAATTACGGAAGCTAGGGATGCTTGAATTTGATCCAATCGGCCGGACAATTCCTGGAGATATTGCATCACCCGGCCCTGTGTCGCCTCTTGAGTCTGAACTCGGGAAGCCAAACTTTGGATGGCGCTCGACTCTGTGTTCCGATCCCCCGGGTCCATGGGGCCTGAGTATACTATCACTGACCTGGTTTGGAAGTGTTGTGGACTCGGGGTTTCTTCCGGTGACCGGGAAGAGGAACCGCTACTGGTTTGCAGAAGAGAAGGCCGGATGTAGGTCTTCCTCATGCAGGATTCGGACGGTAAGGAGAAGGTACGGGTGGGCGCTTGAAGGACTCCTGAAAGACAAGACTTGTAAAGGTGCTGATGAATTGGTGGAGAGTACCAAAAGCTCGCTGTGAGCGGTGTTGTGGTGCTAGAGGCACTGAAATGCAAGAGGTACTGAGGTGTTTGAGGGCGCTGAGGCGCTTAGAGACGCTGAAGGGGCTTGGAGGCACAGAGGTGCTGAGGCACGGGGGTGCTGGAGGCACGGAGATGCTGAGGCACGGAGGTGCTGAGGCATGGAGATGCTGAGGCACGGAGGTGCTGAGGCACGGAGGTGCTGGAGGCACGGAGATACTGAGGCACGGAGATGTTGAGGCACGGAGGTGCTGAGGCACGTAGATGCTGAAGCACGGAAATGCTGAGGCACGGAGGTCTGGAGATCACAGGTACAGCAGTAGTAGCGATGATACTCAGGCGCCGGAGCTCTGCCCGGCGTCTGAATTTGTACTTCCCGCCAGCACCCGATTGGAGAGGCGCTGATGATGTCACCCATCTCCAGTGAGCGTCGGGCGCACCCGCAACGTCCTCACTACGGGCGCCAGACAGAGCGCCGGAAGGCAGAGGCCGCCAGCGGGGACGGCCGCCCGGGCAGCCAGCAACCTTGGAGGGACAAGCCCGGCGGCCGCGGCGGTGATATGACAAGCAGTGAGGTGTCTAAGTCCTTGAGTCAAGCAATGTCCCAAATATTTTGCCCTGGTCTGGCACAACTGCAACTTATCCTTTGAAACCTTGTGTCCCGTTTGGGAAAGATGAAACAGAAGCTGTTTCGTGTCTTTCAAGGACGATTCGAGTGAGTCAGAACACAACAATAAGTCATCGACATACTGTATTAGCACTGATCCATTCTCAGGTTGAAAGGATTGTAAACAGTCATGCAAGGCCTGGGAGAAAATACTCGGGCTGTCAATGAAACCTTGGGGTAGTCGAGTCCAGGTGTACTGTACTCCCCTGTATGTAAAAGCGAAGAGGTATTGGCTGTTAGGGTGCAGAGGGACAGAAAATAAGGCAGAACAGAGGTCAATGACAGTGAAAAATTTTGCAGTAGAGGGAATTTGCATGATGACAGCTGGATTGGGCACTACGGAGTATTGACTCTCAACTATCTTGTTTATCCCCCTTAGATCCTGCACTAGCCTGTAACGCCTCCCCCCACTCTTTTTCACAGGGAAGATGGGACTATTGACAGTGCTGGACGTCCTGACTAGGATGCCCTGTTGTAGCAATCGCTCTATGACGGGGTACACTCCTAATTCTACCTCTGGCTTCAGAGGATACTGAGGGATTTTTGGAGCTATCCTACCATCTTTTACTTGCACTACTACCGGAGCTACATTTGCCATCAATCCAGTGTCTTGTCCATCTTTGGTCCAAAGGGAACCCAGTATTTGTGAGATCATTTCCTCTACCTTTGATGGACACTTGTCTATAACAGCAGAATGCGACATTAGCCTTTGAGGGTTGTCTAATATATCTTGCACTTCTTGAACGTGGTTCTCAGGTATATCCAAGAAGACACCTTCAGGAGTACAATATATGACACACCGCATTTTACACAATAAATCTCTGCCGAGTAGCTTAGTCGGAGCCGATGCAGCCAACAGAAATGAATGTTTGATTTGCAAGGGCCCTATCGTAATTTCTGCAGGTCTACTCAAAGGGTATTGTTGCACAGTTCCTGTTACTGCCATTGCCGAAATTGTTTTACCCGTGGTTTTTATACCTACCGTCGGATTTAACACTGACCTGGCCGCCCCTTTATCTACAAGGAAAGGTAATGGTACACCAGCTACACCAACCGTGACCTCAGGTTCACTACCAAGGCTAGCAATCAATTTCACTGGCTGCAGACTACAGGTGTGGCCCAACCCCTATTGTGTGGTGAGACCCTCCCGCAGCGCATTGGCAGCTACGATATGTGAGGGGGGTAGCTGTGAGTTTTCGGAGGCCTGCCAGTCCCTCCTTGGTGGGTACCTCCTTGTTTCCCCTGCGTGTGGCTCGTAATTTCTCCTAAGTGGTCCCTGATCCCAAGTATGTGCCTTGCAGTGTGGTTCATATCCTGGTCTAGGGGGTCAGTATACATTATGTGCACTTTTACTCCTACAGTCCCTTGCAAAATGTCTTTCCTTTTTACAATAGAAGCATATTATTGACCGTGACTTACCACCAGGGGTCTGGGGTTTCGGCTGATGTGGCTCTGTTGTAAGTGCATCTATACTTACTGTCATCAGCCTTTCCCCCTGTAACTCCCTGTGCTTAATGATGTTCCTATCATGCTCGACAGCGGACTCTCTCAATGCAGCCACCGAGATACCTCTCCAGTTTGGTAGAGAGGTCTGTACCCTTGTTCTCAGTGCCTCCTTCAACCCGTCCATTAATACAGAAACAGCTACCTCCCTGTGATGTACATTGTCCTTAATGTCCTCGATCCCAGTGTATCTAGCCATTTCCTGCAGTGCTCAATGGAAATATTCAGATGCCGTTTCACCTTCCTTTTGTCATATGTAAAAGATTTTATTCCATTTGACAACAGTAGGGAAATATACTCCTAATTGCAGATTGATTTGCCGTACATTCTCCTGAGTGTACTCATCAGTGAGAGGTACTTCTGCGTCTAACTTACAATCTGTTATGATTTTCGCGGGGTCAATATTTGAGGGTAAACATACCCGTAGCACTGTTCGCCAATCTTTGTTTGTGGGTTCGTTGGCGTTACCTAACTCTTTAATGAACCTTTGGAATGCGACTAGATCTTTTCTGGGATCGGGAAATTCTGACATAATTGACCTTAACTCTGCCCGGGACCAAGGACAATGCATGGCAATGTTCCTGATGGGAGTTACTCCCTAAGCGTCAGTCTTCCCATTGGAGACTGCAATCACCCTGACAGGATTTAATTCAATTACATCATTTTGATTTGACTCTATAATGTGAGGTGCTATTGTCTCTGCATAATGTATGGTACCGTACTTACCTGTGGACACGACCTCACTTTGCCCTCCGCTAAGGGGCTTTGCTACTGCTCTTGTTGGTTGGGCCGTGCCCACCTGAGTGTCCTGTATGGTGGCTGCTAGAGAGAGTGCCGATTTCGTGCTGGGCTCATCTTCCTGCTCGCAGTCCTGGGGAAAATTTTAAACAGGATACAACTGGCAAGGGTTAGCGTTAGTACATTTATCAATTACTCTCCTATCCTGTACCAATGTATCATTGCCTGTAGCCATTCTCTCCCCATCAATATATGGTGGTGGTGGTGCGGTCACCATTGTTTTCCTGCTAAGTTTGGAACCTGCTGCGCGAGCTAATCCCCTCTGCACATCCCCCTCTTGTTGCCATAAATTTAAGCAATCTGTATGTCTAATCCTTTGTTTTCTGGATTTTATTAGACATATCCTTATCCTTAAGTTCTGCAATACCTCTGGTTCAAAGCTGCCCACTTCAGGGAATAGTACCCTATCTTTGTCAGTTATACATACCCATTCATTGCAAAAAGCCTCTGTGTGTAACCCATACTTTTCACACATAATAAACCTCGCTGACCCCCTGGGCCACGGCACCTCAACCTGAACCCTAGTTACCAAATTTCCACTGCTTGTGCAATTGGATCCCGTCGCAGACTTTTTGCCAATAAACGCAATCCCCAATGCACACCGCAGTTAGACGGTGAAAGACACCTAGCGCCTTCACTCGCTCACGCCCACGTTGGCCAGTACTACCATACACTGTCGATAGCGAAGGCAATGTACCCAACCTAGGGCCCTATCTGACCTATATTTACTGGAAGTTTTTAGGAATAACTTACCCTTTCCAGTAAAGTATCGTTGTTGGAGATTTTCCTGAGAGAGACCAGCGAAAACTCCCCATGCACTTTATTATACACAAATCATGCTTGCGTATGCTCTATACAGCGCTAATGATACCGCAATTTTACGCAAAAGCTCGTAAAAAGGATATCACGTTGCGCTATCTATCGCACCCACAAACGTGCAGTCCAATCGCACAGCATATAGGTACTTGTTACTTATCTGCCGTACGACCACTGGAATCGAATCACAAGCTGCGAAACCTCAGCCGAAGCGTAACAAAAAACCCTTTTACTTCAATACTACACAATACACAATTCCCTATTACGCTCCTCTGCAAATCTCCTCACGATTTGCGTATTTCAATCTATATTAACGTGAGTCAGCCACTTCACGCCACCAAGCCTCCTCTTACTTGTTGTACCACGGGACCCGACTTCCGGGGTACAGTTCCACTCACTCCTACGTTCGCTCTCTCAAGTACACATTGTCTTTTCTGTACAGAAAATTTTGATTCATTCAGATAAGCAGCTTTACCCCCAGAGGCAATACAGTTTAAACAAAAAGTTTTATACTAATCTGCTTTAGAAACCGGGCAGTTTTGTGCTATTGTAGCATGACTACTGTCCCACCTTTTAACTAAACGATACTATTGTGTAATTTGTACTTAACGCCTGTACTCTTACGCACTTTGCGTAAACATGCGACCGTGCGCAGTCCTGTACTTTGTCTGAGACACGTGTACAAAACCGTACGTCCGCAATTAAACAAATCCCACAACTTGTATAAATGTGAGCAATATTAACTATAATCGCTCACTTAACACAACACACAGTTTCTTTCTGTATAAACCTTTACAATCAGGCCAGACTGCGTTTGTGCTTTACACTTACTTCCTTAAACATTTATTTTAGTTTTAACTATATAGCAACAAATGTATCCGGTTTCACAGAGATCTAAATGAATCTAGCAATCTGAGTGTTATGGCAACAATGTGAGAGGGTATACAAAGAATATGGGTGCCTTTTGTTGTTTACGCTTTTGGCGCCAAAAAAATTTCACAGATTTTTAAATAGCTTTTTTCCTGTTTACTTTAGGGGTTCTACCAGCATCCCTACAAACCATACAGAGCAGACATCATCTAATCAGCAAACAAGTAGGGTTTTCAGTGCATCCATCGACCAAGAAAAGGTTACGTAGGATACTTTCTGTCCGCCCTTTTGCTGATAGATTAAGTCTGCTGTGACCTGTTAGGCTGTAAGTATTTGGAAAACCTGACGGAGCCCCCAATTGATAATGCTGATTTATATACAGGAATGAAAAGCTATACCTTAAACACACTTTAAATACACTTTACCATGGAGCCGCTGCGGCCGCTTTACTTAATACACACTCTATGTACTTTTTACGCTATTAGCATACAGAGTCCCGTACCGTGTACGGAACTTTGCGTACAAATGCCGCGCTGACGGTACAAAGTACACACAGCGTGTACACACCCAGAGATACACCGCAAACCCTTAACAGCTATGCATGCGATAGTATTACACTCTAAACCTTAGCAGGGAAAGGAAAACACGACACCGGTTTGCTATTTAAAATGCTGGGTTTCCGACACCACAGCGTATTATTACTGAAAGGGGGTTACAATATATATATATTACAATACAATACAATATAATATAACAGAATAATGGCTACAGTCAATGGTACATACGTGATTGGATTCGCTGCGCTACCCAGTCTGGTCCTCAGTCATCTGATAGATAACTTTGTGAGTCTTGTGTCTGACCTGGCCTGCAGCAGGCTCTGTTTATACAATTCTTCCAAAACCTAACACAATGGATACTGTAATCTCTTTGTCCATTGGACACAGGGATGGTCATTTACAGTACAGGAGAGGTCATAGGTCGGTTTGAATAGGTGGGCGATGTCTGTTCCAACTGCTCTTGTGGGTGGTCTCCTCTGGACTCCCGCCGCATACATAATGTACAGTAAATACAGTTTATATCTATATTCTGCTCCTGCACATAACTATCTGCAGGAACATGCGATCTGCTGCAGACCAACACCGGAATGTTACCCTTACAATACCCTACAACTGGATACCAAACACCACCTTATAACCTTGTTCTGTCCCCTCCTATCCTGTAAAGGTGAATCCCTTTGTTCTGTTACCATTTAAACTGCTGTAACTTACTGATGTGGTGCAGAGAGACTATGGGGGATATTCAATTTGGCCCGGGGTGCCGGGTGATAAGTATCGGCCGGTGGGGGCTATTTAATTGGCCCCGATAAGCCGGCGCATGCCGCGGCTTATCGGGGGTTTTGCTTCACCTGCCTCCGGCAGGCGAAGCAAAATGCCCGATAACAGCCCCGTTTTCAACCGAAAACGGGGCTGTTTCACCCGAAAACACACAGGTTTCACTGAACCTGTGTGTTTTCGGGTGTAAGAGGACTTGTTACCGGCCGAGCAAATTAAATAGCTCGACCGCAGCACCCGAAGAAACATCGGGGTTTTTTACTCCCGATGTCTCTTCGGACCAAATTGAATATCCCCCTATGTGTACATTGTGCACTATTTGGATTAAATATGTAATGTGTTTTGATAGCTTTCCATGCGTTCACAAACTCTACCGTAAATACTCATACCACGCGCTAATGCGCAGGACCACGGGAGCGACCATACGCAAATTGCGGATATGTGTACGCACGGCAGAGCAAGTATGCGCACGGAGGCCATCTGTGTGTAGTTTGTACGTAATGTGTGTACTGCAATATTTTTCGACTTTGACAGTATACATAGGCTTACCATACTATCCCTTTAAAACGGGACACCTATGAACTACACAAGTTCTATGGCTGATTAAAACTAGGTGACGTGCAAGCTTGAATTAAGCCAGCCATAGAACCTGTGTAATTCATGAGTGTCCCGGTTTAAAGGGATAGTATGGTAAGCCTATGTATACATGAAGAGGTGTGTCAAATCTTCAGTGTCCCTGTTTTCTTATATGGAATTTGGGCTGCTATGGCTACATGTACACACTTTGCTTTACCACTATTTAGAAGGAAAAGAAAATATTATCACTGTATTATGGGGCACTTCATATTTTGCTGGTACCTGGTAGAGCAATAAGTGCAGTTATCTGTGTGAAACAACACCAAGACCAGGAACACAAGAACTGATAATACATGAATTTTATGTATCTATTTACTTCTTAAAGAGTCCAAATTATCGCAAATAACATGGTTGTCACACCTGAAGAGATTTGTTTTCTTGCTGTGACTTGGGAGTGTATGACTAATATAACGTTGAACATAACCCACTTTACCAAAGTATTCCAAACTAAGTGTAGCTGACAGGTTTTCCCCATACTTGCCTACCCTCCCTCATTCTGCAGGAGACTCCCTGAAATTGCAGCAATCTCCTTGACTCCCTGAATAGTTCAGCAATCTCCCCAATATGCAGCTGTTACATTCTTGGGGGGAAAAAATAAATCATTCAAATGGGAACATCAGTGCCATTTCCCTTCATTGGTTATAAGGCACAATGATCCTATGGTTACATGCATTTTAAATAAAGTTTCTCATGGCCACTTACAGTATATGGAACCTCTTGTAAAGCACAATACACAAAGTGTCTTTTCTTTAACAAGTAGATCTTACTAACTTTGGGGCTCATTTACATTTGGATGTTGATGTAGCAGTACACGTCCACACTGATAGGTGTTATTTTCACATCTCCCTGAAATGCTTTTTCAAAAGTAGGCAAGTATGCTTTAAGTTGGGTTCTGTTGTATGACCTGGACCGAGTCAAGGTCCGCAGAAGCATGACCGGAACACCAACTGTCGGTGCAGTGCTCCACTTATACTGTATAGTCATTTCGGACAGGTTGGTATTGGTTGACCGGCGGTTGGGAGACCGCCGGTCACCACACCGATGCCAGGATCCTGTCTGCCAGATGGCCAGCGGGGGGGATGGGGGGAGCGCAACAAAGCCTCTTGCGGGCTCACTACGCTTGTCACGCAGCGGGCTCGCCACAGGTTCTATTTCCACTCTATGGGAATAGTCCCTGTTGGTTGGCATGCCAACCGGCGGGCTAGTGAGTGTTCGGGATGCCGGCGCCGGTATTGTGACTGCCGGTCACATAATCGCATCCCTTTTGGACTTGAGGAGCCTGCACACTGCAAGCGTCAGATTTTTCATTTATTGTTCCTCTCCCTGATGTCAGATCGAGATCATACATAGCTCAGTTCTTTTCTAGGTCACTAAGCTATACAATAGTGAAAATGCCATATAAATTCATACAATAGTTTCTCTGGCAGGGTCCACAGATTATCCACAGGATAACAATGGGAAGCTTTTCCGGCCTCCCAGCATGTAATGGGCCCGTCCATATATCCCTGCCTCCTTTCTCAGGCAAATCAGTTTTTTGTTTGGTGCGGTAGGAGCCGGACCATGGTCAGAGGGCTGCTGGTTCTTAGCAGTCCTAAGCTTTCTTATTTTATTTTTATAGTCTCACTATGTTTTTGAGTGATCTTTCTAAACAGCGTCTTATACGTACCTTAGAAAGAGTCGCTCCAACAACTCTCCGCCGGGTCGCGACAACGCTTACCCACGAGTACAGTGCTATTTCGGCGAGGGAGTCTCTCGGATATACTAGCAGGTCCAGCAGACGTTACCAGGATATGGCCGGAGCACAGGGAGAAGGTAAGGCATCGATTCCACTTAGAAGGGTATACGGACACAGCCGCAGTGTTTTGGGAAGGAGACCACCAAACAGTCGCTGACGCGGCTGCCACCTCGGGTACACCAGTGCTAGGCCTTAGGGATCAGAGGCTCCAGAATTAATAAGTATGAGGCCGTGATCCCTAGGGTTGATGTCAGCAGTGGGGAGTCAGACACTCTCCTGGTCGCCCCTCCCCGGTTCATGACCAGTTTCCTCAGAGTCTCCCACCATTAACTGTTTTCCCGCTTCGTTCTCAGACGCTGTATACGTAGGGGCCCAGTCGCAGCATAGGCGGCTGTGTGACTGGTACGTCCGTGTTCACTGAGCGTCTATGTTCACTATAGGTTCATGGAGCGGCAGTGTACACTAGTAGTGTCTGGATCCACTCAGTGTTCGCTAACGTATTGATCGGTCCTGGAAGCGAGGTGAGTCTCCCTGTATCCCACTTTACTGAGTAAGGGTTATACAGCACTAAGGGGTACATTTACTAAGCAGTGATATGAGTGGAGAAGTGAGCCAGTGGAGAAGTGCCCATGGCAACCAATCAGCACTGAAGTAACATCTATAATTTGCATACTATAAAATTATACAGAGCTGCTGATTGGTTGATGGGGAATATCTCCACTGGCTCACTTCTCCGCTCTTATCACTGCTTAGTAAATGTACCCCTAAGTCTCTATCTACCTTTTGAGTACGAATAGTTAAAGTGCTATTGCATATGAGTCTGTATACATTTACTGTTGTATCTTTCGCGTTTGCATCTGAATAAGTTAGATCTGTTTAAAACATGATGCAGTAATATGTTCTCCTACATACTTAAAATGTATATGTAGTAGATGTTGTGCTCATATTGTATAACATGTGACTGACTGCTAGTGTGATTGCTGACTTTACTATATTTTTGTCAGTTTGTTTATTCCGATCCTCAATGCCGGTGCATGGGTAGGGTCGGATTGTATATCACAATTTAAAATGATTACAGTCACAAATTGTGTAGTACACTGTGGAAGTGATGATTATTTATCATGTCTAAGAGCGGCAAAGGTGAGGAAGGTACTCTCACAGCAACACCAACACTCGTATCATGTTTGTCTTGCAAAAATGTGTTATCCTCTCAGGATCTGGTTCAGGATGGTTTGTGTATAAATTGTTTTAGCTTTCATCAGGGGTTAATGAAAAATACAAGGCAGATTCAGGTACAGATGGATCCACCTTGGGCTATGTTTGCACAGACTTTATCCAGTATAGCTGAACGGATAATTCCTCCAACTCCTGTACCAGGGATAGGTTACACTATTAAACCTTACATGCAGCTCCCCACCTATGGTGTATCACTTCCAGCAGCAGCTTCTCAAAAGAAACAAGCTGATAAATCGGTGGTAAGTAAATTTTCACCTTCACAGGCTACACATGATTCTGATGAGGATTCATTGGAAGATGAAAGTTCAATTAATTCTACTTCAGCATACGAAGAGGAGGAGGAAGGTCTCACCTCAGTGGATATAGCTGAGTTAATTAAAGCAATGAAAGTCATTCTATGCTTAGAGGAATCAGCAGAGCCTGTGTTAAAAATCAAGGCACCTGTGTTTAAACGTCCCAGAGAGTTTCCAGGGTCAGATCATCTGACGGAAATTATGGAAGAGGCTTGGGCCACGCCCAATAAGAAATTTAGAATTCCTAAGAAATGGAATTCTAATTATCCTCTTCCAGCTGGGGATTGTTTGAAAAGGGAGGTGGCTCCTAAAGTAGGTACGCATGTAATTCGATTAGTGCAAAAATCTACATTACCTTTGCCTTCAACATCATTAAATGATGTCACGGATAGGAGAGTGGATGGTTTTCTAAAAAAACATTTTTTCTCATACATCCTAGAGGATGCTGGGAACTCCATAAGGACCATGGGGTATAGACGGGATCCGCAGGAGACATGGGCACTTTAAGACTTTAAATGGGTGTGAACTGGCTCCTCCCTCTATGCCCCTCCTCCAGACCTCAGTTAGATTCTGTGCCCAGAGAGACTGGTCACACACAGGGGAGCTCTACTGAGTTTCTCTGAAAAAGACTTTATGTTAGGTTTATTATTTTCAGGGAGCACTGCTGGCAACAGGCTCCCTGCTTCGTGAGACCGAGGGGAGAGAAGCAGACCTCCTTCTGTAAGTTAAAGGCTTTGCTTCTTAGGCTACTGGACACCATTAGCTCCAGAGGGTCTGATCACTTGGTATAGCCTAGCTGCTCGTTCCCGGAGCCGCGCCGTCGTCCCCCTCACAGAGCCAGAAGAAAGAAGCCGGGTGAGTAACCGAAGCAAAGAAGACTTCAGTTAAGACGGCAGAAGACTTCACTGTCTCGGAGGTACCGCACAGTGGTCGCGCTGCGCGCCATTGCTCCCACACACAAGCGGCACTACATGGGTGCAGGGCGCAGGGGGGGCGCCCTGGGCAGCAATAAACCTCTGTTTACACAAATAGCGGGACTTAAGTGCGCCATTAAGGGGGCGGGGCTTAGCCCTCACAGCTCTAATCAGCGCCATTTTCTCTTCACAGCAGATACAGAGACGCTGGTCCTGGCCTCCTCACTACTGTCCAAGTAACAGGGTGTAAAACGGTGGGGGGGGGGGCACAGCTAATTTGGTGTTGATTAATATATATATTAAAAGCGCTGCAGGTCTGAGGCATTGTATATCAGTGTCGGGCCGGGTTAGGCGCTGGGTGTGAGCTGGCAAACGCCCTCTGTGTTTTCTCTAACAGGCCTTATTGTGGATCTGTCCCCTATAGCCCAGTGTGATAGTGGGTGTCGGTATGAGTGTGTTGGCATGTCTGAGGCGGAATGCTCTTCCCAGGAGGAAGCTGGAGTGGGGACAGAACAGAGTGTGGGAGTGAATCTGTCGGCACCGCCGACTGCTGATTGGGTAAATATGTGGAGTGTCTTGAATGCAAATGTGGCTTTATTAAATAAGAGGTTGGATAAATCTGAGGCTCAAAACCAAACGTGGAGACAATCCATGGAAGATGCTTTATCCCAAACTCAGACCCCCTCAGGGTCGCAGAAACGGGCATTTACCCAGATAGCAGACATAGATACCGACACGCAGTCAGACTCCAGTGTCGACTATACTGATGCCAGATTGAATCCTAAACTGGTTAAGAGCATTCAGTACATGATTGTGGCAATAAAAGACGTGTTACATACAGGGCCGTCTTTTCGTATGGGCTCAATGAGCTCTTGCCCAAGGGCCCCAGGAGTATAAGGGCCCTAGGCTGATAGGGCTCTTCCAGGGGTACCATTTTTTTTAGAAAATCGGCCCTGGGGAACCAGAGATATCCGACTTGAAAGCAGTGGTCCCCATCCAAGCCTGTTAATTGCTCTTCCCAGCCAGATATCTCGGATTCTGTCTGACTTAGAGTTTTTCTGAGGCTATAATCCGAAAGCTGTGACTCTCCCCTTATGGTGGACACTGGCAGCTTGTCTTTACTATGCCCAGAACCAAAGATATCAGCCTTCAAGCAGCTGGTCCCTGCCCCAGCTCCACATGCCTAATATGCAGTTTTAGATTTTCGTTGGTGAATTGCTCTGGCTCCTGAACTCTGATCCTCAAGTCCCCAGAACCTTCTGAAAGGTGGGACTCTCTAGGTTTTTATCCCATTCAAAGCTAAGAAAATAGGATTTTAATACCTACCGGTAAATCCTTTTCTCCTAGTCCGTAGAGGATGCTGGGGACTCCAAAAGGACCATGGGGTATAGACGGATCCGCAGGAGACATGGGCACACTAAAAAGACTTTTACTGGGTGTGAACTGGCTCCTCCCTCTATGCCCCTTCCCCAGACCTCAGTTATAGGAACTGTGCCCAGGAGAGAGACGGACATTTCGAGGAAAGGATTTTTGTTACACTAAGGGCGAGAAACATACCAGCCCACACCACAAACATACCGTACAACTGGAGCAGCATGGAAACCAGATAACAGTATGAACTATCAACAGCAACAAGCTGAATACAACTGATACACAAATCTCGTGTAACCGAAAAAAATCCCAGTATCAATACAACTGCAAAGAACAGTCCGCAGTGGGATGGGCGCCCAGCATCCTCTACGGACTAGGAGAAAAGGATTTACCGATAGGGATCAAAATCCTATTTTCTCTTACATCCTAGAGGATGCTGGGGACTCCAAAAGGACCATGGGGTCTATACCAAAGCTTCAGACCGGGCAGGAGAGTGCGGACGACTCTGCAGCACCGATTGAGCAAACATAAGGTCCTCATCAGCCAGGGTATCAAACTTGTAGAACTTAGCAAAAGTGTTTGAATCCGACCATGTAGCTGCTCGGCAAAGTTGAAGAGCCAAGACCCCTCGGGCAGCCGCCCAAGATGAGCCCACCTTCCTGGTAGAATGGGCCTTCACCGACTTCGGCAACGGTAGCCCAGCCGAAGAATGAGCGTGCTGAATCATATTACAAATCCAGCGAGCAATAGTCTGCTTAGAAGCAGGATTTCCAATCTTGTTGGAAGCATACAGGACAAACAGAGCCTCAGTTTTTCTAGTAAGAGCCGTTCTGGCGACATTAATTTTTAAAGCTCTTACAACATCAAGAGATTTTGGGACTTCCACAGCATCTGTAGCCACAGGTACCACAATAGGTTGATTTATGTGAAACGAAGAAACCACCTTTGGCAGAAATTGTTGATGAGTTCTCAATTCTGCTCTATCCTCATGAAAAATCAAATATGGGCTCTTGTGAGACAAAGCCGCCAATTCGGACACTCGTCTGGCAGACACCAAAGCCAGAAGCAGGACCACTTTCCAAGTGAGAAACTTTAACTCAACCTTACGCAAAGATTCAAACCAGTGAGATATAAGAAACTGCAACACCACTTCAAGATCCCACGGTGCCACGGGTGGCACAAATGGAGGATGGATATGCAGCACTCCCTTCACAAAAGTCTGCACCTCTGGAAGGACGGCCAATTCTTTTTGAAAGAAAATAGATAAAGCCGAAATCTGCACTTTGATGGAACCCAATTTCAGGCCTGCATCCACGCCTGCCTGCAAAAAATTTAGGAAACGACCCAAGTGAAACTCCTCTGCAGGAGCTGCTTTGGTTTCACACCACGACACATACCTTCTCCAAATACGGTGATAATGTTTCGCCGTGACCTCCTTCCTAGCCTTAAGGAGAGTTGGGATGACCTCCCCGGGAATACCCTTCCGGGCTATGATCTGGCGTTCAACTTCCACGCTGTCAAACGCAGCCGCGGTAAGTCCAGGAACATGCAGGGCCCCTGCAGTAACAGGTCCTCTCTTAGAGGAAGCGGCCAGGGATCTTCCACTAGTAATTCCTGAAGATCCGGATACCAGCCCCTCCGAGGCCAATCTGGAGCGACGAGTATAGCCTGAACCCTTGTTCGTCTTATGATCCTCAACACCTTTGGAATGAGAGGAAGCGGAGGGAACACATACACCGACTGAAACACCCATGGAGTTACCAGGGCGTCCACCGCACAGGCTTGGAGGTCCCTCGATCTGAAACAATACTTCGGAAGCTTCTTGTTGAGGCGAGATGCCATCATGTCTATCAGAGGAATTCCCCAACGCCTTGTCACTTCTGCAAATACCTCTTGATGAAGAGCCCACTCTCCTGGATGGAGATCGTGTCTGCTGGGGAAGTCTGCTTCCCAGTTGTCCACGCCCGGGAGGAAGACTGCTGACAGAGCGCTCACGTGCTGTTCCGCCCAGCGGAGAATTCTTGTGGCTTCCGCCATTGCCGCCCTGCTCCTTGTTCCGCCTTGGCGGTTTACGTACGCCAACGCTGTTATGTTGTCCGACTGGATCAGGACAGGGAAACCTTGAAGAAGGTTCTTCGCTTGCAGGAGGCCGTTGTAAATGGCTCTTAACTCGAGAACATTTATGTGGAGACAAGATTCCTGGCTTGACCATTTTCCCTGGAAATTTCTTCCTTGTGTGACTGCGCCCCAGCCTCGGAGACTTGCATCTGTGGTCAGCAGGACCCAGTCCTGGATTCCGAATCGGCATCCCTCTAGAAGGTGAGAGCCTTGCAGCCACCACAGGAGAGAAATCCTGGCCCTGGAAGATAGACTTATTTTCCGGTGCATGTGCAGGTGAGACCCGGACCATTTGTTCAGCAAATCCCACTGAAACACCCGAGCATGAAACCTGCCAAACGGAATGGCTTCGTAAGCCGCAACCATCTTCCCTAGCACTCGAGTGCATTGATGAATCGACACTCTTGCCGGTCTCAGAAGCTCCTTGACCATGGTCTGTATTTCCAGAGCTTTGTCCTCCGGAAGAAACACTCTCTGTAGCTCTGTGTCTAGGATCATGCCCAGGAAGGGCAGCCGAGTTGTCGGGATCAACTGAGACTTTGGGAAATTTAGAATCCAACTGTGATGTCGCAGCACCGACAGGGAGAGTTCCACATTTCTTAGCAACTGGTCTCTTGATCTCGCCTTTATCAGGAGATCGTCCAAGTACGGGATAATTGTGACCCCTTGCTTGCGAAGGAGTATCATCATTTCTGCCATAACCTTGGTGAAAACCCCCGGGGCCATGGAAAGCCTAAACGGCAACGTCTGAAATTGGTAATGACCATCCTGTACCACAAATCTCAGGAAGGCCTGATGAGGAGGATATATCGGGACGTGTAAGTAGGCATCCTTTATGTCGACTGATGCCATAAAATCCCCCCTTCTAAGCTGGAGATCACAGCTCAAAGAGATTCCATCTTGAACTTGAAAGTTTTCCAGTATGGATTGAGGGATTTTAGGTTCAGCATCGGTCTGACCGAGCCGTCCGGCTTCGGCACAACAAAGAGGCTCGAATAGAACCCTTCCCCCCGTTGGGACGGGGGAACCGGCACAACGACCCTCTGTTGACACAGCTTTTGTATCGCAGCATTAACCACTACTCTTTCTGGAAGAGAAACTGGAAGGGCCGACTTGAAAAAGCGGCGGGGGGGGGGGGGGGGGGGGGCATCTCCGGAAACTCCAGTTTGTACACTTTGGACACTATGTCTAAATCCCAAGGGTCCAGGGCCGATTGAAACCAGACCTGACTGAAGATTCAGAGACAGCCCCCCACCATCACGGACTCCCGCAGGGGAGCCCCAGCGTCATGCGGTAGACTTGGTAGAGGCGGGGGAGGACTTTTGGTCCTGGGCACCTGACACTGCAGGCGACCTCTTTCCCCTTCCTCTACCCTTTGAAGCGAGGAAGGACGAACCCCTTCCTCTTTTGTATTTATTAGGCCGAAAGGACTGCATCTGCTGATGGGGCACCTTTTTCTGTTGTGTGGGAACATAAGGAAGAAAAGATGACTTACCCGCAGTAGCGGTAGACACCAGGTCAGCAAGGCCATCACCAAACAAGACATTACCTTTAAAGGGGAGAGCTTCCATATTTTTCTTGGAGTCGGCATCAGCATTCCATTGATGAGTCCACAGCGCCCTCCTGGCCGAGACCGCCATGACATTGGCTCTTGATCCCAAGAGGCCAACATCCCTCGCCGCATCCTTTAGGTAATCTGCAGCGTCCTTGATATAACCAAGAGTCAAAAGAATGTTATCCTTATCAAGGGTATCCATATCAGAAGCCAAATTATCAGCCCACTTAGCAATAGCACTACTCACCCATACCGACACCACAGCAGGTCTGAGCAATGCACCAGTATTAACGAAAATGACCTTCAATGTCGTCTCCAGCTTGCGATCCACCGGATCCTTGAGAGCAGCCGTGTCAGGGGACGGAAGCGCCACCTTCTTGGACAATCGGGATAGAGCCTTGTCGACATTGGGAGAAGACTCCCATTTCTCCCTGTCATCAGAGGGGAAAGGATATGCCATAAAAATTCTCTTGGGAATCTGCCACCTCTTGTCCGGCGACTCCCAAGCCTTTTCACAAAGAGCATTCATTTCATGAGAGGGGGGAAACTTCACCTCAGGCTTTTCCCCTTCAAATAAGCAAACCCTTGTGTCTGGAACAGCAGGTTCCTCAGAGATATGTAAAACATCTTTAATAGCCACAATCATGTACTAAATACTCCTAACTACCCTTGGGTGTAAAGTAGCCTCATTGAAATCGACCTCGGAATCAGAGTCTATCTGTATCTACCATCTGGGTAAATTAACGTTTCTGTGACCCTGAGGGGGTCTGTACCTGAGACAAAGCGTCCTCCATGGATTTCCTCCATGTTTGTGTCTGAGAATCAGATTTATCCAGCCTCTTAGACAATAAAGCCACATTTGCATTCAGTGTACTCAACATATTCATCCAATCAGCAGTCGGCTGTGCCGACAGAGTCATTCCCAAATCCTTTTCTGCGCCCCCAGTAACTTCCTCCGGGGAGGAACCCTCAGCCTCAGACATGTCGACACGTAGTACCGACACACCCACACCGGCCAAAAACAAGGGGACAGACCCACAGGGAAGCCTGCAGAGAGAAACACAGAGGGAGTATGCCAGCTCACACCCCAGCGCCCATATACTACAAAGAAATAATATATGAGGTTAGCGCTGCCATATAATAATAAAAAGCACCAAATTGTATGTGTCGCGGCACCCCACTTCCCCCCCCCCCCCCCCCCGATTTGCTCCCTTGTTACTTGGAAGGAGCTTGGAGGTCCGGGCCAGCGTCTCTGCAGTGGCTGTGGAGAGAGAAAGTGGCGCTGGTGAGCTGTGAGGCTAAGCCCCGCCCCTTCCCGGCGCGCTGTAGTCCCGCTCAAATTTGAAATTTTTATACTGGCGGGGGTATTATATACGGTGCCCGGGCACCGAATATGCCTTCTGCCAGGTAAAATGTCCCCAGTAACTGCTGCCCAGGGCGCTCCCCCCCAGCGCCCTGCACCCTGTAAGTGCCGTTGGTGATGTGTGTGGGAGCATGGAGCGCAGCGCTACAGCTGCGCTGTACCGTTACTGAAGTCTTCTGCCATCTGATGTCTTCTAATACTCACCCGGCTTCTTTCTTCTGGCATCTGTGAGGGGGGTGACGGCGCGGCTCCGGGAACAAGCAGCTAGGCGAACCAAGTGATCGAACCCTCTGGAGCTAATGGTGTCCAGTAGCCTAAGAAGCAGAGCCCTTAACTAAGAAGAAGTAGGTTTGACGTCTCTCCCCTCAGTCCCACGATGCAGGGAGCCTGTAGCCAGCAGGTCTCCCTGAAAATAAAAAAGCCTAACATAAGTCTTTTCCAGGGAAACTCAGGAGAGCTCCCCTAGTGTGTGTCCAGTCACTCCTGGGCACAGAGTCTAACTGAGGTCTGGGGGAGGGGCATAGAGGGAGGAGCCAGTTCACACCCAGTAAAAGTCTTTTTAGTGTGCCCATGTCTCCTGCGGATCCGTCTATACCCCATGGTCCTTTTGGAGTCCCCAGCATCCTCTAGGACGTAAGAGAAATATATTTTCAGAAACTTGAGATATCTGCAGTCAAGCAATCTGCCCTCCCACCGGAAAATTATAAATATTAAGCCCACTCCACTATCCACCCCTCCCCTACGTATTAAACACCACCTACCACCCTGGAAGTCATGTACCATCTTCTTTATTCAGCCCAATGCCCCCTTCTACAGTTTAGCCCCATCTGTGCAGTAAAGGAGTAATTAGCAGAAATTACTGCTCCAGGTCCTACATGCTGAGTGGAAGATAGAACACCCCCTACCACCCACGGGACATCAAAGCAGCCACTGATAGCACCCCCCACCCCTACCACTGGAGGATGGGTAGGGGGCCTAGTGCATTGCTGCGCCCAGGGGCCTACACTGCTGTTAAGACGGCCCTGGTTACATATCACGGAAGACCCAGCTGTTCCTGATACTAGGGTCTGTATGTTTAAGGGAAAGAAACCTGAGGTAACGTTTCCTCCCTCTCATGAGCTGAACACTCTTTTTGAAAAGGCTTGGGAAATTCCTGACAAAAAGTTACTGATTCCCAAGAGGATTCTTATGGCATATCCGTTCACCTCTGAGGACAGGGAAAAGTGGGAGTCAACACCCTCTGTGTACAAAGCTCTAGCACGGTTGTCCAAGATGGTGGCGCTTCCGTCCCCTGACACGGCAGCCCTAAAGGATCCTGCGGATCATAGGCAGGAAACTACCTTGAAATCTATTTTTCTGCTGCGGGGTACACTGGGCTCCACAAGGAATGGACAATGGGGTGTAGAGTAGGATCTTGATCCGAGGCACCAACAGGCTCAAAGCTTTGACTGTTCCCAGAATGCATAGCGCCGCCTCCTATATCACCCCGCCTCCCAGCACAGGAGCTCAGTTTTGTAGTTGGTGCTGCAGTAGCAGGCACTTAACAGAGGCTCCAGGCAGCCCTAAGAAGAGCTTTTTTTCTGAGGAAAAAAGTGAAGACTTCAAGGGCAGCAGCAGTGTTACATGTCAGTGGACATTCACGGCTGCAGCTCTGGCTCTCCCCAGCGGCGCTGTACACTCCCGAGCCCTGGTTGCTAGGTAACTACAGCAGGAGGCTCCGGTTTTCTTTTTGTCAGGCACACACGACGGGGGCTCTCCGGGATCGCGTGGCCGCGCTTGGGGAGGTGGTAAGTGGGTCCCGCTTGCATGACCCGGTCTTTATCGCGATCCGGCGAGGTCAGTGGGAGGCGGGCCGTGCGCGCTGGCGGTGGACACTGTGGCAGTACAGGCAATCCCACTAGATCACCAGGGCATGGGACAGGTCAGGTTTTCTCTATTAACCATTTTATTAAAGCCCGCAGTACCCGGTGGTTTTACCAGCAGGTGGATAGAGCTTGGACCATTTTCTGCAAATGTTCCCGCCCTGGAGCTGCATATCTGTCTCTCCCTCACTCCCTGGCAGTGTCTGCGGCGCCATTATCCCTCAGCTCACTGTTCCTGGGAATGCTTGGGCAAATCCTCCTATGTAAAGCCGCCTGGTTGTCAGTGCTGTGACTTTACAAGACACTTAAGTATTCTACCTGCCTTTTTTAGACAGTGATAGTTAAGAAAGAGTGCACTTAGTCAGGGTTTCCTAGTACAATTACCCTGTGATATACATCCAGTTCTTACTGTGTACTGTTATATCTATTGTTATATAGCTGTGTAAGCTAGTCCAGTGCAGTATTATTATTAGTAATAACCTCTGCATTGTACAGACTGTGACTATTTGTTAGGGATGAGCGGGTTCGGTTCCTCGGAATCCGAACCCGCCCGAACTTCATGTTTTTTTACACGGGGCCGAGCGACTCGGATCTTCCCGCCTTGCTCGGTTAACCCGAGCGCGCCCGAACGTCATCATCCCGCTGTCGGATTCTCGCGAGGCTCGGATTCTATCGCGAGACTCGGATTCTATATAAGGAGCCGCGCGTCGCCGCCATTTTCACACGTGCATTGAGATTCATAGGGAGAGGACGTGGCTGGCGTCCTCTCCGTTTATAGAGAAGAGAGTGAGACAGTAGAGAGAGACACAGTAGTAATTTTGGGGAGCATTAGGAGGAGTACTAGTTACTTGCTGAAGTGATAGATAGTGTGACTGTATATTGTGGGGGAGACACTGACAGTGGGGAGCAGTTAGAGTCTGAGAGCAGGACTCAGGAGTACATATAACGTACAGTGCACACTTTTGCTGCCAGAGTGCCACACTGCCATTGTGACCACACTGACCACCAGTATAATATATATTGTGATTGTCTGCTTAGGAGTACTACTTGCAAGTTGCTGATAGTGTGACCAGTGACCTGACCACCAGTCACCACCAGTTTAATATATATATATATATATATATATATAAAATTGTATATAATATATATATAATATTGTATACCACCTACCCGTGGTTTTTTTCTTTTTCTTTCTTCTTTATACATACTACTATAGTAGCTTACTGTAGCAGTCTGCGGTGCTGCTGAGCTGACTGTGTCCAGCAGGTCCGTCATCAGTCATTACATAATAAATATATATACCTGTCCGGCTGCAGTACTAGTGATATTATATATATATATATATATATATATTGATTTCATCTCATTATCATCCAGTCTATATTAGCAGCAGACACAGTACGGTAGTCCACGGCTGTAGCTACCTCTGTGTCGGCAGTCGCTCGTCCATCCATAATTGTATACCACCTACCCGTGGTTTTTTTTTTTTTTCTTTCTTCTTTATACATACTACTATAGTAGCTTACTGTAGCAGTCTGCGGTGCTGCTGAGCTGACAGTGTCCAGCAGGTCCGTCATCAATCATTACATAATAAATATATATACCTGTCCGGCTGCAGTACTAGTGATATTATATATATATATATATATATTGATTTCATCTCCTTATCATCCAGTCTATATTAGCAGCAGACACAGTACGGTAGTCCACGGCTGTAGCTACCTCTGTGTCGGCAGTCGCTCGTCCATCCATAATTGTATACCACCTACCCGTGGTTTTTTTTTTTCTTTCTTCTTTATACATACTACTATAGTAGCTTACTGTAGCAGTCTGCGGTGCTGCTGAGCTGACAGTGTCCAGCAGGTCCGTCATCAGTCATTACATAATAAATATATCTACCTGTCCGGCTGCAGTACTAGTGTGATATAATATATATTGATTTCATCTCATTATCATCCAGTCTATATTAGCAGCAGACACAGTACGGTAGTCCACGGCTGTAGCTACCTCTGTGTCGGCAGTCGCTCGTCCATCCATAATTGTATACCACCTACCCGTGGTTTTTTTTTTTCTTTCTTCTTTATACATACTACTATAGTAGCTTACTGTAGCAGTCTGCGGTGCTGCTGAGCTGACAGTGTCCAGCAGGTCCGTCATCAGTCATTACATAATAAATATATATACCTGTCCGGCTGCAGTACTAGTGATATTATATATATATATATATATTGATTTCATCTCCTTATCATCCAGTCTATATTAGCAGCAGACACAGTACGGTAGTCCACGGCTGTAGCTACCTCTGTGTCGGCAGTCGCTCGTCCATCCATAATTGTATACCACCTACCCGTGGTTTTTTTTTCTTCTTTCTTCTTTATACATACTACTATAGTAGCTTACTGTAGCAGTCTGCGGTGCTGCTGAGCTGACAGTGTCCAGCAGGTCCGTCATCAGTCATTACATAATAAATATATATACCTGTCCGGCTGCAGTACTAGTGATATTATATATATATATATATATATATTCATTTCATCTCCTTATCATCCAGTCTATATTAGCAGCAGACACAGTACGGTAGTCCACGGCTGTAGCTACCTCTGTGTCGGCAGTCGCTCGTCCATCCATAATTGTATACCACCTACCCGTGGTTTTTTTTTCTTTCTTCTTTATACATACTACTATAGTAGCTTACTGTAGCAGTCTGCGGTGCTGCTGAGCTGACAGTGTCCAGCAGGTCCGTCATCAGTCATTACATAATAAATATATATACCTGTCCGGCTGCAGTACTAGTGATATTATATATATATATATATATATTCATTTCATCTCCTTATCATCCAGTCTATATTAGCAGCAGACACAGTACGGTAGTCCATGGCTGTAGCTACCTCTGTGTCGGCAGTCGCTCGTCCATCCATAAGTATACTAGTATCCATCCATCTCCATTGTTTACCTGAGGTGCCTATTAGTTGTGCCTATTAAAATATGGAGACCAAAAATGTTGAGGTTCCAAAATTAGGGAAAGATCAAGATCCACTTCCACCTCGTGCTGAAGCTGAGGAAGATCATCGCGGAATGGCTTACCCCAATTGGACTCTCCTGTGGATTTGTGGCATCGGACAACGCCAGCAATATTGTGTGTGCATTAAATATGGGCAAATTCCAGCACGTCTCATGTTTTGCACATACCTTGAATTTGGTGGTGCAGAATTTTTTAAAAAACGACAGGGGCGTGCAAGAGATGCTGTCGGTGGCCAGAAGAACTGCGGGACACTTTCGGCGTACAGGCACCACGTACAGAAGACTGGAGCACCACCAAAAACGCCTGAACCTGCCCTGCCATCATCTGAAGCAAGAAGTGGTAACTAGGTGGAATTCAACCCTCTATATGCTTCAGAGGTTGGAGGAGCAGCAAAAGGCCATTCAAGCCTATACAATTGAGCACGATATAGGAGGTGGAATGTACCTGTCTCAAGCGCAGTGGAGAATGATTTCAACGTTGTGCAAGGTTCTGCAACCTTTTGAACTTGCCACACGTGAAGTCAGTTCAGACACTGCCAGCCTGAGTCAGGTCATTCCCCTCATCAGGCTTTTGCAGAAGAAGCTGGAGGCATTGAAGGAGGAGCTAAAAGGGAGCGATTCCGCTAGGCATGTGGGACTTGTGGATGGAGCCCTTAATTCGCTTAACAAGGATTCACGGGTGGTCAATCTGTTGAAATCAGAGCACTACATTTTGGCCACCGTGCTCGATCCTAGATTTAAAACCTACCTTGGATCTCTCTTTCCGGCAGACACAAGTCTGCTGGGGTTCAAAGACCTGCTGGTGACAAAATTGTCAAGTCAAGCGGAACGCGACCTGTCAACATCTCCTCCTTCACATTCTCCCGCAACTGGGGGTGCGAGGAAAAGGCTCAGAATTCCGAGCCCACCCGCTGGCGGTGATGCAGGGCAGTCTGGAGCGACTGCTGATGCTGACATCTGGTCCGGACTGAAGGACCTGACAACGATTACGGACATGTCGTCTACTGTCACTGCATATGATTCTCTCACCATTGAAAGAATGGTGGAGGATTATATGAGTGACCGCATCCAAGTAGGCACGTCAGACAGTCCGTACTTATACTGGCAGGAAAAAGAGGCAATTTGGAGGCCCTTGCACAAACTGGCTTTATTCTACCTAAGTTGCCCTCCCACAAGTGTGTACTCCGAAAGAGTGTTTAGTGCCGCCGCTCACCTTGTCAGCAATCTGCGTACGAGGTTACTTCCAGAAAATGTGGAGAAGATGATGTTCATTAAAATGAATTATAATCAATTCCTCCGTGGAGACATTGACCAGCAGCAATTGCCTCCACAAAGTACACAGGGAGCTGAGATGGTGGATTCCAGTGGGGACGAATTGATAATCTGTGAGGAGCGGGATGTACACGGTGATATATCGGAGGATGATGATGAGGTGGACATCTTGCCTCTGTAGAGCCAGTTTGTGCAAGGAGAGATTAATTGCTTCTTTTTCGGTGGGGGTCCAAACCAACCCGTCATTTCAGTCACAGTCGTGTGGCAGACCCTGTCACTGAAATGATGGGTTGGTTAAAGTGTGCATGTCCTGTTTATACAACATAAGGGTGGGTGGGAGGGCCCAAGGACAATTCCATCTTGCACCTCTTTTTTCTTTCATTTTTATTTGCGTCATGTGCTGTTTGGGGAGTGTTTTTTGGAAGGGCCATCCTGCGTGACACTGCAGTGCCACTCCTAGATGGGCCAGGTGTTTGTGTCGGCCACTAGGGTCGCTTATCTTACTCACACAGCTACCTCATTGCGCCTCTTTTTTTCTTCTTTGCGTCATGTGCTGTTTGGGGAGTGTTTTTTGGAAGGGCCATCCTGCGTGACACTGCAGTGCCACTCCTAGATGGGCCCGGTGTTTGTGTCGGCCACTAGGGTCGCTTAGCTTACTCACACAGCTACCTCATTGCGCCTCTTTTTTTCTTCTTTGCGTCATGTGCTGTTTGGGGAGTGTTTTTTGGAAGGGCCATCCTGCGTGACACTGCAGTGCCACTCCTAGATGGGCCAGGTGTTTGTGTCGGCCACTAGGGTCGCTTATCTTACTCACACAGCTACCTCATTGCGCCTCTTTTTTTCTTCTTTGCGTCATGTGCTGTTTGGGGAGTGTTTTTTGGAAGGGCCATCCTGCGTGACACTGCAGTGCCACTCCTAGATGGGCTAGGTGTTTGTGTCGGCCACTAGGGTCGCTTAGCTTACTCACACAGCTACCTCATTGCGCCTATTTTTTTCTTCTTTGCATCATGTGCTGTTTGGGGAGTGTTTTTTGGAAGGGCCATCCTGCGTGACACTGCAGTGCCACTCCTAGATGGGCCAGGTGTTTGTGTCGGCCACTAGGGTCGCTTAGCTTACTCACACAGCTACCTCATTGCGCCTCTTTTTTTCTTCTTTGCGTCATGTGCTGTTTGGGGAGTGTTTTTTGGAAGGGCCATCCTGCGTGACACTGCAGTGCCACTCCTAGATGGGCCAGGTGTTTGTGTCGGCCACTAGGGTCGCTTAGCTTACTCACACAGCTACCTCATTGCGCCTCTTTTTTTCTTCTTTGCGTCATGTGCTGTTTGGGGAGTGTTTTTTGGAAGGGCCATCCTGCGTGACACTGCAGTGCCACTCCTAGATGGGCCAGGTGTTTGTGTTGGCCACTAGGGTCGCTTAGCTTAGTCATCCAGCGACCTCGGTGCAAATTTTAGGACTAAAAATAATATTGTGAGGTGTGAGGTATTCAGAATAGACTGAAAATGAGTGGAAATTATGGTTTTTGAGGTTAATAATACTTTGGGATCAAAATGACCCCCAAATTCTATGATTTAAGCTGTTTTTTAGGGTTTTTTGAAAAAAACACCCGAATCCAAAACACACCCGAATCCGACAAAAAAAATTCGGTGAGGTTTTGCCAAAACGCGGTCGAACCCAAAACACGGCCGCGGAACCGAACCCAAAACCAAAACACAAAACCCGAAAAATTTAAAGTGCACATCCCTACTATTTGTGTGTGCATTTGATAGCTGAGTGGTGTCCATTTCGTGTCTTTCACTCAACCTGCTATCCCTATATTCTATAACCTGAGGGGGCTTGGTGCGTCAGGTTTTATCTAATATAGGATTTTCACAAAGATATACTGTATTACGTATTTTTCTCTGTGATTTAGTCACCATATCTCTCCGTTATCTCTGCTGGTGCTGACTACACTGCGCAGGGGTTTGGGCTAGAGGTATTGTGCTGCTAACAAATTGTACTGTGTTACCTGATACTGCAAGTTATATCATGTCTGCTTCTGAGGGTAACGGTTCTGGGGCTGAACACACTGCCGGTGTTGCTGAAGCCGCAGATACCTATGAGGAGAATATAGCAACTTTGGGCTCTGGTTCTGGAGGCTCCTTGCCCCCCAGTGGGACGGTGGCAACGGGGGCAAATACTGACCCGACGTGGGCCGCTTTTTCCACGCTTCTGCATACGCTAGTTCATAAACTAACACCCCCTATGGGACCCCCAATGCCGATGCAACCGTTTGTGGTCCCTGCAGCTAACCCGCCGTGGGCGGACGATTTATCTGCTCAAATAAAGAATTTGAACCAGTCCCTGACGTCCAAGGGGTCCTCTAAGCGAGCACTCGTCTCCTTACAATCCACTGCTGTCACTGACATCTCGTCGAATGAAGACGGCACTTACACTGACCCCACAGGTTCTGACTCAGATATACGGCTGATGGGGAGGATGGTTCACATGTGGATGTTCCTGATCTTTTGGAGGCTATTAAGTTAATTTTACAGATTACGGATGATCCCGAGCCATCTGTTCCTCCTAAGAAACCAGATAGGTTCAAGCGTCAGAAGGTGATTAAACAAGTTTTCTCTGACGTCCTAGTGGATGCTGGGAACTCCGTAAGGACCATGGGGAATAGACGGGCTCCGCAGGAGACTGGGCACTCTAAAAGAAAGATTAGGTACTATCTGGTGTGCACTGGCTCCTCCCACTATGACCCTCCTCCAGACCTCAGTTAGATTTCTGTGCCCGGCCGAGCTGGATGCACACTAGGGGCTCTCCTGAGCTCCTAGAAAGAAAGTTTATTTTAGGTTTTTTATTTTACAGTGAGACCTGCTGTCAACAGGCTCACTGCATCGAGGGACTAAGGGGAGAAGAAGCGAACCTACCTGCTTGCAGCTAGCTTGGGCTTCTTAGGCTACTGGACACCATTAGCTCCAGAGGGATCGACTGCATGGAACTGGCCTTGGTGTTCGTTCCCGGAGCCGCGCCGCCGTCCCCCTTACAGAGCCAGAAGCAAGAAGAGGTCCGGAAAATCTGCGGCAGAAGACTTCGGTCTTCACCAAGGTAGCGCACAGCACTGCAGCTGTGCGCCATTGCTCCTCATGCACACTTCACACTCCGGTCACTGAGGGTGCAGGGCGCTGGGGGGGGTGCCCTGAGGGCAATATATGACACCTTGGCTGGCAAATCTACATCATATATAGTCCTAGAGGCTATATAGATGTAAAATTACCCCTGCCAGTATCCAGAAAAAGCGGGAGAAAGTCAGTTGAAAAAGGGGCGGGGCTTCTCCCTCAGCACACTGGCACCATTTTCTCTTCACAGTGCAGCTGGAAGACAGCTCCCCAGGCTCTCCCCTGTAGTTTTCAGGCTCAAAGGGTTAAAAAGAGAGGGGGGGGCACAAAATTTAGGCGCAATATTGTATATACAAGCAGCTATTGGGAAAAATTCACTCAATATAGTGTTAATCCCAAAATTATATAGCGCTCTGGTGTGTGCTGGCATACTCTCTCTCTGTCTCCCCAAAGGGCTGTGTGGGGTCCTGTCCTCAGTCAGAGCATTCCCTGTGTGTGTGTGCGGTGTGTCGGTACGGCTGTGTCGACACGTTTGATGAGGAGGCTTATGTGATGGCAGAGCAAATGCCGATAAATGTGATGTCGCCCCCTGTGGGGCCGACACCAGAGTGGATGGATAGGTGGAAGGTAAAAACCGACAGTGTCAACTCCTTACATAAAAGGCTGGATGACGTAACAGCTATGGGACAGCCGGCTTCTCAGCCCGCGCCTGCCCAGGCGTCTCAAAGGCCATCAGGGGCTCAAAAACGCCCGCTCCCTCAGATGGCAGACACAGATGTCGACACGGAGTCTGACTCCAGTGTCGACGAGGTTGAGACATATACACAATCCACTAGGAACATCCGTTACATGATCCCGGCAATAAAAAATGTGTTACACATTTCTGACATTAACCCAAGTACCACTAAAAAAGGGTTTTATGTTTGGGGAGAAAAAGCAGGCAGTGTTTTGTTCCCCCATCAAATGAGTGAATGAAGTGTGAAAAAGCGTGGGTTCCCCCGATAAGAAACTGGTCATTTCTAAAAAGTTACTGATGGCGTACCCTTTCCCGCCAGAGGATAAGTTACGCTGGGAGATATCCCCTAGGGTGGATATTAAGGCGCTCACACGTTTGTCAAAAAAGGGGGCACTGCCGTCTTAGGATACGGCCACTTTGAAGGTACCTGCTGATAAAAAGCAGGAGGCTATCCTGAAGTCTGTATTTACACACTCAGGTACTAGACTGAGACCTGCAGATAGTGCTGCTGCAGCGTGGTCTGTAACCCTGTCAAACAGGGATACTATTTTGCGAACATAAGACGTCGTCTTATATATGAGGGATGCACAGAGGGATATTTTGCCGGCTGGCATCCAGAATTAATGCAATGTCCATTCTGTCAGGAGGGTATTAGAGACCCGACACTGGACAGGTGATGCTGACTTTAAAAGGCACATAGAGCCTTATAAGGGTGAGGAATTGTTTGGGGATGGTCTCTGGGACCTCGTATCCACAGCAACAGCTGGGAAGAAATTTTTTTACCTCAGGTTTCCTCACAGCCTAAGAAAGCACTGTATTATCAGGTACAGTCCTTTCGGCTTCAGAAAAGCAAGCGGGTCAAAGGCGCTTCCTTTCTGCACAGATACGAGGGAAGAGGGAAAAAGCTGCACCAGTCAGCCAGTTCCCAGAATCAAAATTCTTCCCCCGCTTCCTCTGAGTCCACCGCATGACGCGGGAGCTCCACAGGCGTAGCCAGGTACGGTGGGGGGCCGCCTCAAAAATTTCAGCAATCAGTGGGCTCGCTCACATGTGGATCCCTGGATCCTTCAAGTAGTATCTCAGGGGTACAAGCTGGAATTCGAGGCGTCTCCCCCCCGCCGTTTCCTCAAATCTGCCTTGCCGACAACTCCCTCAGGCAGGGAGGCTGTGCTAGAGGCAATTCACAAGCTGTATTCCCAGCAGGTGATAGTCAAGGTGCCCCTACTTCAACAAGGACGGGGTTACTATTCCACACTGTTTGTGGTACCGAAACCGGACGGTTCGGTGAGACCCATTTTAAATTTGAAATCCTTGAACACATACATAAAAAAATTCAAGTTCAAGATGGAATCGCTCAGGGCGGTTATTGCAAGCCTGGAGGAGGGGGATTACATGGTATCCCTGGACATCAAGGATGCTTACCTACTTGTCCCCATTTACCATCCTCACCAGGAGTACCTCAGATTTGTGGTACAGGATTGCCATTACCAATTCCAAACACTGCCGTTTGGACTGTCCACGGCACCGAGGGTCTTTACCAAGGTAATGGCAGAAATGATGATACTCCTTCGAAAAAAGGGAGTTTTAATTATCCCGTACTTGGACGATCTCCTTATAAAGGCGAGGTCCAAGGAGCAGTTGTTGGTCGGAGTAGCACTATCTCGGGAAGTGCTACAACAGCACGGATGGATTCTATACATTCCAAAGTCACAGCTGGTTCCTACCACACGCCTACTGTTCCTGGGGATGGTTCTGGACACAGAACAGAAAAAAGTGTTTCTCCCGCAGGAGAAAGCCAAGGAGCTGTCATCTTTAGTCAGAGACCTCCTTAAACCAAAACAGGTATCGGTGCATCACTGCACACGAGTCCTGGGAAAAATGGTAGCTTCTTACGAAGCAAAATTCCATTCGGCAGGTTCCATGCAAGAACCTTTCAGTGGGACCTCTTGGACAAGTGGTCGGGATCGCATCTTCAGATGCATCGGCTGATAACCCTGTCTCCAAGGTGGCTGCAGAGTGCTCATCTTCAAGAGGGCCGCAGATTCGGCATACAGGACTGGGTCCTGGTAACCACGGATGCCAGCCTTCGAGGCTGGGGGGCATTCACACAGGGAAGAAATTTCCAAGGACTTTGGTCAAGTCAGGAGTCGTCCCTACACATAAATATTCTGGAACTGAGGGCCATTTACAATGCCCTAAGTCTGGCAAGGCCTCTGCTTCAAAACCAGCCTGTACTGATCCAATCAGACAACATCACGGCAGTCGCCCATGTAAACCGACAGGGCGGCACAAGAAGCAGGATGGCGATGGCAGAAGCCACAAGGATTCTCCGATGGGCGGAAAATCACGTCTTAGCACTGTCAGCAGTGTTCATTCCGGGAGTGGACAACTGGGAAGCAGACTTCCTCAGCAGACACGACCTACACCCGGGAGAGTGGGGACTTCATCCAGAAGTCTTCCAACTGTTGGTAAACCATTGGGAAAGGCCACAGGTGGACATGATGGCGTCCCGCCTAAACAAAAAACTAGATATTGCGCCAGGTCAAGGGACCCTCAGGCAATAGCTGTGGACGCTCTAGTGACACTGTGGGTGTACCAGTCGGTTTATGTATTCCCTCCTCTGCCTCTCATACCAAAGGTACTGAGAATAATAAGAAAACGAGGAGTAAGAACGATACTCGTGGTTCCGGATGGGCCAAGAAGAGCTTGGTACCCAGAACTTCAAGAAATGATATCAGAGGACCCATGGCCTCTACCGCTCAGACAGGATCTGCTACAGCAGGGGCCCTGTCTGTTCCAAGACTTACCGTGGCTGCGTTTGACGGCATGGCGGTTGAATTCCGGATCCTGAAGGAAAAGGGCATTCCGGAAGAAGTCATTCCTACGCTGATAAAAGCCAGGAAAGAAGTAACCGCAAACCATTATCACCGTATTTGGCGAAAATATGTTGCGTGGTGTGAGGCCAGGAAGGCCCCAACAGAGGAATTTCAGCTGGGTCGTTTTCTGCACTTCCTACAGTCAGGGGTGACTATGGGCCTAAAATTGGGTTCCATTAAGGTCCAGATTTCGGCTCTGTCGATTTTCTTCCAGAAAGAACTGGCTTCACTGCCTGGAGTTCAGACATTTGTAAAGGGAGTGCTACATATTCAGCCCCCTTTTGTGCCTCCTGTGGCACCTTGGGATCTCAACGTGGTGTTGAGTTTCTTAAAATCACATTGGTTTGAACCACTTAAAACTGTGGATTTGAAATATCTCACGTGGAAAGTGGTCATGTTATTGGCCTTGGCTTCGGCCAGGCGTGTGTCAGAATTGGCGGCTTTGTCATGTAAAAGCCCTTATCTGATTTTCCATATGGATAGGGCAGAATTGAGGACTCGTCCCCAGTTTCTCCCTAAGGTGGTATCAGCTTTTCACTTGAACCAACCTATTGTAGTGCCTGCGGCTACTAGGGACTTGGAAGATTCCAAGTTACTGGACGTAGTCAGGGCCTTAAAAATTTATATTTCCAGGACGGCTGGAGTTAGGAAAACTGACTCGCTTTTTATCCTGTAGGCACCCAACAAAATAGGTGCTCCTGCTTCTAAGCAGGCTATTGCTCGCTGAATTTGTAGCACAATTCAGCTGGAGCATTCTGCGGCTGGATTGCCGCATCCTAAATCAGTAAAAGCCCATTCCACGAGGAAAGTGGGCTCATCTTGGGCGGCTGCCCGAGGGGTCTCGGCTTTACAATTTTGCCGAGCTGCAACTTGGTCAGGGGCAAACACGTTTGCTAAATTCTACAAAATTGATACCCTGGCTGAGGAGGACCTTGAGTTCTCTCATTCGGTGCTGCAGAATCAGCCGCACTCTCCCGCCCGTTTGGGAGCTTTGGTATAATCCCCATGGTCCTTACGGAGTTCCCAGCATCCACTAGGACGTCAGAGAAAATAAGATTTTACTCACCGGTAAATCTATTTCTCGTAGTCCGTAGTGGATGCTGGGCGCCCATCCCAAGTGCGGATTGTCTGCAATACTTGTATGTAGTTATTGCCTAACTAAGGGTTATTGTTGAGCCATCTGTTGAGAGGCTCAGTTATATTTCATACTGTTAACTGGGTGTAGTATCACGAGTTGTGATTGGTGTGGCTGGTATGAGTCTTACCCGGGATTCAAAATCCTTCCTTATTGTGTCAGCTCTTCCGGGCACAGTATCCTAACTGAGGTCTGGAGTAGGGTCATAGTGGGAGGAGCCAGTGCACACCAGATAGTACCTAATCTTTCTTTTAGAGTGCCCAGTCTCCTGCGGAGCCCGTCTATTCCCCATGGTCCTTACGGAGTTCCCAGCATCCACTACGGACTACGAGAAATAGATTTACCGGTGAGTAAAATCTTATTTTACCTCACTCTGACCACCTAATTGATATACGTCAGGAACCCTGGGAAAACCCGGGTACGAAGTTTGTGCCTCAAAAGAAGATGCTGGCTCGCTATGCCCTCGCGCCGGAGCTGTCTAAGAATTGGGAAACGCCTCCTCCAGTGGACTCACATGTGGCTAGGATGGTGGTTTCCTCAGCTCTACCGGTCACCACCCGTCACGTCTCTTAAAGAGCCTACAGATAAACGTGTGGAGGGTTGTCTGAAAGCGATTTACACCCTCACGGGTGCTGCACAAAGGCCCGCTATTGCAGCTACTTGGGCTGCAGAGGCCATTGAAGCATGGGCCTTGGAGTTAGATGCTGAAATCTCCTCTGACCATGCTAGACAATGCTTGTCTTATATTGTCACAGCTTCTCGTTATATTAAACAAACGGCTTCTGATGCCGATATCCTGGCAGCCAAGGCCTCTACTACGTCAGTCCTGGCTCGCCGGATATTGTGGCTGAGATCCTGGTCTGTGGATCTGGACTCTAGAAAAACCCTGGAGGTACTCCCTTTTAAGGGAGATATTCTGTTTGGGGAGGATTTAAATAAGATTGTGGCTGACTGGACTACTGCCAAAACTGCCTGTCTGCCAAGTACTGCTCTTTCTGTGTCGAAGTCTAAAGGTACTTCCTTTCGCTCCTTTGTCCTTCAGGTAAAGCAAAAGGTCAGGCGTACAACAAGCAGGCCCGTACTTCCAAACCTGGTAAGCCTAAGCCCAAAAGAGCCTGGGCGGCCCATCAGCCAGCTTCCAAGACAGATAAGTCTGCCGCATGACGGGGCGGGCCTCCCTCTGGGGGATCCCAGGGTGGGGGTCCGGCTTCTATGGTATACCCAGGAATGGTTGAAGACCACTTCAGATGCCTGGGTACGGGAAGTCATCACTCGAGGTTACGTCATAGCCTTTAAAAACTGACCCCATCATCGATTTTGCCAGACAGATGTCCCGTTGGACAAGACAAAGGCAAACACTCTACATTCGGTGTTACAGACCCTCCTGGATACAGGAGTCGTAGTACAGGTGCCTCTTGCGCAGAGGGGCTGGGGGTACTATTCTCCGCTGTTTCTAGTCCCGAAACCGAATGGGTCCTCCCGGCCCATTCTCAACCTCAAGGCATTGAACAGGTTTGTGAAGGTTTCCAAGTTCCGAATGGAAACCCTTCACTCTATAGTTCTGGCCTTAAAACCTGGAGACTTCATGGTCTCCCTGGATATACAGGATGCTTACCTGCATATTCCTATAGCAGTGTCTCATCAGCAATACCTGAGATTTGTGATGGGCAACTGCCATTACCAGTTTCGGGCGTTACCTTTTGGTTTAACAATGGCTCCGCGAGTCTTTACAAAAGTCATGGCAGTGATGACGGTGGTACTCCGCCGTCAAGGGGTCAGGATACTGCCGTATTTGGACGACTTGTTAATCCTGGCAAATTCCCCAGAACTTCTCTTGCGTCATCTAGATGTGACAGTCCGGTTTCTGCAAGCCCATGGGTGGCTCATCTACTGGAAAAAGTCATCCCTGATCCCTGCTCAGAGCATGGTACATCTGGGAGCACTATTGGACACTCACACCCAGCGGTTGTTCCTGTCGCAGGAGAAAGTCCTGAAACTTCAGGACAGGATTCGTTGCTTCCTATCTCATCCACAAGTGTCGATACATTCGGCAATGCAGGTGCTGGGCCTCATGGTGTCAGCAATCGACATGGTGGAGTACGCTCAATTTCACTCTCGCCCTCTCCAGAGGCTAATTCTAGCCAAATGGGACGGCCTGCCTCAACGGATCAGGTCTCAAATTATCTCATTGACTCCGGAGGTCCGTCTGTCGCTGCTCTGGTGGCTCCGGGACCAACAACTGTGCAGGGGCCGTCCCTTCTGGATATCCGACTGGGTCCTGTTGACGACAGATGCCAGTCTAAGAGGTTGGGGCGTGGTGCTGAAGCAACACTCCCTTCAGGGGTGGTGGACCAAGGAGGAGTCCCTCCTCTCGATCAATGTTCTGGAGTTGCGGGCGGTTTACAATGCCTTGAACCTAGCCCAGCATTTAATTCAGAACCGTCCTGTTCAAGTACAGTCGGACAACGCCACCATAGTGGCTTACATAAATCATCAAGGTGGCACTCGAAGCCGCCTAGCAATGAAGGAAGTCTCACGGATTCTTCAGTGGGCAGAACGCCATCTACCGGTCATATCGGCAATATTCATTCCGGGAGTCCTGAATTGGGAAGCGGACTTTCTCAGTCGTCAGGACGTACATGCCGGCGAGTGGGGCCTCCATCCAGAAGTGTTTCAACTCCTAGTGGAAAGGTGGGGCCTTCCAGACGTAGATCTACTGGCGTCTCGACACAATCACAAGGTTCCGGTCTTCGGAGCAAGGACAAGGGATCCTCAAGCAGCATTCGTGGATGCGCTGCGGGTACTGTGGAGGTTTCGGCTGCTGTACGTGTTTCCTCCGGTGTCACTCCTGCCCAGGGTAATTCGGAAGTTCAAGCAAGAAAAAGGAATTCTGCTTCTCATAGCTCCAGCGTGGCCCAGACGGCACTGGTTCTCAGACCTGCAAGGCCTATCGTCAGAGCGTCCAATTCTACTTCCACAACGCCCAGACCTCCTCGTTCAGGACCTAGCCCGGCTGTCTTTGACGGCGTGGCTCTTGAAGCTTCCGTCTTAAGGGCTAAGGGGTTTTCTGAGGTGGTCATTCAAACTATGTTGTGGGCCCGGAAACCGGCTTCGGCTCGGATTTACTATAGGGTCTGGCATTCTAACTTTGTTTGCTGCGCATCTAACGATTATGACACTTCCAAGTTTAGTATAGCCAAGTTGTTGGCTTTTCTTCAGCAGGGATTGGACTTAGGCCTGCGTCTGGCCTCCCTCAAGGTTCAAATATCTGTCTTGTTGGTGTGGTTTCAGAGAAAAATTGCGACCTTACCTGATGTGCATACCTTTACTCAGGGCGTGTTGCGTATCCAACCTCCCTATGTCCCGCCTGTGGCTCCTTGGGACTTGTTGGTGGTTTTGGAGGCGTTACAAGAGTCTCCGTTTGAACCTCTTGGTTCAGCTGACCTTAAGTGGCTTTCCCTTAAGGTGGTGTTTCTGCTGGCTATTGCTTCAGCTATAAGAGTGTCGGATTTGGGTGCCTTGTCCTGTAGTTCCCCATATCTGATATTTCACAGTGACCGGGCGGTTCTTAGGACCCGTCCCGGCTATCTACCTAAGGCGGTTTCTTCGTTCCACCTTAATCAGGAGATTGTAGTTCCGGCACTTGTTTCTCCTGATCTGTCTCCCAAAGAGCGGTCTTTGGATGTGGTATGGGCTCACCGTATCTATGTGAAGAGAACTGCTCCTATTAGGAAATCTGATTCTCTTTTTGTTGTGTTTGGGTTTCACAAATGGGGCTGGCCTGCTCACAAGCAAACTCTGGCCAGATGGATTAGAATGGTGATTGCACATGCTTATGTGAAGGCTGGTCTCTCTGCTCCTGATCACATTAAGGCCCATTCTACTCGGTCTGTTGGACCTTCTTGGGCGGCCCAACGTGGTGCGACCCTTGAACAATTGTGCAAGGCGGCTACGTGGTCCTCTGTGAACACGTTCATAAGGTTCTATGCCTTCGATATTGCTGCTTCCCAGGATGCTTCCTTTGGACGCCGGGTCCTTGTGCCCGCTACAGTGCATCCCCTCCCATTAGGAACTGCTTTAGGACATCCCCATTGTCCATTCCTTGTGGAGCCCAGTGTACCCCGCAGCAGAAAACGAGTTTTATGGTAAGAACTTACCTTTGTTAAAACTCTTTCTGCGAGGTACACTGGGCTCCACAAGACCCACTTAGCTTCTTTGGGTTGGTATGGCATTAGCCGCTGACACGTCTCCTGTCGTGAGAATGTGGTGTTGTGGCTACTAACCGTTGTCGTCTCTTTTCCTGCTACTGCATTGGACTGGTTAACTAAAAACTGAGATCCTGTGCAGGGAGGCGGGGTGATATAGGAGGCGGCGCTATGCATTCTGGGAACAGTCAAAGCTTTGAGCCTGTTGGTGCCTCGGATCAAGATCCTACTCTACACCCCATTGTCCATTCCTTGTGGAGCCCAGTGTACCTCGTAGAAAGAGTTTTAACAAAGGTAAGTTCTTACCATAAAACTCATTATATCACTACGGGTACGCCGCTCAGACCTGCCGTGGCATCGGCATGGGTGAGTATTACGATTGAGAAGTGGGCAGATAACTTGTCATCTGAATTAGACACCCTGGATAGGGATAGCGTTCTTTTGACACTGGGTCATATCAGGGACGCTGCAGTCTACCGCAGGGAGGCTGCGAGAGATATTGGCCTCTTGGGATCAAGGGCCAATGCCATGGCAGTCTCGGCTAGGAGAGCATTATGGACTCATCAATGGAATGGTGATGCTGACTCTAAGAAGGCTATGGAGTCTCTGCCGTATAAGGGTGGAATCTTGTTTGGTGAGGGCCTCGCGGACCTGGTATCTACAGCTACCTCGGGTAAGTCATCTTTTCTACCTTATGTCCCTGCTCAACAAAAGAAAACGCCCCATTATCAGATGCAGTCCTTTCGGTCTAATAAATTCAAAAAAGGACGAGGGTCCTCCTTCCTTGCTACTAGAGGTAGGGGAAGGGGAAAAAGGTCGCCGGCTGTGGCAAGCTCCCAAGAGCAGAAGTCCTCCCCGGTTTCTACCAAATCCACCGCATGACGCTGGGGCTCCGCTGCTGGAGTCCGCACCGGTGGGAGCACGTCTTCAACTCTTCAGTCAGGTCTGGGCTCGCTCGGCCCTAGATCCTTGGGAAATAGTGACCCAAGGGTACAAACTGGAATTTCAAGACGTGCCCCCTCACCGATTTTTCAAATCGGCCTTGCCAGCTTCTCTTCCGGAAAGGGATATAGTATGCGATGCAATACGAAAGCTGTGTCAACATCAAGTCATTGTCACGGTACCCCCGTCTCAACGGGGAGAAAGCTTTTATTCAAGCCTGTTCGTGGTCCCGAAGCCGGATGGCTCGGTCAGACCGATTTACCGACTTAAAATCCCTCAATTTATATCTGAAAAGTTTCAAATTCAAGATGGAATCTCTCTGAGCAGTGATCTCCAGTCTGGAAAGGGGGGATTTTATGGTGTCAGTCGACATAAAAGACGCCTACTTACATGTCCCCATATATCCTCCACATCAGGCTTACCTGAGGTTTGCTGTACAGGATTGTCATTACCAATTTCAGACGTTGCCGTTTGGTCTTTCCACGGCTCCGAGGATTTTCACCAAAGTAATGGCGGAAATGATGGTGCTCCTGCGCAAGCAGGGTGTCACAATTATCCCGTACTTGGACGATCTCCTGATAAAGGCGAGATCAAAAGAGCAGTTACTAAGAAACGTTACGCTCTCCCTGACAATTCTGCAACAACATGGTTGGCTCCTAAATTTGCCAAAGTCACAGTTGGTTCCGACAACACGGCTGTCATTCTTGGGCATGATTCTGGACACGGAACTACAGAGAGTTTTTCTCCCAGTGGAAAAAGCTCTGGAAATCCAGAACATGGTCAAATGGATTCTGAAACCGGCAAGAGTGTCGATTCATCAATGCACTCGGGTGCTGGGGAAGATGGTGGTGGCCTACGAGGCCATTCCGTTTGGCAGGTTCCATGCCAGGGTGTTTTAGTGGGACCTGTTGGACAAGTGGTCCGGGTCTCACCTACACATGCACCGGAAAATAAGCCTATCTTCCAGGACCAGAGTTTCTCTCCCATGGTGGCTCCAAAGTTCTCACCTCTTAGAGGGTCGCAGGTTTGGAATCCAGTATTGGATCCTGGTAACCACGGATGCAAGTCTCCGAGGCTGGGGAGCGGTCACACAAGGGGAAAATTTCCAGGGAAAATGGTCAAACCAGGAAGCTTGTCTGCACATAAACATTCTGGAATTAAGGGCCATCTACAACGGCCTTCTACAAGCGGAACATCTCTTCGCGGCCGGACCCGTCCTGATTCAGTGGGACAACATTACAGCAGTGGCTTACATAAACCGTCAGGGCGGAACAAGGAGCAGAGCGGCGATGGCGGAGGCCACAAAAGTTTTCCGCTGGGCAGAAAGACATGCAAGCGCTCTGTCGGCGGTCTTCATTCCAGGCGTGGACAACTGGGAAGCAGATTTTCTCAGCAGGCACGATCTCCATCCAGGGGAGTGGGGTCTTCATCAAGAGGTCTTTGCAGAAGTGACGAGTCATTGGGGAATTCCTCAAATAGACATGATGGCGTACCACCTCAACAAGAAACTTCAGAAATATTGCTCCAAGTCGAGGGACCCGCAAGCAGTTGCGGTGGATGCCCTGGTGACACCGTGGGTGTTTCGGTCGGTCTATGTGTTCCCTCCACTTCCACTCATTCCAAAGGTGATAAGGATCATAAGAAGAACAAGGGTTCAGGCGATACTCGTTGTTCCAGATTGGCCACGGAGGGCCTGGTATCCGGAGCTTCAGGAATTACTCATAGGAGATCCCTGGCCTCTTCCTCTAAGAGAGGATCTGTTACAGCAAGGGTCGTGCGTGTTCCAAGACTTACAGCAGTTGCGTTTGACGGCATGGCGGTTGAACTCCAAATCCTAGCTCGAAAGGGTATTCCCGGTGAAGTCATCCCCACACTACTTAAAGCTAGAAAGGAGGTAACGGTGAAGCATTATCACTGTATTTGGAGAAAATATGTGTCTTGGTGTGAATCCAAGAAGGCTCCTACGGAAGACTTTCAGCTGGGTCGTTTTCTCCATTTTTTGCAAGCAGGTGTGGATGCGGGCCTAAAGTTAGGCCCCATTAAGGTGCAGATTTCGGCCTTATCAATTTTCTTTCAAAAAGAATTGGCCTCCCTTCCAGAAGTTCAGACTTTCGTGAAAGGTTTGCTGCACGTCCAACTTCCATTTGTGCCCCCAGTGGCACCATGGGACCTTAACATGGTGTTGCAGTTCCTTCAGTCACATTGGTTTGAACCTTTACAGAAGGTTGAGTTGAAATTTCTCACTTGGAAAGTGGTCATGCTTTTGGCCTTGGCGTCCGCAAGGCGGGTGTCGGAATTAGCGGCTTTGTCTCACAAGAGCCCCTATTTGATCTTCCATGTGGATAGAGCGGAATTGAGAACTCGTCAACAATTTCTGCCGAAGGTGGTTTCTTCGTTTCACATGAACCAACCTATTGTGGTACCTGTGGCTACTGAAGCCTTGGCTGAATCAAAGTCTCTCAATGTGGTCAGAGCTTTGAAAATTTATGTAGCCAGAACGGCTCGTATTAGGAAAACAGAGGCTCTGTTTGTCCTGTATGCTTCCAACAAGATTGGGAATCCTGCTTCCAAGCAGACTATTGCTCGCTGGATCTGTAATACGATTCAGCATGCTCATTCTACGGCTGGATTGCCGTTACCGAAGTCGGTGATGGCCCATTCTACCAAGAAGGTGGGCTCATCTTGGGCGGCTGCCCGAGGAGTCTCGCCGGTACAACTTTGCCGAGCGGCTACTTGGTCGGGTTCAAACACTTTTGCAAAATTCTACAAGTTTGATACCCTGGCTGATGAGGACCTCATGTTTTCTCAATCGGTGCTGCAGAGTCATCCGCACTCTCCCGCCTGTTCTGAAGCTTTGGTATAAACCCCATGGTCCTTATGGAGTCCCCAGCATCCTCTAGGTACCGGTAAATCCTTTTCTCTTAGTCCATAGAGGATGCTGGGCGCCCGTCCCAGTGCGGACTCTAGCTGCAGTACTTGTTAGTAGTTATTGCTTATGTTACACGAAGGTTGTGTTTCAGTTAAGATCAGCCTGTTGCTGATTTTGGTTCATGCCGTTAACTGGTGTTTAGTTAAAAGCCATGTTGTACGGTGTGTTGTGGTGTGAGCCGGTGTCTATCTCACCCTTGGTTTAACAAAAATCCTTTTCCTCGAAATGTCCGTCTCCCTGGGCACAGTTCCTATAACTGAGGTCTGGAGGAGGGGCATAGAGGGAGGAGCCAGTTCACACCCATTTAAAGTCTTAAAGTGCCCATGTCTCCTGCGGATCCCGTCTATACCCCATGGTCCTTATGGAGTTCCCAGCATCCTCTAGGATGTATGAGAAAAAATGTTTTTTTAGAAAACCATCCACTCTCCTATCCGTGACATCATTTAATGATGTTGAAGGCAAAGGTAATGTAGATTTTCGCACTAATCGAATTACATGCGTACCTACTTTAGGAGCCACCTCCCTTTTCAAACAATCCCCAGCTGGAAGAGGATAATTAGAATTCCATTTCTTAGGAATTCTAAATTTCTTATTGGGCGTGGCCCAAGCCTCTTCCATAATTTCCGTCAGATGATCTGACCCTGGAAACTCTCTGGGACGTTTAAACACAGGTGCCTTGATTTTTAACACAGGCTCTGCTGATTCCTCTAAGCATAGAATGACTTTCATTGCTTTAATTAACTCAGCTATATCCACTGAGGTGAGACCTTCCTCCTCCTCTTCGTATGCTGAAGTAGAATTAATTGAACTTTCATCTTCCAATGAATCCTCATCAGAATCATGTGTAGCCTGTGAAGGTGAAAATTTACTTACCACCGATTTATCAGCTTGTTTCTTTTGAGAAGCTGCTGCTGGAAGTGATACACCATAGGTGGGGAGCTGCATGTAAGGGTTAATAGTGTAACCTATCCCTGGTACAGGAGTTGGAGGAATTATCCGTTCAGCTATACTGGATAAAGTCTGTGCAAACATAGCCCATTATGGAGTCCCCAGCATCCTCTACGGACTAAGAGAAAAGGATTCACCGGTAGGTATTAAAATCCTATTTTCCCTGTCTGGGGCAGTCATAAGGCCAGGCATGGCTTCAGCTTGGATGGCAAAGGCAGTGGCTGCCTGGGCTGATGCATTGGAGGGGGATTTTTCTATAGCTTCTAGAGAGCAAAAATCCCGTATAGCTCATATAAAACAGGCTGCAATGTTCCTGGAAGAAGCAGCATTGGATATGGGTACCATTGCCTCCAGGGCATCAGCTTCAACAATAGCTGCTCGCAGAGCAGTTTGACTATGTACGTGGAAAGCTGATTCAGAATCTTAGAAGGTTTTGGAATTGTTACCTTTTTCTGGAGATATTCTTTTCGGTAAAGAATTGACAGATATTCTGGAGTCAGAAGCAGACTCCAAGAAGGTCAAGTTCCCTTCCACATATAATTTCAAACCTAAAGTTCCGGCTTTTCGGCCCTTTCGGGCTCAAGGAAAAGCTAAAGGAAAAAATTATGGCAAGCAGGCCCAATACAACAAGTCTGGTAGGACTAAAAAGCATTGGGCTACCAGAGGACCGGTTGGGAAGACAGATAATAAACCATCAGCCTGATGGTGCGGGCCTCCACTTGGGGGACCCCAGGGTGGGGGGCCGACTTCTTCAGTTTGCACAGATCTGGCAGCAGTCTTCAACAGATGCCTGGGTGCAGGAAGTGGTATCTCTAGGTTATGCTTTTGCCTTCAAGAAGTACCCTACTCAAAGGTTTTTTGTACCAGCCCATCTTGGGTAGAGACGAAGGCCAGGGCTTTGTTAGAGGCAGTTCAGAAATTGCTTCACTCAGGAGTAGTCATTCCAGTTCCTCCTGCACATTGGGGACAGGGTTACTTTTTACTCCAACCTTTTTTTAGTACAGAAACCAAATGGGTCTTTTCGGCCCATTCTCAACCTCAAAGTACTGAACATATACATTTGGGTACCTCGGTTTCACATGGAGATGTTATGTTCCATCATTTTGGCCATGGAACCAGGGGATTATATGGTATCCCTGGATATACAGGATGCTTACCTACATGTTCCTATAGCACTGTCCCATCAGTGCTATCTCAGGTTCGCTAACCTCCAACAGCATTTTCAGTTCCAGGCCCTACCTTTTGGGCTAGCCACAGCTCCCAGAGTATTTACCAAGATTATGGGGGTAATGGCACCTTATCTCTGCCAGCAGGGTATAAGAAATTTTACATACCTCGATGATCTTTTAATCCTGGCACAGACGCAGGAGTTGTTCTTATGTCATTGGCAACACACAATAACGTGTCTGCAGAACCACGGGTGGCTCATAAACTGGGCAAAATCATCTCTGGTTCTGTCACAACGGATGACTCACTTGGGGGCTGTATTGGATTCAGGTCTTCAGAGAGTAAGGTTACTTCTGAACAAGATAGCCAAGGTCCAGTCAAGGATTCAGGACTTGTTACACAGTCAAAAGGTATCCATTCACGCAGCAATGCGAGTGATGGGTTTGATGGTATCAACGTTCGACATGGTGGAGTATGCACAATTCCACTAGAGGCCTCTGCAGCGTCTGATTCTTGCCAAATGGAATGGGTTGCATCAGACGATAAAAACACAGACCGTGTCTCTTACAATAGACGTAAGAAGGTCATTAGCCTGGTGGCTACAGACATCCCATCTGGACAAGGGGAGACCCCTTTGGATTTCAGATTGGGAAATTCTGACGACAGATGCCAGTCTTCAGGGCTGGGGAGCAGTGTCAGGAAGGTTGTGGTTTCAGGGGCAATGGAGCAGGGAAGAAAGTTGCCTGCCAATAAACATATTGGAACTTCGGGCCATATACATGGCACTGATTCAGGCAAAGGACATTCTTCGAGGAAATCCAGTCCAGATCCGCTCGGACAATGCGACGGCAGTAGCGTACCTCAACCATCAGGGAGGAACTCACAGCTGAAAAGCGACATACTAAAGTGGGCAGAACTCCATCATCCAGCCTTGTCCACAGTGTTCATTCCAGGAGTCCTAAACCGGGAAGCAGACTTTCTCAGTCGACATGCCATTCAAGCAAGTGAATGGTCTCTACAGCCGGAAGTCTTCCAGAATCTAGTAGACAAGTGGGAGTTGCCAGAGATAGATCTCATGGCATCATGTCTGAACAACAAAGTTCTCACATACGGGGCAAGAACAAAGGATCCCAGAGCGATCTTTGTGGATGCCCTGTCGGTGAGATGGGACTTTCATCTGGCTTATGTGTTTCCTGCAATCACCCTATTACCCAGGGTGGTGAGAAAGATAATGCAAGGGAAAGGTGCCGTGATACTAATAGCTCCGGCTTGGCCCAGAAGACATTGGTACACAGATCTGCAGAGGATGTCGATGGATGTTCCACTTCTGCTCCCTCAATGTTCAGATCTACTGATGCAGGGTCCTTGTTATCACAGACATCTGGATCGACTGTCTTTGACAGTGTGGCTATTGAAACCTCTATCCTGAAGTCGAGAGGATTCTCACAACAGGTAATTCAAACTATGCTTAGAGCAAGGAAACCTTCCTCAGCTCGCATTTATCACCAAATATGGCAAACCTATATTCATTGGTGCAGTGAACAGAAAATGGACCCTAAGGCTTTCAGAGTTTCCAGAGTCTTAGCATTCCTTCAAGCAGGATTGGATAAAGGTTTGAAGGTGGCTTCCTTGAGAGTGCAAGTGTCGGCATTGACCAGGGGCGGATCCAGAAGAAAATGAAAGGTGGGGCACCATGATAGGGGAACGGTAATAGTTATATTTACATGCACCTAAGGCACGCGTACTCCCAGATAAGGGGTGTGGTATCAAAGGGGGCGTGGCCAAAGTTTCACCCTGATGAAAAGGCTGATTGGGCCTTGAAATGTTGGTCACCTGTTCCATTAGTTATGGGAGCCTAAAAGGCACCCCAGCACAATATAATTATTAGTTGGTGGTGGCAGGTGCAGCATACCTTGTTTTGGGCACTGCACTGAGACTCAGACTGCAGGACACGAACTTCCCATCTTTGATTAGCAGAAGCAGCCAGCTGGATCTCCAACAAGCAGCATACCTTGTTTTGGGCACTGCACTGAGACTCAGACTGCAGGACACGAACTGCCCATCTTTGATTAGCAGAAGCAGCCAGCTGGCTCTCCAACAAGCAGCATAAGACATCTGCAGGACAGCCCTGTCACAATCACACGGGCCGCCTTCTCAAAGCTGAGGCTGAGTTTGACTGCACCTAGCATGTTGGTAAAGGAAATGGAGGTGAAAGCGCTGGGAAACTGTGCAGTGCTGTGAGGGCTAATGAAGCTTTCTGCGCCGTCATAAGTAACAGTCTTACTCGATGCTGGCATTTGAACCCCGCGCCTGGGCTTGACTCTGGCCAGCTGGCAGTGGGGGAGGTAGGTTGCGGTGTAAGCAGGGGGAGGCTGGAGCTGCAGCTCCAGCCTCCCCATTGGTTACCACATGGACTTGCTGTTAGAGCCACGGCGGGTCCTAGTGCCTGCCGGCTCTCTTATCAAATCTGACTGATGGAATGAGCAGTAGTGCTGCTGCTGTTCTCCTTTTGATAAAAAAAGTGAGAAACGACAGAGGTGGCATGGGCCCGAATGCCCCCCCCCCCCCCCCCCCCCAGATCCGCCTATGGCATTTACTGTATTGTGGCAATTTACAGGATGTGTGTACTTTTTTCCAGGGAATGCTGCGCATTCAACCTCCTATGTTCCTCCTACAGTGCCTTGGGACTTAAGTCTAGTCATGAAAACCCTTCAAGTTGCCCCGTTCTTTGAACCACTTAATAAAGTGGATCTTAAATGGTTGACAGCTAAAGTTCTCTTTCTACTGGCTATGGCGTCAGCTAGAAGAATATCCGATTTAGGGGCATTATCATGTCGTTGTCCATTTCTGATTTTTTATCCAGATAAAGCAGTTCTCAGAAGTAGATCTGGGTATCTTCCAAAGGTGGTGTCTAAATTCCACCTTAATGAAGAAATTGTAGTCCAGGCTCTCCAGATACTGGGCCTTTCTGCGGGAGATAAGGATCTATGTGGATTGTACCAGTGCCATCAGAAAGACAGATTCTCTCTTCATTCTCTACGGATTTCACAAGAGAGGGTGGCCTGCTGATAAGCATACACTGGCAAGATGGCTTCGGATGACGATTTCAGAAGCATATTCTCAGGCTGATCTCCCTGTTCCGGCTAATGTCTCTGCTCACTCTACTTGTAAGGTAGGTCCATCATGGGCAGCACAATGAGGTGCTTCAGCAGAACAGATATGTAAGGCAGCCACATGGTCTTCCATTAACACATTCATTAGACATTATGCCTTGGATACCTTTGACTCTCATGACGCTGAATTCGGGCGAAGGATTCTCCTGTCCAAACAGGAGCGTCCCCACCACTAAATTGCTTTGGGAAATCCCATTGTTATCCTGTGGATAACCTGTGGACCCTGCAGGAAAAATATACGTTATGGTAAGAACTTACCGTTGATAACGGTATTTCTCCTAAGTCCACAGGATCCACAGAGATCCCACCCTGACGCACCTGATTTGAGGATCCTTTTACTCATTAACCTCTTCCTTCTTGTACGGAAGGATGTGCATGTGTGTTCTTATCGCCTGATTAGGGCTCTTCTATGATGCTCCTGCCTTGAGCTTTGGAATACAACTGATTTGCCTGAGCAAGGAGGTGGGGATATATGGACGGGCCCGTTGCATGCTGGGAGGCTGGAAAAGCTTTGACCGATTGGTGCAAATCCGCTGTTGCTTCATATCCCATTGTTATCCTGTGGATCCTGTGGACTTTGGAGAAATACCGTTATCAACGGTAAGTTCTTACCATAACGTATATTTTTGTGTGATGCCAGAACGTACAGACAGACTAAATTTCACTTTTTTTTTTAGTTTTTGTCTCGATGGTCCATAAACATCCATATAAGTATAATTCTAAAAAAAAAATAAAAAAATGTCTATGTACAAACACAACCCTTACAGTTTTATTATATGTATAGATTTTTATTGTAGGGTTTCCCTATTTGTCTTTGGCTATGTAAGGCTTTGTTATGATGTTTATTACTGTTACAGTGTTTCAGTGACAACCTCATTTAAGGACAAAACAATAAAAATCTGAGTAAATCTGTGAAAATCACAAACATAATCTGATTGGTCTGATTCTGCATATGCTACAGCAGTGTTTTTCAATCACTGTGCCACCCGTGGCACACTAGTGTGCCCTGAGAAGTCTCCAGGTGTGCCGCCATAGAAGCAGGGCCATCAGTGTTTTGCCGCTACTGAGGCCCTGGAACGATCAATACTGGTGGGTTTAGTGGTTACAGAGCCAGTTTTAATTTTGGGCCCGGGCAGTGTTGGGCTCTTCTGGCTTTCTCAGATGTGGCTCAGATGCAGGGCCAGCAACAGAAATCTTGGGGCCCAGTACACTGAATACTCTGGGGCCCCTTCAACCCCCCTTAACTTGGCAGAGGGGAGCTTTAAAAAAAAATAGTATCTCTCTCTCTCTCTCTCTCTCTTTTTCTCTCTCTCTCATCCTTAGTTTCATTTATATGGTAGGGGACAGGATTTGCCTCTGTTTGTGCACATATGTTATGATTACCAGCCACCAGCACTGGTTTTGCCTATAACACTAACTATAAATATTTTGAATCGGTCCTGGACCACTAATCCAAGGCACCCCTGCAAGTGTCCTGAGGCACCCCAGGGTGCCACAGCAGTTTGAGAACCACTGGTCTAGTGTGTACCCAGCATAATTATTGCAGCTGCTCTGTGGGTTACAGCTCTCAGCTCCACTTCTGTTAAAAATGCAACAATGTATTTTGAGTGACAAGCTGCAGAGATTAACCCTTTCTGTGACTGCTGCACAGGGATCACACAACCTCTATTCATAGTGCTGAATTGACTTAGGGGAGAAGTTTTCACCCCACAAAGAAGTGCAGGTATATACCGCACTTACAGTACCATTGAATCCGCAGATATTTTCTATATATACTATATACACTATATGCACTCTATATATACTATATACTCTATATACACTCTATATATACTCTATACACTCTATATATACTATATACACTATATACATAGAAACATCGATTTTTACTGCAGGCATTAGGGTTAGTTTATGGGTATGGATTAGGGTCAGGGCCAGAAACAGAAATCTTGGGGCCCAGTGCACTGATATCTCTGGGGCCCCATCAACCCCCCTTAACTTGGCAGAGGGGATCTTTAAAAAAAAATTAAGCCTTTTACTCTGTCAGTGAGCCCGGCACGTGGTTTTCATATTGTGCTACCCGGCTCTTTGGTGGCGGTGGCAGGGACATACAGAAATGCGCCAGCGCAGCGACATGCATAATGATGGCAATACAGTATGGACCACAGGGACTGGACAAAGTAATGGAGTAAAAGGAGTGGGGAGGCTTTAGGTGGCCTGTTAATTGTTTTCCTGCTTAAATTGAGCAGTTGGAGCATACACTTTAAAAAGTAATATTGGCACTGTGGCCCCATTATTTCTGTCCTTGATTCTTGGGCCCCCTGAACCTTGGGGACCTGCACAAGTGTCCCCTTTGTCCCCCCTGTCGCCGTGCCTGCTCAGGCGTTACCTATGGAGAAGCTGCGACATGACATTCTAGGACACGCAACTGCACCATGTAATACACTTTAGATCTCAGTTCCTATAAGGTTTTAAATCCTTGTATACAGTAAACTACACATATTTGAAAATCCTACAGCAGGCACAAAATCCTACACCAGATGCGTTGGGTATGGTTGACCGGCGGCCGGGATTCTGGCGGTCACCATACCGACGTCGGGATCCCGGGCCACCAGAATGCCGGCAGAGGGGTGAGCGAAATGTGTGTAATTTCTTTACCTTTTGAGACAATTTATTAATAAAGACAACTTCAAGCAAAATATATTAAAAAAATAAATGTCTATTTTTATTTTAAGTAAAATTTAGCCTGTTTTCTGCAGCGGGGTACACTGGATTCCACAGGGAATAACATTGGGGTGTGTAGAGTAGGATCTTTATCCAGAGGCACCAACAGCTAAAGCTTTGACCTTCTTCCCAGGATGCATAGCGCCGCCTCCTCTATAACCCGCCTCCGTGCACAGGAGCTCAGTTTGTAGTTGGTGTCTGCACTAGCAGGCATCTCAACAGAAGGGCTTCTCCTGGCAGCCCTGAAAAGAGCTTTTTCTTTGAAGAAAGAAGACTTCAAGGGCAGCAGCCAGTGTTGGATGTCAGTTTGACATTGCTGGCTGCTGCTCCGTCACCTCCCCCAGCGGCGCTGCATACTCCCACGCCCTGGTTGCTGGGTACTTGCGGCGGAGGCTCCGGTTTCTGTCAGGCACACACACACTTTGCCGCAGCTCTCCAGGATTGCGTGGCTGTGTACAGGGAGGAGGTAAGAGGGTCCCCCAGGTGTGACCCGCCGCAAATGGTGATCTGGCGTAGTCTGTGGGAGGCGGGCCGCGCGCGCTGGCGTGGACACTGTGTTAGTACAGGGACCCCACTAGACCACCAGGGCAGGATACAGGTTGGGTATTAACCCGTTTGATGCGGTCCGCAGTACCTGGTGGTGGAAGCCCAGCAAGGGGAATGTGCTCGGGCCTCTAGCCCCTCCCCCAGCTACAGGTGCCATTTTACATAAGTGTTCCCGCCCTGGAGCTGCATACACTCTCTCCCTCACTCCCTGCTGCAGCTTGGCACCATAAATACATGCTGAAGCTGTTCTGGGACTGCATGGGTAAATCCTCCTCTGTAAAGCCGCCTGTTCCTCAGCGCTGTGCATTTACAGGACACTTAAGTATTCTACATGCATTTTAGCAGGGTTAGTTAAGAAATAGTGCATTGTGTCAGGATTATTTTGTACAAGTTCCCCTGTGATATACATCCAGTCTTTACTGTGCATTGTTATTTCTCTAGACATATATAGCTCTACTGGTTATTACTTAGTATTGCTAGTCCAGTGCAGTTTATTGCTTGTCATTATTTCTGCACTGTACATGTGACTGCGCGTGTGCATATAGCATATAGCTGCTGTGTGATATATCTATTCCGTGTATCCCACTCCTACTGCTATCCCTATATTTTTTTTATATATTCTTTATTTTGGTTTTACAGAAAAAATTAGGACATTTTCAAGAGTACAACAAGTCGTACAGTGTAGAAATACATGGGTTAAAGTAACTGTAAAATATAAAACATCCAACATCTACACACTAAACAAGACAGGGGTTAGAGGGGGGGGGTGGGAATAGAAACAGAGGGAGAAATGGGCAAGCTAATCAGTCTTTATTAAATATTAGCGCGGGTTCCACGTAGCGAGGCGTGATACCCAGACAAACGGCATCATGTTGAGTCTAGTGGGATCTGGTCTTTGTAGGTAGAGGTAGACTTAAACTCTATCCAAGAGAACCACGTGGCAACATAATCTGCACGTGAGTCAAGGACAGAGTGAAAAGTATCCTCCATTGATCTATAGAATTCTATCCGCTGAAACCATTCCCATATTTGAGGGGGGGCCCGGGACTTCCAATGGACTGGCACTACAGCTCTCGCTGCGTTATTGAGATGTTTGAGAAGGGAATGTTTATATTTTGCCAGTGGGATTGTAGTGTGGGAGAGCAACCAGAAGTCGATTCTAGTAGGCGCCTGAAACCCCAGGATCTTGGAGGATATTTGAATTATTTGGTTCCAAAAGGTGGTGATCAGGGGACAGTCCCACCATATATGAAGAAGGGAGCCACATTCTTTCCCACACCTCCAGCACAAGGGGGATACTGAGGGATAAAACTTATGAAGAAGGGAAGGGCAGCGATACCACCTGGTAAGCAGTTTATACTGTGTTTCAATAACTTCTAAGCTAGTAGAGCAACGGGACATAGCTTCACAGTGCTTCTGCCAGTTGATGTGTATACCTCTAGGTATGAGATCTGCATCCCATTTCGCGCAGAAAGCCGGGTTACCGGTGTAGCGACCATGCAGTAATATCTTATAGATACCTGATATAACATGTGAGGGTTCAGAGGGTTGGGTGCACATTGCTTCAAAAGGGGTAAGACTACCAGCCAGTGTAGTAGCTGTCCTATGAGATAAAATAAAATGGCGAGTTTGGAGATAGAACCAGAAGTCAGTCGCAGGAATATCAGTTCCCTCTCTAATGTCATTGAAAGCTTTAATCTTCCCTCCAGAGAGCAGATGTGTTATTCTAGTCAAACCTGCCCTGTTCCACCTAGTGGGCGCACCCCCACCCATGCCTGGTCCAAACAGTGGGTTGTCAAGGAGTGGGAGAAGCAGAGAAGTTGATGAGGAAAGACCCATTTTGAATCTCAGTGTTCTCCATAGAGCCAAGGTGGGCCCAACCGTCAGGTGCGAAGAGCGGTCAATGGTTCCAAGCCAGGGTACTGCCTGTAAATGCAAACCTGAAGAGCGTTTCTCCAAGTCAACCCACCGCTTAGAGCCGGCATCAGGCCGTGACCAATCCAGGACCCTATTCAAAATTGTAGCCTGATAGTATGCCGTAATCATGGGCAGCTGCTGGCCCCCTTGAGCTTTCCTTAAGAATAGGTAGCAGTGTTTAAACCTGGGTTTTCTGCCGTTCCAAACAAAGTGGCTGATTGCTTTGTGCGCATTTGCCAAAAACTGTTGGGGGAGCTTTAAGGGAATAGTTTGGAAAAGATAAAGTAGTCGTGGTAAGATATTCATTTTTACAATGTTCATACGGCCTAGCCAGGAGAACTTCTGTTGGAGCCACTGTGACATTTCCTTACGCAGTTTTTGCAATAAAGGAATATGGTTCAGAGTGACAGTGGTCGAGAGGGAGGAGGGGATCAGAATACCTAGGGCTATCCCTATATTTTATACCCTGGGGGGCTAAGTGCGTCAGGGTTTTTAGTGTAATATAGGCGTTTCACAGGATATAAAGATATAGTATTTCTCTGACGTCCTAAGTGGATGCTGGGACTCCGTAAGGACCATGGGGAATAGCGGGTCCGCAGGAGACTGGGCACAACTAAAGAAAGCTTTAGGACTACCTGGTGTGCACTGGCTCCTCCCACTATGACCCTCCTCCAGACCTCAGTTAGAATCTTGTGCCCGGCTGAGCTGGATGCACACTAGGGGCTCTCCTGAGCTCCTAGAAAGAAAGTATATGTTAGGTTTTTTATTTTACAGTGAGATCTGCTGGCAACAGACTCACTGCAGCGAGGGACTAAGGGGAGAAGAAGCGAACCTACCTAACTGGTGGTAGCTTGGGCTTCTTAGGCTACTGGACACCATTAGCTCCAGAGGGATCGACCACAGGACCCGACCTCGATGTTCGGTCCCGGAACCGCGCCGCCGGCCCCCTTACAGAGCCAGAAGCAAGAAGTGTTCCGGAAAATCGGTGGCAGAAGACTTCTGTCTTCAACAAGGTAGCGCACAGCACTGCAGCTGTGCGCCATTGCTCCTCATGCACACCTCACACTCCGGTCACTGATGGGTGCAGGGCGCTGGGGGGGTGGCGCCCTGAGGGCAATATAAACACCTTGGCTGGCAAATCATCACAATATATAGTCCCAGGGCTATATATGTGATAAATTACCCCTGCCAGAATCCATGAAAAAAGCGGGAGAAAAGTCAGCCGAAAAAGGGGCGGGGCTATCTCCCTCAGCACACTGGCGCCATTTTTTCTTCACAGTGCAGCTGGAAGACAGCTCCCCAGGCTCTCCCCTGTAGTTTTCAGGCTCAAAGGGTTAAAAAGAGAGGGGGGGCACCAAATTTAGGCGCAATATGTGTATACAAGCAGCTATTGGGGGAAAAATCACTCAGTTATAGTGTTAATCCCTGCATTATATAGCGCTCTGGTGTGTGCTGGCATACTCTCTCTCTGTCTCCCCAAAGGACTTTGTGGGGTCCTGTCCTCAGTCAGAGCATTCCCTGTGTGTGTGCGGTGTGTCGGTATGGCTGTGTCGACATGTTGGATGAGGAAGGTTACGTGGAGGCAGAGCAGAGGCCGATAAATGGGATGTCGCCCCCTGTGGGGCCGACACCAGAGTGGATGGATAGGTGGAAGATATTAACCGATGTCAACTCCTTACATAAAAGGCTGGATGACGTAACAGCTGTGGGACAGCCGGCTTCTCAGCCCGCGCCTGCCCAGGCGTCTCAAAGGCCATCAGGGGCTCAAAAAACGCCCGTTACCTCAGATGGCAGACACAGATGTCGACACGGAGTCTGACTCCAGTGTCGACGAGGTTGAGACATATACACAATCCACTAGGAACATCTGTTGCATGATCTCGGCAATGAAAAATGTGTTACACATTTCTGACATTAACCCAAGTACCACATAAAAGGGGGTTTTATGTTTGGGGAGAAAAAGCAGCCAGTGTTTTGTTCCCCCATCAGATGAGTGAATGAAGTGTGTAAAGAAGCGTGGGTTCCCCCGATAAGAAACTGGTAATTTCTAAAAAGTTACTGCTGGCGTACCCTTTCCCGCCAGAGGATAGGTCACGTTGGGAGATATCCCCTAGGGTGGATAAGGCGCTCACACGTTTGTCAAAAAAGGTGGCACTGCCGTCTTAGGATACGGCCACTTTGAAGGAGCCTGCTGATAAAAAGCAGGAGGCTATCCTGAAGTCTGTATATACACACTCAGGTACTATACTGAGACCTGCAATTGCCTCAGCATGAATAGTGCTGCTGCAGCGTGGTCTGATACCCTGTCAGATAATATTAATACCCTAGACAGGGATAATATTTTGCTAACATAGAGCATTTTAAAGACGTCGTCTTCTATATGAGGGATGCACAGAGGGATATTTGCCGGCTGGCATCCAGAATTAATGCAATGTCCATTCTGCCAGGAGGGTATTAGAGACCCGGCAGTGGACAGGTGATGCTCACTTTAAAAGGCACATGGAGATTCTGCCTTATAAGGGTGAGGAATTGTTTGGGGATGGTCTCTGGGACCTCGTATCCACAGCAACAGCTGGGAAGAAAAAAATTTACCTCAGGTTTCCTCACAGCCTAAGAAAGCACCGTATTTTCAGGTACTGTCCTTTCGGCTTCAGAAAAGCAAGCGGGTCAAAGGCGCTTCCTTTCTGCACAGAGACAAAGGAAGAAGGAAAAAGCTGCACCAGACAGCCAGTTCCCAGGATCAAAAATCTTCCCCCGCTTCCTCTGAGTCCACCGCATGACGCTGGGGCTCCACAGGTGGAGACAGGTGCGGTGGGGGCGCGTCTCGGGAACTTCAGGGACCAGTGGGCTTGCCCACAGGTGGATCCCTAGGTTCTGCAAGTAGTCTCACAGGGATACAAGCTGGATTTCGAGGCGACTCCCCCTCGCCGTTACCTCACATCAGCCTTGCTTGCTGCCCTCGGAGAAAGGGAGGTAGTACTGGCGGCAATTCACAAGCTGTACTCCCAGCAGGTGAAATCAAGGTACCCCTCCTTCAACAAGGCCGGGGTTACTATTCCAAATTGTTTGTGGTACCGAAACCAGACGGTTCGATGAGACCCATTCTAAAATTGAAATCTTTGAACACTTATATACGAAGGTTCAAGTTCAAAATGGAATCGCTCAGGGCAATTATTGCAAGCCTGGAGAATTTCATGGTATCACTGGACATCAAGGATGCTTACCTGCATGTCCCTATTTACCCTCCTCACCAGGATTGTCATTACCAATTCCAGACGTTGCCGTTGGTCTGTCCCCGGCACCGAGGGTATTTACCAAGGTAATGGACGAAATAATTATCCCGTACTTGGACGATCTCCTTATAAAGGCGAGGTCCAGGGAGCAGTTGTTCGTCGGAGTAGCACTATCTCGGGAAGTGCTACAACAGCACGGCTGGATTCTGAATATTCCAAAGTCGCAGCTGGTTCCTACGACGCGTCTACTGTTCCTGGGTATGGTCCTGGACACAGAACAAGAAAAAAGGGTTTCTCCCGGAGGAGAAGTCCAAGGAGTTGTCGTCTCTAGACAGAGACCTCCTAATACAAATACAGGTGTCGGTGCATCAATGCACGCGAGCCCTGGGAAAGATGGTAGCTTCTTACGAAGAAATTCCATTCGCCAGGTCCCATGCAAGGATCTTCCAGTGGGATCTGTTGGACAAGTGGTCCGGGTCGCATCTTCAGATGCATCGGCGGATAACCCTGTCTCCAAGGGCCAGGGTGTCGCTGTTGTGGTGGCTGCAGAGTGCTCATCTTCTAGCGGGCCGCAGATTCGGCATACAGGACTGGGTCCTGGTGACCACGGATGCCAGCCTTCGAGGCTGGGGGGCAGTCACACAGGAAAGAAACTTCCAAGGACTATGGACTAGTCAGGAGACTTCCCTACACAAAAATATTCTGGAACTAAGGGCCATTTACAATGCCCTAAGTCAGGCTAGACCCCTGCTTCAACATCGGCCGGTGCTGATCCAGTCAGACAACATCACGGCGGTCGCTCATGTAAACCGACAGGGCGGCACAAGAAGCAGGATGGCAATGGCAGAAGCCACAAGGATTCTCCGATGGGCGGAAAATCATGTGTTAGCACTGTCAGCAGTGTTCATTCCCGGAGTGGATAACTGGGAAGCAGACTTTCTCAGCAAACACGACCTCCACCCGGGAGAGTGGGGACTTCATCCAGAAGTCTTCCAAATGATTGTACACAGTTGGGAAAGGCCACAGGTGGACATGATGGCGTCCCGCCTCAACAAAAAGCTAAAAAGATATTGCGCCAGGTCAAGGGACCCTCAGGCGATAGCTGTGGATGCTCTGGTAACACCGTGGGTGTTCCAGTCGGTGTATGTGTTCCCTTCTCTGCCTCTCATACCCAGGGTAATGAGAATAATAAGAAGGAGAGGAGTAAGAACTATACTCATTGTTCCGGATTGGCCAAGAAGAGCTTGGTACCCAGAACTCCAAGAAATGATCTCAGAGGACCCATGGCCTCTGCCGCTCAGACAGGACCTGCTGCAGCAGGGGGCCTGTCTGTTCCAAGACGTACCGCGGCTGCGTTTGATGGCATGGCGGTTGAACGCCGGATCCTGAAGGAAAAGGGCATTCCGGAGGAAGTTAATCCTACGCTAATTAAAGCTAGGAAAGAAGTGAACGCAAACCATTATCACCGCATGTGGCGGAAATAGGTTGCGTGCTGTGAGGCCAGGAAGGCCCCAACGGAGGAATTTCAGCTAGGTCGATTTCTGCACTTCCTACAGTCAGGGGTGACTATGGGCCTAAAATTGGGTTCCATTAAGGTCCAGATTTCGGCTCTATCGATTTTCTTCAAAAATAGAACTGACTTCACTGCCTGAAGTTCAGACTTTTGTTAAGGGAGTGCTGCATAGTCAGCCCCCGTTTGTGCCTCCAGTGGCACCGTGGGATCTCAACGTGGTGTTGGATTTCCTGAAGTCGCATTGGGTTGAGCCACTTACATCCGTGGAGCTAAAATACCTCACGTGGATAGTGGTCATGCTGTTGGCCTTGGCGTCGGCCAGGCGTGTATCAGAATTAGCGGCTTTATCATGCAAAAGCCCTTATCTAATTTTTTTATATGGATAGGGCGGAATTGAGGACTCGTTCCCAATTCCTTCCTAAGGTGGTATCAGTTTTTCATGTGAACCAACCTATTGTGGTGCCTGCGGCTACTTGGGACTTGGAGGATTCCAAGTTACTGGACGTAGTCAGGGCCCTGAAAAATATATGTTTCCAGGACGGCTGGAGTCAGGAATACTGACTCGCTATTTATCCTGTATGCACCCAACAAGCTGGGTGCTCCTGCTTCTAAGCAGACTATTGCTCGCTGGATCTGTAGCACGATTCAACTTGCACATTCTGCGGCTGGACTGCCGCACCCTAAATCTGTAAAAGCCCATTCCACGAGGAAAGTGGGCTCTTCTTGGGCGGCTGCCCGAGGGGTCTCGGCTTTACAAATTTGCCGAGCTGTTACTTGGTCGGGTTCAAACACTTTTGCAAGAGTCTACAAGTTTGATACCCTGGCTGAGGAGGACCTAGAGTTTGCTCATTCGGTGCTGCAGAGTCATCAGCACTCTCCCGCCCGTTTGGGAGCTTTGGTATAATCCCCATGGTCCTTACGGAGTCCCAGCATCCACTTAGGACGTCAGAGAAAATAAGATTTTACTCACCGGTAAATCTATTTCTCGTAGTCCGTAGTGGATGCTGGGCGCCCATTAGAGATGAGCGGGTTCGGTTTCTCTGAATCCGAACCCGCCCGAACTTCATGGTTTTTTTCACGGGTCCGAGCAGACTCGGATCCTCCCGCCTTGCTCGGTTAACCCGAGCGCGCCCGAACGTCATCATGACGCTGTCGGATTCTCGCGAGACTCGGATTCTATATAAGGAGCCGCGCGTCGCCGCCATTTTCACACGTGCATTGAGATTGATAGTGAGAGGACGTGGCTGGCGTCCTCTCCATTTAGATTATAAGAGAGAGAGATTTACTGGAGCTTAGGACTAGGAGGAGTACTGTAGAAGTGTAGAGAGTGCAGAGAGTTTACTAGTGAGTGACCACCAGACAGTGCAGTTTATTTAATATATCCGTTCTCTGCCTGAAAAAAGCGATACACACAGTGACTCAGTCACATACCATATCTGTGTGCACTGCTCAGGCTCAGCCCAGTGTGCTGCATCATCTATATATATTATATATCTGTCTGACTGCTCAGCTCACACAGCTTATAATTGTGGGGGAGACTGGGGAGCACTGCAGTGCCAGTTATAGGTTATAGCAGGAGCCAGGAGTACATAATATTATATAGTGAGTGACCACCAGACAGTGCAGTTTATTTAATATATCCGTTCTCTGCCTGAAAAAAGCGATACACACAGTGACTCAGTCACATACCATATCTGTGTGCACTGCTCAGGCTCAGCCCAGTGTGCTGCATCATCTATATATATTATATATCTGTCTGACTGCTCAGCTCACACAGCTTATAATTGTGGGGGAGACTGGGGAGCACTGCAGTGCCAGTTATAGGTTATAGCAGGAGCCAGGAGTACATAATATTATATTAAAATTAAACAGTGCACACTTTTGCTGCAGGAGTGCCACTGCCAGTGTGACTGACCAGTGACCTGACCACACTGACCACCAGTATAGTTAGTAGTATACTTATATTGTAATTGCCTGAAAAAGTTAAACACTCGTCGTGTGACTTCACTTGTGTGTTGTTTTTTTTTTTATTCTATAAAAATAAAACTCATTCTGCTGACAGACAGTGTCCAGCAGGTCCGTCATTATATAATATATAATATATACCTGTCCGGCTGCAGTAGTGATATATATATATTTTTTATATCATTTATCATCCAGTCGCAGCAGACACAGTACGGTAGTTCACGGCTGTGGCTACCTCTGTGTCTGCACTCGGCAGGCAGTCCGTCCATAATTGTATACCACCTAACCGTGGTTTTTTTTTCTTCTTTATACATACATACTACTACGACATCTCTTTATCAACCAGTCTATATTAGCAGCAGACACAGTACAGTACGGTAGTTCACGGCTGTGGCTACCTCTGTGTCTGCACTCGGCAGGCAGTCCGTCCATAATTGTATACCACCTAACCTTTTTCTTTGCATCATGTGCTGATTGGGGAGGGTTTTTTGGAAGGGACATCCTGCGTGACACTGCAGTGCCACTCCTAAATGGGCCCGGTGTTTGTGTCGGCCACTAGGGTCGCTAATCTTACTCACACAGTCAGCTACCTCATTGCGCCTCTTTTTTTCTTTGCGTCATGTGCTGTTTGGGGAGGGTTTTTTGGAAGGGACATCCTGCGTGACACTGCAGTGCCACTCCTAGATGGGCCCGGTGTTTGTGTCGGCCACTAGGGTCGCTAATCTTACTCACACAGCTACCTCATTGCGCCTCTTTTTTTCTTTGCGTCATGTGCTGTTTGGGGAGGGTTTTTTGGAAGGGACATCCTGCGTGACACTGCAGTGCCACTCCTAGATGGGCCCGGTGTTTGTGTCGGCCACTAGGGTCGCTAATCTTACTCACACAGCTACCTCATTGCGCCTCTTTTTTTCTTTGCGTCATGTGCTGTTTGGGGAGGGTTTTTTGGAAGGGCCATCCTGCGTGACACTGCAGTGCCACTCCTAGATGGGCCCGGTGTTTGTGTCGGCCACTAGGGTCGCTAATCTTACTCACACAGCTACCTCATTGCGCCTCTTTTTTTCTTTGCGTCATGTGCTGTTTGGGGAGGGTTTTTTGGAAGGGACATCCTGCGTGACACTGCAGTGCCACTCCTAGATGGGCCCGGTGTTTGTGTCGGCCACTAGGGTCGCTTATCTTACTCACACAGCGACCTCGGTGCAAATTTTAGGACTAAAAATAATATTGTGAGGTGTGAGGTATTCAGAATAGACTGAAAATGAGTGTAAATTATGGTTTTTGAGGTTAATAATACTTTGGGATCAAAATGACCCCCAAATTCTATGATTTAAGCTGTTTTTTAGTGTTTTTTGAAAAAAACACCCGAATCCAAAACACACCCGAATCCGACAAAAAAAATTCGGTGAGGTTTTGCCAAAACGCGTTCGAACCCAAAACACGGCCGCGGAACCGAACCCAAAACCAAAACACAAAACCCGAAAAATTTCAGGCGCTCATCTCTAGCGCCCATCCCAAGTGCGGATTGTCTGCAATACTTGTATATAGTTATTGCCTAACTAAAGGGTTATTGTTGAGCCATCTGTTGAGAGGCTCAGTTATATTTCATACTGTTAACTGGGTATAGTATCACGAGTTATACGGTATGATTGGTGTGGCTGGTATGAGTCTTACCCGGGATTCAAAATCCTTCCTTATTGTGTCAGCTCTTCCGGGCACAGTATCCTAACTGAGGTCTGGAGGAGGGTCATAGTGGGAGGAGCCAGTGCACACCAGGTAGTCCTAAAGCTTTCTTTAGTTGTGCCCAGTCTCCTGCGGAGCCGCTATTCCCCATGGTCCTTACGGAGTCCCAGCATCCACTACGGACTACGAGAAATAGATTTACCGGTGAGTAAAATCTTATTTTTTCCCTGTGTGTTCCAGTCACCGCATACCCCTTGTATCCTCTGTTTGTGTTTTACATTGCACAAGGAACTGGTGGGGTATTTCTTTCTGCATTTCTTGTACTGTGTTGCTCTGGGTATAGCCTCCATATCATGTCGGCTATGCAGGGTGACAGTTCGGGGACCGATCCCGCAGTGTGCAGTGCTGACGTCACGGACCCATTAGAGGACAATAGTGCAGCCGAGGGGTCTACTGCTGGGAGTTCCTTGCCTCCCAGTCAGATTGTAGCAACAGGGGCCCATCAGGACCCACCTTGAGCTACTTTCTCTGCTTTGCTGAGTAAGCTGGTGGCTAATAGCACGACCCCTATGGGACCACCTGTGCCTCTGCAGACACATTTTGTCCCTGCCATTAACCCACAGTGGGCAGATGCCCTGTCCTCTCAGTTACAACAATTTCAGCAGACTATGGCAAAACAGAAAACTGACCCTCGCCCGCCTAAGGCCAAGGGGCCCTCTAAGCGGGCCCTTGTTTCCTCTCAATCCACTCCTGCACCGGATACATCTTCGGACAAAGACGGCACATATACTGATCCCGCAGACACTGACACAGATGTTTCTGATGGGGAATCAGTTTCTCAAGTGGATGTGCCTGATCTCCTGGAGGCCATCAGGCTGATTCTTCAGAACACTGATGATAACGATCCTCAGGAGTGCTTCTAAGAAACCTGACAGGTTCAGGCGTCAGAAGGTGACAAAACTAGTTTTACCTCATTCTGACCACCTAGTGGACATACGTCAGGAATCCTGGGAAAATCGAGGGAAAAAGTTTACAGTTACACCTCATAAGAAGATGCTTGCTCGCTATCCTCTCTCTGCAGAGCTGACTAAAAATTAGGAAACACCGCCTCCAGTGGACTCACATGTCGCACGGATGGTGGTATCCTCTGCTCTGCCAGTCACTACCGTCACTTCTCTGAGGGAACAGACAGATAAACGTGTTGAGGGCTGCTTGAAGTCTATTTATACTCTGGCAGGAGCAGTGCATAGACACACTATTGTGGCCTCATGGCCTGCCGAAGCCATTACGACCTGGGTTCAGGAGGTGGAGGAGGAACTACCGTCCAACTTTCCTGACAATGCAAAACAATGCCTCTCCTATATTGTTACAGCTTCTCAATACATTTAGGAGGCAGCCTCCGATGCTGGTGTCCTGGCGGCCAAAGTGGCTACTACGTCCATTCTGACCCATCGGATTCTCTGGCTACGGTCCTGGTCTGTGGACATGGGCCTTCATTCCAAGTTGTTCGCTCGCTAGCTTCTTTTAGCAGCCGTGCAAACGCTTAGCCGCCACCCTCTGGGAGTGTATCTTCGCTTAGCAGAAGTGCGAATGAAAGGATCGCAGCGCTGCTACAAAAAAAGATTGTGCCGTTTCTGAGCAGTTCGAGACCTACTCCTAGCTTGCGATCACTTCAGACTGTTTTGACGTCATGAACACACCCTGCGTTCGGCCAGCCATGCCTGCGTTTCCCAAGGAACGTCTGCATTTTTCCACACACTCCCCAAAAACGGTCACTTACCTCCCAGAAACACCCACTTCCTGTCAATCACTCTGCGGGCAGCAGTGCGATTGAAAAGCGTCGCTAGACCTTGTGTGAAACTGCATCGGCTGTTGTGAAAGTACGTCGCGCGTGCGCATTGCGACGCATACGCATGTGCAGAATTGCCGATTTTTTGCCTGATCGCTGCGCAGCGACCGAAAACAGCTAGCGAACAACTCGGAATGACCACCATGGACTCTAAGAAAACTCTGGAGGTTCTCCCATTTAAGGGAAACATTTTGTTTGGGGAAGATCTCAACAAAATTGTTGCTGACCTGGCATCTGCTAAGACTGCATGTCTACCTAGTACTGCTCCTTCAACGTCAAAGTCTAAAAGTACTTCCTTTCGTTCCTACAGGCCTCCAGGTAAAGCGAAGGGTCAGGCATACTCGAAACAATCTCGCACTCCCAAGCCAGGTAAGCCCAAGCCTAAAAGAGTCTGAGCCGCCCATCAGCCCGCTTCCAAATCTGAGAAGCCAGCCGCATGACGGGGCGGGCCTCCCTCTGGGGGACCCCAGAGTGGGAGGCCGACTTCTAGGGTATGCTCAGGCGTGGTTAAAGACCACTTCGGACGCATGGGTATGGGAAGTCGTCAATCAAGAGTACGCGATCTCCTTCAAGAAATGTCCCCCTCGCCGGATTTGCTCAACAGACATCCCTTCAGATCTGACAAAGGCAAACGCTCTGCAAGTGGTGGTACAATCCCTCCTGGACACAGGAGTGGTAGTACCGGTGCCCCTGTCTCAGAGGGACAGGGGGTACTATTCCACGCTGTTCCTAGTCCTGAAGCCGAATCGGTCCTTGCGGCCCATTCTCAACCTTAAGTCTTTGAACAAATTGGTGCGGGTATCCAAATTCCGTATGGAGACTCTCCACTCTATTGTTCTGGCTTTGGAGCCAGGGGAATATATGGTATCCCTGGATATACAGGATGCTTACCTGCATATTCCTATTGCCATGTCGCACCAGCAATACCTGCGGTTTGCTATTGGCAACCTCCATTATCAATTTCGGGCCTTGCCCATTGGACTAACGACAGCTCCGCAAATCTTCACCAAAGTCATGGCGGTGATGATGGCTGTACTACGCCGTCAGGGTATCAGGATCCTGCCATATCTGGACGATTTGCTGATCCTGGCCAACTCGCCAGAAGTTCTCCTCCGTCATCTGGGACTGACAGTCCAGTTACTGCAAGCCCACGGGTGGCTCATCAACTGGAAGAAATCATCCCTGGTCCCTGCTCAGAGCATGTTGCACCTGGCAGCAGTGTTGGACACTCACAACCAGCGGTTGTTTTTGTCCCAGGAGAAAAGTCCTGAACCTTCAGGACAGAATACGATGCTTCCTGTCTCGTCCACGAGTGTCGATACACTCGGCGATGCAAGTACTGGGCCTCATGGTATCGGCTTTCGACATGGTAGAGTATGCTCAATTTCATTCCCGCCCTCTACAGAAACTGGTTCTTGACAAGTGGGACGGCCTGCCTCACCGGATCAGGTCTCAAATTATCTCTTTGTCTCCGGAGGTCCGTCTGTCACTGACCTGGTGGCTCCAGGACCAGCAGCTGAGCAGGTGCCGTCCCTTCTGGATCTCCAACTGGGTCCTTCTGATGATTTGGGGTTGGGGAGCGGTGTTGGATCAGCACTCCTTCCAGGGTCGTTGGACCTGGAAGGAGTCTCGCCTCTCGATAAACATTCTTGAACTGTGGGCGGTGTTCAATGCGCTGACACTCGCCCTGCCTCTGGTATGGAACAGGCCTGTTCAGGTACAGTCAGACAACGCCACCACGGTGGCGTACATAAATCATCAAGGCGGCACTCGAAGCCACATGGCAATGATGGAAGTGTCAAAGATTCTTCAATGGGCGGAACGCCATCTGCCAGCCATAATAGCAGTGTTCATTCCGGGAGACCTCAACTGGGAAGCGGACTTCCTCAGTCGTCAGGACATACACGCCAGAGAGTGGAGCCTTCATCCAGAAGTATTTCAACTCCTAGTGGACAAGTGGGACCCGATGTAGACCTGATGGCGTCTCGACACAACAACAAGGTTTCGGTCTTCGGAGCAAGGACAAGGGATCCTCAAGCAGCGTTCGTGAACGCACTGGCAATTCCATGGGACTTTCGGCTGCCGAACGTGTTCCCTCCGGTGTCACTCCTGCCCAGGGTAATACGGGCGTTCAAGCAAGAAGGAGGAATCCTACTTCTGATTGCTCCTGCGTGGCCCAGATGGCATTGGTTCTCAGACCTCCAGGGTCTATCGTTAGCGCGTCCTCTTCTACTTCCACAGCACCCAGACATCCTCGTTCAGGGCCCCTGTGTCTACCAGGACTTGGCCCGACTGGCTTTGATGGCGTGGTTCTTGAAGCTTCCATCCTGAGGGCCAAAGGTTTTTCTGAGGCGGTTATTCAAACGATGCTGAAGGCCTGTAAACCGGCTTCTGCTTAGATTTATCATAAGGTCTGGAAATCCTATTTCACCTGGTGTGCCGATAGGAATTGCGATGTGTTTAAGTTCAGTACTGCCAATCTTTTGGCCTTTCTGCAACGAGGCCTTGACTCAGGCCTTCGTCAGGGTACACGTTTCTGCCTTATCGGTGTGGTTTCAGAGAAAACTTGCGACTCTTCCTGATATTCATACGTTTACTCAGGGTGTTCTACGGATTCAACCTCCCTACGTGGCTCCTTGGGATTTGTCGGTTGTGCTGAATGCCCTACAAGAGGCTCCAATTGAACCTCTTGAGACTGTGGACATCAAGTGGCTTACACTTAAGGTCTTGTTTTTGATAGCTATTGCTTCGGCTAGACGGGTTTCAGACTTGGGTGCCTTGTCCTGTAGGTCTCCCTTTCTGATTTTTCACTGTGACCGGGCAGTTCTTCGAACGCATCCTGATTATCTTCCTAAGGTGGTGTCCTCGTTCCACCTTAACCAAGAGATTGTGGTTCCGGCCTTTAACTCTCCCGATTTATCCTCCAAATGTGGATGTGGTACGGGCTGTCCGTATCTATGTGAAGAGAACTGCCTCCATTCGGAAGTCTGAATTCTCTCTTTGTACTGTTTGGTTTTAACAAACGTGGCTGGCCAGCAAATAAGCAGACCCTGGCCAGACTGATTAGAATGGTGTTTGCAAGCTTAAGTACAGGCTGGTCTTCCAGCTCCTGCTACTATCAAAGCCCATTCTACTCGGTCTGTTGGACCCTCTTGGGCGGTCCGCCATGGTGCAACCCTGGAACAATTGTGCAAGGCGGCTACGTGGTCCTCAGTGAACACGTTCATAAGGTTCTATGCCTTTGATACTTCTGCCTCCCAAGATGCTTTCTTTGGATGCCGGGTTCTTGTGCTTGCTGCAGTGCATCCCCTCCCATGAGGAACTGCTTTAGGACATCCCCGATGTTATTCCCTGTGGAATACAGTGTACCCTGCTGCAGAAAAGGAGATTTATGGTAAGAACTTACCCTTGTTAAATCTCTTTCTGCGAGGTACACTGGATTCCACAGGGCGCCCACCCTGACACACTTGGCTTCTTTGGGTAGGTAAGGCATTAGCCGCTGATACCTTCTCCTGTCGTGAGAATGTGATGAATGTGGCTACTAACTGTTGTCGTCTCTCTTACCTACTACTGCATTGGACTGGTTAACAAACTGAGCTCCTGTGCACGGAGGCGAGGTTATAGAGGAGGCGGCGCTATGCATCCTGGGAAGAAGGTCAAAGCTTTAGCTGTTGGTGCCTCCGGATCAAGATCCTACTCTACACCCCCCCCCCCCCCCCCCCCGATGTTATTCCCTGTGGAATCCAGTGTACCTCGCAGAAAGATATTTAACAAGGGTAAGTTCTTACCATAAATCTCCTTTTTCTTCTTCTTCTTCTTTGTCGTCTTTTTATGATGATGATGATTATTATTATTATTATTATTTTGTAATTATTAATTTTATTATTTACTCTGCATTCTGAAATAGGGAATTTCGGACTAAGCTTGATCCAGTAATCTTACAAACTTGTCCTATAAGAGGAATAAGATGGCGGGAGCCTCATGACTCATGAAGAGTCATCCTCCAGCTCTCAGGAGAGGAAAAACCCCCTTGTGGTGGAAACCTCTGGGGACCCATGGCTGAAGGACTGGTTATTTCTGGTTTGAGGCCCTTGTTGTCTTTTACATGACTGACCTAAGGGAAATGTGATTTCACTCATTATTTAAAACTATTACATTCAGAACTGAATATTTTTATTACTAGCGTTTGCCCGCAGTTTTGCTTACTTAGTGGTATCTAATATTGTGATGTATGGCCCTCATTCCGAGTTGATCGGTCGCAAGGCGAATTTAGCAGAGTTACACACGCTAAGCCGCCGCCTACTGGGAGTGAATCTTAGCTTCTTAAAATTGCGACCGATGTATTCGCAATATTGCGATTACTAACTACTTAGCAGTTTCAGAGTAGCTTCAGACTTACTCTGCCTGTGCGATCAGTTCAGTGCTTGTCGTTCCTGGTTGACGTCACAAACACACCCAGCGTTCGCCCAGGCACTCCCACCGTTTCTCCGGCCACTCCTGCGTTTTTTCCGGAAACGGTAGCGTTTTCAGCCACACGCCCCTGAAACGCCGTGTTTCCGCCCAGTAACACCCATTTCCTGTCAATCACATTACGTTCGCCGGAGCGATGAAAAAGCCGTGAGTAAAATTACTTTCTACATAGCAAAGTTACTTGGCGCAGTCGCAGTGCGAACATTGCGCATGCGTACTAAGCGGATTTTCATTGCGATGCGATGAAAAATACCGAGCGAACAACTCGGAATGAGGGCCTATATTTTATATTGTACACATAGGTCCTGATTCAGGTTGGATTGCAAACACAATAAACGATCCAACTGCAAAAATTGTTAAGAGGATGTGGGCTAGCTCATGCGCAGGGCCCGTCCTGCGCATGTGCCCGCAGTTTCTACTGCACCCTGCAGAAAATACGATCGCCTCTACCTGTCAATCATGGGAGGGGGGGGGGGGGCAGCAACGCTCCATATCCAAGGCGGAGATGGAGTTTGGGGGGGGCGATGCTTCAAAATGGGGGTGGCAATGGCTGCGCCTGCAGGAGGCTACCCCATATTTTACGATCACGCTGAAATTGCACTGTGACCATAATTTCAGTGTGGTCAAGGAGAGGAGGCGGTGTGCTGGGCAGCCTTGCCCTGCGATGGGCGGCCCCCAGCATGCAATCCAAAGGATTGCAAATTCTGCTATTTAGCAGAATTTGCAATCCTTACTGAATTAGGCCCATTGATCACAAAATATATTTGTAAACAATATTTGCAGTTTTTCTTCAGGGACTAACACAAAAGATGCTTGGGGCTACTAACACGTGGGTAAGCCACGTAAAGATTCCCATGGGTCAGTGGTGTCCAGGGGTGTATTGGGATCGAACACCAGGAAATTTATGTAAGCAGCCCTAATGCGGGCAGAGTCTGTTTAAGGGGTGGGGCCTGTCAAGAGGGCGGGGTCACTCCTCAGAGGTCCTGATTCTGAGATAGACACAGTTGGGGCTTCCTTTGCTCTACGTTATGTTAATGTTTACCTGTGACTTTATGCATATGCTGCTACAATGCCCTTCCTCATGTACATCCGTACATCTGAGTATTCAACGACTGATATGCCCACTTTCAGTGTCTACTGACACTGCAGTCATGCCTCTAATCTACTTCTGATTTTATTGATTTTTCATTCAACAAACCCCTTTTCTCTAACGTCCTAAGTGGATGCTGGGGACTCCGTAAGGACCATGGGGAATAGCGGCTCCGCAGGAGACTGGGCACATCTAAAGAAAGCTTTAGGACTATCTGGTGTGCACTGGCTCCTCCCCCTATGACCCTCCTCCAAGCCTCAGTTAGATCTTTGTGCCCGAACGAGAAGGGTGCACACTAGGGGCTCTCCTGAGCTTCTCAGTGAAAGTTTTAGTTTAGGTTTTTTATTTTCAGTGAGACCTGCTGGCAACAGGCTCACTGCATCGAGGGACTAAGGGGAGAAGAAGCGAACTCACCTGCGTGCAGAGTGGATTGGTCTTCTTAGGCTACTGGACATTAGCTCCAGAGGGACGATCACAGGCCCAGCCATGGATGGGTCCCAGAGCCGCGCCGCCGGCCCCCTTACACAGCCAGAAGACAGAAGAGGTCCGGAAAATCGGCGGCAGAAGACATCCTGTCTTCACCAAGGTAGCGCACAGCACTGCAGCTGTGCGCCATTGCTCCTCAGCACACTTCACACTTCGGTCACTGAGGGTGCAGGGCGCTAGGGGGGGGCGCCCTGAGCAGCAATAAAAACACCTTGGCTGGCGAAAATACATCACATATAGCCCCCAGGGCTATATGGATGAATTTTAACCCCTGCCAGAATCCATAAAAAAGCAGGAGAAAAGTCCGCGAAAAAGGGGCGGAGCCTATCTCCTCAGCACACTGGCGCCATTTTCCCTCACAGCTCCGTTGGAGGGAAGCTCCCCTGGCTCTCCCCTGCAGTCACTACACTACAGAAAGGGTTAAAAAAGAGAGGGGGGCACTAATTAGGCGCAGTATTAACAATACAGCAGCTATAAGGGGAAAAACACTTATATAAGGTTATCCCTGTATATATATAGCGCTTTGGTGTGTGCTGGCAAACTCTCCCTCTGTCTCCCCAAAGGGCTAGTGGGGTCCTGTCCTCTATCAGAGCATTCCCTGTGTGTGTGCTGTATGTCGGTACGTTTGTGTCGACATGTATGAGGAGAAAAATGATGTGGAGACGGAGCAGATTGCCTGTAATAGTGATGTCACCCCCTAGGGGGTCGACACCTGAGTGGATGAACTGTTGGAAGGAATTACGTGACAGTGTCAGCTCTGTATAAAAGACAGTGGTTGACATGAGACAGCCGGCTACTCAGCTTGTGCCTGTCCAGACGTCTCATAGGCCGTCAGGGGCTCTAAAGCGCCCGTTACCTCAGATGGCAGATATAGACGCCGACACGGATACTGACTCCAGTGTCGACGGTGAAGAGACAAATGTGACTTCCAGTAGGGCCACACGTTACATGATTGAGGCAATGAAAAATGTTTTACACATTTCTGATAATACGAGTACCACCAAAAAGGGGTATTATGTTCGGTGAGGAAAAACTACCTGTAGTTTTCCTGAATCTGAGAAATTAAATGAGGTGTGTGATGATGCGTGGTTTTCCCCCGATAACAACTGATAATTTCTAAAATGTTATTGGCATTATATCCTTTCCCGCCAGAGGTTAGGGTGCGTTGGGAAACACCCTCTAGGGTGGATAAAGCGCTCACACGCTTGTAAGGGCTCTACCCTCTCCTGAGATGGCCGCCCTTAAGGATCCTGCTGATAGAAAGCAGGAGGGTATCCTAAAATGTATTTACACACATACTGGTGTTATACTGCGACCAGCAATCGCCTCAGCCTGGATGTGCAGTGCTGGGTTGGCGTGGTCGGATTCCCTGACTGAAAATATTGATACCCTAGATAGGGACAGTATATTTTTGCCTATAGAGCATTTAAAAGATGCATTTCTATATATGCGTGATGCACAGCGGAATATTTGCCGACTGGCATCAAGTCTAAGTGCGTTGTCCATTTCTACCAGTAGAGGGTTATGGACACGTCAGTGGTCAGGTGATGCGTAATCCCTGCATTATATAGCGCTCTGGTGTGTGTTGGCATACTCTCTCTCTGTCTCCCCAAAGGACTTTGTGGGGTCCTGTCCTGAGGACAGGATATCCCCCAGTGCCAGGTATACATGCCCCCCCCAGTGCCAGATATCCCCCAGTGCCAGGTATACATGCCCCCCTGTGCCAGATATCCCCCAGTGCCAGGTATATATGCCCCCCTGTGCCAGATATGCCCCCAGTGCCAGAAATCCCCCAGTGCCAGGTATACATGCCCCCCCAGTGCCAGATATTCCCCAGTGCCAGGTATACATGCCCCCCCAGTGCCAGATATCCCCCAGTGCCAGGTATACATGCCCCCCTGTGCCAGATATCCCCCAGTGCCAGGTATATATGCCCCCCTGTGCCAGATATCCCCCAGTGCCAGGTATACATGCCCCCCCCAGTGCCAGATATCCCCCAGTGCCAGGTATACATGCCCCCCTGTGCCAGATATCCCCCAGTGCCAGGTATATATATGCCCCCCTGTGCCAGATATGCCCCCAGTGCCAGAAATCCCCCAGTGCCAGGTATACATGCCCCCCCAGTGCCAGATATTCCCCAGTGCCAGGTATACATGCCCCCCCTGTGCCAGATATCCCCCAGTGCCAGGTATATATGCCCCCCTGTGCCAGATATGCCCCCAGTGCCAGATATCCCCCAGTGCCAGGTATACATGCCCCCCCAGTGCAAGATATCCCCCAGTGCCAGATAGAAATGCCCCCCCCCCCAGTGCCAGATATCCCCCAGTGCCAGGTATAACATGCCCCCCCTTCCCTGCTCACCGCTGCCCGCTGCCGTCCTGTCTGTCATGTAAGGGAAGCAGAGCGCAGCCTGCGCCTCTCCTACCCCTCAGTCTCCGGCGGGTGTCGCCGGAGACTGAGGGGAAGGAGAGGCGCAGGCTGCGCTCTGCTTCCCTCACATCAGCGGTGGAGCGGCGCGGCGATGCGGCGGGGACGGCGGGTGCGGCGTGGAGCAGCAGAGGGAGGGAGGGAGGGAAGAGGAGCGGCGGCCCGTCGGTGTGGGTACGGCGTACCCACGGCTAAATTCTTACGGGTTCGCCGTACCCACCCGTACCCGCCCACTTGCACCACTGGTGGTCATCATAGTGAAGCAGATGCTTATAGGAAACTGCAGGGGCATAGATTGAAAATAAAAAAATTGATGGGTATAAGGGGTATATGTGGTATGAACTAGAGATGAGCGGGTTCGGTTCCTCGGGATTCGAAACCCCCCCCCCCCTCCCCCGAACTTCACCCATTTTACATGGTTCCGAAGCAGCCTCGGATTTCCCCGCCTTGCTCGGTTAACCAGAACGCGCCCAAACGTCATCATCCCGCTGTCGGATTCTCGCGAGATTCGTATTCTATATAAGGAGCCGCGCGTCGCCGCCATTTTCACTCGTGCTTTGGAGATTGAACGAAGAGGACGTGGCTGCATTCTCTCCCTGAAAAGCTCCGTAATCTGTGCTCAGTCTGCTGCAAATATCTGTGCTCAGTCTGCTGCAAATATCTGTGCTCAGTCTGCTGCAAATATCTGTGCTCAGTGTGCTGCAAATAATCTGTGCTCAGTGTGCTGAAAATATCTATGTTCTCTGCCTGAAAACGCTCCATATCTGTGCTCAGTGTGCTGCAAATATCTGATCAGTGTGCTGCATTGTGGGGACTGGGGACCACCAGTATATTCTTTTCTATAGCTTCTATACTGCTTGTCAGGACACACATGGGTCACAGTTACACCGCTCTGTACTGATATATACAATAATATATATACTTTTCTATAGCTTCTATACTGCTTATCAGGACACATGGACCACAGTTACACCGCTCTGTACTGATATACAGTAATATATATACTTTTCTATAGCTTCTATACTGCTTGTCAGGACACATGGGTCACAGTTACACCGCTCTGTACTGATATATACAATAATATATATACTTTTCTTATTTTCTATAGCTTCTATACTGCTTGTCAGGACACATGTGTCCCAGTTACACCGCTTTGTACTGATATATACAATAATATATATACTTTTCTTATTTTCTATAGCTTCTATACTGCTTGTCAGGACACATGTGTCACAGTTACACCGCTTTGTACTGATATATACAATAATATATATACTTTTCTATAGCTTCTATACTGCTTGTCAGGACACATGGGTCACAGTTACACCGCTCTGTGTACTGATATACAGTAATATTATATATACTTTTCTATAGCTTCTATACTGCTTGTCAGGACACATGTGTCACAGTTACACCGCTCTGTACTGATATATACAATAATATATATACTTTTCTATAGCTTCTATACTGCTTGTCAGGACACGTGTCACAGTTACACTGCTCTGTACTGATATATACAATAATATATATACTTTTCTTATTTTCTATAGCTTCTATACTGCTTGTCAGGACACATGTGTCACAGTTACACTGCTCTGTACTGATATATACAATAATATATATACTTTTCTATAGCTTCTATACTGCTTGTCAGGACACATGGGTCACAGTTACACCGCTCTGTACTGATATATACAATAATATATATACTTTTCTGTAGCTTCTATACTGCTTGTCAGGACACATGGGTCACAGTTACACTGCCCTGTATTGATATATACAATAATATATATACTTTTATATAGCTTCTATACTGCTTGTCAGGACACATGGGTCACAGTTTCACCGCCCTGTACTGATATACAGTAATATTATATATACTTTTATATAGCTTCTATACTGCTTGTCAGGACACATGGTCACAGATACACCGCTCTGTACTGATATATACAATAATATATATACTTTTCTTATTTTCTATAGCTTCTATACTGCTTGTCAGGACACATGTGTCACAGTTACACTGCTCTGTACTGATGTATACAATAATATATATACTTTTCTGTAGCTTCTATACTGCTTGTCAGGACACATGTGTCACAGTTACACTGCTCTGTACTGATATATACAATAATATATATACTTTTCTATAGCTTCTATACTGCTTGTCAGGACACATCGGTCACAGTTACACCGCTCTGTACTGATATATACAATAATATATATACTTTTCTATAGCTTCTATACTGCTTGTCAGGACACATGGTCACAGTTACACCGCTCTGTACTGATATATACAATAATATATATACTTTTCTTATTTTCTATAGCTTCTGTACTGCTTGTCAGGACACATGTGTCACAGTTACACTGCTCTGTACTGATATATACAATAATATATATACTTTTCTTATTTTCTATAGCTTCTATACTGCTTGTCAGGACACATGGGTCACAGTTACACCGCTCTGTACTGATATACAGTAATATTATATATACTTTTCTATAGCTTCTATACTGCTTGTCAGGACACATGGTCACAGTTACACCGCTCTGTACTGATATATACAATAATATATATACTTTTCTTATTTTCTATACTGCTTGTCAGGACACATGGGTCACAGTTACACCGCTCTGTACTGATATACAGTAATATATATACTTTTCTATAGCTTCTATACTGCTTGTCAGGACACATGGTCACAGTTACACCGCTCTGTCTGTACTGATATATACAATAATATATATACTTTTCTTATTTTCTAAAGCTTCTATACTGCTTGTCAGGACACATGTGTCCCAGTTACACTGCTCTGTACTGATATATACAATAATATATATACTTTTCTATAGCTCCTATACTGCTTGTCAGGACACATGGGTCACAGTTACACCGCTCTGTACTGATATATACAATAATATATATACTTTTCTATAGCTCCTATACTGCTTGTCAGGACACATGGGTCACAGTTACACCGCTCTGTACTGATATTAACAATAATATATATACTTTTCTATAGCTTCTATACTGCTTATCAGGACACATGGACCACAGTTACACCGCTCTGTACTGATATATACAATAATATATATACTTTTCTATAGCTTCTATACTGCTTGTCAGGACACATGGTCACAGTTACACCGCTCTGTACTGATATATACAATAATATATATATATATATATATATATATATATACTTTTCTTATTTTCTATAGCTTCTATACTGCTTGTCAGGACACATGGGTCACAGTTACACTGCTCTGTACTGATACACAGTAATATTATATATACTTATCTATAGCTTCTATACTGCTTGTCAGGACACATGGTCACAGATACACTGCTCTGTACTGATATATACAATAATATATATACTTTTCTATAGCTTCTAGTATTACAGAGCAGTATTTTGGTGACTAACAGTATATAGTTTGTACAGTAGGCCATTGCTGTATCTTGCAGCTCTGTGTCACTGCAAGTATCCATTCCATATCTGTGCGGCATTTTTGTGAGCAGTATATATAGTATTACAGTGCAGCATTTTGGTGACTAACAGTATATAGTTGTACAGTAGGCCATTGCTGTATCTTGCAGCTCTGTGTCACTGCAAGTATCCATCCATTCCATTTTCTTCCAGTGATTTGGACCAATAATACCATTGATTAGAACGAATAATTCCAGTGATTTTGTCATTTTCTTCCAGTGATTTGGACCAATAATACCATTGATTAGAACGAATAATTCCAGTGATTTTGTCATTTTCTTCCAGTGATTTGGACCAATAACACCATTGATTAGAATGAATAATTCCTGTGATATTGAGGTGTTTGTGTTGCTTAGCTTAGCCATCCAGCGACCACAGTGCACCTCTTTTTCTCTTTTCTTTGCATCATGTGCTGTTTGGGGCCAATTTTTTGAAGTGCCATCCTGTCTGACACTGCAGTGCCACTCCTAGATGGGCCAGGTGTTTGTGCCGCCCTCTTGGGTCGCTTTGCTTAGTCATCCAGCGACCTCGGTGCAAATTTTAGGACTAAAAATAGTATTGTGAGGTGTGAGGTGTTCAGAATAGACTGAAAATGAGTGGAAATTGTGGTTATTGAGGTTAATAATACTATAGGATCAAAATTACCCCCAAATTCTATGATTTAAGCTGTTTTTGAGGGGTTTTTGAAAAAAAACACCCAAATCCAAAACACACCCAAATCCGACAAAAAAAAATTTCAGGGAGGTTTTGCCAAAACGCGTCCGAATCCAAAACACGGCTGCGGAACCGAATCCAGAACCAAAACACAAAACCCGAAAAATTTCTGGTGCACATCTCTAGTATGAACACAGTCTCACCTGCACCACATCCTGTTAGAATCTTTACCTCAATTAGGTTCCTCTGCAGAGCAGTCACTTTAAGTCATACTTGCCTAAGCCTCGCTCACTCTGCAGGAGACTCCCTGAAATTAGAGATGAGCGCCTGAAATTTTTCGGGTTTTGTGTTTTGGTTTTGGGTTCGGTTCCGCGGCCGTGTTTTGGGTTCGAACGCGTTTTGGCAAAACCTCACCGAATTTTTTTTGTCGGATTCGGGTGTGTTTTGGATTCGGGTGTTTTTTTCAAAAAACACTAAAAAACAGCTTAAATCATAGAATTTGGGGGTCATTTTGATCCCAAAGTATTATTAACCTCAAAAACCATAATTTACACTCATTTTCAGTCTATTCTGAATACCTCACACCTCACAATATTATTTTTAGTCCTAAAATTTGCACCGAGGTCGCTGTGTGAGTAAGATAAGCGACCCTAGTGGCCGACACAAACACCGGGCCCATCTAGGAGTGGCACTGCAGTGTCACGCAGGATGTCCCTTCCAAAAAACCCTCCCCAAACAGCACATGACGCAAAGAAAAAAAGAGGCGCAATGAGGTAGCTGTGTGAGTAAGATTAGCGACCCTAGTGGCCGACACAAACACCGGGCCCATCTAGGAGTGGCACTGCAGTGTCACGCAGGATGGCCCTTCCAAAAAACCCTCCCCAAACAGCACATGACGCAAAGAAAAAAAGAGGCGCAATGAGGTAGCTGTGTGAGTAAGATTAGCGACCCTAGTGGCCGACACAAACACCGGGCCCATCTAGGAGTGGCACTGCAGTGTCACGCAGGATGTCCCTTCCAAAAAACCCTCCCCAAACAGCACATGACGCAAAGAAAAAAAGAGGCGCAATGAGGTAGCTGTGTGAGTAAGATTAGCGACCCTAGTGGCCGACACAAACACCGGGCCCATCTAGGAGTGGCACTGCAGTGTCACGCAGGATGTCCCTTCCAAAAAACCCTCCCCAAACAGCACATGACGCAAAGAAAAAAAGAGGCGCAATGAGGTAGCTGACTGTGTGAGTAAGATTAGCGACCCTAGTGGCCGACACAAACACCGGGCCCATCTAGGAGTGGCACTGCAGTGTCACGCAGGATGTCCCTTCCAAAAAACCCTCCCCAATCAGCACATGATGCAAAGAAAAAGAAAAGAAAAAAGAGGTGCAAGATGGAATTGTCCTTGGGCCCTCCCACCCACCCTTATGTTGTATAAACAAAACAGGACATGCACACTTTAACCAACCCATCATTTCAGTGACAGGGTCTGCCACACGACTGTGACTGATATGACGGGTTGGTTTGGACCCCCCCCAAAAAAGAAGCAATTAATCTCTCCTTGCACAAACTGGCTCTACAGAGGCAAGATGTCCACCTCATCTTCACCCTCCGATATATCACCGTGTACATCCCCCTCCTCACAGATTATCAATTCGTCCCCACTGGAATCCACCATCTCAGCTCCCTGTGTACTTTGTGGAGGCAATTGCTGCTGGTCAATGTCTCCGCGGAGGAATTGATTATAATTCATTTTAATGAACATCATCTTCTCCACATTTTCTGGATGTAACCTCGTACGCCGATTGCTGACAAGGTGAGCGGCGGCACTAAACACTCTTTCGGAGTACACACTTGTTCCCACAACTTAGGTAGAATAAAGCCAGTTTGTGCAAGGGCCTCCAAATTGCCTCTTTTTCCTGCCAGTATAAGTACGGACTGTGTGACGTGCCTACTTGGATGCGGTCACTCATATAATCCTCCACCATTCTATCAATGTTGAGAGAATCATATGCAGTGACAGTAGACGACATGTCCGTAATCGTTGTCAGGTCCTTCAGTCCGGACCAGATGTCAGCATCAGCAGTCGCTCCAGACTGCCCTGCATCACCGCCAGCGGGTGGGCTCGGAATTCTGAGCCTTTTCCTCGCACCCCCAGTTGCGGGAGAATGTGAAGGAGGAGATGTTGACAGGTCGCGTTCCGCTTGACTTGACAATTTTGTCACCAGCAGGTCTTTCAACCCCAGCAGACCTGTGTCTGCCGGAAAGAGAGATCCAAGGTAGGCTTTAAATCTAGGATCGAGCACGGTGGCCAAAATGTAGTGCTCTGATTTCAACAGATTGACCACCCGTGAATCCTTGTTAAGCGAATTAAGGGCTGCATCCACAAGTCCCACATGCCTAGCGGAATCGCTCCCTTTTAGCTCCTTCTTCAATGCCTCCAGCTTCTTCTGCAAAAGCCTGATGAGGGGAATGACCTGACTCAGGCTGGCAGTGTCTGAACTGACTTCACGTGTGGCAAGTTCAAAGGGCATCAGAACCTTGCACAACGTTGAAATCATTCTCCACTGCACTTGAGACAGGTGCATTCCACCTACTATATCGTGCTCAATTGTATAGGCTTGAATGGCCTTTTGCTGCTCCTCCAACCTCTGAAGCATATAGAGGGTTGAATTCCACCTCGTTACCACTTCTTGCTTCAGATGATGGCAGGGCAGGTTCAGTAGTTTTTGGTGGTGCTCCAGTCTTCTGTACGTGGTGCCTGTACGCCGAAAGTGTCCCGCAATTTTTCTGGCCACTGACAGCATCTCTTGCACGCCCCTGTCGTTTTTTAAAAAATTCTGCACCACCAAATTCAAGGTATGTGCAAAACATGGGACGTGCTGGAATTTGCCCATATTTAATGCACACACAATATTGCTGGCATTGTCCGATGCCACAAATCCACAGGAGAGTCCAATTGGGGTAAGCCATTCCGCGATGATCTTCCTCAGTTGCCGTAAGAGGTTTTCAGCTGTGTGCGTATTCTGGAAAGCGGTGATACAAAGCGTAGCCTGCCTAGGAAAGAGTTGGCGTTTGCGAGATGCTGCTACTGGTGCCGCTGCTGCTGTTCTTGCGGCGGGAGTCCATACATCTACCCAGTGGGCTGTCACAGTCATATAGTCCTGACCCTGCCCTGCTCCACTTGTCCACATGTCCGTGGTTAAGTGGACATTGGGTACAACTGCATTTTTTAGGACACTGGTGAGTCTTTTTCTGACGTCCGTGTACATTCTCTGTATCGCCTGCCTAGAGAAGTGGAACCTAGATGGTATTTGGTAACGGGGGCACACTGCCTCAATAAATTGTCTAGTTCCCTGTGAACTAACGGCGGATACCGGACGCACGTCTAACACCAACATAGTTGTCAAGGACTCAGTTATCCGCTTTGCAGTAGGATGACTGCTGTGATATTTCATCTTCCTCGCAAAGGACTGTTGAACAGTCAATTGCTTACTGGAAGTAGTACAAGTGGGCTTACGACTTCCCCTCTGGGATGACCATCGACTCCCAGCGGCAACAACAGCAGCGCCAGCAGCAGTAGGCGTTACACGCAAGGATGCATCGGAGGAATCCCAGGCAGGAGAGGACTCGTCAGAATTGCCAGTGACATGGCCTGCAGGACTATTGGCATTCCTGGGGAAGGAGGAAATTGACACTGAGGGAGTTGGTGGGGTGGTTTGCGTGAGCTTGGTTACAAGAGGAAGGGATTTACTGGTCAGTGGACTGCTTCCGCTGTCACCCAAAGTTTTTGAACTTGTCACTGACTTATTATGAATGCGCTGCAGGTGACGTATAAGGGAGGATGTTCCGAGGTGGTTAACGTCCTTACCCCTACTTATTACAGCTTGACAAAGGGAACACACGGCTTGACACCTGTTGTCCGCATTTCTGGTGAAATACCTCCACACCGAAGAGCTGATTTTTTTGGTATTTTCACCTGGCATGTCAACGGCCATATTCCTCCCACGGACAACAGGTGTCTCCCCGGGTGCCTGACTTAAACAAACCACCTCACCATCAGAATCCTCCTGGTCAATTTCCTCCCCAGCGCCAGCAACACCCATATCCTCCTCATCCTGGTGTACTTCAACACTGACATCTTCAATCTGACTATCAGGAACTGGACTGCGGGTGCTCCTTCCAGCACTTGCAGGGGGCGTGCAAATGGTGGAAGGCGCATGCTCTTCACGTCCAGTGTTGGGAAGGTCAGGCATCGCAACCGACACAATTGGACTCTCTTTGTGGATTTGGGATTTCGAAGAATGCACAGTTCTTTGCTGTGCTGCTTTTGCCAGCTTGAGTCTTTTCATTTTTCTAGCGAGAGGCTGAGTGCTTCCATCCTCATGTGAAGCTGAACCACTAGCCATGAACATAGGCCAGGGCCTCAGCCGTTCCTTGCCACTCCGTGTGGTAAATGGCATATTGGCAAGTTTACGCTTCTCCTCCGACAATTTTATTTTAGGTTTTGGAGTCCTTTTTTTTACTGATATTTGGTGTTTTGGATTTGACATGCTCTGTACTATGACATTGGGCATCGGCCTTGGCAGACGACGTTGCTGGCATTTCATCGTCTCGGCCATGACTAGTGGCAGCAGCTTCAGCACGAGGTGGAAGTGGATCTTGATCTTTCCCTAATTTTGGAACCTCAACATTTTTGTTCTCCATATTTTAATAGGCACAACTAAAAGGCACCTCAGGTAAACAATGGAGATGGATGGATTGGATACTAGTATACAATTATGGACGGGCTGCCGAGTGCCGACACAGAGGTAGCCACAGCCGTGAACTACCGCACTGTACTGTGTCTGCTGCTAATATATAGACTGGTTGATAAAGAGATAGTATACTCGTAACTAGTATGTATGTATAAAGAAAGAAAAAAAAACCACGGTTAGGTGGTATATACAATTATGGACGGGCTGCCGAGTGCCGACACAGAGGTAGCCACAGCCGTGAACTACCGCACTGTACTGTGTCTGCTGCTAATATATAGACTGGTTGATAAAGAGATAGTATACTCGTAACTAGTATGTATGTATAAAGAAAGAAAAAAAAACCACGGTTAGGTGGTATATACAATTATGGACGGGCTGCCGAGTGCCGACACAGAGGTAGCCACAGCCGTGAACTACCGCACTGTACTGTGTCTGCTGCTAATATAGACTGGTTGATAAAGAGATAGTATACTCGTAACTAGTATGTATGTATAAAGAAAGAAAAAAAAACCACGGTTAGGTGGTATATACAATTATGGACGGGCTGCCGAGTGCCGACACAGAGGTAGCCACAGCCGTGAACTACCGCACTGTACTGTGTCTGCTGCTAATATATAGACTGGTTGATAAAGAGATAGTATACTCGTAACTAGTATGTATGTATAAAGAAAGAAAAAAAAACCACGGTTAGGTGGTATATACAATTATGGACGGGCTGCCGAGTGCCGACACAGAGGTAGCCACAGCCGTGAACTACCGCACTGTACTGTGTCTGCTGCTAATATATAGACTGGTTGATAAAGAGATAGTATACTCGTAACTAGTATGTATGTATAAAGAAAGAAAAAAAAACCACGGTTAGGTGGTATATACAATTATGGACGGGCTGCCGAGTGCCGACACAGAGGTAGCCACAGCCGTGAACTACCGCACTGTACTGTGTCTGCTGCTAATATATAGACTGGTTGATAAAGAGATAGTATACTCGTAACTAGTATGTATGTATAAAGAAAGAAAAAAAAACCACGGTTAGGTGGTATATACAATTATGGACGGGCTGCCGAGTGCCGACACAGAGGTAGCCACAGCCGTGAACTACCGCACTGTACTGTGTCTGCTGCTAATATAGACTGGTTGATAAAGAGATAGTATACTCGTAACTAGTATGTATGTATAAAGAAAGAAAAAAAAACCACGGTTAGGTGGTATATACAATTATGGACGGGCTGCCGAGTGCCGACACAGAGGTAGCCACAGCCGTGAACTACCGCACTGTACTGTGTCTGCTGCTAATATATAGACTGGTTGATAAAGAGATAGTATACTCGTAACTAGTATGTATGTATAAAGAAAGAAAAAATAACACGGTTAGGTGGTATATACAATTATGGACGGGCTGCCGAGTGCCGACACAGAGGTAGCCACAGCCGTGAACTACCGCACTGTACTGTGTCTGCGGCTAATATATAGACTGGTTGATAAAGAGATAGTATACTCGTAACTAGTATGTATGTATAAAGAAAGAAAAAAAAACCACGGTTAGGTGGTATATACAATTATGGACGGGCTGCCGAGTGCCGACACAGAGGTAGCCACAGCCGTGAACTACCGCACTGTACTGTGTCTGCTGCTAATATAGACTGGTTGATAAAGAGATAGTATACTACTAATATTATATATACTGGTGGTCAGGTCACTGGTCACTAGTCACACTGGCAGTGGCACTCCTGCAGCAAAAGTGTGCACTGTTTAATTTTAATATAATATTATGTACTCCTGGCTCCTGCTATAACCTATAACTGGCACTGCAGTAGTGCTCCCCAGTCTCCCCCACAATTATAAGCTGTGTGAGCTGAGCAGTCAGACAGATATATAATATATATAGATGATGCAGCACACTGGCCTGAGCCTGAGCAGTGCACACAGATATGGTATGTGACTGACTGAGTCACTGTGTGTATCGCTTTTTTCAGGCAGAGAACGGATATATTAAATAAACTGCACTGTGTGTCTGGTGGTCACTCACTATATAATATATTATGTACTCCTGGCTCCTGCTATAACCTATAACTGGCACTGCAGTAGTGCTCCCCAGTCTCCCCCACAATTATAAGCTGTGTGAGCTGAGCAGTCAGACAGATATATATAATATTATATATAGATAATAGATGATGCAGCACACTGGCCTGAGCCTGAGCAGTGCACACAGATATGGTATGTGACTGAGTCACTGTGTGCTGTGTATCGCTTTTTTCAGGCAGAGAACGGATTATAAATAAAACTGGTGGTCACTATCAGCAAAACTCTGCACTGTACTGAGTACTCCTAATGCTCCCCAAAATTAGTAAATCAAGTGTCTCTCTAATCTATTCTAAACGGAGAGGACGCCAGCCACGTCCTCTCCCTATCAATCTCAATGCACGTGTGAAAATGGCGGCGACGCGCGGCTCCTTATATAGAATCCGAGTCTCGCGATAGAATCCGAGCCTCGCGAGAATCCGACAGCGTCATGATGACGTTCGGGCGCGCTCGGGTTAACCGAGCAAGGCGGGAAGATCCGAGTCGCTCGGACCCGTGAAAAAAAACATGAAGTTCTGGCGGGTTCGGATTCAGAGAAACCGAACCCGCTCATCTCTACCTGAAATAGCAGCAATCTTCCTGACTCCTTGATTAGTCCAGCATAGATGTCGCGGGGCATCGCACAAGTGTATGGCCAGCATAACTTTGGGGCTCATTTACATTTGGATGTAGTTGTACCAGTACACGTCCGCACTGATAGGTGTTACTTTCACATCTCCCTGAAATGCTTTTTCAAAAGTAGGCAAGTATGCTTTTCCCTCCCCCATCAGCAACATTGGGTTATCCTCCCCCTCAATTTCACTGCCATTTTCTCACAGGAAAAGAGACCTGAAACAAGGCCTGGTTAGTGGAGCAAGTCTTGAGATGATCACAGTGATTAAATAAAATGTCCTTATCAGTGGACTCATGCTCTGCGCTTACAGGAATGCATTTTTCTAAGACTAATTAACAATAAAAATAAAAGAGTCTTTTGGAGGAGGGGTGGCCTCATACTCCCAGCAGTTTCAGAGACTGTTAACTCCATATTGTGCAGTGTATATCCATACCGCCCAACATGACCCTCTCCAGGAGGGACAGAATGCTCTGCTCCTGCACTTCCCTCTTACTGTATGATTGCCATCACCTGTGGTGAAACACCTTTCTTATCCATTAACCTGTTCTACACAGGTGCCAGCAATCATACATTAAGAGAAAAGTCCAGAAGCAGAGCATTGTGTCCCTCCTGGAGAGGGTCATGTTGGGAGGTATGATAGTATATCTGTCATTTCAATGTATACCGACACTTGTATAAGTCTAGTGAGCCTGAAATCCCACCTGCTGTACTATTTCTCACTATATTCTGATGTAAGGCCAAGGAGCCATGTTAATGCAAAGCATATATGAAACATGTATGGCACACATCATTAATGTATATAGGTATTCCATACCCATACCTCCCAACATGACCCTCTCCAGGAGGGACACAATGCTCTGCTTCTGGACTTGTCTCTTAATTTATGATTGCCCTCACCTGTGTTGAACAGGTTAAAGGATTAGAAAGGTGTTTCAGCACAGATGATAGCAATCAGGAGCAGAGCATTCTGTTCCTCCTGGAGAGGGTCATGTTGGGAGGTATGCATACCTGCCTAGTAGTGTCTACCCTCCCTCATTCTGCAGGAGACTCCCTGAAATAGCAGCAATCTCCCTGACTCCCTGAATAGACCAGCAATCTCCCTGATTGCACCTTAACCCCATTATGCAGCTGTTACATTCTTGGGGGAAAAGAATAAATAAGAGACACATACATTCAAATGGGATCATCAGTGCCATTTCCCTGCATTGGTTATAAGGCACAATTTTATCCCTATCGCTACATGCATTTTAAATAAAGTTTCTCGTGGCCACTTACAGTATATGGAACCTCTTGTAAAGCACAATACACAAACAAATTCTGCAAATATCAGTGTTTTTTTTGCAACAACTAGATGTTACTAACTTTGGGGCTCATTTACATTTGGATGTAAGTCATTTTTATGACACGCCTCTCAGATGTAGCAGTACACGTCCGCAGTGATAGAGATAGGTGTTACTTTCACATCTCCCTGAAATGCTTTCTCAAAAGTAGGCAAGTATGAGGTATTCATTTATAGAACACATATGTGCAGTGCATAGTATTATAAAATGTCTTCTTTCACCCAGCAGTGACCAGCATATTGTAATCAGCATACTACACTAGTCAGCGTCCAGAATTTTAAATGTAATTAAAATAAATGTATCTTACTTTCTTACTTTCCATTTATTGTATTTCTGTTATGCATATGTTCTTTGCTATACTTGTGTTATACAGTATATCTAATGCCAAAGAGCAAACAAAACATCACTAACATCTTCAATTCAACAATTTAAACTAAACCATGTTGTACATACGAGCATCTCATATGGCTCTGCGCAGTGGGCCTGATTCTGATTTGGAAGTGAAGCAAAAAAAGCAAGAAACTGTCTGCGCACCTTGGCAAAACCATATTGCGCCGTAGGTGGGGCAGATGTAACATGTGCAGAAAGATTTAGATTTGGGTGGGTTGTGTCCAGTGGCAGGTCCTAATTACACTTTGAAGGGGGACTGCTGCTACACTTGTGCCCGGAAAGGAGGGGAGACAGCCAGCCACAAGACCCAGTACCTGTGCAATGGATCTGGCAGGTGCCAGGACCACGCATGTGTAGACGCCACAGTGCAACTGCACATGCGCAAACCCCTGGCTTCTATGAACTGCACTGAGGGCAGTCTGTAGAAGCGGGTTACTGCAGGGGTGGCCAACCAGTCAGAGACAAAGAGACAAAAAAATCATGTTAGGTATGTCAAAGAGCCGACATCGAGGCGAAGGCGTGCATATAAAAATAGGGTGTGACCTTGTGCCTGCTAGGCCTTGCCCCTGGTATAAAATACATTTAAAAAAACAAGATCCCCATAAAATAAATCTTTAAAGATAGATCCAACATAAAATACATTGAAAAAAATAGGATTTTAATACCTACCAGTAAATCCTTTTCTCTTAGTCCGTAGAGCATGGGTCTTCAACCTGTGGCCCTCCAGCTGCTGTGGAACTACACATCCCAGCATGCCATGCTACAGTTTTGCTATTAAGGCATGCTAAAACTGATGCAGGGCATGCTGGGATGTGTAGTTCCACAGCAGCTGGAGGGCCACAGGTTGAAGACCCATGCCGTAGAGGATGCTGGGGACTCCAAAAGGACCATGGGATCCGCAGGAGTTGTGGGCACTTTAGGACTTTAAATGGGTGTGAACTGGCTCCTCCCTCTATGCCCCTCCTCCAGACCTCAGTTATAGGAACTGTGCCTAGAGGAGACGGACATTTCGAGGAAAAGGATTTTGTTAAACTAAGGGTGAGATACCTACCAGCTCACACCGTACAACATGGTCTGTAACTACAACCAGTTAACAGCATGAACCAAAACGATCAGCAACAGGCTGACCTAAACCAAAACACAACCATTGTGTAACATAAGCAAGTACTGCAGATAGAGTCCGCACTGGGACGGACGCCCAGCATCCTCTAGGGACTAAGAGAAAGGGATTTACCGGTAGGTATTAAAATCTTATTTTCTCCTTCGTCCTAGAGGATGCTGGGGACTCCAAAAGGACCATGGGGTTTATACCAAAGCTCCAGACCGGGCGGGAGAGTGCGGATGACTCTGCAGCACCGATTGAGCAAACATGAGGTCCTCATCAGCCAGGGTATCAAACTTGTAGAATTTTGCAAAAGTGTTTGAACCCGACCAAGTAGCTGCTCGGCAAAGTTGTGATGCCGATACACCCCGTGCAGCCGCCCAAGACGAGCCCACCTTCCTAGTGGAATGGGCCTTCACCGAATTCGGTAACGGCAATCCAGCCACAGAATGGGCATGCTGAATCGTATTACAGATCCAGCGTGCAATAGTCTGCTTAGAATCAGGAGCCACAACCTTGTTGGAAGCATACAGGATAAACAGCGCCTCTGTTTTCCTAATACGAGCCGTTCTGGCTACATAAATTTTCAAAGCTCTGACCACATCGAGCGACTTAGAATCAGCCAAGGTTTCAGTAGCCACAGGTACCACAATAGGTTGGTTCATGTGAAACGAAGAAACCACCTTTGGGAGAAATTGTTGACGAGTCCTCAATTCCGCTCTATCAACATGGAAAACCTTGCGGACGCCAAGGCCAATAGCATGACCACTTTCCAAGTGAGAAATTTCAACTCAACCTTTTGTAAAGGTTCAAACCAATGTGACGTCAGGAACTGTAACACCACGTTAAGGTCCCATGGAGCCACCGGGGTGCACAAATGGAGGTTGTATGTGCAGTACCCCTTTCACGAAAGTCTGTACTTCTGGAAGCGAGGCCAATTCCTTTTGAAAGAAAATAGATAAGGCTGAAATCTGCACTTTAATGGAGACTAACTTTAGGCCCACATCCACACCTGCTTGCAAAAAATGGTGAAAACGACCCAGCTGAAATTCTTCCGTAGGCGCCTTCTTGGATTCGCACCAAGACACATATTTTCTCCAAATACGGTGGTAATGCTTCGCCGTTACCTCCTTCCTAGCTTTCAGGAGAGTCGGAATGACCTCTCCGGGAATACCCTTTCGAGCTAGGATTTGGCGTTCAACAGCCATGCCGTCAAACGGAACCGCGGTAAGTCTTGGAACACGCACGGTCCTTGCTGTAATAGATCCTCTCTCAGAGGAAGAGCCAGGGATCTCCTATGAGTAATTCCTGAAGATCCGGATACCAGGCCCTCCGTGGCCAATCTGGAACAACGAGTATCGCCTGAACCCTTGTTCTTCTTATGATCCTTAACACCTTTTGGATGAGTGGAAGTGGAGGGAACACATAGACCGACTGAAACACCCACGGTGTCACCAGAGCGTCCACTGCTATTGCTTGAGGGTCCCTCGACCTGGAACAATATGTCTGAAGCTTCTTGTTGAGGCGAGACGCCATTATGTCTATTTGAGGCAGTCCCCAACGACTTGTCACTTCTGCAAAGACCTCTTGATGAAGACCCCACTCTCCTGGATGGAGATCATGTCTGCTGAGGAAGTCTGCTTCCCAGTTGTCCACGCCTGGAATGAAGAACGCTTACAGAGCCCTTGCATGTTTTTCCGCCCAGCGAAGAATCCTTGTGGCCTCCGCCATCGCCGCTCTGCTCCTTGTTCTGCCCTGGCGGTTTATGTGCGCCACCGCTGTTATGTTGTCCGACTGAATCAGGATGGGTAGGCCGTGAAGGAGATGTTCTGCTTGTAGGAGGCCGTTGTAAATGGCCCTTAATTCCAGAATGTTTATGTGCAGACAAGCTTCTTGGCTTGACCATTTTCCCTGGAAATTTTCCCCCTGTGTGACTGCTCCCCAACCTCAGAGACTCGCATCCATGGTTACCAGGACCCAATCCTGGATCCCGAACCTGCGACCCTCTAGAAGGTGAGAACTTTGGAGCCACCACAGGAGAGAAATTCTGGCCCTGGGGGACAGGCTTATCCTCCGGTGCATGTGTAGATGGGACCCGGACCACTTGTCCAACAGGTCCCACTGAAAAGTCCTGGCATGAAACCTGCCAAACGGAATGGCCTCGTAGGCCGCCACCATTTTCCCCAGCACTCGAGTGCATTGATGAATCGACACTCTTGCCGGTTTCAGAAGTTCCTTGACCATGTTCTGGATTTCCAGAGCTTTTTCCAATGGAAGAAAAACTCTCTGAAGATCGGTGTCCAGAATCATGCCCAAGAACGACAGCCGTGTTGTCGGAATCAACTGTGACTTTGGCAAATTTAGGAGCCAGCCATGTTGCTGCAGAACCGTCAGGGAGAGCGCAACGTTTTTTCTTAACTGCTCCTGTGATCTCGCCTTTATCAGGAGATCGTCCAAGTATGGGATAATTGTGACCCCTTGCTTGCGCAAGAGCACCATCATTTCTGCCATTACCTTGGCGAAAATCCTCGGGGCCGTGGAAAGACCAAACGGCAACATCTGAAATTGGTAGTGACAGTCCTGAACAGCGAACCTCAGGTACGCCTGATGAGGAGGATAAATGGGGACATGTAGGTAAGCATCCTTTATGTCGACTAACACCATAAAATCCCCCCCCCCTTCCCTCCAGACTGGAGATCACTGCTCGGAGAGATTTCATATTGAATTTGAAACTTTTCAAATACAGATTGAGGGATTTTAAGTTCAGAATCGGTCTGACCGAGCCATCCGGCTTCGGGACCACAAACAGGCTTGAATAAAACCCTTCTCCCCGTTGTGACGGGGCTACCTCGACAATGACTCGCTGCTGATACAGCTTTTGTATTGCCGCACACATTACCTCTCTTTCCGGAAGAGAAACTGGCAAGGCCGATTTGAAAAATCGGTGTGGAGGCACGTCTTGAAACTCCAGTTTGTATCCTTTGGTCACAATTTCCAGCACCCAAGGATCCAGGCCCGAGAGAACCCAGACCTGACTGAAGAGCTGAAGACGCACCCCCACCGATGCGGACTCCCGCAGGGGAGCCCCAGCGTCATTCGGTGTACTTGGCAGAAGTCGGGGAGGACTTCTGCTCCTGGGAGCCTGCCACAGCCGGCGATCTTTTTCCTTTTCCCTTACCTCTTGCCGCAAGGAAGGATGACCCACGTCCTTTCCGGAATTTTTGTGACCGAAAGGACTGCATCTGGTATTGAGGCATTTTCTTTTGCTGTGGAGGAACAAAAGGCAGAAAAAAGGACTTACCCGCGGTAGCTGTAGAAACTAGGTCCGCGAGGCCTTCACCAAACAAACTCCATCCTTATAGGGCAGAGCCTCCATAGCCTTCTTAGAATCAGAATCACCATTCCATTGATGAGTCCACAACGGCCTCCTAGACGAGATTGCCATGGCATTGGCCCTTGATCCCAAGAGGCCAATATCTCTCGCAGTCTCATTTAGATAGACTGAAGCGTCCCTGATATGACCTAGTGTCAAAAGCACGCTATCCCTATCCAGGGTGTCCATTTCAGATGACAAGGTATCTGCCCACTTTAGGAAACGGATATGCCATAGCAATTCTCCTGGGAATCTGCCACCTCCTGTATGGAGTTTCCCAGGCCCTTTCAAAAAGAGCGTTCAGTTCATGAGAGGGAGGAAACGTTACCTCCGGTTTCTTCCCCTTAAACATACAGACCCTTGTCTCAGGGACAGCGGGGTCTTCCGTAATATGTAACATGTCTTTTATCGCCACAATCATGTATTGAATACTCTTAGCCACCCTAGGGTGCAACTTTGCATCATTATAGTCGACACTGGAGTCGGAATCCGTGTCGGTATCAGTGTCTGCTATCTGGGTAAAAGAACGTTTTTGGGACCCCGAGGGGGTCTGAGTGTGTGGCACCACCTCGCCCATCGATTGTCTCCATGCTTGGTTCTGAGACTCCGATTTGTCCAACCTCTTATGCAACAATGCCACACTTTTATTTAAAACACTACACATCTCAACCCAATCAGCAGTCGGCAGTGCCGACGGAGTCACTCCCTCATTCTGTTCAGCCCCCACGCGAGCCTCCTCCTGGGGAGAGCATTCAGCTTCTGACATGCCGACACACGCGTACCGACACCCCCAAACACACTGGGCTAAAGGGGACAGACCCACAGTAAGGCCTTTCAGAGAGACAGGGAAGGAGTTTGCCAGCTCACACCCAGCGCCCCAAGAATTAAACAATGCCCCAGACCTATAAGCGCTGTTTTACAATAATAACATTAATAACCAACACCAAATTTTCGTGCCCCCCCCCCTTGTTTTTAACACCCTGTTTGTGACAGCAGTGAAGGGCCAGGAGCAGCGTCTCTGCAGCAAGCTGTGTAGAGAAAATGGCGCTGTCAGAGCTGGAGGACAAAGCCTCGCCCCCTACATGGCACGCTTATGTCCCGCAATTTTTTTATACTGGCGGGGGTCTCCTAACAGTGCCTCCGCACTGTATATACATGCCAGTCCTTATTTTTGAGGTTTTTATTGCTGCCCAGGGCGCCCCCCCTGCACTCTACACCCATGTAGTGCCTGTGTGTGCGGGAGCAATGGCACGCAGCGCGACCGCTGCACGTTACCTCAGGAAGGCTGAAGTCTTCTGCCGCCTTCACTGAAGTCTTCTTTGCTTCGGTTACTCACCTGTCTTCTTTCTTCAGGCTCTGTGAGGGGGACGGCGGCGCGGCTCCGGGAACGAGCAGCTAGGTGACCCAAGTGATCAGACCCTCTGGAGCTAATGGTGTCCAGTAGCCTAAGAAGCAGAGCCTTTCAACTCACAGAAGTAGGTCTGCTTCTCTCCCCTCAGTCCCATGATGCAGGGAGCCTGTTGCCAGCAGCGCTCCCTGAAAATAAAAAACCTAACAAAAGTCTTTTTAGAGAAACTCAGTAGAGCTCCCCTAGTGTGTGACCAGTCTCCTCTGGGCACAGAATCTAACTGAGGTCTGGAGGAGGGGCATAGAGGGAGGAGCCAGTTCACACCCATTTAAAGTAGAGATGAGCGGGTTCGGTTTCTTTGAATCCGAACCCGCACGAACTTCACTTTTTTTTTCACGGGTCCGAGCGACTCGGATCTTCCCGCCTTGCTCGGTTAACCCGAGCGCGCCCGAACGTCATCATGACGCTGTCGGATTCTCGCGAGGCTCGGATTCTATCGCGAGACTCGGATTCTATATAAGGAGCCGCGCGTCGCCGCCATTTTCACACGTGCATTGAGATTGATAGGGAGAGGACGTGGCTGGCGTCCTCTCCATTTAGATTAGATTTAGAAGAGAGAGAGAGATTGCTGTGATACTGTAGATTAGAAGAGAGTGCAGAGTGCAGACAGAGTTTAGTGACTGACGACCACAGTGACCAGTGACCACCAGAGACAGTGCAGTTGTTTGTTTTATTTAATATATCCGTTCTCTGCCTGAAAAAAACGATACACAGTCACACAGTGACTCAGTCTGTGTGCACTGCTCAGCCCAGTGTGCTGCACATCAATGTATTGTATATAAAGCTTATAATTGTGGGGGAGACTGGGGAGCACTGCAGGTTGTTATAGCAGGAGCCAGGAGTACATGATAAATAATATTATATTAAAATTAAACAGTGCACACTTTTGCTGCAGGAGTGCCACTGCCAGTGTGACTAGTGGTGACCAGTGCCTGACCACCAGTATATTAGTAGTATTGTATACTATCTCTTTATCAACCAGTCTATATTAGCAGCAGACACAGTACAGTGCGGTAGTTCACGGCTGTGGCTACCTCTGTGTCGGCACTCGGCAGGCAGTCCGTCCATCCATAATTGTATTATATACCACCTAACCGTGGTTTTTTTTTTCTTTCTTTATACCGTCGTCATAGTCATACTAGTTGTTACGAGTATACTACTATCTCTTTATCAACCAGTGTACAGTGCGGTAGTTCACGGCTGTGGCTACCTCTGTGTCGGAACTCGGCAGGCAGTCCGTCCATCCATAATTGTATTATAATATATACCACCTAACCGTGGTTTTTTTTTCGTTCTTTATACCGTCGTCATACTAGTTGTTACGAGTATACTACTATCTCTTTATCAACCAGTGTACAGTGCGGTAGTTCACGGCTGTGGCTACCTCTGTGTCGGAACTCGGCAGGCAGTCCGTCCATCCATAATTGTATTATAATATATACCACCTAACCGTGGTTTTTTTTTCGTTCTTTATACCGTCGTCATACTAGTTGTTACGAGTATACTACTATCTCTTTATCAACCAGTGTACAGTGCGGTAGTTCACGGCTGTGGCTACCTCTGTGTCGGCACTCGGCAGGCAGTCCGTCCAACCATAATTGTATTATATACCACCTAACCGTGGTTTTTTTTTCATTCTTTATACCGTCGTCATACTAGTTGTTACGAGTATACTACTATCTCTTTATCAACCAGTGTACAGTGCGGTAGTTCACGGCTGTGGCTACCTCTGTGTCGGCACTCGGCAGGCAGTCCGTCCAACCATAATTGTATTATATACCACCTAACCGTGGTTTTTTTTTCATTCTTTATACCGTCGTCATACTAGTTGTTACGAGTATACTACTATCTCTTTATCAACCAGTGTACAGTGCGGTAGTTCACGGCTGTGGCTACCTCTGTGTCGGCACTCGGCAGGCAGTCCGTCCAACCATAATTGTATTATATACCACCTAACCGTGGTTTTTTTTTCATTCTTTATACCGTCGTCATACTAGTTGTTACGAGTATACTACTATCTCTTTATCAACCAGTGTACAGTGCGGTAGTTCACGGCTGTGGCTACCTCTGTGTCGGCACTCGGCAGCCCGTCCATAATTGTATATACCAGTGACCTAACCGTGGTTTTTTTTTCTTTCTTTATACATACATACTAGTTACGAGTATACTATCTCTTTATCAACCAGTCTATATATTAGCAGCAGACACAGTACAGTGCGGTAGTTCACGGCTGTGGCTACCTCTGTGTCGGCACTCGGCAGCCCGTCCATAATTGTATATACCACCTAACCGTGGTTTTTTTTTCTTTCTTTATACATACATACTAGTTACGAGTATACTATCTCTTTATCAACCAGTCTATATATTAGCAGCAGACACAGTACAGTGCGGTAGTTCACGGCTGTGGCTACCTCTGTGTCGGCACTCGGCAGCCCGTCCATAATTGTATATACCAGTGACCTAACCGTGGTTTTTTTTTTCTTTCTTTATACATACATACTAGTTACGAGTATACTATCTCTTTATCAACCAGTCTATATATTAGCAGCAGACACAGTACAGTGCGGTAGTTCACGGCTGTGGCTACCTCTGTGTCGGCACTCGGCAGCCCGTCCATAATTGTATATACCAGTGACCTAACCGTGGTTTTTTTTTCTTTCTTTATACATACATACTAGTTACGAGTATACTATCTCTTTATCAACCAGTCTATATATTAGCAGCAGACACAGTACAGTGCGGTAGTTCACGGCTGTGGCTACCTCTGTGTCGGCACTCGGCAGCCCGTCCATAATTGTATATACCAGTGACCTAACCGTGGTTTTTTTTTCTTTCTTTATACATACATACTAGTTACGAGTATACTATCTCTTTATCAACCAGTCTATATATTAGCAGCAGACACAGTACAGTGCGGTAGTTCACGGCTGTGGCTACCTCTGTGTCGGCACTCGGCAGCCCGTCCATAATTGTATACTAGTATCCAATCCATCCATCTGCATTGTTTACCTGAGGTGCCTTTTAGTTGTGCCTATTAAAATATGGAGAACAAAAATGTTGAGGTTCCAAAATTAGGGAAAGATCAAGATCCACTTCCACCTCGTGCTGAAGCTGCTGCCACTAGTCATGGCCGAGACGATGAAATGCCAGCAACGTCGTCTGCCAAGGCCGATGCCCAATGGCATAGTACAGAGCATGTCAAAACCAAAACACCAAATATCAGTAAAAAAAGGACTCCAAAACCTAAAATAAAATTGTCGGAGGAGAAGCGTAAACTTGCCAATATGCCATTTACCACACGGAGTGGCAAGGAACGGCTGAGGCCCTGGCCTATGTTCATGGCTAGTGGTTCAGCTTCACATGAGGATGGAAGCACTCAGCCTCTCGCTAGAAAACTGAAAAGACTCAAGCTGGCAAAAGCACCGCAAAGAACTGTGCGTTCTTTGAAATCCCAAATCCACAAGGAGAGTCCAATTGTGTCGGTTGCGATGCCTGACCTTCCCAACACTGGACGTGAAGAGCATGCGCCTTCCACCATTTGCACGCCCCCTGCAAGTGCTGGAAGGAGCACCCGCAGTCCAGTTCCTGATAGTCAGATTGAAGATGTCAGTGTTGAAGTACACCAGGATGAGGAGGATATGGGTGTTGCTGGCGCTGGGGAGGAAATTGACCAGGAGGATTCTGATGGTGAGGTGGTTTGTTTAAGTCAGGCACCCGGGGAGACACCTGTTGTCCGTGGGAGGAATATGGCCGTTGACATGCCAGGTGAAAATACCAAAAAAATCAGCTCTTCGGTGTGGAGGTATTTCACCAGAAATGCGGACAACAGGTGTCAAGCCGTGTGTTCCCTTTGTCAAGCTGTAATAAGTAGGGGTAAGGACGTTAACCACCTCGGAACATCCTCCCTTATACGTCACCTGCAGCGCATTCATAATAAGTCAGTGACAAGTTCAAAAACTTTGGGTGACAGCGGAAGCAGTCCACTGACCAGTAAATCCCTTCCTCTTGTAACCAAGCTCACGCAAACCACCCCACCAACTCCCTCAGTGTCAATTTCCTCCTTCCCCAGGAATGCCAATAGTCCTGCAGGCCATGTCACTGGCAAGTCTGACGAGTCCTCTCCTGCCTGGGATTCCTCCGATGCATCCTTGCGTGTAACGCCTACTGCTGCTGGCGCTGCTGTTGTTGCCGCTGGGAGTCGATGGTCATCCCAGAGGGGAAGTCGTAAGCCCACTTGTACTACTTCCAGTAAGCAATTGACTGTTCAACAGTCCTTTGCGAGGAAGATGAAATATCACAGCAGTCATCCTACTGCAAAGCGGATAACTGAGTCCTTGACAACTATGTTGGTGTTAGACGTGCGTCCGGTATCCGCCGTTAGTTCACAGGGAACTAGACAATTTATTGAGGCAGTGTGCCCCCGTTACCAAATACCATCTAGGTTCCACTTCTCTAGGCAGGCGATACCGAGAATGTACACGGACGTCAGAAAAAGACTCACCAGTCTCCTAAAAAATGCAGTTGTACCCAATGTCCACTTAACCACGGACATGTGGACAAGTGGAGCAGGGCAGGGTCAGGACTATATGACTGTGACAGCCCACTGGGTAGATGTATGGACTCCCGCCGCAAGAACAGCAGCGGCGGCACCAGTAGCAGCATCTCGCAAACGCCAACTCTTTCCTAGGCAGGCTACGCTTTGTATCACCGCTTTCCAGAATACGCACACAGCTGAAAACCTCTTACGGCAACTGAGGAAGATCATCGCGGAATGGCTTACCCCAATTGGACTCTCCTGTGGATTTGTGGCATCGGACAACGCCAGCAATATTGTGTGTGCATTAAATATGGGCAAATTCCAGCACGTCCCATGTTTTGCACATACCTTGAATTTGGTGGTGCAGAATTTTTAAAAAACGACAGGGGCATGCAAGAGATGCTGTCGGTGGCCAGAAAAATTGCGGGACACTTTCGGCGTACAGGCACCACGTACAGAAGACTGGAGCACCACCAAAAACTACTGAACCTGCCCTGCCATCATCTGAAGCAAGAAGTGGTAACGAGGTGGAATTCAACCCTCTATATGCTTCAGAGGTTGGAGGAGCAGCAAAAGGCCATTCAAGCCTATACAATTGAGCACGATATAGGAGATGGAATGCACCTGTCTCAAGTGCAGTGGAGAATGATTTCAACGTTGTGCAAGGTTCTGATGCCCTTTGAACTTGCCACACGTGAAGTCAGTTCAGACACTGCCAGCCTGAGTCAGGTCATTCCCCTCATCAGGCTTTTGCAGAAGAAGCTGGAGGCATTGAAGAAGGAGCTAAAAGGGAGCGATTCCGCTAGGCATGTGGGACTTGTGGATGCAGCCCTTAATTCGCTTAACAAGGATTCACGGGTGGTCAATCTGTTGAAATCAGAGCACTACATTTTGGCCACCGTGCTCGATCCTAGATTTAAAGCCTACCTTGGATCTCTCTTTCCGGCAGACACAGGTCTGCTGGGGTTGAAAGACCTGCTGGTGACAAAATTGTCAAGTCAAGCGGAACGCGACCTGTCAACATCTCCTCCTTCACATTCTCCCGCAACTGGGGGTGCGAGGAAAAGGCTCAGAATTCCGAGCCCACCCGCTGGCGGTGATGCAGGGCAGTCTGGAGCGACTGCTGATGCTGACATCTGGTCCGGACTGAAGGACCTGACAACGATTACGGACATGTCGTCTACTGTCACTGCATATGATTCTCTCAACATTGATAGAATGGTGGAGGATTATATGAGTGACCGCATCCAAGTAGGCACGTCACACAGTCCGTACTTATACTGGCAGGAAAAAGAGGCAATTTGGAGGCCCTTGCACAAACTGGCTTTATTCTACCTAAGTTGCCCTCCCACAAGTGTGTACTCCGAAAGAGTGTTTAGTGCCGCCGCTCACCTTGTCAGCAATCGGCGTACGAGGTTACATCCAGAAAATGTGGAGAAGATGATGTTCATTAAAATGAATTATAATCAATTCCTCCGCGGAGACATTGACCAGCAGCAATTGCCTCCACAAAGTACACAGGGAGCTGAGATGGTGGATTCCAGTGGGGACGAATTGATAATCTGTGAGGAGGGGGATGTACACGGTGATATATCGGAGGGTGAAGATGAGGTGGACATCTTGCCTCTGTAGAGCCAGTTTGTGCAAGGAGAGATTAATTGCTTCTTTTTTGGGGGGGGTCCAAACCAACCCGTCATATCAGTCACAGTCGTGTGGCAGACCCTGTCACTGAAATGATGGGTTGGTTAAAGTGTGCATGTCCTGTTTTGTTTATACAACATAAGGGTGGGTGGGAGGGCCCAAGGATAATTCCATCTTGCACCTCTTTTTTCTTTTCTTTTTCTTTGCATCATGTGCTGATTGGGGAGGGTTTTTTGGAAGGGACATCCTGCGTGACACTGCAGTGCCACTCCTAAATGGGCCCGGTGTTTGTGTCGGCCACTAGGGTCGCTAATCTTACTCACACAGTCAGCTACCTCATTGCGCCTCTTTTTTTCTTTGCGTCATGTGCTGTTTGGGGAGGGTTTTTTGGAAGGGACATCCTGCGTGACACTGCAGTGCCACTCCTAGATGGGCCCGGTGTTTGTGTCGGCCACTAGGGTCGCTAATCTTACTCACACAGCTACCTCATTGCGCCTCTTTTTTTCTTTGCGTCATGTGCTGTTTGGGGAGGGTTTTTTGGAAGGGACATCCTGCGTGACACTGCAGTGCCACTCCTAGATGGGCCCGGTGTTTGTGTCGGCCACTAGGGTCGCTAATCTTACTCACACAGTCAGCTACCTCATTGCGCCTCTTTTTTTCTTTGCGTCATGTGCTGTTTGGGGAGGGTTTTTTGGAAGGGCCATCCTGCGTGACACTGCAGTGCCACTCCTAGATGGGCCCGGTGTTTGTGTCGGCCACTAGGGTCGCTAATCTTACTCACACAGCTACCTCATTGCGCCTCTTTTTTTCTTTGCGTCATGTGCTGTTTGGGGAGGGTTTTTTGGAAGGGCCATCCTGCGTGACACTGCAGTGCCACTCCTAGATGGGCCCGGTGTTTGTGTCGGCCACTAGGGTCGCTAATCTTACTCACACAGCTACCTCATTGCGCCTCTTTTTTTCTTTGCGTCATGTGCTGTTTGGGGAGGGTTTTTTGGAAGGGACATCCTGCGTGACACTGCAGTGCCACTCCTAGATGGGCCCGGTGTTTGTGTCGGCCACTAGGGTCGCTTATCTTACTCACACAGCGACCTCGGTGCAAATTTTAGGACTAAAAATAATATTGTGAGGTGTGAGGTATTCAGAATAGACTGAAAATGAGTGTAAATTATGGTTTTTGAGGTTAATAATACTTTGGGATCAAAATGACCCCCAAATTCTATGATTTAAGCTGTTTTTTAGTGTTTTTGGAAAAAAACACCCGAATCCAAAACACACCCGAATCCGACAAAAAAAATTCGGTGAGGTTTTGCCAAAACGCGTTCGAACCCAAAACACGGCCGCGGAACCGAACCCAAAACCAAAACACAAAACCCGAAAAATTTCAGGCGCTCATCTCTAATTTAAAGTCTTAAAGTGCCCATGTCTCCTGCGGATCCCATGGTCCTTTTGGAGTCCCCAGCATCCTCTAGGACGAAGGAGAAAGCCACTTCTACATAAAAGAATAAAAAAAAGACAGGTCCACATAAAATATATTGAAGAAGCCAGATTCACATAATACCTTTCAGCCAGCATTCTCCTGTCACTTCAGCCAGCACCCTGCTCTGTCACTCCAGCCAGCTGCCCCATGTGTCAATCCTGCTAGCACCCTCCTATGTCACTCCAGCCAGCCCCCTCATGTGTCACTCCAACCAGCTCCCCCTTCTGTCACTACAGCTCACCCAACCCAACTTGTGCCATTGCAGCAGCCACTTGTGTGTCTTCTGTATGTCTCACCTTTAGTATCTGGCACCCTCAGTTCTCAGTCCCTTTAGTGCTGCTGCATGTCTGTCTAGAGGGCAGTGGTTTCCAGATCTGTTGTGGTCAAGTGACTTTAGCGTGTCGGGAGCCACCTTTGAATAAAGAAAGAGCCGCATGCGGCTCAAGAGCCACAGGTTGGCCACAGCTGGGTTACTGTCTATAGATAGACAGTTATTAGTTAGACACTATGGGCCAAATGTGATAGAGCGGGAGTTTCAAAAAGTGAGAGATTTGGTAAGGTTTTGCCGTTTTTTTTTAAAGTGGCAATCATTTACACAGCAAGATCAACCCGGTTTTGCAGTGTAAATGATTGCCACTTTAAAAAAAACTGAAAAACCTTACCAAATCTCTCACTTTCTGAAACTCTCACTTTATTACATATTGGCCCTTTATGGCCGACAGTCAAAAGTCAGACAGGGTCAAAAGTCAGACAGTCAAAAGTCAGACATTCAAGAGTCCGACAGGGTCAAAAGTCCGACAGGGTCAAAAGTCAGCCAGGGTCATAAGTCAGACACAAAAATAAAAGTATTTTTGTTTTTCTGTGTTTTTTACAACCTTTGCCTCATTTACTATCCATGTCACAAACTATTACTTTTAGTACAGTTGTGGCGAAGCGGAGCGGAGCGAGACACCGAGCCTGAAGCGCGCGTGGCGAGCATAGCTAGCCTGCGAGGGGACGAATTTCATCAAATTTGGGTTAAAAGTTTTGAAAAACACAAAAAACAAAATAATTTTTTTTTTGTGTGTCTGATTTATGACCCTGTCTGACTTTTGACTGTCTGACTTTTGACCCTGTCGGTCTTTTGATCCTGTCTATCTTTTGACTGTCAACCATATAGTGTCTAACTAATGACTGTCTATCTTTTACTGTCTATGAGCTATACCACACCCGTAGAAGCCAGATTAGGCTGCGCAAAAATAGGATTTTAATTACCTACCGGTAAATCCTTTTCTCGTAGTCCGTAGAGGATGCTGGGGTCAACATTAGTACCAAGGGGTATAGACGGGTCCACTAGGAGCCACTGGCACTTTAAGAGTTTGAGAGTGTGGGCTGGCTCCTCCCTCTATGCCCCTCCTACCAGACTCAGTATAGGAACTGTGCCCGAGGAGACGGACAACTTCGAGAGAAGGATTTTACACAGATAGTGGCGAGATTCACAACAGCTCACACATACAAGGCAAACCAAGCTAACCAGCTTGAAAAAAGTCAGCAACAGAACAAGATTACCTAACCAAGTAACAAAACAATACTTAACCAAGAACTAAGCAGTACTGAACTAAGTAACCATTGCAGGATCACGAACGCTGGGTTGGGCCCAGCATCCTCTATGGACTATGAGAAAAGGATTTACCGGTAGGTAATTAAAATCCTATTTTCTCTTACGACCTAGAGCAGCGGTGGTCGAGCCGCATGCGGCTCTTTCATCCTCCGCATGTTGCTCGATCCGCTCCCGGCCACCGCTGCCCGACACACAGCAACTTCTAAGGCTTAGAAGTTGCTGTGTGTTAATCTACACGGCGTGTGAGGAGAGGGCAGGAGAGCGCAGCGCGCGCCTCTCCTGTTCCTCTGACTCCTGCGGCGGCTTCAATTCAGTGCCGGCCCATGAGCCAATCAGAGCTTGCAGTCCGGCAGCTAAGCTCCTGATTGGCTGCCGGACCGCGAGCTCTGATTGGCTCACGGGCCGGCGCTGAATTTAAGATAGACGCCGCTGCCGGAATCAGAGGAACAGGAGAGGCACGCGCTGCGCTCTCCTCCCCTCCCCTCACAGCAGCAGCACGGCGGGTGAGCAGCACTTGGGGGGTGGGGGGGGAGCCACTGTGGGGACATGTGGATCTGCACTGGGGGCATAGCTGGCACTGTGGGGACATGTGTATCTGCACTGGGGCATAGCTGGCACTGTGGGGGCATGTGGGTCTACACTGGGGCAAAGCTGGCACTGTGGGGGCATGTGGAACTGCACTGGGCATAGCTGGCACTGTGGGGGCATATGGATCTGCACTGGGGGCATATCTGGCACTGTGGGGGCATGTGGATCTGCACTGGGGGCATATCTGGCACTGTGGGCACATGTGGATCGGCACTGGGGGCATAGCTGGCACTGTGGGGGCATGTGGATCTGCACTGGGGACATATCTGGCACTGTGGGGGCATGTGTATCTGCACTGGGGGTATATCTGGCACTGTAAGGACGTGTATCTGGCACTGGGGGCATATCTGGCACTGTAAAGACATGTGTATCTGCACTGGGGGCATGTGTATCTGCACTGGGGGCATATCTGGCACTGTAGGGACATGTGTATCTGGCACTGGGGGCACATCTGGAACTGTTGGGACATGTGTATCTGGCACTGGGGGCATAGCTGGCACTGTGTGGACATGTGTATCTGGCACTGGGGGCATAGCTGGCACTGTAAGGACATGCATAGCTCGCACTGTGGAGACATGTGTATCTGGCACTGGGGGCATAGCTGGCATTGTGGGGACATGTGTATCTGGCACTGTGGGCATAGCTGGCACTGTGGGGGCATGTGTATCTGGTACTGTGGGGTCATGTGTATCTGGCACTGGGGGCATATATTTATCTGGCACTGTTTGGACATATGTGTATCTGGCACTGTAGAGGGGGGTATATGTATCTGGCACTGTGGAGGCAACCATTTTTTGGCATTTTAATATGTATGTGGCACTGTACAACATCACTAAAAACGGGGTTATGACACAAGGTCGTACTCCTACAAATGTCATACCAAAAGGTGCGTGCACAAAAATGGGGTGTGGCTTTGTGAAAACTAGGCCACGCCCCCATTATTGTTTGCGCGCATGATAGTGGCTCTTGCCTTTTACTATGGATCTTTTCTGGCTCTTTGCCTCCGACTGGTTGGCCACCCCTGTCCTAAAGGATGCTGGGGTCCACATTAGTACCATGGGGATGTACCAAAGCTCCCAGAACAGGAGGGAAAGGCTCCTGCAGAACTGATTGACCAAACTTTAGGTCCTCAGAGGCCAAAGTATTGAACTTGTAGAACTTAGCAAACGTGTTCGACCCTGACCAAGTAGCCGCTCGCCAAAGCTGCAAAGCCAAAACACCCCGGGCTGCCACCCAGGAAGAACCCACCTAACGAGTAGAGTGGGCCTTAACAGATGTAGGACACGGCAATCCTGCCATAGAATACGCCTGCTGGATAGTGAACCTGATCCAACGAGAGATAGTCTGCTTAGAAGCAGGACACACAATTTTCTTGGGATCATACAGGACAAACAGAGAGTTGATTTTCTGTGATGAGCAGTCCTCTTCACATAGATTTTCAGAGCCCTTACAACATCCAAGGACTTTGATGAAATTGAGGAGTCAGTAGCAACTGGCACCACAATAAGTTGGTTGATATGAAATGCCGACACAACTTTCGGAAGGAACTGCTGACGTGTCCTGAGCTCAGCTCTATCTTCATGGAATATCAAGTAGGGGTTCCTACAAGACAAAGCCTCCAACTCCGACACACATCTAGCAGAAGCTAAGGCCAACAAAGTGACAGCCTTCCACGTGAGAAACTTGACCTCAACCTCCAGTAGTGGTTCGAACCAATACGATTGGAGGAACTGCAACACCACGTTAAGCTCCCAGGGCGCCGTAGGTGGCACAAAGGGAGGCTGGATGTGCAGGACCCCTTTCAAGAAAGTCTGAACCTCAGGGAGGGAAGCCAATTGTTTCTGGAAGAAAATGGATAAGGCCGAAATTTGGACCTTTACGGATCCCAACCTCTGGCCCATATCCACACCTGCTTGCAGGAAGATGAGAAACTGTCCCAGTTGAAACTCGACCGTAGGAAACTTCTTGGACTCACACCAAGATACATACTTTTTCCAAATGCGATGGTAATGTTTAGACGTTATTAATTTCCTAGCCTGTATCAGGGTAGGAATAACCTTGTTCGGAATGCCCTTCCGAGCTAATAGCTGACGTTCAACTTCCATGCCATCAAACGTAGCCGCGGTAAGTCTTGATAAGTGAATGGCCCCTGTTGTAGTAGGTCCTTCCCCATAGGAAGTGGCCTCGGATCCTCCAGCAGAAGACCCAGAAGATCCGCGTACCAAGCCCTTCTTGGCCAGTCCGGAGCAATGAGGATCGCCTGAACTCTTGTTCTTCTTATGAGTTTTAGAACTCTTGGAATGAGTGGAAGTGGAGGAAACACGTACACTGACTGGAACACCCACGGAGTCACCAGGGCATCCACCGCCATGACTTGCGGGTCCCTTGACCTGGAACAATACCTCCAAAGCTTCTTGTTGAGACGGGAGGCCATCATGTCTATTTGAGGTACACCCCAAAGATCTGTCATCTCCATGAACACCTACGGGTGGAGGCCCCACTCTCCTGGATGGAGATCGTGTCTGCTGAGGAAGTCCGCTTCCCAGTTGTCTACTCCCGGAATGAAGATTGCTGACATCATCAACGCTTGTTTTTCTACCCAGAGGATGATTCTTGTTACCTCTGACATTGCAGCCCTGCTCTTCGTTCCACCATTTCGGTTTATGTAGGCCACCGTCGTTACATTGTCCGACTGCACTTGAATGGCTCGATCTCACAGAAGATGAGCCGCTTGGAGAAGACCGTTGTAGACGGCTCTTAGTACCACAATGTTTATTCGAAGACTGGATTCCAGGCTTGACCACCTTCCTTGGAAGGTTTCCCCTTGAGTGACTGCGCCCCAGCCCCGGAGACTTGCATCCGTGGTTAGAAGGATCCAGTCCTGAATCCCGAACCTGTGGCCCTCCAGAAGGTGAGGCATTTGTAGCCACCAGAGAAGTGAAATCCTGGCTTTCGGCGACAGATGTATCCTCTGGTGCATGTGTAGGTGAGATCCCGACCACTTGTCTAGGTCCAGTTGGAAGGACCGAGCATGAAACCTTCCGTACTGTAGAGCCTCGTAGGAGGCAACCATCTTCCCCCGAAGGCGAATGCACTGATGAACCGATACCCGGGTTGGCTTCAGGACATCCCGGACCATTGCTTGAATCACCAACGCTTTCTCCTGCGGCAGAAACACCCTCTGCACTTCCGTGTCTAGGATCATCCCCAGAACAGACAATCTCCTTGTCGGCTCCAAATGTGACTGGAAGGTTCAGGATCCAACCATGTTCCCTGAGCAGATGAGTCGTGAGAACAATGGACTGTAACAGCGTCTCCTTGGATGACGCCTTTATCAGCAGATCGTCAAGATATGGGATTATGTTCACCCCCTGCCTGCAGAGGAGAACCATCATCTCGGCCATCACCTTGGTGAACACCCTCGGTGCTGTGGAGAGGCCGAATGGCAGTGCCTGAAATTGATAGTGACTGTCTAACAGTGCAAATCTGAGATAAGCCTGGTGCTGCGGCCAAATCAGAATGTGGAGGTACGCATCCTTGATATCCAAGGACACCAGAAACTCTCCCTCCTCCAGACCTGAGATCACCGCTCTCAGACTCCATTTTAAATTTGAACTCCCTCAGATAAGGGTTTAACGACTTCAAGTTCAAAATCGGTTTGACCGAACCATACGGTTTCGGTACCACAAAAAGGTTTGAATAATAACCCTTGTTTTGCATATGAGGTGGAACCGGGATAATGACCTGTGACTTTTCCTGTAGGATAGCCCTGTCTGTCAGCAAAGCTGGCAAGCCTGATTTGAAGAAACGGTGAGGTAGGAGTTCTTGAAACTCGAGTCTGTACCCCTGGGACACAATATCCTGTACCCAGGGATCCAGGCCGTACGCCACCCAGACGTGGCTGAAACGTCTGAGTCTCACACCCACCAGGCCATCCTCCAGGCTGTGTGGTCTACCGTCATGCTGACGATTTTGAGGAACCAGAAGCAGGTTTCTGGTCCTGGGAACCTGCGAGTGCAGTCTTTTTGGATTTTGCACGACCACCTCTAAAGAAGGTGGCAGGAGGCTTGTACTTTTTTTGCCTTAGCGGTCCGAAAGGACTGTGGCACGGCTGAAGAAAATGGTTTCTTTGAAGAAGGTGTAGCAGAGGGAAGGAAAGCTGACTTACCCGCTGTTGCAGTGGAAATCCATGCATCCAATGATTCCCCAAATAGAGCCTGACCTGTGTAGGGTAGGTTCTCCACACTTCTGCTGGATTTCGCGTCTGCCGAACATTGGCGTAGCCAGAGTCCTCTGCGAGCTGAGACCGACATGGAAGATATCCGTGCAGTCAGCGTACCCAGGTCCTTCATGGATTCCACCATGAACCCCGCAGAATCCTGTATGTTACGTAAAAACAATTCAATGTCACTTCTATCCATTGTATCCAAATCCTCTAGTAATGTGCCTGACCACTTTACTATGGCTTTAGAAATCCATGCACAGGCAATAGTGGGCCTAAATGCCACATCTGAAGCAGTGTATTTGGATTTGCGCATAGTATCAGTCTTACGATCCGCCGGTTGTTTTAACGCGGTAGATCCAGGGACAGGTAAAACCACCTTTTTAGACAGTCTGGAGACTGATGCGTCAACTATGGGTGGGTTTTCACATTTTTTCCTATCCTCCTCAGGGAAGGGAAAAGCAACCAGAACCCTTTTGGGATCTGGATTTTTTTCTCCGGGTTTTCCCAGGATTTTTCAAAAGTAGCGTTTAACTCTTTAGACGCAGGGAAGGTCAGCGAGGCTTTCTTATTGTCAGTGAAGGAAGCCTCCTCAACCTGCTCAGGTGGAGTGTCAGTAATGTTTAACACATCTCTAATGGCCTCAATCATGAGCTGCACAACCTTTGCCAGGGATGCGGCCTCCCTTAGCACGTCCCCATCACCGTCTGCAGTATCAGAGTCGGTATCCGTGTCATCTTGCATAGTCTGGGCAAGTGCACGTTTCTGTTGGAACATGCTAGGGGATTTTGCCGGAATAGGAACAAAGCCTGACCACACTGCCATAGATTTCTTTAACACCTGAGTTTCAGTCTCAGTATGTGCTACCCTAGTAGAAATCTGAGAGATCATTCCCTTAATGGACGATAACCACTCAGGCTTAATAATAGGGAGCTGAGACAAGACAGTACAATCCTGTGTACATGGAATGGATCCTTCCTGAGAGGAAACATCCTCTGCAGCATATGACAGAGTCCCTGGACATGGCTATGGGAGATAATAAACACACACACACACACACACAGGGAAATGAAAGACACAGTTTCCCCCCAAGTATGCTACAGAGAGACACAGTGATTGGAGCCAACCCACAAACAGCGCTTTCTGAGGTAGAACTAACACCACTACCCAGCGCTGTACCTTAATAGACTATACAGTATTACACAGCCTCCTCCCCCCCTTCTACAACACCCTGGTACCACACATGATAGCTGGAGTTGCTTGTGACAAAGCCTATATGTTTATCCTATTTAAAACACTTTAAAAGGTTAAGAGACACAGTACGCAATTGGCGCAAAAGGTACCGCAAGGGTACGCCCTTAGTGTAGCAGACGCTGTGCACAGGGTGTGAGCACAGGCGTCGCAGACACTTACAGAATTAAACTTTAATAACTATACCTTATACAATGTACTTATACTGTAAACCCTTGTGCAGTGATAAGGTGTAAATGCAACACAGTGTAACCTTGTTAGTCTAAAAGCTGTATGAGCGTAGGTGACGCTCAGAGAACCTCTTAGCAATATAATAAACACTCAAATACCGGTCTAAGGGTCTACCGCCTTTTAAGGAAATGAATGAACGTTCAATTGCAAAAGAATAATACAATACAAGTTATACACTACCAAGATAACATAAAATACCTAACCGGATAACTACACATAAAATACAATACAGATACAATTACATTTAAGGGGGAAGGAGAGAGAGAGAATGGCTTATAACATAAAATAAGAGACAATATGTCTGCAGAGAATTTACACATGTGAGAAACAATCGCTGCGCAGTTAGTCAATGCTGAGACCCTTTGTGGAGAGAAAAATTGAGCTCACCCAGGCTGGCTGTCCCTATATACACAACACCCAGCAACAACACAATGGTCCCTACAATACCGCATGGGACAGAAGCTAGACTCCATTTTGGGAAAAACTCCCATGATTCCAAAGTCTGTAACATATGATTTAAAAGGGAATGCTAGCAGCCATTTTAGATTTGCAAGTCCAAACACATGGCACTCTCTGCTACACCACAATCACATAGCAGAAGACACAAGACTCCACTATATTCCAAAATGTCCAAGCCTCAACACAATGCATATGTTCTGATTTTACAATTCCAAACCACCTAACTCACCTTTCACAATTTCAAGCCAACACAGTATCTCAATAACCAGGTACCCACAAGTATCAGCCTGCTATTGCTACAAGCACATGACTACAGTAACAAAAGGAAGTATGTTTTGACTTCTAACCTTCAGCAAGATGTATCATGTAAAACTACTATAATCTGTTATAAATCACCATCCATAAATGTATACCAGAGATGCTATGCTACAGATTGTCTACTGTTCCAATTCATTACAGATTTCATAGAGAATCATCCCAAACACCCAACAATCACACAACTGCACAAGCATCATTAACCTTAAGCCATTTGTATCTCCAAACTAACTATTCTATGCCAATCATTTCACAACTACTTTACCACAAACACATATTTAAACTATTCTATGCCATTAAGCCATGTGAATTCAATACTTAGCCTTCGTAAGGAGGTCAGTCCTGGTGATGTGCCAGCCATGCTTCTGGGTGCAAGGTAGCTGTGTGAGTGAGTGAGTGTGCCCTGTGATTTCCAGTGGGTATATCATACCTGCATTCCAGCTGTGGGGGTGTGTCAACCACAAGAAGTGTGTGTCTTTCACAGCATGTGGGCTAGCTGTATCAGTGAGCAGAGCTGACCATGTGATCTTGGTTATGCACTTGTTTCAAATTCCTGTCTTGTGGGAAGCTATTGTTTGGCAAATACTGTCTCACTGTCCACTTTCAGTTGAGACAATGACATCCCAGCAATCATTCTTCTGGAGACAAATCCAGCCCCATTCGTAAACACAGGTGTTGGCCCTCCTCATTGAATCTCAAAGCTTAGTGTAATTAAAGGCTATTGTATTCCGTCTGCGGGACAGAAACTGATTCGAAATACAATTAATCTTCAATTACTATTCCTGTGCTTAACTATGCATAAGAACATGTGAAGCCCTTTTAACATGCAAAGGGGAATCTCTAAGGTCTAAGAGCCATCTTGAGACCCACTGATACCTGTTGAACTCAGGGGAATATTAACTTATAAAATACATTATTTTGATTAAATATGCAGCGTGCACACGCATGAAGTGCATATATGGCAACGTGCAGCGTGATATTTTTCTGACTTTGACAGTCCACCCTTTGGCAGTCACCAATAACTGCCACTTCCTAAAACAGTTCAAAAAGAGAAAAATATATGTCATATGTAAATACATTTCTATGATTGGGTAAGGGAGGAGAGAAGAAGGTGGGAAAAAGGGTATGACCTAGTGAGATAGCAGAAGCATGTGTGTATGAATCCATGTTTGGGGGGTCATGTATCATCGTGCCGTACGTGTTTTAAATCAAGCTTCGAGGTATTGCGAAGTATACATTTGAATTCCTTCTTATCCCGTGGTACGGGTCTGTGGATGGGCTGTCAAACTTTACCGAGCTCTCTTCGGCTTTTGGTTGCAACAAAATGGGGGAGCACATTTTAGTTGATGATGCATGAATGGGGGAATATGTGAGTGCTGATATCTGTGCCTATATTCCCTATCGACTATGTGTGATATTACCTGAAGGTTGTAGAGATGAAGATAAAGAACAATTATGGTAAATGCAGTGATAAACTATGTGAGTTTAATATACATTTGCCGATTGAGGTCTTGTCTTGTGTCTTGTCTTGTCTTGTCTTGTCTCGATGTACATGTTGACTGTAGTCTCCCGATGCTTTTGCTATAACGGTGTGCAAAAAGCTTTTTCAATGTCCATAGACTTACAAAAAGTGTTGGGCTAGTGTAAAATTAAAGGTACTAGGGATATGGGGGGTCTATGGCATAGTCCATCAGTTGTCTGTGTAAAAGGTTGTCAAATTCTTCTTCCAAGCGAGTCCTTGTACCTTGGAGGAAAACAAAGGAGAAACGGGTGAAAGAAACAGGTCGTGGAATCACCTTTTATCACAGCGTGGTTTCAATGGTTGGGTCGTAAGTCAAATCAATTTTGTTATGCGATACAGTCATTACTTCAGGCGGTACTTTTTCAATATAACATAATCCCTCTGAGTTTGGGGCAAGTCGCTCATACGCCTTTCTCCCGCATATGAAATATGCATCATCGGGGAGAACATATGGGACTGAATATGTCATTACCATGTTACACATTTTCCATGTGGACTCTCCTAACCCTAATTCTCCCATCTGTCTGGTACACGTATCCGATTGTATGATATGTGCACAGTATCCTGGTGATACTTCTCCAACTCTCATGATCCTACTTCCTAGGGTATACCTATATCGGAAATATTTTCCACTATCGGCTATGTGGCGTATGAGCTCTGTATCTGTAGGCATTCTATCGGCTCTATATGAAAAGGTCATGGTTTGGTTATTCCATGACACTTCCCAATTTCCCGGCTTTCGGGGATTGGAAATGTTAAAACACACTAAGGACCTATCCACATGGTATTGGTGGAGCTTCAAACTAGGAGGACTAGAGATATTAAACCTCTTGTCCACCGGTCTCCCACCACTTAACTCAAGTACCTCCCCTATCGTTAAAGGAAATGGTACTAATCCTGATTTGCTATGGCCTTGAGGTACTTGAGAGCATACCCAACAATCCGTCCGATTCAACACCCTACCCACCAATGAGTGATAGCCACCCAATGGATGCCGGTCCATGTTAACGTCAAAACTGGACTGACATTTCTTGATGCACCCATCCTCAACTAAGCTATCACAATGCCCACAGATGCAATTTTCTTCAGCTAACAATCCTTCACAATTGTCTACAAATAACATGGCTGCTAGATCGTTTTCCGGTACTCGCCTTTGCTCGGTGATTGTGTTGTTATTGGAAATTTACGCCTCCATCTTTGTCATCAGAACCTTTCTGGATCCTTTCTCGACCTCACTGGTACTCTCACCGAAACAAACTGCTCTGGTCAACATCAGGGTCAACATGAAAACACGGCTCACAGTCTCTTGAGGCGAGTCCATCTTACAGGAGGAGAAAGGAGAAATTTGTAATGGGGGTACAGGAAAACAGTTTGAGGGGGAGAGAAACTTGTTACGATAATTAGTTCTCTAGTCTTGTTGTTCTTCTTGTTCTGCTGTCATCTCAAAGGTGCTGTCTCTCAGTCTTCCAAACGATCACTCCGGTGATGCAATATTCCTTCAAAATCAGCGATCTCTCTGTAAGGAGCAAAAATCTTGCATTACCATTTGTCTAACTGATGTGTGACATACCATCTTTAAAACATGAAAACATGAGTGAGAAGAGAGAGAGGAAAAAAACAAACAAACGAGAGAGAACAATTCATCACATTTTTCATTAAGCAACAAACAAACAAAAAAACATTATCAGATCTTCCGTTCACCCTCAGGCTGTCACATCTACATGTCCAATGGTATCCCTGCATAGTCTCTCCCACCAGTATTTCCATACCTACCCTTTGTATCTGGCCAGGATACATCGATGCTGGTAGGTCATACTGGGGTTTGGTAGACTTCTGCAAGGACCAAATAGCTATGTGATATTTGGGTCCTGCCGATGAACGTCAGAGATGGGGAAAAGAACATTTACAGATAAATTACAACGTCTACCCGGCCGTCCTTGTGCCTGCAAGGAACTGACCTCCCATTTCATTAACTGTAACCTCAGGCTTACTATCAGTCCTAATGATCACCTTTCCTGATTGCATGTTACAGGTGCGGCCCAAACTCCTTCCTATGTGATCCCTGATTACAATTTGGTGTGTCATAACTTTGCTCATATCTTTGTCTAGGGGGTTTATATGAATTTGGTCTACTTCTTGGTCTACAATCTCTTGCAAAATGACCTTCCTTCTGGCAATTATAACACCTTTTCACCTTTGACTTACCCACAGGGATCTGGGGCTTCTTTGTTTCCCTGTGCTTGATGATGTTTTGCTCATGCCCAACAGCGTAGTTCCTTAATGCAGTTACTGAGTTATTTCTCCAGTTAGGTAGAGAGGCTTGTATACTCGTTCTTAATACTTCCTTTAAACCATTTATTAACACATAAACTGCTACTTTCCTGTAGTGTACATTTGTTTTAATATATTGTGTTCACCCTGACAGGATTTTGTTCCATTATGCTATTTTGTGTTAACTCTTTGGTGTAAGATGCATTTGTCTGTGAGTAACATACAATACCGTACTTACCTGTTGACACGACCTCACCTGACCCTCCGTTAGGGGGTTCTGCTATTGCCTTTACCAACTTGGCCGTGTCCCTCTGGGTGTCTCGTATGATGACTGCTGGGTAGAGTGTTGACATCGTGTTGGTTTCACCTTCTCGCTGGTAATCCTGAGGGGAGTTTAACATGGGGTGCGACTTGCACAGGTTAACATTTGTAATTTTGACACTTTCATTTTTATAAACATTATTACATTTGTTACTTTCATTCTTAATACAGTTACTAAGTGCATTTTTATCGTACACCATTGCGCCATTCTCTGCAACCATAATCCTCTCCATTGCCATGTCTCTCTTCTCAAGATGAGAGTCAGATATGTAAGTTAAATTTCTTTGCATTTCACTTTCCTGTTGCCACAATTTTAAATCATCATAATGTCTAATACGCCTTTTTGAAGATTTAATCAGACACACTCTTCTCCTTAAATTCTGTAATACTTCTGGATTAAAACTACCTACCCAGGGAAACTTTTCCCCATCATGCACAGTCATCCTTTCCCATTCATTGCATAATATTTCTGTGTGATGACCATCTTGGTCTGATTTCTCACACATTACCTTGCCGACCTGATTGATCGGTTTCAAATCAACCTGAACCTGGGTTGATCGCCCCTTACCTGAACAAGTGGCCCCCATCTCTGCAGGCATTGCTTTCGCTACCTCTGACTTCCAATCAGGGTCTTCGGCAACCCTTACAGAAAACCAAAATGTCCGTGGTAAGGCTGCGGTGGGGGTTTTGCTCCGAAGGTCCGCCCACTTAACTCCCGTCCACGCTGGCCAATACGGCGACCAAAGTTCCCAGAGGTTCCGTACCCAGCCTAGGGCACCTAAGTACGTCTACTTGCTCGGGCGTGTGGGAGTGTCTTACCCTCCCTAGCAAGTGTCAGTCGCTGGAATGTCCCTGAGTGATCAGGCTACTTCCCTTAAAATAAAAAAAATTACACAAATCACGTTAACAATGTGCAAGTAGCGTTCTTCTGAATTCAAGACACACTAATGCACACAATCACATGCGGTACAATCGTATCTGCACACAAGCAACTAATCTTATGTGCGGAACGATCAGTGGAATCGAAAATTTCTGCTGCGAATTCCTTCAGCCTTGAGCTTTGTTGGCCTATATGGGTCTCGCACCAACCCCTCTTCGGTTGTGCTTCTCTACTTCTAGTCTGCTGTACCTGAACCTCTTGTTCTGTGACCTCCTGGTCCGTGACCTCCTGGTCTGTGCCTGGTCTGTGACCTCCTGGTCTGTTATGTACAGCAGACTCTACTGCTCATTAATGTGTCGAGTCTAACAAGGGACGCCTCCCAAGCCACCCCACGATATCACTCTCGCTGGTGTATCTCTTTCTACTGGCCTATGGTTCCCGCTTCCGTAATAAAAGAGAATTCTTATATATACACACACTCTTACCACATGTACACTTTAATTTTTATTTCTGCGCAGAAATCCTTTCATTCAGTATTAGCCTAACCCAGAAGAATTGCAATAGAGAAGGTTTTTTTTTTCTTTTAACTTTAAACTTTTGGATTTGAGATAGATCTGTGTTATTATCGCGTTATTTCCTTATCACCTACTAGAACAATACTATCATGCGGTTTGTATTATGTGGGCGTATCCGTACGCTCCGTTGCGTAATATACGCTCCGTGCGTCGACCCTTGCGTTGCGTACGCCCTGCCCTTGTAAGGACACGTGTACACAACCCAAGTACGTCCACAGTAACACACTACACGTTTATCAATGTGAATGATCTTTAACAGTAATCATTCACTATACACCACCCAAATCTCCCTTGTATTCTTAGGCGAGACTGTGTGCGTGCCTTTTACAATTATACCCTTTTATATTACTTTTTATCTTTTAACTATTAATAACAACAAATGTCTCAGCGCTTTACCAATGGTATGTGGCAATCAGGAGAATGAGATGTGAAAATACACAAATGAACATGCAATTCTAAATTTAATCTAATAACATACATTGATGTAAGCACACGCATATGGATATTACATATAAGTACCAATCACTATTACTTATGATTGACTATGATATAGATTAAATAAATGCATAAATAAATAAAAAACTCATTAAATGATGATTTCTTTTTGACAATGGATGGCTGATTATTTCCTGAGTCAACTGAAAATCAGCCGCTTTAGAAAAAAAAAATTGACCTTCCCAAAATGGCCGCTGCTCCTCCCCCTTCCACATCCATGAGGTTTACACAAAATGGGGGACAGACCTTTTGTCACAAAGAAAATCATCATGCCAGCTCCTTTTAGTTATCACGCTATGCAGAGCGATTAAAAATAATTTTTAAACCTATTTAAACAGACAAACCATCCAATCTGCGTGTGTAGTTGGCACCAAATAGAAATAAAAACCAGATTTACAAAGACAATAACGTACTGTTCCTACCTTCCAGTTCCCGAATTCCCTCAGCACTCCTTACCAAGTGAAGCAGACGCTTATCTGGTCAGCACTGCAGTATCCCCGACCTCCAAACGGTTTAACGAGGGATACTACCTTTCCGCCCTTTGCTGACCGATAATGTCTGCTAAAATTACCTAGTGCAGATATGTGAAGACCGGAGGAGCCCTCAATTGACAAAGCCTATATGTTTATCCTATTTAAAACACTTTAAAAGGTTAAGAGACACAGTACGCAATTGGCGCAAAAGGTACCGCAAGGGTACGCCCTTAGTGTAGCAGACGCTGTGCACAGGGTGTGAGCACAGGCGTCACAGACACTTACAGAATTAAACTTTAATAACTATACCTTATACAATGTACTTATACTGTAAACCCTTGTGCAGTGATAAGGTGTAAATGCAACACAGTGTAACCTTGTTAGTCTAAAAGCTGTATGAGCGTAGGTGACGCTCAGAGAACCTCTTAGCAATATAATAAACACTCAAATACCGGTCTAAGGGTCTAACGCCTTTTAAGGAAATGAATGAACGTTCAATTGCAAAAGAATAATACAATACAAGTTATACACTACCAAGATAACATAAAATACCTAACCGGATAACTACACATAAAATACAATACAGATACAATTACATTTAAGGGGAAGGAGAGAGAGAGAATGGCTTATAACATAAAATAAGAGACAATATGTCTGCAGAGAATTTACACATGTGAGAAACAATCGCTGCGCAGTTAGTCAATGCTGAGACCCTTTGTGGAGAGAAAAATTGAGCTCACCCAGGCTGGCTGTCCCTATATACACAACACCCAGCAACAACACAATGGTCCCTACAATACCGCATGGGACAGAAGCTAGACTCCATTTTGGGAAAAACTCCCATGATTCCAAAGTCTGTAACATATGATTTAAAAGGGAATGCTAGCAGCCATTTTAGATTTGCAAGTCCAAACACATGGCACTCTCTGCTACACCACAATCACATAGCAGAAGACACAAGACTCCACTATATTCCAAAATGTCCAAGCCTCAACACAATGCATATGTTCTGATTTTACAATTCCAAACCACCTAACTCACCTTTCACAATTTCAAGCCAACACAGTATCTCAATAACCAGGTACCCACAAGTATCAGCCTGCTATTGCTACAAGCACATGACTACAGTAACAAAAGGAAGTATGTTTTGACTTCTAACCTTCAGCAAGATGTATCATGTAAAACTACTATAATCTGTTATAAATCACCATCCATAAATGTATACCAGAGATGCTATGCTACAGATTGTCTACTGTTCCAATTCATTACAGATTTCATAGAGAATCATCCCAAACACCCAACAATCACACAACTGCACAAGCATCATTAACCTTAAGCCATTTGTATCTCCAAACTAACTATTCTATGCCAATCATTTCACAACTACTTTACCACAAACACATATTTAAACTATTCTATGCCATTAAGCCATGTGAATTCAATACTTAGCCTTCGTAAGGAGGTCAGTCCTGGTGATGTGCCAGCCATGCTTCTGGGTGCAAGGTAGCTGTGTGAGTGAGTGAGTGTGCCCTGTGATTTCCAGTGGGTATATCATACCTGCATTCCAGCTGTGGGGGTGTGTCAACCACAGGAAGTGTGTGTCTTTCACAGCATGTGGGCTAGCCCTATCAGTGAGCAGAGCTGACCATGTGATCTTGGTTATGCACTTGTTTCAAATTCCTGTCTTGTGGGAAGCTATTGTTTGGCGAATACTGTCTCACTGTCCACTTTCAGTTGAGACAATGACATCCCAGCAATCATTCTTCTGGAGACAAATCCAGCCCCATTCGTAAACACAGGTGTTGGCCCTCCTCATTGAATCTCAAAGCTTAGTGTAATTAAAGGCTATTGTATTCCGTCTGCGGGACAGAAACTGATTCGGAATACAATTAATCTTCAATTACTATTCCTGTGCTTAACTATGCATAAGAACATGTGAAGCCCTTTTAACATGCAAAGGGGAATCTCTAAGGTCTAAGAGCCATCTTGAGACCCACTGATACCTGTTGAACTCAGGGGAATATTAACTTATAAAATACATTATTTTGATTAAATATGCAGCACGCACACGCATGAAGTGCATATATGGCAACGTGCAGCGTGATATTTTTCTGACTTTGACAGTCCACCCTTTGACAGTCACCAATAACTGCCACTTCCTAAAACAGTTCAAAAAGAGAAAAATATATGTCATATGTAAATACATTTCTATGATTGGGTAAGGGAGGAGAGAAGAAGGTGGGAAAAAGGGTATGACCTAGTGAGATAGCAGAAGCATGTGTGTATGAATCCATGTTTGGGGGGTCATGTATCATCGTGCCGTACGTGTTTTAAATCAAGCTTCGAGGTATTGCGAAGTATACATTTGAATTCCTTCTTATCCCGTGGTACGGGTCTGTGGATGGGCTGTCAAACTTTACCGAGCTCTCTTCGGCTTTTGGTTGCAACAAAATGGGGGAGCACATTTTAGTTGATGATACATGAATGGGGGAATATGTGAGTGCTGATATCTGTGCCTATATTCCCTATCGACTATGTGTGTTATTACCTGAAGGTTGTAGAGATGAAGATAAAGAACAATTATGGTAAATGCAGTGATAAACTATGTGAGTTTAATATACATTTGCCGATTGAGGTCTTGTCTTGTGTCTTGTCTTGTCTTGTCTCGATGTACATGTTGACTGTAGTCTCCCGATGCTTTTGCTATAACGGTGTGCAAAAAGCTTTTTCAATGTCCATAGACTTACAAAAAGTGTTGGGCTAGCGTAAAATTAAAGGTACTAGGGATATGGGGGGTCTATGGCATAGTCCATCAGTTGTCTGTGTAAAAGGTTGTCAAATTCTTCTTCCAAGCGAGTCCTTGTACCTTGGAGGAAAACAAAGGAGAAACGGGTGAAAGAAACAGGTCGTGGAATCACCTTTTATCACAGCGTGGTTTCAATGGTTGGGTCGTAAGTCAAATCAATTTTGTTATGCGATACAGTCATTACTTCAGGCGGTACTTTTTCAATATAACATAATCCCTCTGAGTTTGGGGCAAGTCGCTCATACGCCTTTCTCCCGCATATGAAATATGCATCATCGGGGAGAACATATGGGACTGAATATGTCATTACCATGTTACACATTTTCCATGTGGACTCTCCTAACCCTAACTCTCCCATCTGTCTGGTACACGTATCCGATTGTATGATATGTGCACAGTATCCTGGTGATACTTCTCCAACTCTCATGATCCTACTTCCTAGGGTATACCTATATCGGAAATATTTTCCACTATCGGCTATGTGGCGTATGAGCTCTGTATCTGTAGGCATTCTATCGGCTCTATATGAAAAGGTCATGGTTTGGTTATTCCATGACACTTCCCAATTTCCCGGCTTTCGGGGATTGGAAATGTTAAAACACACTAAGGACCTATCCACATGGTATTGGTGGAGCTTCAAACTAGGAGGACTAGAGATATTAAACCTCTTGTCCACCGGTCTCCCACCACTTAACTCAAGTACCTCCCCTATCGTTAAAGGAAATGGTACTAATCCTGATTTGCTATGGCCTTGAGGTACTTGAGAGCATACCCAACAATCCGTCCGATTCAACACCCTACCCACCAATGAGTGATAGCCACCCAATGGATGCCGGTCCATGTTAACGTCAAAACTGGACTGACATTTCTTGATGCACCCATCCTCAACTAAGCTATCACAATGCCCACAGATGCAATTTTCTTCAGCTAATAATCCTTCACCATTGTCTACAAATAACATGGCTGCTAGATCGTTTTCCGGTACTCGCCTTTGCTCGGTGATTGTGTTGTTATTGGAAATTTACGCCTCCATCTTTGTCATCAGAACCTTTCTGGATCCTTTCTCGACCTCACTGGTACTCTCACCGAAACAAACTGCTCTGGTCAACATCAAGGTCAACATGAAAACACGGCTCACAGTCTCTTGAGGCGAGTCCATCTTACAGGAGGAGAAAGGAGAAATTTGTAATGGGGGTACAGGAAAACAGTTTGAGGGGGAGAGAAACTTGTTACGATAATTAGTTCTCTAGTCTTGTTGTTCTTCTTGTTCTGCTGTCATCTCAAAGGTGCTGTCTCTCAGTCTTCCAAACGATCACTCCGGTGATGCAATATTCCTTCCAAATCAGCGATCTCTCTGTAAGGAGCAAAAATCTTGCATTACCATTTGTCTAACTGATGTGTGACATACCATCTTTAAAACATGAAAACATGAGTGAAAAGAGAGAGAGGAAAAAAAAAACAAACGAGAGAGAACAATTCATCTCATTTTTCATTAAGCAACAAACAAAAAAAAAAAACATTATCAGATCTTCCGTTCACCCTCAGGCTGTCACATCTACATGTCCAATGGTATCCCTGCATAGTCTCTCCCACCAGTATTTCCATACCTACCCTTTGTATCTGGCCAGGATACATCGATGCTGGTAGGTCATACTGGGGTTTGGTAGACTTCTGCAAGGACCAAATAGCTATGTGATATTTGGGTCCTGCCGATGAACGTCAGAGATGGGGAAAAGAACATTTACAGATAAATTACAACGTCTACCCGGCCGTCCTTGTGCCTGCAAGGAACTGACCTCCCATTTCATTAACTGTAACCTCAGGCTTACTATCAGTCCTAATGATCACCTTTCCTGATTGCATGTTACAGGTGCGGCCCAAACTCCTTCCTATGTGATCCCTGATTACAATTTGGTGTGTCATAACTTTGCTCATATCTTTGTCTAGGGGGTTTATATGAATTTGGTCTACTTCTTGGTCTACAATCTCTTGCAAAATGACCTTCCTTCTGGCAATTATAACACCTTTTCACCTTTGACTTACCCACAGGGATCTGGGGCTTCTTTGTTTCCCTGTGCTTGATGATGTTTTGCTCATGCCTAACAGCGTAGTTCCTTAATGCAGTTACTGAGTTATTTCTCCAGTTAGGTAGAGAGGCTTGTATACTCGTTCTTAATACTTCATTTAAACCATTTATTAACACATAAACTGCTACTTTCCTGTAGTGTACATTTGTTTTAATATATTGTGTTCACCCTGACAGGATTTTGTTCCATTATGCTATTTTGTGTTAACTCTTTGGTGTAAGATGCATTTGTCTGTGAGTAACATACAATACCGTACTTACCTGTTGACACGACCTCACCTGACCCTCCGTTAGGGGGTTCTGCTATTGCCTTTACCAACTTGGCCGTGTCCCTCTGGGTGTCTCGTATGATGACTGCTGGGTAGAGTGTTGACATCGTGTTGGTTTCACCTTCTCGCTGGTAATCCTGAGGGGAGTTTAACATGGGGTGCGACTTGCACAGGTTAACATTTGTAATTTTGACACTTTCATTTTTATAAACATTATTACATTTGTTACTTTCATTCTTAATACAGTTACTAAGTGCATTTTTATCGTACACCATTGCGCCATTCTCTGCAACCATAATCCTCTCCATTGCCATGTCTATCTTCTCAAGATGAGAGTCAGATATGTAAGTTAAATTTCTTTGCATTTCACTTTCCTGTTGCCACAATTTTAAATCATCATAATGTCTAATACGCCTTTTTGAAGATTTAATCAGACACACTCTTCTCCTTAAATTCTGTAATACTTCTGGATTAAAACTACCTACCCAGGGAAACTTTTCCCCGTCATGCACAGTCATCCTTTCCCATTCATTGCATAATATTTCTGTGTGATGACCATCTTGGTCTGATTTCTCACACATTACCTTGCCGACCTGATTGATCGGTTTCAAATCAACCTGAACCTGGGTTGATCGCCCCTTACCTGAACAAGTGGCCCCCATCTCTGCAGGCGTTGCTTTCGCTACCTCTGACTTCCAATCAGGGTCTTCGGCAACCCTTACAGAAAACCAAAATGTCCGGGGTAAGGCTGCGGTGGGGGTTTTGCTCCAAAGGTCCGCCCACTTAACTCCCGTCCACGCTGGCCAATACGGCGACCAAAGTTCCCAGAGGTTCCGTACCCAGCCTAGGGTACCTAAGTACGTCTACTTGCTCGGGCGCGTGGGAGTGTCTTACCCTCCCCAGCAAGTGTCAGTCGCTGGAATGTCCCTGAGTGATCAGGCTACTTCCCTTAAAATAAAAAAAATTACACAAATCACGTTAACAATGTGCAAGTAGCGTTCTTCTGAATTCAAGACACGCTAATGCACACAATCACATGCGGTACAATCGTATCTGCACACAAGCAACTAATCTTATGTGCGGAACGATCAGTGGAATCGAAAATTTCTGCTGCGAATTCCTTCAGCCTTGAGCTTTGTTGGCCTATATGGGTCTCGCACCAACCCCTCTTCGGTTGTGCTTCTCTACTTCTAGTCTGCTGTACCTGAACCTCTTGTTCTGTGACCTCCTGGTCCGTGACCTCCTGGTCTGTGCCTGGTCTGTGACCTCCTGGTCTGTGACCTCCTGGTCTGTGACCTCCTGGTCTGTTATGTACAGCAGACTCTACTGCTCATTAATGTGTCGAGTCTAACAAGGGACGCCTCCCAAGCCACCCCACGATATCACTCTCGCTGGTGTATCTCTTTCTACTGGCCTATGGTTCCCGCTTCCGTAATAAAAGAGAATTCTTATATATACACACACTCTTACCACATGTACACTTTAATTTTTATTTTTGCGCTGAAATCCTTTCATTCAGTATTAGCCTAACCCAGAAGAATTGCAATAGAGAAGGTTTTTTTTTTCTTTTAACTTTAAACTTTTGGATTTGAGATAGATCTGTGTTATTATCGCGTTATTTCCTTATCACCTACTAGAACAATACTATCGTGCGGTTTGTATTATGTGGGCGTATCCGTACGCTCCGTTGCGTAATATACGCTCCGTGCGTCGACCCTTGCGTTGCGTACGCCCTGCCCTTGTAAGGACACGTGTACACAACCCAAGTACGTCCACAGTAACACACTACACGTTTATCAATGTGAATGATCTTTAACAGTAATCATTCACTATACACCACCCAAATCTCCCTTGTATTCTTAGGCGAGACTGTGTGCGTGCCTTTTACAATTATACCCTTTTATATTACTTTTTATCTTTTAACTATTAATAACAACAAATGTCTCAGCGCTTTACCAATGGTATGTGGCAATCAGGAGAATGAGATGTGAAAATACACAAATGAACATGCAATTCTAAATTTAATCTAATAACATACATTGATGTAAGCACACGCATATAAATATTACATATAAGTACCAATCACTATTACTTATGATTGACTATGATATAGATTAAATAAATGCATAAATAAATAAAAACTCATTAAATGATGATTTCTTTTTGACAATGGATGGCTGATTATTTCCTGAGTCAACTGAAAATCAGCCGCTTTAGAAAAAAAAAATTGACCTTCCCAAAATGGCCGCTGCTCCTCCCCCTTCCACATCCATGAGGTTTACACAAAATGGGGGACAGACCTTTTGTCACAAAGAAAATCATCATGCCAGCTCCTTTTAGTTATCACGCTATGCAGAGCGATTAAAAATAATTTTTAAACCTATTTAAACAGACAAACCATCCAATCTGCGTGTGTAGTTGGCACCAAATAGAAATAAAAACCAGATTTACAAAGACAATAACGTACTGTTCCTACCTTCCAGTTCCCGAATTCCCTCAGCACTCCTTACCAAGTGAAGCAGACGCTTATCTGGTCAGCACTGCAGTATCCCCGACCTCCAAATGGTTTAACGAGGGATACTACCTTTCCGCCCTTTGCTGACCGATAATGTCTGCTAAAATTACCTAGTGCAGATATGTGAAGACCGGAGGAGCCCTCAATTGACAAAGCCTATATGTTTATCCTATTTAAAACACTTTAAAAGGTTAAGAGACACAGTACGCAATTGGCGCAAAAGGTACCGCAAGGGTACGCATTTGTGTAGCAGACGCTGTGCACAGGGTGTGAGCACAGGCGTCGCAGACACTTACAGAATTAAACTTTAATAACTATACCTTATACAATGTACTTATACTGTAAACCCTTGTGCAGTGATAAGGTGTAAATGCAACACAGTGTAACCTTGTTAGTCTAAAAGCTGTATGAGCGTAGGTGACGCTCAGAGAACCTCTTAGCAATATAATAAACACTCAAATACCGGTCTAAGGGTCTAACGCCTTTTAAGGAAATGAATGAACGTTCAATTGCAAAAGAATAATACAATACAAGTTATACACTACCAAGATAACATAAAATACCTAACCGGATAACTACACATAAAATACAATACAGATACAATTACATTTAAGGGGAAGGAGAGAGAGAGAATGGCTTATAACATAAAATAAGAGACAATATGTCTGCAGAGAATTTACACATGTGAGAAACAATCGCTGCGCAGTTAGTCAATGCTGAGACCCTTTGTGGAGAGAAAAATTGAGCTCACCCAGGCTGGCTGTCCCTATATACACAACACCCAGCAACAACACAATGGTCCCTACAATACCGCATGGGACAGAAGCTAGACTCCATTTTGGGAAAAACTCCCATGATTCCAAAGTCTGTAACATATGATTTAAAAGGGAATGCTAGCAGCCATTTTAGATTTGCAAGTCCAAACACATGGCACTCTCTGCTACACCACAATCACATAGCAGAAGACACAAGACTCCACTATATTCCAAAATGTCCAAGCCTCAACACAATGCATATGTTCTGATTTTACAATTCCAAACCACCTAACTCACCTTTCACAATTTCAAGCCAACACAGTATCTCAATAACCAGGTACCCACAAGTATCAGCCTGCTATTGCTACAAGCACATGACTACAGTAACAAAAGGAAGTATGTTTTGACTTCTAACCTTCAGCAAGATGTATCATGTAAAACTACTATAATCTGTTATAAATCACCATCCATAAATGTATACCAGAGATGCTATGCTACAGATTGTCTACTGTTCCAATTCATTACAGATTTCATAGAGAATCATCCCAAACACCCAACAATCACACAACTGCACAAGCATCATTAACCTTAAGCCATTTGTATCTCCAAACTAACTATTCTATGCCAATCATTTCACAACTACTTTACCACAAACACATATTTAAACTATTCTATGCCATTAAGCCATGTGAATTCAATACTTAGCCTTCGTAAGGAGGTCAGTCCTGGTGATGTGCCAGCCATGCTTCTGGGTGCAAGGTAGCTGTGTGAGTGAGTGAGTGTGCCCTGTGATTTCCAGTGGGTATATCATACCTGCATTCCAGCTGTGGGGGTGTGTCAACCACAGGAAGTGTGTGTCTTTCACAGCATGTGGGCTAGCTGTATCAGTGAGCAGAGCTGACCATGTGATCTTGGTTATGCACTTGTTTCAAATTCCTGTCTTGTGGGAAGCTATTGTTTGGCAAATACTGTCTCACTGTCCACTTTCAGTTGAGACAATGACATCCCAGCAATCATTCTTCAGGAGACAAATCCAGCCCCATTCGTAAACACAGGTGTTGGCCCTCCTCATTGAATCTCAAAGCTTAGTGTAATTAAAGGCTATTGTATTCCGTCTGCGGGACAGAAACTGATTCGGAATACAATTAATCTTCAATTACTATTCCTGTGCTTAACTATGCATAAGAACATGTGAAGCCCTTTTAACATGCAAAGGGGAATCTCTAAGGTCTAAGAGCCATCTTGAGACCCACTGATACCTGTTGAACTCAGGGGAATATTAACTTATAAAATACATTATTTTGATTAAATATGCAGCGTGCACACGCATGAAGTGCATATATGGCAACGTGCAGCGTGATATTTTTCTGACTTTGACAGTCCACCCTTTGACAGTCACCAATAACTGCCACTTCCTAAAACAGTTCAAAAAGAGAAAAATATATGTCATATGTAAATACATTTCTATGATTGGGTAAGGGAGGAGAGAAGAAGGTGGGAAAAAGGGTATGACCTAGTGAGATAGCAGAAGCATGTGTGTATGAATCCATGTTTGGGGGGTCATGTATCATCGTGCCGTACGTGTTTTAAATCAAGCTTCGAGGTATTGCGAAGTATACATTTGAATTCCTTCTTATCCCGTGGTACGGGTCTGTGGATGGGCTGTCAAACTTTACCGAGCTCTCTTCGGCTTTTGGTTGCAACAAAATGGGGGAGCACATTTTAGTTGATGATACATGAATGGGGGAATATGTGAGTGCTGATATCTGTGCCTATATTCCCTATCGACTATGTGTGTTATTACCTGAAGGTTGTAGAGATGAAGATAAAGAACAATTATGGTAAATGCAGTGATAAACTATGTGAGTTTAATATACATTTGCCGATTGAGGTCTTGTCTTGTGTCTTGTCTTGTCTTGTCTCGATGTACATGTTGACTGTAGTCTCCCGATGCTTTTGCTATAACGGTGTGCAAAAAGCTTTTTCAATGTCCATAGACTTACAAAAAGTGTTGGGCTAGCGTAAAATTAAAGGTACTAGGGATATGGGGTGTCAAAGTCAGAAAAATATCTCTATACACACTGCCATATTTGCACCTCATTCTGGTCCGCGCTGCGCATGCGTGCGCTCTCCCGTGCGTGCGCATACTCACAGTCGCGGGCACCCTCAGGCGCACGGTATGCGTATTTACGGTAGAGTTTATGTGATCGTAGCGTGCGACTCAATCGTTACATATTTTCAGTAATAATGTATTTTGTAGATCATGGTCCCTTTGATAGATTCTGAAAGTTTAGTTAATATAGCATGTTCCTGAACAGAGAGATCCCTCTTTGTATTGTACGAAGGGTCTAACAGGGGTCATACAGTGGTGTTTGGTACCCATCGGAAGAGTATTTAAATAGCAATATTCCGGTGTTGGTTTGGAGCGGATTAATCGCTCGTGCGAATAGTTATGGACATAAGAAGTTTATGTCCATTTACTATTATTTGTTCTTATTTAGTCATGCGGCGGGAAACTCAGTATCCCACCCACCTGAACAGTTGGAAGCAGTCACAGCCCACCTGTATGAATCAACCTATGACCTTTTGTTATAATGCGAAGCCGAATTCCTGTGTCCAATGAACAATGAGATTGTAGGGACCATTGAATTGTATTGTGTGTGGGGCATAAATAGGCAAGCCGATCACATTCAGCTCACTCTTCAACGGTTATCATTGCTGAAAATCGGGAGCTGGATGTCCAGAGGCGCATGCGATCGTTTCCTTTGTGCGTAAGTGTTTCTCCACAACTATATTGATCTTCTTGTTATTGTGGGCCAATTTCTCTCTCTCTCTCTCCTCTTTCTCTCTTATTTTCTCTTAAATAGTAATTGTATTGTATTTCCTGTGTAGTTATCTGGTTAGGTAGTCTATGTTATATTGTAGTGTATGATTTGTATTTGTATTAATTCTTTTGCAAGTATATCATTCATAATATATATATATTAGGCGTTGGACCCTAAGCCCAGGTATCTGTGTATTTCTTATAGTGTCTAGTATTCTCAGAGCGTCGGTGACGCTCAAACAGCTTTTAAGTTAATCAGGTTACACAAGGTTGCATCTACACACTATCACTACACTAAGGTTTTACTGCATAATATACTGTTTATGGTTTAGATTTAAAGGTTTAACATTGTGAGCGTCAGCGCCGCTCGTGATCTCCTCATGGTCTCGAGCGTCCGCTACGCTGATAGCGTAGCATTACGGTAGTCGCTCACCCATAAGTGTGTCCGATACCAACAGCGTATTCTCGTGAGCGTCTGTATCGCTCGAGCAGCCCGCTCCCGATACAGCGTCCGTTACGCTATAGTGAACCATTACGTTAGTCAGCAGCCAATAGCGTGCCTGACTGTGATCTCTTGGCCGTGAGCGAACGTGACGCTTGAGCGTCTCGACCACGGCTAAGCGATTGTTACGCAACAAGCGTACCCTTACGGTACTTCATACGTAAATAGCGTACAGTGTTCTTAGACCTCACAAAGGGTTTTATATAAGATAAATATTCTGCCTTAACAATTGCGGGCTCGTCCTGTCCTTCACATATCTGCACTAGGTAATTACAGCAGACATTATCCAGCAGCAAAGGGCGGGAGATCATATTCCTCGTAGTGCTGTTTGGATAAGCGTCTGCTTCTCTTAGTAAAGGGTGCTGAAGGAATCCGGGAACCGGAGGTAAGAACAACACGCTAGTCTCTTTTAAAACTGTTTATTTTTCTGTCTTGCGTACACACGCACGCATATCTGCATCTCTTTTCATTCGTGTATTTTCGTATATCACTCTCCTGTTCGCTATTATATAGTTGATAAACGTGCTAAGAGAGATTTGCCGCTATTTCAAAGTGTAAAAGTAAAGGTAACATAGTTAAAGTATAGACAAACACACAGTTTTGCCTGGGAGATAAGGCGAAGTCAATGTGGTGTGCGGTAGATGATCAAGGATCATCTACATTGATAAACATATAAATTGTGTTACGGTGGATCTTTATTTTGCGTACACGTGTCTCTAACAAGGACTGAGATTTGTGCACGCAAACCAAAGGCCGACGCACGCAGCGTATATTACGCAACGGAGCGTACGGGTACGCCCACGTAACTCAAATCACAAGTTTTTTTTCTCTCCTCTCAACGCGATAAGTAGCGCCACGCGGTAAATAACGCCAGGCGATAAATAGCGCAAATCTATTTTTATATCCGAAATTTAGATTAACAGATCCTTCTCCAAATTTACAACACATCTGGTTTAAAGAAAATTTCTGCGCAGAAATAGAAATAGAAACAAAAGTGTACATGTGGTGAGTGAGTGTTTGCAATTATACAATTTTGAGGTTGAACCATAAGAAAAGTATCGAGTTCTCGTGAAGGTACATACATGTAAGTGATGTGCATGGTGGCTGGGGAGGCATCTCTGGTTAAACATAAAAAATTTGAGCATTAGAGTGTAGCAGACCAGGAGGTCATACTGTAACAGACCAGGAGGTCGCATAACAGACCAGGAGGTCCAGGTACAGCAGACAAGGAAGTCCGCTATAGAGACAAGTAGCACAACACCAAGAAGGGTTGGTGCGGAACCCATATAGGCCATTAAGCTCTGGCTGAAGGAATTCGCAGCCGAAATTTTTGATTCCACTGGTCGCTCCACACATAAGATTAGTTGCTTATGTGCTGAACGATTGTACCGCACGTAATTGTGTGCATTAGTAAACCTGACCGGTACTATTTGTGTACGAAGGTCATAAACGCTATTTGTACATTTTAACGTGATTTGTGTAATTTTTTTTATTTTAAGGGAAGTTCGCTGGTCACTCAGGAACTATCCAACAACCGATACTTGCTGGGGAACGCGCCCCAGTAAATAAAGGTTCACAGGGGCCCTAGGTTGGGTACAACAGCTCTGGATACAGTGATTGTGTTACTGGCCAACGTGGGCGAGAAGTGAGTGGAGTACTCGGTAAACTTCACCGCCAGCCTGCCCCGGACATCTTGGTTTTTGTAAGGGTTCGCTGAAGAAAAGCAACACCTGCAAGTTATGGGGGCCAGTTGTTCAGGTAGGGGGCGATCAACCTCGGTTCGGGTTGATTTAGTAAACCGACCAATAGGGTCGGCCAGGTATGTAATGTGTGAAAAATACGGTTCACACACAGAGGTTTTATGTGATGAATGGGAAAGAATGACTGTACATGACGGGGAGAAATTCCCAAGAATAGGTAGCTTTAGCCCAGAAGTGTTACTAAATCTAAGGAGAAGGATAGGTCTTATTGAACCAGCAAAGAGACGAATCAAGCATTATGACTGTTTAAAGTTATAGCAACAGGAAAGTGAAATGCAAAAAGAGCTAACTGACATACCTGACTCTCATCTTGGGAGGAGAGATGTGGCAATGGAGAGGATTATGGTTGCGGAGAAAGGCACAATGTTGAACAATAAAAACGCACTTAGCAACTGTAGTATAGATGATAAGAATAAGTGTAATAAACATAACGATGATAATTGTAATGCTGTTAAATGTACAACTATTAACCCATGCAAGTTGCACCCCATGTCAAACTTCCCTCAGGAATACGAGCAAGAAAGTGAACTCAACACGATGTCGGCACCACTTCCAGCAGCCATCACACAAGACATCCAGGTGGACGCGACCAAATCGGTAAAGGCAATAATCAAACCCCCTAACGGAGGGTCAGGTGAGGTCGTGTCCACAGGTACGTACAATGTTTTATATCACGCACAAACAAATGTACCCCATATTGTAAGACCAAAACAAGGTGATGTAATTGAGTTTAGTCCTGTCAGGGTGATCACAGTCCCCAATGGGAAGACTGACGATCAGGGAACCATTCCCGTCCAGGACAGTGCAATGCGCTGTCCCTGGTCCCGGACCGAATTGAGATCAATTATGTCCGAATTTCCTGATCCAAGGAAAAATCTAGTCGCATGTCAAAGGTTCATTAAAGAACTAGGAAACTCAACAGAACCCACCAACAAAGATTGGCGGACAGTGCTGAGGGCATGTTTGCCCTCCAGTGTTGACCCTGCGAAATTTATTACTGATTGTCAATTAGACACAGAAGTACCTCAAACGGAGGAACACAATCAGGAATGTATTAAGCAGATAAACCAACAGTTGGAAGTATATTTCCCTGCCGTTGTCAAGTGGAATGAAATCTTCTCCATAAGACAAAACGAAGGGGAAAGTATTTCCAATTATTTCAATCGAGCACTGCAAGTAATGGCTAGGAACACTGGGATCACAGACATCAAAACATGCGCACAGCATAGAGAAATAGCGGTTAAGGTATTAATGAATGGTTTAAAGGAGGTATTGAAAACAAGGGTACAGACCACCAACCCAAACTGGAGAAATATCTCAGTGGCCGCATTAAGAGAGGCCGCTATTGATATTGATCGAAATATCACCAGATACAGAGAGTCACAAAGTGATAAATTAATGGCCGCAAGTATACAGGCCCTAACCACAAGACCACTCCAGCATAAGCCCCAAACCCCTGCGAGAAATTCAAATGTGGAAGTCTGTTACAATTGCCAGAAGGAAGGTCATTTTGCAAGAGATTGTAGATCAGGAAGTAGACAAAAGTCACATCAGCCCCCTAGACAACGACATAATCATAATATCCAAGAAATCAGGGAAGCACAGGGAAAACGGTTGATGGCGATGAGCATCCGAGCGTTTGAGGAGGCATCAAATCAACCAAGACCTCAGGTCATTGACACTTGGAGGAAACCCAGGGTTTGTTATCATTGTAGAAGAGAAGGGCATTATGCCAGCGACTGTAATAACCCACATAAAGTCAGACCCCCTAGACCAAGAAATGAGCAAAATTAAAACACACACCATTATAAACAGGGGTCATATAGGAAGAATTTTGAGCCACACCCGTAATGTGCAATCAAGAAAGGTGATCATTAGGACTGATGGTAAGCCTGAGGTTATAGTTAATAAATTGGGAGGTCATTCCCTGAAGACACAGGAATGACCGGGTGAAACGTTGTAAATGTATCTGTGAAATGTTTCTTTTTCTCTCTCCCCATCTCTGACGATTATTGGTAGGATTCAAACATTACATATATACTCGGTCTTTGCAGAAGTCTACCAAACCCCAGCATGACCTATCCGCATCAATGTATTCTGGCCAGATACAGACAATGGAATGTGGAAGTGCTGGGGGGGAGGGACTGCGCAAGGAAACCATTGGACATGTAGATATGACAGCCTGATGATCTGACAATGTTTTAGAAAATGTTTATGTTGAAAAATGCTTCTTTCTTTTCCTGGTGTTTATTGATGTGTTATGTTATATATACATATATGAATTGTTCTCTCTCTCTCTTTTGTTTTTTTTATTTTCTCTCTCTTCTCACTCATGTTTTCATGTTTTAAAGATGGTATGTCACACATCAGCTAGACAAATGGTAATGCAAGATTTTTGCTCCTTACAGAAAGATCGCTGGTTTGGAAGAAATATTGCATCACCGGAATGTTCGTTTGGAAGACTGAGAGACAGCACCTTTGAGATGACAGCAGAACAAGAAGAACAACAAGACGAGAGAACTAATTATCGTAACAAGCTTCTCTCCCCCTCAAACTGATTTTCTGTACCCCATTACAAATTTCTTCTTTTCTCCTCCTGTAAGATGGACTTGCCCCAAGAGACTGTGATATGGATTTTTCCTGTTGACCATGATGTTGACCAGAGCAGTCTGTTTCGGTGAGAGTACCAGTGAGGTCGAGAAAGAAGTTTTGACACCAGAAAGGTTCCAATGACTAAGACGGAGGTGTAAATTTCCAATAGCAACACAAGCACCGAACAAAGGCGAGTACCGGAAACAATCTAACAGCCATGTTATTTGTAAACATTTTTTTGGATTGTTAGCTGAAGAAAACTGTATCTGTAGGCTCCGTGACAATGTAGTTGAGGATGGGTGCATTAAGAAATGCCAATCCAGTTTTAATATCCATATGGACTGGCATCCATTGAGTGACTATCACTCCTTAGTGGGTAGTGTGTTAAATCAAACAGATTGTTGGGTATGCTCTCAAGTACCTCAAGGTCATAGCAAATCAGGACTAGTACCATTTCCTTTAACGATAGGGGAGGTACTTGAGCTAAGTGGTGGGAGGCCGGTGGACAGGAGGTTTAATATCTCCAGTCCTCCTAGTTTGAAGCTCCACCAATACCATGTGGATAGGTCCCTATTATGTTTCAACATCTCCAATCCCCGAAAGCCGGGAAATTGGGAAGTGTCATGGAGTAACCAAACCATGACCTTTTCGCATAGAGCAGATAGAATGCCTACAGATACAGAGCTTGTACGCCACATAGCCAGTAGAGGAAAATCTTTCCGGTATAGGTATACCGTAGGAAATAGGATTACTAGAGTTGGAGAGGTATCACCAGGATAATGTGCACATATCGTACAACCTGATACGTGTACTAAGCAGATGGAAGAATTAGGGTTAGGAGATTTCACATGGAAGGTGTGTAATATGGTTATGTCCTACTCCGTCCCATATGTTCTCCCCGATGATGCATATTTCATATGCGGGAGAAAGGCGTACAAGTGGCTTGCCCCAAACTCTGAAGGATTGTGTTATATTGGAAAAGTACTGCCTGAAGTAATGACTGTATCACATGACAAAATGAAAGACATACACCGTGGTGCCCAAGCTCCTTATACTCACACCCATTACGAGCACGTTGTTAAAAGGCACCTGATAGAGAAGACAGAGCATCCGGCCTCTGATCTGATAAGTGAATCCACCGGGATTCAATTCTTAATCGCGTTAGATTTCACCCGCACCGCTAGAGGAGTGCTGAATTATAAATACATATCGGCGCTCGCAAATTTGTTAGATAATATCACTGAAATGTATGATGACACATTTAGGTATACTGGAAGGGAACTTCAAGCTTACAAAACAGAACTGGTACAGCATAGAATGGTTCTCAATTACCTCACAGCAGTGACAGGCGGATATTGTGTCACACTGGCAACACAATACGGCGTGAATTGTTGCACATATATTACGAATAGCACCGAGGATCCGGTCGAGGTCATAGACCAAAAGATGGACGATATTCTCCAATTGAAGTGAGAATTTCGCAGGAGACACAATCTCACTCTTGCTGCTGTAGGTAATGAGCTGACTGGTTGGGTGTCATGGTTGAACCCGCGAAATTGGTTTTCTGGTTTGGGAGAATGGGCTCAAGGAGTCATAATGGATGTTGGGAAGTTTCTCCTATGTATCTTAGGTGTTGTCATATCGATTGGATTGATATTTAGATGCCGTCAGGCTTTAATGAAGTGCAAACATCGTACAAGGGTAATGAGTTTGAGGAGTGAGGAAACTGTAATTCCAATGGACTTGATTTACGACCCAAATGTAGAAACAATGATGTGATGAAAATGCGATTTCTACGGTCCGTTTCTTTCACCTGTTTTTCCGTTTTCTCCAAGGTAACAAGACCCACTTGGACGAGGAATTTGATGAGCCGATATACAGACAACAGAGGGATTAAAGAAGAAGTTTGACAACCTGATACACAGATTTTTGATGAACTATGCCATGGATCCCCAGTTTCCCTAGAAATTTTAAAATTACGCTAGCCCAACACTTTTGTAAATCTATGGACATTGACAGCTTTGCTCGCACCTTATGAGCAAAAGCACAAAGAAGACTGCATTCAACAGACACCAAACAAGACCTCAATCGACGACTGTACATTTACCTGACATAGAATACCACCGCATTTACCGTAATTATGTCTTTTCTTCATTTCTACAACCCTCAGGTAATGACACACATAGTCGATAGGGAATACAGGCACAGATATCAGCAATCACATATCTCCCCCATTCATGTATCATCAACTAAAATGTGCTTCCCCATTTTGTTACAACCAAAGCCGAAAAGAGCTCGGTAAAGTTTGACAGCCCATCCACAGACCCGTACCACGGGATAAGAAGGAATTCACATGTATACTTCGCAATACCTCGAAGCTTGATTTAAAACACGTACGGCACGATGATACATGACCCCCAAGCACGGATTCATACACACATGCTTCTGCTATCTCACTAGGTCATACCCTTTTCCTACCTTCTCCTCTCCTCCCCTACCCAACCATGTAAATGTATTAACCCCTGACATATATTTTTCTCTTTTGAAATGTTTTAGAAGGTGGCAGTTATTATTGACTGCCAAAGGGTGGACTGTCAAAGTCAGAAAAATATCTCTATACACACTGCCATATTTGCACCTCATTCTGGTCCGCGCTGCGCATGCGTGCGCTCTCCCGTGCGTGCGCATACTCACAGTCGCGGGCACCCGCAGGCGCACGGTATGCGTATTTACGGTAGAGTTTATGTGATCGTAGCGTGCGACTCAATCGTTACATATTTTCAGTAATAATGTATTTTGTAGATCATGGTCCCTTTGATAGATTCTGAAAGTTTAGTTAATATAGCATGTTCCTGAACAGAGAGATCCCTCTTTGTATTGTACGAAGGGTCTAACAGGGGTCATACAGTGGTGTTTGGTACCCATCGGAAGAGTATTTAAATAGCAATATTCCGGTGTTGGTTTGGAGCGGATTAATCGCTCGTGCGAATAGTTATGGACATAAGAAGTTTATGTCCATTTACTATTATTTGTTCTTATTTAGTCATGCGGCGGGAAACTCAGTATCCCACCCACCTGAACAGTTGGAAGCAGTCACAGCCCACCTGTATGAATCAACCTATGACCTTTTGTTATAATGCGAAGCCGAATTCCTGTGTCCAATGAACAATGAGATTGTAGGGACCATTGAATTGTATTGTGTGTGGGGCATAAATAGGCAAGCCGATCACATCCAACTCACTCTTCAACGGTTATCATTGCTGAAAATCGGGAGCTGGATGTCCAGAGGCGCATGCGATCGTTTCCTTTGTGCGTAAGTGTTTCTCCGCAACTATATTGATCTTCTTGTTATTGTGGGCCAGTTTCTCTCTCTCTCTCTCCTCTTTCTCTCTTATTTTCTCTTAAATAGTAATTGTATTGTATTTCCTGTGTAGTTATCTGGTTAGGTAGTCTATGTTATATTGTAGTGTATGATTTGTATTTGTATTAATTCTTTTGCAAGTATATCATTCATAATATATATATATTAGGCGTTGGACCCTAAGCCCAGGTATCTGTGTATTTCTTATAGTGTCTAGTATTCTCAGAGCGTCGGTGACGCTCAAACAGCTTTTAAGTTAATCAGGTTACACAAGGTTGCATCTACACACTATCACTACACTAAGGTTTTACTGCATAATATACTGTTTATGGTTTAGATTTAAAGGTTTAACATTGTGAGCGTCAGCGCCGCTCGTGATCTCCTCATGGTCTCGAGCGTCCGCTACGCTGATAGCGTAGCATTACGGTAGTCGCTCACCCATAAGTGTGTCCGATACCAACAGCGTATTCTCGTGAGCGTCTGTATCGCTCGAGCAGCCCGCTCCCGATACAGCGTCCGTTACGCTATAGTGAACCATTACGTTAGTCAGCAGCCAATAGCGTGCCTGACTGTGATCTCTTGGCCGTGAGCGAACGTGACGCTTGAGCGTCTCGACCACGGCTAAGCGATTGTTACGCAACAAGCGTACCCTTACGGTACTTCATACGTAAATAGCGTACAGTGTTCTTAGACCTCACAAAGGGTTTTATATAAGATAAATATTCTGCCTTAACAGGGGGGTCTATGGCATAGTCCATCAGTTGTCTGTGTAAAAGGTTGTCAAATTTTTCTTCCAAGCGAGTCCTTGTACCTTGGAGGAAAACAAAGGAGAAACGGGTGAAAGAAACAGGTCGTGGAATCACCTTTTATCACAGCGTGGTTTCAATGGTTGGGTCGTAAGTCAAATCAATTTTGTTATGCGATACAGTCATTACTTCAGGCGGTACTTTTTCAATATAACATAATCCCTCTGAGTTTGGGGCAAGTCGCTCATACGCCTTTCTCCCGCATATGAAATATGCATCATCGGGGAGAACATATGGGACTGAATATGTCATTACCATGTTACACATTTTCCATGTGGACTCTCCTAACCCTAATTCTCCCATCTGTCTGGTACACGTATCCGATTGTATGATATGTGCACAGTATCCTGGTGATACTTCTCCAACTCTCATGATCCTACTTCCTAGGGTATACCTATATCGGAAATATTTTCCACTATCGGCTATGTGGCGTATGAGCTCTGTATCTGTAGGCATTCTATCGGCTCTATATGAAAAGGTCATGGTTTGGTTATTCCATGACACTTCCCAATTTCCCGGCTTTCGGGGATTGGAAATGTTAAAACACACTAAGGACCTATCCACATGGTATTGGTGGAGCTTCAAACTAGGAGGACTAGAGATATTAAACCTCTTGTCCACCGGTCTCCCACCACTTAACTCAAGTACCTCCCCTATCGTTAAAGGAAATGGTACTAATCCTGATTTGCTATGGCCTTGAGGTACTTGAGAGCATACCCAACAATCCGTCCGATTCAACACCCTACCCACCAATGAGTGATAGCCACCCAATGGATGCCGGTCCATGTTAACGTCAAAACTGGACTGACATTTCTTGATGCACCCATCCTCAACTAAGCTATCACAATGTCCACAGATGCAATTTTCTTCAGCTAACAATCCTTCACAATTGTCTACAAATAACATGGCTGCTAGATCGTTTTCCGGTACTCGCCTTTGCTCGGTGATTGTGTTGTTATTGGAAATTTACGCCTCCATCTTTGTCATCAGAACCTTTCTGGATCCTTTCTCGACCTCACTGGTACTCTCACCGAAACAAACTGCTCTGGTCAACATCAGGGTCAACATGAAAACACGGCTCACAGTCTCTTGAGGCGAGTCCATCTTACAGGAGGAGAAAGGAGAAATTTGTAATGGGGGTACAGGAAAACAGTTTGAGGGGGAGAGAAACTTGTTACGATAATTAGTTCTCTAGTCTTGTTGTTCTTCTTGTTCTGCTGTCATCTCAAAGGTGCTGTCTCTCAGTCTTCCAAACGATCACTCCGGTGATGCAATATTCCTTCAAAATCAGCGATCTCTCTGTAAGGAGCAAAAATCTTGCATTACCATTTGTCTAACTGATGTGTGACATACCATCTTTAAAACATGAAAACATGAGTGAGAAGAGAGAGAGGAAAAAAAAAAACAAACGAGAGAGAACAATTCATCACATTTTTCATTAAGCAACAAACAAAAAAAAAACATTATCAGATCTTCCGTTCACCCTCAGGCTGTCACATCTACATGTCCAATGGTATCCCTGCATAGTCTCTCCCACCAGTATTTCCATACCTACCCTTTGTATCTGGCCAGGATACATCGATGCTGGTAGGTCATACTGGGGTTTGGTAGACTTCTGCAAGGACCAAATAGCTATGTGATATTTGGGTCCTGCCGATGAACGTCAGAGATGGGGAAAAGAACATTTACAGATAAATTACAACGTCTACCCGGCCGTCCTTGTGCCTGCAAGGAACTGACCTCCCATTTCATTAACTGTAACCTCAGGCTTACTATCAGTCCTAATGATCACCTTTCCTGATTGCATGTTACAGGTGCGGCCCAAACTCCTTCCTATGTGATCCCTGATTACAATTTGGTGTGTCATAACTCTGCTCATATCTTTGTCTAGGGGGTTTATATGAATTTGGTCTACTTCTTGGTCTACAATCTCTTGCAAAATGACCTTCCTTCTGGCAATTATAACACCTTTTCACCTTTGACTTACCCACAGGGATCTGGGGCTTCTTTGTTTCCCTGTGCTTGATGATGTTTTGCTCATGCCCAACAGCGTAGTTCCTTAATGCAGTTACTGAGTTATTTCTCCAGTTAGGTAGAGAGGCTTGTATACTCGTTCTTAATACTTCCTTTAAACCATTTATTAACACATAAACTGCTACTTTCCTGTAGTGTACATTTGTTTTAATATATTGTGTTCACCCTGACAGGATTTTGTTCCATTACGCTATTTTGTGTTAACTCTTTGGTGTAAGATGCATTTGTCTGTGAGTAACATACAATACCGTACTTACCTGTTGACACGACCTCACCTGACCCTCCGTTAGGGGGTTCTGCTATTGCCTTTACCAACTTGGCCGTGTCCCTCTGGGTGTCTCGTATGATGACTGCTGGGTAGAGTGTTGACATCGTGTTGGTTTCACCTTCTCGCTGGTAATCCTGAGGGGAGTTTAACATGGGGTGCGACTTGCACAGGTTAACATTTGTAATTTTGACACTTTCATTTTTATAAACATTATTACATTTGTTACTTTCATTCTTAATACAGTTACTAGGTGCATTTTTATCGTACACCATTGCGCCATTCTCTGCAACCATAATCCTCTCCATTGCCATGTCTCTCTTCTCAAGATGAGAGTCAGATATGTAAGTTAAATTTCTTTGCATTTCACTTTCCTGTTGCCACAATTTTAAATCATCATAATGTCTAATACGCCTTTTTGAAGATTTAATCAGACACACTCTTCTCCTTAAATTCTGTAATACTTCTGGATTAAAACTACCTACCCAGGGAAACTTTTCCCCGTCATGCACAGTCATCCTTTCCCATTCATTGCATAATATTTCTGTGTGATGACCATCTTGGTCTGATTTCTCACACATTACCTTGCCGACCTGATTGATCGGTTTCAAATCAACCTGAACCTGGGTTGATCGCCCCTTACCTGAACAAGTGGCCCCCATCTCTGCAGGTGTTGCTTTCGCTACCTCTGACTTCCAATCAGGGTCTTCGGCAACCCTTACAGAAAACCAAAATGTCCGGGGTAAGGCTGCGGTGGGGGTTTTGCTCCGAAGGTCCGCCCACTTAACTCCCGTCCACGCTGGCCAATACGGCGACCAAAGTTCCCAGAGGTTCCGTACCCAGCCTAGGGCACCTAAGTACGTCTACTTGCTCGGGCGCGTGGGAGTGTCTTACCCTCCCCAGCAAGTGTCAGTCGCTGGAATGTCCCTGAGTGATCAGGCTACTTCCCTTAAAATAAAAAAAATTACACAAATCACGTTAACAATGTGCAAGTAGCGTTCTTCTGAATTCAAGACACGCTAATGCACACAATCACATGCGGTACAATCGTATCTGCACACAAGCAACTAATCTTATGTGCGGAACGATCAGTGGAATCGAAAATTTCTGCTGCGAATTCCTTCAGCCTTGAGCTTTGTTGGCCTATATGGGTCTCGCACCAACCCCTCTTCGGTTGTGCTTCTCTACTTCTAGTCTGCTGTACCTGAACCTCTTGTTCTGTGACCTCCTGGTCCGTGACCTCCTGGTCTGTGCCTGGTCTGTGACCTCCTGGTCTGTGACCTCCTGGTCTGTTATGTACAGCAGACTCTACTGCTCATTAATGTGTCGAGTCTAACAAGGGACGCCTCCCAAGCCACCCCACGATATCACTCTCGCTGGTGTATCTCTTTCTACTGGCCTATGGTTCCCGCTTCCGTAATAAAAGAGAATTCTTATATATACACACACTCTTACCACATGTACACTTTAATTTTTATTTCTGCACAGAAATCCTTTCATTCAGTATTAGCCTAACCCAGAAGAATTGCAATAGAGAAGGTTTTTTCTCTGACGTCCTAAGTGGATGCTGGGGACTCCGTCAGGACCATGGGGAATAGCGGCTCCGCAGGAGACAGGGCACAAAAGTAAAAGCTTTAGGATCAGGTGGTGTGCACTGGCTCCTCCCCCTATGACCCTCCTCCAAGCCTCAGTTAGTTAGATTTTTGTGCCCGGCCGAGAAGGGTGCAATCTAGGTGGCTCTCTTAAAGAGCTGCTTAGAGTAAAAGTTTTGTTAGGTTTTTTTTTATTTTCAGTGAGTCCTGCTGGCAACAGGCTCACTGCATCGAGGGACTTAGGGGAGAGAAGTGAACTCACCTGCGTGCAGGATGGATTGGCTTCTTAGGCTACTGGACACCATTAGCTCCAGAGGGAGTCGGAACACAGGTCTCACCCTGGGGTTCGTCCCGGAGCCGCGCCGCCGACCCCCTTGCAGATGCCGAAAAGTGAAGAGGTCCAGAAACCGGCGGCAGAAGACTTTTCAGTCTTCATAAGGTAGCGCACAGCACTGCAGCTGTGCGCCATTGTTGTCAGCACACTTCATAGCAGCGGTCACTGAGGGTGCAGGGCGCTGGGGGGGGGCGCCCTGGGCAGCAATGATAGTACCTTATTCTGGCTAAAAATACATCACATATAGCCCCTGGGGGCTATATGGATGTATTTAACCCCTGCCAGGTCTCAGAAAAACGGGAGAAGAAGCCCGCCGGAAAGGGGGCGGGGCCTATTCTCCTCAGCACACAGCGCCATTTTCCCTCACAGAAATGCTGGTGGGAAGGCTCCCAGGCTCTCCCCTGCACTGCACTACAGAAACAGGGTTAAAACAGAGAGGGGGGGCACTTATTTGGCGATATGACTATATATATTAAAATGCTATAAGGGAAAAACACTTATATAAAGGTTGTCCCTGTATAATTATAGCGTTTTTGGTGTGTGCTGGCAAACTCTCCCTCTGTCTCCCCAAAGGGCTAGTGGGGTCCTGTCCTCTATCAGAGCATTCCCTGTGTGTGTGCTGTGTGTCGGTACGTGTGTGTCGACATGTATGAGGACGATGTTGGTGAGGAGGCGGAGCAATTGCCTGTAATGGTGATGTCACTCTCTAGGGAGTCGACACCGGAATGGATGGCTTATTTAAGGAATTACGTGATAATGTCAACACGCTGCAAGGTCGGTTGACGACATGAGACGGCCGGCAAACCAATTAGTACCTGTCCAGGCGTCTCAAACACCGTCAGGGGCGTTAAAACGTCCTTTTACCTCAGTCGGTCGACACAGACACGGACACTGACTCCAGTGTCGACGGTGAAGAAACAAACGTATTTTCCTTTAGGGCCACACGTTACTTGTTAAGGGCAATGAAGGAGATGTTACATAATTCTGATACTACAAGTACCACAAAAAAGGGTATTATGTGGAGTGTGAAAAAACTACATGTGGTTTTTCCTGAATCAGATAAATTAAATGAAGTGTGTGATGATACGTGGGTTTCCCCCGATAGAAAATTATTGGCGGTATACCCTTTCCCGCCAGAAGTTATGGCGCGTTGGGAAACACCCCTTAGGGTGGATAAGGCGCTCACACGCTTATCAAAACAAGTGGCGTTACCGTCTCCAGATACGGCCGCCCTCAAGGAGCCAACTGATAGGAGGCTGGAAAATATCCTAAAAAGTATATACACACATACTGGTGTTATACTGCGACCAGCGATCGCCTCAGCCTGGATGGGCAGCGCTGGGGTGGCTTGGTCGGATTCCCTGACTGGAAATATTGATACCCTTGACAGGGACAGTATTTTATTGACTATAGAGCATTTAAAGGATGCATTTCTATATATGCGAGATGCACAGAGGGATATTTGCACTCTGGCATCAAGAGTAAGTGCGATGTCCATATCTGCCAGAAGATGTTTATGGACACGACAGTGGTCAGGTGATGCAGATTCCAAACGGCACATGGAAGTATTGCCGTATAAAGGGGAGGAGTTATTTGGGGTCGGTCCATCGGACCTGGTGGCCACGGCAACAGCTGCAAAATCCACCTTTTTTACCCCAAGTCACATCTCAGCAGAAAAAGACATCGTCTTTTCAGCCTCAGTCCTTTCGTCCCCATAAGGGCAGGCGGGCAAAAGGCCAGTCATATCTGCCCAGGGATAGAGGTAAGGGAAGAAGACTGCAGCAGGCAGCCCATTCCCAGGAACAGAAGCCTTCCACCGCTTCTGCCAAGTCCTCAGCATGACGCTGGGGCCGTACAAACAGGTGCGGTGGGGGGTCGTCTCAAGAGTTTCAGCACGCAGTGGGCTCACTCGCAAGTGGACCCCTGGATCCTACAAATAGTATCCCAGGGGTACAGATTGGAAATTCGAGACGTCTCCCCCTCGCAGGTTCCTGAAGTTTGCTTTACCAACGTCTCCCTCCGACAGGGAGGCAGTATTGGAAACAATTCACAAGCTGTATTCCCAGCAGGTGATAATCAAAGTACCCCTCCTACAACAAGGAAAGGGGTATTATTCCACACTATATTGTGGTACTGAAGCCAGACGGCTCAGTGAGACCTATTCTAAATCTGAAATATTTGAACACTTACATACAAAGGTTCAAATCAAGATGGAGTCACTCAGAGCAGTGATAGCGAACCAGGAAGAAGGGGACTATATGGTGTCCCTGGACATCAAGGATGCTTACCTCCATGTCCCAATTTGCCCTTCTCACCAAGGGTACCTCAGGTTCGTGGTACAAAACTGTCACTATCAGTTTCAGACGCTGCCGTTTGGATTGTCCACGGCACCCCGGGTCTGACTCTTTACCAAGGTAATGGCCGAAATGATGATTCTTCTTCAAAGAAAAGGCGTCTTAATTATCCCTTACTTGGACGATCTCCTGATAAGGGCAAGGTCCAGAGAACAGTTGGAGGTCGGAGTAGCACTATCTCAAGTAGTTCTACGACAGCACGGGTGGATTCTAAATATTCCAAAATCGCAGCTGTCTCCGACGACACGTCTGCTGTTCCTAGGGATGATTCTGGACACAGTCCAGAATAAGGTGTTTCTCCCGGAGGAGAAAGCCAGGGAGTTATCCGAGCTAGTCAGGAACCTCCTAAAACCAGGAAAAGTGTCAGTGCATCATTACACAAGGGTCCTGGGAAAAATGGTGGCTTCTTACGAAGCGATTCCATTCGGCAGATTTCACGCAAGAACTTTTCAGTGGGATCTGCTGGAAATAACCCTGTCTCCAAGGACAAGGGTGTCTCTTCTGTGGTGGCTGCAGAGTGCTCATCTACTAAAGGGCCACAGATTCGGCATTCAGGACTGGGTCCTGGTGACCACGGATGCCAGCCTGAAAGGCTGGGGAGCAGTCACACAAGGAAAAAATTTCCAGGGAGTGTGATCAAGTCTGGAGACTTCTCTCCACATAAATATACTGGAGCTAAGAGCAATTTACAATGCTCTAAGCTTAGCAAGACCTCTGCTTCAAGGTCAGCCGGTATTGATCCAGTGGGACAACATCACGGCAGTCGCCCACGTAAACAGACAGGGCGGCACAAGAAGCAGGAGGACAATGGCAGAAACTGCAAGGATTCTTCGCTGGGCGGAAAATCATGTGATAGCACTGTCAGCAGTGTTCATTCCGGGAGTGGACAACTGGGAAGCAGACTTCCTCAGCACGACCTCCACCCGGGAGAGTGGGGACTTCATCGGGAAGTCTTCCACATGATTGTGAACCGTTGGGAAAGACCAAAGGTGGACATGATGGCGTCCCGCCTGAACAAAAAACTGGACAGGTATTGCGCCAGGTCAAGAGACCCTCAGGCAATAGCTGTGGACGTTCTGGTAACACCGTGGGTGTACCAGTCGGTGTATGTGTTCCCTCCTCTGCTTCTCATACCTAAGGTACTGAGAATTATAAGACGTAGAGGAGTAAGAACTATACTCGTGGCTCCGGATTGGCCAAGAAGGACTTGGTACCCGGAACTTCAAGAGATGCTCACAGAGGACTCATGGCCTCTGCCGCTAAGAAGGGACTTGCTTCAGCAAGTACCATGTCTGTTCCAAGACTTACCGCGGCTGCGTTTGACGGCATGGCGGTTGAACACCGGATCCTAAGGGAAAAAGGCATTCCGGAAGAGGTCATTCCTACCCTGGTCAAAGCCAGGAAGGAGGTGACCGCACAACATTATCACCACATGTGGCGAAAATATGTTGCGTGGTGTGAGGCCAGGAAGGCCCCACGAAGAAATTTCAACTCGGTCGATTCCTGCATTTCCTGCAAACAGGAGTGTCTATGGGCCTCAAATTGGGGTCCATTAAGGTTCAAATTTCGGCCCTGTCGATTTTCTTCCAGAAAAAATTGGCTTCAGTTCCTGAAGTCCAGAAGTTTGTCAAGGGAGTACTGCATATACAACCCCCTTTTGTGCCTCCAGTGGCACTGTGGGATCTCAACGTAGTTCTGGGATTCCTCAAATCACATTGGTTTAAACCACTCAAATCTGTGGATTTGAAATATCTCACATGGAAAGTGACCATGATGTTGGCCCTGGCCTCGGCCAGGCGAGTGTCAAAATTGGCGGCTTTGTCTCACAAAAGCCCATATCTGATTGTCCATTCGGACAGGGCAGAGCTGCGGACTCGTCCACAGTTTCTCCCTAAGGTGGTGTCAGCGTTTCACCTGAACCAGCTTATTGTGGTACCTGCGGCTACTAGGGACTTGGAGGACTCCAAGTTGCTAGATGTTGTCAGGGCCCTGAAAATATAGGTTTCCAGGACGGCTGGAGTCAGGAAAACTGACTTGCTGTTATCCTGTATGCACCCAACAAACTGGGTGCTCTTGCTTCTAAGCAGACGATTGCTAGTTGGATGTGTAGTACAATTCAGCTTGCACATTCTGTGGCAGGCCTGCCACAGCCAAAATATGTAAATGCCCATTCCACAAGGAAGGTGGGCTCATCTTGGGCGGCTGCCCGAGGGGTCTCGGCTTTACAACTTTGCCGAGCTGCTACTTGGTCAGGGGCACACCCTGGCTGAGGAGGACCTGGAGTTCTCTCACTCGGTGCTGCAGAGTCATCCGCACTCTCCCGCCTGTTTGGGAGCTTTGGTATAATCCCCATGGTCCTGACGGAGTCCCCAGCATCCACTTAGGACGTCAGAGAAAATAAGAATTTACTTACCGATAATTCTATTTCTCGTAGTCCGTAGTGGATGCTGGGCGCCCATCCCAAGTGCGGATTGTCTGCAATACTTGTACATAGTTATTGTTACAAAAATCGGGTTATTATCGTTGTGAGCCATCTTTTCAGAGGCTCCGCTGTTATCATGCTGTTAACTGGGTTCAGATCACAGGTTGTACAGTGTGATTGGTGTGGCTGGTATGAGTCTTACCCGGGATTCAAAATCCTTCCTTATTGTGTACGCTCGTCCGGGCACAGTATCCTAACTGAGGCTTGGAGGAGGGTCATAGGGGGAGGAGCCAGTGCACACCACCTGATCCTAAAGCTTTTACTTTTGTGCCCTGTCTCCTGCGGAGCCGCTATTCCCCATGGTCCTGACGGAGTCCCCAGCATCCACTACGGACTACGAGAAATAGAATTATCGGTAAGTAAATTCTTATTTTTTTTCTTTTAACTTTAAACTTTTGGATTTGAGATAGATCTGTGTTATTATCGCGTTATTTCCTTATCACCTACTAGAACAATACTATCGTGCGGTTTGTATTATGTGGGCGTATCCGTACGCTCCGTTGCGTAATATACGCTCCGTGCGTTGACCCTTGCGTTGCGTACGCCCTGCCCTTGTAAGGACACGTGTACACAACCCAAGTACGTCCACAGTAACACACTACACGTTTATCAATGTGAATGATCTTTAACAGTAATCATTCACTATACACCACCCAAATCTCCCTTGTATTCTTAGGCGAGACTGTGTGCGTGCCTTTTACAATTATACCCTTTTATATTACTTTTTATCTTTTAACTATTAATAACAACAAATGTCTCAGCGCTTTACCAATGGTATGTGGCAATCAGGAGAATGAGATGTGAAAATACACAAATGAACATGCAATTCTAAATTTAATCTAATAACATACATTGATGTAAGCACACGCATATAGATATTACATATAAGTACCAATCACTATTACTTATGATTGACTATGATATAGATTAAATAAATGCATAAATAAAAAAAAACTCATTAAATGATGATTTCTTTTTGACAATGGATGGCTGATTATTTCCTGAGTCAACTGAAAATCAGCCGCTTTAGAAAAAAAAAATTTGACCTTCCCAAAATGGCCGCTGCTCCTCCCCCTTCCACATCCATGAGGTTTACACAAAATGGGGGACAGACCTTTTGTCACAAAGAAAATCATCATGCCAGCTCCTTTTAGTTATCACGCTATGCAGAGCGATTAAAAATAATTTTTAAACCTATTTAAACAGACAAACCATCCAATCTGCGTGTGTAGTTGGCACCAAATAGAAATAAAAACCAGATTTACAAAGACAATAACGTACTGTTCCTACCTTCCAGTTCCCGAATTCCCTCAGCACTCCTTACCAAGTGAAGCAGACGCTTATCTGGTCAGCACTGCAGTATCCCCGACCTCCAAACGGTTTAACGAGGGATACTACCTTTCCGCCCTTTGCTGACCGATAATGTCTGCTAAAATTACCTAGTGCAGATATGTGAAGACCGGAGGAGCCCTCAATTGACAAAGCCTATATGTTTATCCTATTTAAAACACTTTAAAAGGTTAAGAGACACAGTACGCAATTGGCGCAAAAGGTACCGCAAGGGTACGCCCTTAGTGTAGCAGACGCTGTGCACAGGGTGTGAGCACAGGCGTCGCAGACACTTACAGAATTAAACTTTAATAACTATACCTTATACAATGTACTTATACTGTAAACCCTTGTGCAGTGATAAGGTGTAAATGCAACACAGTGTAACCTTGTTAGTCTAAAAGCTGTATGAGCGTAGGTGACGCTCAGAGAACCTCTTAGCAACATAATAAACACTCAAATACCGGTCTAAGGGTCTAACGCCTTTTAAGGAAATGAATGAACGTTCAATTGCAAAAGAATAATACAATACAAGTTATACACTACCAAGATAACATAAAATACCTAACCGGATAACTACACATAAAATACAATACAGATACAATTACATTTAAGGGGGAAGGAGAGAGAGAGAATGGCTTATAACATAAAATAAGAGACAATATGTCTGCAGAGAATTTACACATGTGAGAAACAATCGCTGCGCAGTTAGTCAATGCTGAGACCCTTTGTGGAGAGAAAAATTGAGCTCACCCAGGCTGGCTGTCCCTATATACACAACACCCAGCAACAACACAATGGTCCCTACAATACCGCATGGGACAGAAGCTAGACTCCATTTTGGGAAAAACTCCCATGATTCCAAAGTCTGTAACATATGATTTAAAAGGGAATGCTAGCAGCCATTTTAGATTTGCAAGTCCAAACACATGGCACTCTCTGCTACACCACAATCACATAGCAGAAGACACAAGACTCCACTATATTCCAAAATGTCCAAGCCTCAACACAATGCATATGTTCTGATTTTACAATTCCAAACCACCTAACTCACCTTTCACAATTTCAAGCCAACACAGTATCTCAATAACCAGGTACCCACAAGTATCAGCCTGCTATTGCTACAAGCACATGACTACAGTAACAAAAGGAAGTATGTTTTGACTTCTAACCTTCAGCAAGATGTATCATGTAAAACTACTATAATCTGTTATAAATCACCATCCATAAATGTATACCAGAGATGCTATGCTACAGATTGTCTACTGTTCCAATTCATTACAGATTTCATAGAGAATCATCCCAAACACCCAACAATCACACAACTGCACAAGCATCATTAACCTTAAGCCATTTGTATCTCCAAACTAACTATTCTATGCCAATCATTTCACAACTACTTTACCACAAACACATATTTAAACTATTCTATGCCATTAAGCCATGTGAATTCAATACTTAGCCTTCGTAAGGAGGTCACTCCTGGTGATGTGCCAGCCATGCTTCTGGGTGCAAGGTAGCTGTGTGAGTGAGTGAGTGAGTGAGTGTGCCCTGTGATTTCCAGTGGGTATATCATACCTGCATTCCAGCTGTGGGGGTGTGTCAACCACAGGAAGTGTGTGTCTTTCACAGCATGTGGGCTAGCTGTATCAGTGAGCAGAGCTGACCATGTGATCTTGGTTATGCACTTGTTTCAAATTCCTGTCTTGTGGGAAGCTACTGTTTGGCGAATACTGTCTCACTGTCCACTTTCAGTTGAGACAATGACATCCCAGCAATCATTCTTCTGGAGACAAATCCAGCCCCATTCGTAAACACAGGTGTTGGCCCTCCTCATTGAATCTCAAAGCTTAGTGTAATTAAAGGCTATTGTATTCCGTCTGCGGGACAGAAACTGATTCGGAATACAATTAATCTTCAATTACTATTCCTGTGCTTAACTATGCATAAGAACATGTGAAGCCCTTTTAACATGCAAATGGGAATCTCTAAGGTCTAAGAGCCATCTTGAGACCCACTGATACCTGTTGAACTCAGGGGAATATTGACTTATAAAATACATTATTTTGATTAAATATGCAGCGTGCACACGCATGAAGTGCATATATGGCAACGTGCAGCGTGATATTTTTCTGACTTTGACACTTGGAGGGACAGCTCTCCCTGTCAGCGTTTGTGTACAGGAACTGCAGGCAGGAAAATGGCGCTGAACGCTGCTGGGTCCGCTCTGAGGAGAAGCTCCGCCCCCTGGACATGGCACTGCTTCCCGCCCTTCATTATTTTATACTGGCCTGAGAATTTCTGCTGGCAGTGAACCTGGGTCCCTGACAGGCTTGCTGACCAGTGTAGGGTATCGGCGCTGGCTCAAGGTGCCCCTCACAGCACCGCACTATGTACCCACAGTGACATGCGGTGGAGTGAGGCAGGTGAGGCAGGGCCTTTCCTGTCATACTAACGTTTGTGCCAGAGTTTTGACTGTATAAAGTATATGAAAAATACAAAGAATATGTTTGAAATATCTTCTTTGTATTATTCTAATAATTTTTATAGCCAAAAATCTGGAGTAAAAAGTCTATGGCAGGTGAGGCAGTGCCTCACCTGGCTAACTTTTCCGCACATCTCTGATCAAAACTCACCAAATTTCCAGGAGTTTATCCTGCTGTACCTGTGTATAATGCCCAGATATACGCTTTGGCTCATATATTGCATGTAAATCTGGCTCTGGTGCTAGCCAGTGCCTTCTGAGCTATTTAGCTCACCACACATCCCTAAATTGTACCGCTGAGTTCCGGAGCGCAGTTAGTACTGCACTCCCACCCTGTTGCCGCCATCTTCACACCAGCTCCCCGCTTGCCTGGGGAACCGGTGACTCATTCTCCACCAAAATCTTCTGGCTCTGTAGGGGGGTGGCGGCATGCTGCGAAAGTGAGCGGTCGCCTGCTCCCTCAGGAGCTAATGTCCTGTCAGCGGAGATAGTGGCTCAAAACCCATCAGTGCGGACACTACTCCCCCCCTTAGTCCCACGAAGCAGGGAGGCTGTTGCCAGCAGCCTCCCTGTGCCTAAACTAACTCTTAGAAAAATTATAAAACTAAAGAAGCTCTAGGAGCTCCCCTAGCTGTGACCGGCTCCTTCGGGCACATTTTCTAAACTGAGTCTGGTTAGAGGGAGGAGCCAGCCCACACTCTCAAACTCTTAAAGTGCCAGTGGCTCCTAGTGGACCCATCTATACCCCATGGTACTAATGTGGACCCCAGCATCCCCTAGGACGTAAGAGAAAGGCAGGTAGTGGCTTGCTACAGGAAGCCAACTCTCTGCTTATGTTATTGCCTCCAGTCTGGCAGTCTTAGATCAGATCAGAGATGGGATTTGTTATTATTTAGTAAAATATTAGTATTGTACAGGAAAAGCTCTAACAGGTAGTAAATGTTAATGTGGAAACAGCTTTTGTACTGTTAGTATTTTCTACATTTTTATTCTCAGTCTGTTACTCTGAAAGCTGTATTGATGCATACTGTATGTCAGTATTTTACTCTTGGGCACCCAAGCAAAGAAAAGGAATAATTGATTCTTATTGTAGCTACCACATGGGTTTTTGAAGTGTAACTTATTCGACACTTCAGAAACATTTAAAACTTGCTGAGATACACCCTAGTCATTGACAAATAGTTTCCAGGAAAATGATATTCCAGTATTTCCTATGTGACTGGCTGTCAAAGGACACACCATAGTGCCAGGGCAGAAGGAGATACATCCTTTATTGCACCCTTTTGGCAAGCAATACACCTACACCAGAGCACAGGGAACCGGTACACTAATTTGGGTTCCCTGTGCTCTGACGGTAAAAACAACAATTTTTTTTTTAACTGTTGTGTCAGCATTTTTTGTGTTGACCATTTCCAGTGACAATCTTTTCATGTGTCGACCCTTTGTACCTGTCAACCCTTTCTGGTGTCGACCTTTCATAGGTCAACCTTTTGTCCATGTCGACCTTTTGCCAGTGTCGACCTAATGCATGTTGACCATATGGGGTTGACCTAATGACATTCGGCCTAGACATTGTAGATCTTCTATACCACACCCTGTTGAGATGCTTGGAAAGTTGCTGTTATTGTTACTCCTCATTAGCATCCAAATTCCCCATAGCTAGTAAGTGTGCTATTGCTGATAATTTCATGTCATCAGAGCCGGCGCTACCCGCTCAGCAAAGCAGGGAGGCGCTGGAATGGAGAGGAGCTCTCCATGCTCTGCTGTTGTACATGACTGCTGCTGCTTGCTATGCTGTGCCTACTGTATTAGAGGCAGCGGCGGTGGCAGCATAAAGAAATCACAATTCATCCACACAGACTGGAGAACCCGCCCACAGATGTTTCTGGCAAGGGGCTGCGGATCTAGAACTAGTGGCACCGCACTGTGCAGGGTGAGCACGGGGGACATACTAGCACTGGCCAGATGCTGCTCTCACACAGGGTCCCTCTTTTATAATGTACTATAGCTGACCAGGGCTGCCAAGAGAAATCCTGGGCCCCGGTACAACAACTGCCTGGGCCTCCCCAAAGGGAATGTGACCGCAGCATGCTGGGGGCATGGCCACACCTTTTTGTGGGCGTGTCTAGCACATGAGAAGCACCCATTCACAGGAGCATGGTATTCCTCCCCCAGCTAGGGCAGTTGAGAGCCTGGCTGAGCCCAGGTACTTTTCAGGGGGCATAGCCTAATCACAGGAGGCATGCATCCTGCAGCACTGCACACAGCAGTGTGTGCTGGACTGAGAAGAAAAGCTGTAGCTGCTGCTTCCAGGTAAGGATGGGGGGTGACCTGGGTCCCCACTGGGCCCCTCCATCAGACCTGGGCCCAGGTAATTTGTACCCTCCCCCCATTTCTTGGCGCTACTGTAGCTGACTGGCTGGTGCCCCATGTCAGTGTGTACACTGTGCTGCCTGTGAGAGGGGATCCGGACTGAAAGTCGACAGTAACTAGCCATGCGAGGGGACGCGGTGCACTAATTGGGGTTCCCGGTCACTCTACGAAGAAAACGACACCAAAATAACATTAAAAACTCATGTCGACCTTTTGACCTGTCGGCCTAGAACATGTCGACCTAAAGACCCTGTCGACCTATACACCCTGTCGACCTAGTTACTGTCGACCAATAGTGGTCGACCTAGACATTGTCGACCTAGTTACTGTCGACTTTCAATACCACACCCCTGTGAGAGACTAGACCACCCTGCCCCCCTCCCGATGTCAGTTACACTCTCAGCCCATACCGATGCTCCACCCCTTCTTCCCCGAGGCTCCGCCCCATCTCATCTTTAACTTATTTCTAGTCTCCTTGCCCTGAGGCTCTGCCCCTTTCCCTTCTATACCAGTTCAGTATCCCTGCTCAGTCTCATCCCCAAGTCCCTTCCTCCTCCTTTTCTCACCCATGGGCTGTCTCCAGTCTTCTGAGCTTCGTAGTGTATTGTGTACACACTGTGCAGAGACCAGAGATCTTTCAAGTTCTTCCTGCTGAGGTAAGTATAGGTAAGTATATGGGGTGGGATTGGGTGGGGGGTGTCTATTAATGCAACTTGTAGTTGGATTGGGCGGGTGCATGGGTATTATGTTGTTATTTTAGTGTTGTCAGTGATGTGTACTTTGAAGTTTGCATTTTTATGTTTTAGGGTGTAGTCAGGGCTGGTGCAACCTTCCTTCTGGTGTCAGCTACCTCCCTCCCTCCACTATCCTCCCTGCTGCCTGCGCCTGTACGATGTCAGTGGCGCCGGCAGTGTAAAAGAAAGGGGTCTTCAGGCTTCAGCTACCTCCCTCCCTCCTCTCTCCTCCCTGCTACCAGCACCTGTATGACAGCAGTGGCGCTGGCAGTGTGAAGGGGTTTTTCCTGCATCAGCTAGCTCCCTCAATTCTCTCTTCTCCCCCACCTCCCCGCTGCGGGCACCTGTATGGTGGCAGTGGCGCCGGCAGCATGAAAGGGCTCTTCAGGCATCCGCTACCTCCCTGCCTCCTCTCTCCTCCCCCTCCTCCCCACTGTCTGCACCTGTGCAGGCAGCGTGAAAGGGCTCTTCCGGCATCAGCTACCTCCCTCCCTCCTCCCCCTCTTCTCCATTGTCGGCACCTGTATAGTGGCAGCGGTGCCGGCAGCATGAAAGGACTCTTCTGTCGTCCGCTACCTCCCTCTCTCTGCTCCCCCTCCTTCCCGTTGCCAGCACCTGTATGATGACAGTGGCGCCAGCAGAGTGAAGGGGCTCTTCCGGTGTCAACTCCCTCCCTCCTCTCTCCTCCTCCCTGCTGCCTGCACCTGTATGATGACAGTGGCGCCAGCAGAGTGAAGCAGCTCTTCAATCACCAGTCTACCCGGCGCTGATCTCCCATGTGGGTACCACAATCCCCCCTTTCTCCCCTCCTGTGAACATATGTGTAAGAGGCACTACTACTTTGGACATTATGTGTGTGACTAACACGACTGTGGGCATTGTGTACAAGGGGCACTACTGCATAACATTACTAGGGGCACTACTGTTATATATCGAGCGATGTCCCTTTATTATGTATGGGAGGGAGGGCGCAAATTTATCATTTGCAGGGGGGCGCCAAACACCCTAGCACCGGCCCTGCATGTCATTATCTTTATTGGTAAGCACTACACCTCCCTGCAGAAGAAGGCAGACATGATGGGTTTTGTATATTACTTTATGTCAAGATTCAGATATTTCCATTAACCCTATCTCTAAATTCTCCATTTTCACTATGTTGACATGTCATATGTTGACATTTTGTCCATGTTGACATTTTCCAGATGACAAAATGTATGACATTTACATTTTCCCATGTTGACATTATAACTGTTGACATTCTGGCATCAACATTATGAATGTCGACATAGTGGTTGTTGATGAAGTGGCTGCATACCATCATGATCATGTCTAATGATTTTGGGGTGACTTTGATAAATTTTACTTTGTAAATCTGTGATTTGTATCTGTGTCCAAGGGCCTAATTCAGACCTGATCGCATCAGCAAAATTTTTCTCTAATGGGCAAAACCATGTGCACTGCAGGTGGGGCAGATATAACATGTGCAGTGAGAGTTAGATTTGGGTGGGTTATTTTGTTTCTGTGCAGGGTAAATACTGGCTGCTTTATTTTTACACTGCAATTTAGATTTCAGTTTGAACACACCCCACCCAAATCTAACTCTCTCTGCACATGTTATATCTGTCCCAGGGGCATAGCCAGAACTTTGTGGGCCCCACAGCAACATTTTGAAGGGGCCCCTGTCCCAATGCTTCTAAAGATACACCGCTCTGCAGCAGTTGTTCATTTTATGCCCCACAATAGTGCCATAGCTAATTTTATGAACCATAGTAGTGCCCTATTCACATTATGTCACATTACAGTATAGTCAGTTCATATTATGACATAGTGTCCCCGGTTCAAATATATGCCACACTATAGTGCTCCCAGTTCATATTATGCCACGCTTTAGTGTCCCCAGTTCATATTATGCCACAATATAGTGCCTCCACTTCATGTTGTGCCACATTACAGTGCCCCACTTCATATTATGTAACAGTATAATGCCTTCTAGCTCATTGTATACCACATTACAATGAGCAGGTCCAGGGGCATACCTAGATATATTGCAAACCCCAAGGCAAAAGTTTATAAGGGCTCCAATGTATCTACCAATGATGAAAAATGTATATGCTGTAACACAAGTAACTGTGACAGGGACCCATAGCACCTGCACTCCCTGCATCTATGGTAGCTACTAGAGATGTGGGGCGGGCACTTTTCATGTTTTGTGTTTTGGTTTTGGTTCTAATTCCACTTCCGTGTTTTGGTTTTGGCTTGGTTTTGCCAAAACCACCCTTTCGTGTTTTGGTTTTGGATCTGGATGATTTTTGAAAAAAACCTAAAAACAGCTAAAATCACAGAATTTGGGGTTAATTTTGCTCCTACGGTATTATTAACCTAAATAACATTAATTTCCACTCATTTCCAGTCTATTCTGAACACCTCACACCTCACAATATTGTTTTTAGGCCTAAAAGTTACACAGAGGTGGCTGTATGACTAAGCGACACAAGTGTGCGGCACAAACACCTGGCCCATCTAGGAGTGGCACTGAAGTTGCAGACAAGATGGCACTATTCAAAAACTAGTCCCCAAACAGCACATTATGCAAAGAAAAAAAAGAAGCGCAATGAGGTAGCTGGATGGACAAGCTAAGCGACACAAGTGTGCGGCACAAACACCTGGCCCATCTAGGAGTGGCACTGCAGTTACAGAGAGGATGGCACTTAAAAAACTAGTCCCCAAACAGCACATGATGCAAAGAAGAAAAAGAGGTGCAAGATGGAATTGTCCTTGGGCCCTCCCACCCACCCTTATGTTGTATAAATAGGATATACATACTTTAACAATCCAATCATTTCAGCGACAGGGTCTGCCACATGACTGTGGCTGAAATGACTGGTTTGTTTGGGCCCACACAAAAAAAGAAGCAATCAATCTCTCCTTGCACAAACTGGCTCTACAGAGGCAAGATGTCGACCTCATCCTCATCCTCCGATTTCTCACCCCTTTCACTGTGTACATCCTCCTCCTCACAGAGTATTAATTCGTCCCCACTGGAATCCACCATCACAGGTTCCTGTGTACTTTCTGGAGGCAATTGCTGGTAAAGGTCTTCCGGGAGGAATTTATAATTAATTTTGATTCATTTCATCTTCTCCACATTTAGTGGAAGTAACCTCCTATGCCGATCGCTGACAAGGTTACAGGCTGCACTAAACACTCTTTCGGAGTACACACTGGAGGGGGGGCAACTTAGGTAAAATAAAGCCAGTCTGTGCAAGGGCATCCAAATTGCCTTTTTTTCCTGCCAGTATACATACGGACTGTCTGACATGCCTACTTGGATGCTTTCACTCATGTAATCCTCCACCATTCTTTCAGTGGTGACAGAATCATATGCAGTCACAGTAGACATGTCAGTAATCGTTGGCAGGTCCTTCAGTCCGGACCAGATGTCAGCTTTGGCTCCTGACTGCCCTGCATCACCGCCAGTGGGTGGGCTAGGAAATCTTATCCTTTTCCTTGCAGCCCCAGTGGCGGGAGAAATTGAAGTAGGAGCTGTTGACGGGTCACGTTCCACTTGAGTTGACAATTTACTAACCAGCAGGTCTTTGCACCTCTGCACACTTGTGTCTGCTGGAAAGAGAGATATAACGTAGGCTTTAAACCTAGGATTGAGCACGGTGGCCAAAATGTAGTGCTCTGATTTCAACATGTTGACCACCCTTGAATCCTGGCAAAGCGAATGAAGGGCTTCATCCACAAGTCCCACATACTTTGCGGAATCGCTCCGTCTTAGCTCCTCCTTTAATTTCTCCAGCTGCTTCTGCAAAAGCCTGATGAGGGGAATGACCTGACTCAAGCTGGCAGTGTCTGAACTGACTTCACGTGTGGCAAGTTCGAAGGGTTGGAGAACCTTGCACAAGACGGAAATTATTCTCCACTGCGCTTGAGTCAGGTGCATTACCCCTCCTTTGCATATATCGTAGGTGGATGTATAGGCTTGAATGGCCTTTTGCTGTTCCTCCATCCTCTGAAGCACATTGAGTGTTGAATTCCACCTCGTTACCACCTCTTGCTTCAGTTGATGGCAAGGCAGGTTCAGGAGTGTTTGCTGGCGCTCCAGTCTTCGGCACGCAGTGGCAGAATGCCGAAAGTGGCCCACAATTTTTCGGGCCACCGACAGCATCTCCTGAACACCCCTGTCATTTTTAAAAAAATTCTGCACCACCAAATTAATTGTATGTGCAAAACATGGGACATGCTGGAATTTGCCCAGATGTAATGCACACACAATATTGGCGGTGTTGTCCGATATCACAAATCCCCAGGAAAGTCCAATTGGGGTAAGCCATTCTGCGATGATGTTCCTCAGTTTCCGTAAGAGGTTGTCAGCTGTGTGCCTCTTACGGAAAGCGGTGATACATAGTGTAGCCTGCCTAGGAACGAGTTGGCGTTTGCGAGATGCTGATACTGGTGCCGCTGCTGTTGTTGCTGTGGGAGGCCATACATCTACCCAGTGGGCTGTTACAGTCATATAGTCCTTAGTCTGCCCTGTTCCACTTGTCCACATATCCGTGGTTAAGTGGACACTGGATACTACCGCATTTTGTAGGACACTGGTGACTCTTTCTGACGTCTGTGTATATTCTCAGTATCGCCTGCCTAGAAAAGTGGAACCTAGATGGGATTTGATACCAGGGACACAGTAACTCAAACAATTCTCTAAGTCCCACTGAACTAATGGCGGATACCGGACGCATGTCTAACACCAACATAGCTGTCAAGGCCTCTGTTATCCACTTTGCAAAAGGATGACTGCTGTCTTATTTCATCTTCCTCACAAAGGACTGTTGGACAGTCAATTGCTTACTGGAAGTACTTCCCATCTGGGATGCCGATCGACTCCCAGCAGCAACAGCAGTGGCAGCAACAGCAGGCGTACCACTCCAGGATCCTACGGCGGAATCCCGGTTAGGAGAGGACTCCTCAGTCTTGACAGTGACATGGCCTGCAGGACTACTGACGTTCCTGACTGAGGAGGAAGGTGACGTTGAGGGAGTTGGTGGTGTGGCTTGCAGGAGCTTGGGTACAGGAGGAAGAAGGGATTTAGGTGTCAGTGGACTGCTTACACTCTTACTCACAGTTTCACAACTTGACAGTGACTTCTGATGAATGCGCTGCAGGTGACGTATAAGGGATGATGTTCCTAGGTGGTTAACATCCTTACCCCTACTTATTACAGATTGACAGAGGCAACACACGGCTTGACACCTGTTGTCCGGATTTGTGGAGAAATAATTCCACACCAAAGAGGTGGCTTTTTTAGTATTTTTCCCAGGCATCACAATGGGCTTCTTCGTCCCATGGACAACAGGTGTCTCCCCCGGTGCTTTATTTAAACAAACCACATCACCATCAGAATCCTCATCGTCAACTTCCTCCTCAGCACCAGCAACACCCATATTCTCATCCTGGTGTACTTCAACAGTGACATCTTCAATTTCAATATCAGGAACTGGACTGTGGGTGCTCCTTCCAGCACTTGCAGGGGGCGTGCAAATGGTGGAAGGAGCCACCTCTTCCCGTCCAGTGTTGGGAAGGTCAGGCATCGCATCCACCAACACACTTGGACTCTCCTTGGGGATTTTTGGTACCATCTCAGAATGCACAGTTCTTTTCTGTGCTCTTTCCAGCTTAACTCTTTTAATTTTTCTAGCGGGAGGATGAGGGCTTCCATCGTCATGTGAAGCTGAACCACTAGCCATGAACATAGGCCAGGGCCTCAGCCGTTCCTTGCCACTCCGTGTCGTAAATGGCATATTGGCAAGTTTACGTTTCTCCTCAGACGATTTACATTTCTTTTTTTGGCTCTTTTTACTGAACTTTGGCTTTTTGGATTTTACACGCCTTCTACTATCACATTGGGCATCGGCCTTGGCAGACGACGTTGATGGCATTTCATTGTCTATGTCGTGGCTAGTGGCAGCAGCTTCAGCACTAGGAGGAAGTGGTTCTTCTTGATCTCTCCCTATTTTGTCCTTAAAATATTTGTTCTCCATTATTTTTTGGGAGTTATATAAGACAATGGGGGTAATTCTGAGTTGATCGCAGCAGCAAGTTTGTTAGCAATTGGGCAAAACCATGTGCACTGCGGGGGGGGGGGGGGGGCAGATATAATGTGCAAAGAGAGTTAGATTTGGGTGGATTATTTTATTTCTGTGCAGGGTAAATACTAGCTGCTTTATTTTTACACTGCAGTTTAGATTTCAGTTTGAATACACCCCACCCAAATCTAACTCTCTCTGCACATGTTTTATCTGCCCCTCCTGCAGTGCACATGGTTTTGCCCAACTGCTAACAAATTTGCTGTTGCGATCAACTCAGAATTGGGCCCTATATGCGGCACAGGAATGACTGATGGACTGGACACTACCACTGGTCTGATGCAGCACAACACAACAACACTGTAAGGGACTTGTGGTTGTTATTATTATTATACGGCAGCAGTGGACATGTAGCAGCAGTGTATAGCATCACTTGAATGACTGATAGACAGGACACTACTGTGAGAGGTGCGGCTGCGGTGCGTGTGGTGCCTGCTGCCGTGCAGGTGTAGACTCTGTACTCACCAGGCGCCGCTCTCTCTCACCTTCAGGTACCGGAACCTCCAACAGACCTGGAAATCTTCAGTCGGATCCGGACACGGCGATTCCCTCTCGGAGCTGACCGACGACCGAGCTGAGGAGAGAATAATTTACCTTAAAGGGGGTATCGACCCTTCTTCCATTGGAACAGGGGATACCCCAGGGGTGACCGCGACCTTCACCGGTTGGGTGAATAGTCATCACCGGCACAAAGCCTCAGCCACCCAGATTTCACACACTCGCGATCTCGCACGTAGTGTGATGAAAAGGATTCTCACGTCCATGAGCAATCCCGATTCTGGCGCTCGGGGACAGACAAGGGACAAACGCACACAGATGTTACTCACCGTCAGTTTCGCACTGCGAACGTCTTCTTCTCTTACAGGTCCCTGTAAGGAGATAAACAAACAAGCAAACAGCCGTGCAGGGCCTAACTCTAACCTAGTGTCACACCCTATACTAACTACAACGGCAGAGCCCTCAAACTAGCTCTGTGGGTGTGGTGCAACAAAACTAACACACTTAACGAGCTCACACATCGCCCCGCACGGTAACATACATCACGATACACAATGCAAGCGACGGTACGGTCCCTTTATCTACCCGACTCAGAACACCCAGTAGTGGGGGCCGCACAGCTCACCCACCTACCGTACCCTCTCCTTAGGGGCTCAGGCCGAGCGGGCCTGCCTACTTAACACCTCAGGGTGGCCTGGGCCTAGCGCCCAGGGCCACCTGTACTCACTTCGGGGAAACACTGATTCACTGGGCCTAGCGCCCCCTACCTGCACACAGGCCGGAGGCCTGACTTCGCCCACGGGCCTAGCGCCCACCTAACTTGCTGCCCGTTGGGTGACCTGGGCCTTGTGCCCAAGGTCACCTTATCGTATCCCTAATCGGCCAAAATACACCCCCGGGCCTAATGCCCGCCTAACTGTGCCACAGGGAGGGTGGCTTGAGCCTAATGCCCAAACCACCTTATAAAATAGTGACCCCAAACTCCTATCTGCGCCCCAGGCCTAGTGCCTGAATTGTGCCCTCGGGCCTAATGCCCGTCCCTGGTGGTCGAGGGAGGAAAAGGGGAGGGGGAAGGATAGCCTCCCTGAGGCCTCACCTAATCCGGGGGCCTCCGGCACCGTCTTCTGCCGCTGACCCGTCCTGGCCAGCGGCGTCGCCTCCGTTGCTCCGCGTCCAGCCGCCGCTGGACATCTTCTTCCCGGAGCCCGACCGCTGGCCTTCTCCTCGCGCTCTTCCGCGCACGCGCTGACCTCCGCTCCCGCCTGTCTTCTTCGCCGCTCTTCGGCGCGCCCTTTTCTTCAGGCTCCCGCCCGGCGTCTGACGTCAGACGCCGGGGGCGGGGCCTATGACGCGGCGAGCGCCGAATGGCTCGCCGCGTCCCTCTCCGATTGGCTGCCGCTCCGGGAGCCGCGATTGGCTCCCGGAGGGCGCCAAGATTCAAACGCCCCTGCAGTCTCTGGTCCGGTGCAGGGAAAAAGGTAATCCCTGCACCGGACACCTGCCGCCACGCACCCAGCGCTGGGGACAGACAAGCTGCCCCAGCGCTGTCCCCAGCTAGGGACAGCAACATGGATGTGCCCACAGGGCACATCTTTACATTTCCCCCCCCTTTTTCCTTTGTAGTCCCTACAAAGTTCCTCACGACTTCCATTGTCCGCGGGTCAGGGAATTCCGAGGTCCCTCCGGCGAGGTTGTGTTCAAGGGTCCAGCCCGGACAGGCTGTGACCCCACATCCTTCCACCTCCAGCTCCGGGTTCCTCTTCTTCGTTCCTCCTGACCTCCATCGGTGGATCCTCTGGGGAAGTGGCATCTCCCCACGGTCGCTCAACGTGGGCCACCAAGGGGAATCTTCCTCCACGGGGACAGCAGTCCCCCACTCTTGGCCTTCCAGCTCGTCTGGGACATCGTCCCTGTCTTCAGGGCGTGGTACCGACCACCACCCAACAGCGGAATCCTCCGGGGCATCTATTTCCTCCCGGGCAACAGCCATCATATGTCGAATTTCCTCGTGGGGCATCTCCAAAGGTCCTGTGTCTTCCTCTGGAACGGGTCCTCCCACGGCATCACGATCCTCTCCCCATACGTCCGTCCAACTTGGTACTTCCGGCAGGTATTGCTCCAGGACTATCTCCTCCTCTTCATGGAGGGCATTCAACTGGGAGCACGACTCCACCCGATCCTGCCAGTCACTCTCGTCGGCGCTTCCGATGCCAGAGTCGTCCTCCGTCTGTTCTTGGAGGGATTCGTCGGCGGACAGCTCACCGTAGTCCGAGTTCTCCTCAGATATCTGGACTGGGGTATTACTTTCCTCCTCAGCGTACTTCTTCGCTTCCGCTGGCACCTCTGCTTCCTCAGCGTACTCCTTCGCTTCCGCTGGATTCTTTACTTCCTCAGCGTACTGCTTCGTTTCCGCTGGCATCTCTTGGTACCCAGGACACTCCTGTTCCGCACGTCCTGGTCGTGGACGGTTCCATCGCGGGGAGATTCCTGACGTCTCAGTCACTGGGTCTTCATGCTTTTCTTCGCAGCGTGGTCTCTTCACCTCCCAGTCGTCCACCTCCGCCTCATGCGGGAAAGGATTCTGCCTTACTGGGGTCACTTTCTTGGGACAGAGTAGGTCCGCGGCATCTTCCCAGGGGCACTCACTGGCCGCATGTCCTGGTCGCCGACACTTCCAACAAGGGAGGGCCACTGCCACCTTCTTCAAGACGGGTTCCTGGTCCACCTCCTTCACTGGGGAATCTTCACCCGTTGGTTCCGGCTCAGAGGAAACGGGCACCTGCGAACTAACTTCCAGCAAGGCCTTCCGCTCCATTTCCCTGGTTTCCTCCTCCCATCTCTGGGCGCGACCATCCGCAATCATCCGGTCTTCATCCCACGGACAATCAGGAAGCGCATGTCCTCTCGCCTCGCAGAGCGCACACACAGGCTCTGCAGCCACCCGGTCCCAAAGCTGCTGACGAGACTCCGTCATCTGCTTCACCGTGGCCTCGTAGTCCGTCCTGTCTTCCGTCCATGGACATTCCAGGAGCCGATGTCGGGGATCTCCACAGCTTTCACACCGGGAATCAACCTCGTCTTCGCTCAACTCTTCGTCCCAAGGACAACTGTTGTGCTCATGCCCGTAGTTTCCGCAGAGCAAATACCAGGACTCCTTCTTCGCTTGGCCCTGCTGACGTCTTCGGTCCGCTTCCTGGACCACCTTCTTTGGGGACGTCTCTCGCCAAGTACACTCGCTGGCAAAGTGCCCTGTTTGCCGACATTTCTTGCAGGGCGTCACAGCGGCCTTCTTGAGCCCCTTCTCCCGGCGCTCTTCTTTTCCACGCTGGACCGACCGCTGCACCATCTTCAGGATGTCTGCCCCAGACACCGTCACCCAGTCGCTCTGGTCCGCACACATCCGGGGGTGAGTCTTCTCCGGAGCCGTCCGCAGGGAGGTCTTCTTGGTGGCGTTCCACATCGTGTCCGTGATCCGGTCTCTTTTATCCTGCCGACTACGCCAAGTGTGAGAGGTGCGGCTGCGGTGCGTGTGGTGCCTGCTGCCGTGCAGGTGTAGACTCTGTACTCACCAGGCGCCGCTCTCTCTCACCTTCAGGTACCGGAACCTCCAACAGACCTGGAAATCTTCAGTCGGATCCGGACACAGCGATTCCCTCTCGGAGCTGACCGACGACCGAGCTGAGGAGAGAATAATTTACCTTAAAGGGGGTATCGACCCTTCTTCCACTGGAACAGGGGATACCCCAGGGGTGACCGCGACCTTCACCGGTTGGGTGAATGGTCATCACCGGCACAAAGCCTCAGCCACCCAGATTTCACACACTCGCGCTCTCGCACGTAGTGTGATGAAAAGGATTCTCACGTCCGTGAGCAATCCCGATTCCGGCGCTCGGGGACAGACAAGGGACAAACGCACACAGATGTTACTCACCGTCAGTTTCGCACTGCGAACGTCTTCTTCTCTTACAGGTCCCTGTAAGGAGATAAACAAACAAGCAAACAGCCGTGCAGGGCCTAACTCTAACCTAGTGTCACACCCTATACTAACTACAATGGCAGAGCCCTCAAACTAGCTCTGTGGGTGTGGTGCAACAAAACTAACACACTTAACGAGCTCACACATCGCCCCGCACGGTAACATACATCACGATACACAATGCAAGCGACGGTACGGTCCCTTTATCTACCCGACTCAGAACACCCAGTAGTGGGGGCCGCACAGTTCACCCACCTACCGTACCCTCTCCTTAGGGGCTCAGGCCGAGCGGGCCTGCCTACTTAACACCTCAGGGTGGCCTGGGCCTAGCGCCCAGGGCCACCTGTACTCACCTCGGGGAAACACTGATTCACTGGGCCTAGCGCCCCCTAACTGCACACAGGCCGGAGGCCTGACTTCGCCCACGGGCCTAGCGCCCGCCTAACTTGCTGCCCGTTGGGTGACCTGGGCCTTGTGCCCAAGGTCACCTTATCGTATCCCTAATCGGCCAAAATACACCCCCGGGCCTAATGCCCGCCTAACTGTGCCACAGGGAGGGTGGCTTGGGCCTAATGCCCAAACCACCTAATAAAATAGTGACCCCAAACTCCTATCTGCGCCCCAGGCCTAGTGCCTGAATTGTGCCCTCGGGCCTAATGCCCGTCCCTGGTGGTCGAGGGAGGAAAAGGGGAGGGGGAAGGATAGCCTCCCTGAGGCCTCACCTAATCCGGGGGCCTCCGGCACCGTCTTCTGCCGCTGACCCGTCCTGGCCAGCGGCGTCGCCTCCGTTGCTCCGCGTCCAGCCGCCGCTGGACATCTTCTTCCCGGAGCCCGAACGCTGGCCTTCTCCTCACGCTCTTCCGCGCGCGCGCTGACCTCCGCTCCCGCCTGTCTTCTTCGCCGCTCTTCGGCGCGCCCTTTTCTTCAGGCTCCCGCCCGGCGTCTGACGTCAGACGCCGGGGGCGGGGCCTATGACGCGGCGAGCGCCGATTGGCTCGCCGCGTCCCTCTCCGATTGGCTGCCGCTCCGGGAGCCGCGATTGGCTCCCGGAGGGCGCCAAGATTCAAACGCCCCTGCAGTCTCTGGTCCGGTGCAGGGAAAAAGGTAATCCCTGCACCGGACACCCGCCGCCACGCACCCAGCGCTGGGGACAGACAAGCTGCCCCAGCGCTGTCCCCAGCTAGAGACAGCAACATGGATGTGCCCACAGGGCACATCTTTACACTACCACTGGTCTGATGCAGCACAACACTACAACACTGTAAGGGACTTGTGGTTGTTGTTATTATTATTATTATACGGCATTAGTGGACATGTAGCAGCAGCGTATATCGTCACTTGAATGACTGATGGACAGGACACTACCACTGGTCTGATGCAGCACATCACAACAACACTGTAAGGGACTTGTGGTTGTTGTTATAATTATTATACGGCAGCAGTGGACATATAGCAGCAGCGTATATTGTCACTTGAATGACTGATGGACAGGACACTACCACTGGTCTGATGCAGCACAACACAACACCACTTTATACAGCTACACTGGATATATGGCAGCAGAGGACACCAACACTATGACTGGCTGGACTGATGCAGCACAATACACTGACTACAGTGGACTGGACAGCACAACACAGCACCACTTTATACAGCTACACTGGATATATGGCAGCAGATGACACCAACACTGTGACTGGCTGGACTGATGCAGCACAATACACTGACTACACTGGACAGCACAACACAGCACCAGACTCGCCACCCCACTTTCCCGCCCCCACACAGACACTGAACACTGAGGACACGTCCTCTCAATACACTCTCTGAGACTGGAGTGAAAATGGCCGCGATGCGCGGCTCCTTATATGGAATCCAAATCCCGCGAGAATCCGACAGCGGGATGATGACGTTTTGCCGCGTTCGGGTTTCCGAGTCAGGCGGGAAAACCCTAACTTGGAACCAAACTCGGAAGGCAAAGTCCGGTAGGGTTCGATTCTCTGTGAACCGAACCCGCTCATCTCTAGTAGCTACGCCTTTGATCTGCCCCCCTGCAGTGCACATGGTTTGGCAGGGTGGTCTTCAGTATGCCGGCGGTCGGGCTCCCGGTGACCAGCATACCGGCGCCGGGAGCCCGACAGCCGGCATGCCGACAGCCGGCATGCCGACACTTATTCTCCCTCGTGGGGGTCCACGACCCCCCTGGAGGGAGAATAAAATAGTGTGGCGTGTGTGGCGTGCGTAGCGCGCCACCGTGCCCGTAGCGTGGCGAGCGCAGCGAGCCCGCAAGGGGCTCATTTGCGCTCGCCACACTGTCGGTAAGCCGGCGGTCGGGCTCCCGGCGCCGGTATGCTGGTCGCCGGGAGCCCGACCGCCGGCATATCGTAGTGAACCCGGTTTGGCTCAGTAGAGAAAAATTTTGCTGCTGCGATCAGATCTGAATTAGGCCTCATGTTAAGGATACAATGTTTGGCCTGATAGTGTATTGCATCGAATTGGAAGTCGTGTTTCAACTGCAATTTGCCTTTAATTTTTCCTTTTATAAATATCTGACTCGTAAGATCGATGGGAAATCACAAAAAAAAAACTATCAAATCGCCCAAAATCAAACTTTAGTAAATTTACCCCTAAGTCTCTGATTGCATTTTGGAAAGAGGATTACCAGGCTCTGAAGCTCTCAGCATGATCATTGAACTGTGAAAGTCCTTTTTGTTACTAGCTCCTGTCGTGCAAGAAACTTATACCCCTTTCAGATTTATAACCCAGGTCCAACCTGGATTATTGAACACGGTTTCAAGCCGTGTCACAGCTACTTGAAACATCATCTCCAAGCAACAGCTCTCTGCTTTTTTTTTTACAAGACCCGGGTTATCCAGTCAGGTGACACTTCCACACTGCAGACTACCCAGGTCCCGGGTTTGACCCTTGGTGCAACCCAAGTAATGGACCCGGAACACACAACTCAGGTAGATCCTTTCACACCATGCCAGGACCCAGGTTGCCCCAACAATATCCTGGGTCAGAGGTTTGGTAGGAAAGGTGTATAAGCAGAGTCTAGTTTGTCTTGGTTGGCTCTTGGATATGCAGTTAGTGCATTTACATGGTGGGTAAGTGGTGTGCAGTCATAGCTACTATGATTGTCTGGTTCCAGTTGGCCTGTATCATACAACATTTTTGGCCTATATTTACTAATATTCGTGTTTGTGTATGTAGTGTTTTAACTCGTTTTGTATCGGGTGCATTTTCATGCAACTTTTTGAAACTATGGCCCTCATTCCGAGTTGTTCGCTCGCAAGCGGATTTTAGCAGATTTGCTCATGCTAAGCCGCCGCCTACTGGGAGTGAATCTTAGCATCTTAAAAATGCGAACGATGTATTCGCAATATTGCGATTACACACCTCGTAGCAGTTTCTGAGTAGCTCCAGACTTACTCGGCATCTGCGATCAGTTCAGTGCTTGTCGTCCCTGGTTTGACGTCACAAACACACCCAGCGTTCGCCCAGACACTCCTCCGTTTCTCCGGCCACTCCTGAGTTTTTTCCGGAAACGGTAGCGTTTTTTCCCACACGCCCATAAAACGGCCTGTTTCCGCCCAGTAACACCCATTTCCTGTCAATCACATTACGATCGCCAGAACGATGAAAAAGCCGTGAGTAAAAATCCTAACTGCATAGCAAATTTACTTGGCGCAGTCGCAGTGCGGACATTGCGCATGCGCATTAAGCAGAAAATCGCTGCGATGCGTAGATTTTTACCGAGCGAACAACTCGGAATGAGGGCCTATATACGCAAAGTTTCGAAGCAGTCGACTTTATGGTTTTCGTGTTTTCCAATATCGATGCCAGTCGGTTGTTTTTTTTTGGCACATTTACGGCCGTCATTGTCGTTTGCGTACGTGTTTTTGTTGTTTTTGCTGGTTTATTTTCTAAGTTAAACACGACAGGTTTTTTTTTAAACCCCGGCCGCATTTTCACTTTTAGTTTCGTTTTTCATCCCCGTTCGTGATTGGTTGTGTTTCAGATGTAGGAGTGTCTGTGCGCAACCATATAAATACGCCCCAAACTGTCCGCACCTCGTGGGTTTAGTTAGTGGTGAGGAGGGAGGTTGTGCTGTGGAGGTAGGTGAGTTTTTGGTTTGGTGAGGAGTGTTGTTTGCGATTTCTGAGTGTAGTATTGTGTTTGAAAGTAGTCTTGTCATTCTTGTAGTCTTGTTTTTTGTGGTTTTGTCTAATTTTTTTGTCCAAGTATTTTTTATGTATAGTCCCTTGTCAGTGTGTGTGTGTGTGTGTGTGTGTGTGTGTGTGTGTGTGTGTGTGTGTGTGTGTGTGTGTGTGTGTGATTTGTGCAGTGGTAGTGGAGGAGTGTGTTGTTTGTATTTTTTTTTCTGTGTTAAGTGTTTAGACTCACAATTATGTGTGACTCAGAAGTGGGTGAGGTGGAGGGTGTGAGTGAGGGGGAGGAGGTCGGTCAGGTGGAGGAGGTGAGTGTGACTGAGGTTAATGAGGTGGAGGAGGTGGGTGAGGTTGCTGCAGCAGCCTCAAGTGACAGTGATAGTGACAGTCAGAGAGCTCCGCATCCACGCACCACTACTAAGACTGGGCGGAATGTCAAGTTTAGTTATGCAGAAAATGTGGCATTGGTGCGGGAGCTGATAAAGTATCAGCGGCAGCTATTTGGGCCTGAGTCCGCCAAGGTGCCAACACGGAAGAAGACGGTGTTGTGGGCGAAAGTTGTTGCTGCTGTCAATAGTGAGGGGGTGGTCAAGCGGACGGAGGACACGTGCCGCAAATGGTACTATGACATAAAGCGACGTGTCAAGTCCAAAATGGCCAAGGAGGCGAAGTCGGCTCAAAAAACTGGTGGTGGGCAGCCCTATATTGCAAGATATCTGGAGTATGAGGAGCCCATGCGGAGTGTAATACCTCCTGAAGTAGTCTCTGCAACCCATGGGAGGGATTCAGATAGGCCCAGGAAGAATGGTGAGCATGTGTATTTGCATTAACATTCTATGACCTTACTTTTGTTTTATTTAATTTTTTTCAAATGTGTGTCATGTGACGTTGCATTTTACTCCCATCTTCAAGTGTGTGTCAGCAAATACATTTTTTTTTGTAATGTTTTCTACAAAAGCCAATGTAACATCTTACTTTATTGTATGTCATGTGTTTTTTTCTGTATATTTTCCATGTGTAGTTTGGACTTGGTGTGTCATTGAATTGTCCAGCAATAATGTTTTCCTTTTGCACATTTTTATGTTTTTAATTTGGACTATGTTTTATATTTAGGTTATCCAAGTGCAATGTAGCAAAAACAGTGGTTGTTATGTTAGAGGCTGGAGTAGTTGAAAGTGGTTTGGAAACCACTTACATGTGTAATGTCATTAGTACTGAATGTAATAATTTAAAAAAAAAACCCACTATTTGTTTGTTCAGTTTGAGTCTGTATTTGCACCCTGACACAACACTGCAGTCTAATTATTTTTAATTTTTTTTTTTTTTTTGGGGGGGGGGGGGGTTTGTTTTTGTTTGGCTCATATAGTGGTAATGTGTGTTTGGAGTGCCACATCCCAGAGCAATTTCTATATTGCATCTGTAAATTTTTTCCTTTCATTACAAAATGAAGATGTGTGTGTGTGTGTTTTTGGTTGGTAGTGTATGTATTTTTACTTGTGTCCTATGTCTGTGTCCTGTACATGTTTTCCTGTGTTGCACTTTCCATAGTGCATATGGCTATTGGACAATGTTTATTGTTTTATGTAGTGTTTTTTTTGTTTACGGCCCTTATGTTTTTTTATAAAAAAAAACAAGTATTTTTTTTAAGAATTAATGTTTATAAGCATAATGGGTGGATGTATCAACAATAGCATGAATACATGATTTTTTATTTTGGTTTTACAGTGTTGGAAAAAAGCAGTACTGGTCGTCCTACAGTAACTCCCATGACATCTGATGATGATGACGCTGCAGAAGCAGGGAAAGTGTCCATTGTAGTATAGGGTATGTTTGTAAAGGAATGGCCATAACAAAATTTAACTTTCAATACTAGGTCCATCAAAAGAAGTCTGGAGCAGCAGAAGTCGGACTTCTGTAACACACCACCAAAAAAAACATGTGGCAGCAAAGAAAGCAAGGTCTGATGTCCAGGGCCAACCACAGCAGGATACCCCGCCACGAAGATTATTGACAGTATGTTCGGTCCCCCCACTCCAAATTTTGGACACACCTCCAAGATGTGAACCACACTCTCCTCATCTTGATTGTGAGTATCAAACTGAAATAAATTTAATAAATTTCAGATCGTAATAAAACTTTTACTTAAACGCATTAAGTCAAAACACATCAAAATCTGATATACTTACCGAAGTCAGTAAAACATGAAATGGAATCCTAGCAAAATGACCTTGTCCACATCCTGTAAAGATATGTATGTCCACTTCAGGCATACAGTAGCACATTGTGTGTAAGATGCTGCCACAGAAACTCATGTGTAATTTTGGAAAATAGTAAGATTGTTTAACAAATTTTCACATGTGTGTTTGACCTAACATTGCCAAATACATATAAAAACATTACTATGTTTGTTTTTGAAAAGCTATAAAGGTAACACATTATGGATTACAATGTGTTTTTATGGTGGAGTATGTCTGATCTACAATAAAACTAATGTGTTTGCTTTCACAATGAAGTAACCAGACACATTTGCCACAAACAGGCATATGTATGTATTTAAGTTATGAGTGATGATGTTGCTAGGCAGGATATCTGAAAGCAACAGTCAATGACATGTGTTCCATGTTTAGTGATTTGTTATAATTTATCAAACATATGGATAGCTAACGTATATTTTTTCAAAATTACAGCTTCTAGTCCTGGTAACAGCAACACAGTGACATGGATGAGACAATCATGTAAGAAATGCAGCCATTAAGCCAAGGAATCAGCCCCCCAGCACCTGTGAGTACACCACCACAGCAAAGCACACCACCACCACAACACAGCCCAACAACACCAGTAACACCTGATCATGTGTTTTGGAACATTTGGGCTAGACAGCAGGCCACTAATGAAGATTGCCTGCATAAGCAGACACAAATGTTTGCAAGCCTACCATGTCACCTCAGAAGAATAACCAGAAATATGAGTAGACAAAATGAACAAACCACGAGAATTGGCAATACCTTGGAACTCATGCGTGCAGACATTACACAGGTCATGGGCAACTTACAGCGCATAATGGAAGAACAGCACAGACTAATGGAAGAACAGCACAGACAACAGCAAAGCTATATGAACATTTTTCAAAACAATAAAAAGATAAATGAAACTTTATTCCGAATTGTAGACAATCAAAATGCTGCTTCACGTGAACTCAATGCCACCCTCACTAACCTCAATGAAACACTCAGATCCATTCACCAACAGCAAACAAGCAGCAGTTCTGGTACGACTACTCCAAATATCACGCCATTGTCATCACCACCAAGACGCTCCACCAGAGCACGCCAACATAACAGTGGTAAAGGCAAAGGGCAGGACAAGCAGCCACCCAAAAAAATTAACAAATAAACCTCACATTTATAATTTCAGAGAAGTAAATCAAAATACTTAGTAAGTGTATGTTTGGCAAAATAGATATAACACTTAGCTCCTTGACAATTTGTACAACATCATTAATTATAAGTGGTACAAACAACAACAGGAAATTTGTACGCACATTTATTCTTTACCATCTTTGAATTTTTTTGGAGGAGGGAAATGTTGTTTGAGCTGCACATAGGTGTTAGCAGGAAGTAAACATACCACTAGATTTTTTTCTAATCATTACTCTTTCTAGATTCCAATCATTCTCATATCCTGCAGACACAATAATTGCCAGCCAGGCAGAATATGTTTAGCAGGAAGTAACCAGACCACTTGATTTTTTTCTAATCATTACGCTTTCTAGATTCCAATCAATCTTATATTATGCATCCAATACAAATTACAATGTGATTGTTAACTATTTTACCTTTCTTCTCTATACAACATTACAAGAATAACACAATTGAGTTGCCTAAAAAGGTTTTAATATGTTGTGATTGAATTTAGATAATTCAGTGCCAAAATGAATGTCATTATTGTTGGGCCATGTTTGTGTGTCTTAAAAATGAGTAATCAGTTTCTTACACATGATGCAGAAACAAAGAAATTTGAATTTAAAAAAAAAAACACAAATAATGTGCATAATAATGTATATATGTGGCAAACTGTGCATATACTTACAAATCAGCAAGTTTACTTCAGCAAACATTACGAAATAAATTATTTTGGATGAGACTAAGTTTGTGTCCCTTAAATACGATGGAGCATCACACATAGGGACACATGTATTCCTCAAGGCTAACATATTATATGTGGAGGAGTGTTTAATTAGGACACAGGTTCTCAAACTCAGGCCTCAGGACCCCACACAGTGCATGTTTTGCATGTCTCCTCACAGAATCACAAGTGACATAATTAGCTCCACCTTTGAACCTTTTAAAATGTGTCTGTGAGTAATTCATACACCTGTGCTTCTACAGGGTTCCTGCAAAACATGCACTGTGTGGGGTCCTGAGGGCCGAGTTTGAGAACCTGTGCATTAGGACGTTACACACAATCATAAAGTAAAACACAAAATAAATTACTATGTGGATTATGTGTGCTTGTAATAAATTTTCAATCCAAGTTTATTAACACTTATCCAGACTTCATGCATACAACTCATAATCTGTTGTTTTGAGTTTTTAAATAAACACAATACACATGCTACATTTGTATAGCATAAAGCGAGGGTATATTTGTATGTCTCAAGGAGACAGACACATTCTGAGTAATGGTTTTTAATTGAAAAATGGGGAAACATATTTAGGCTTACACAACAAATGAAAGAAGCAAACAAAACTTAACTTAAAAATAACGATTTATGAGGTCTTGCCTAACCTGCCTCCCTACATCTGTACTCCAAGTATCACCAGATGTCTCTAATTCCTCTGCTTGCTGGCTGCTTTTTTCATCCTCCTCCTCAACATGTGGCAGATGTTGTTGCAAACACATGTTATGAAGAAAGCAGCAGCAGAACACAATTTTAGTCACCTTCAAGGGACTATACAACAAAAGGCCACCAGACTTATCCAAACACCGAAACCTAGATTTCAGCACACCAAAACATCTTTCTATCACATTCCGCGTGGACTTTTGTGCATGATTGTAATTGTGTTCAGCAGGGGTATCAGGTCGGGACAATGGAGTTAGAAGCCAAGAGAAACAGCCATATCCTCCATCACCTAAAAGACAGATATAGTAACGTGATTCATGTTAAGATACAGCAACACATAAGTAACACACTGTGGGGCAGATGTATTAACCTGGAGAAGGCATAAGGAAGTGATAAACCAGTGATATGTGCAAGGTAATAAAGGCAGCGGGCAATCTGTCCCTAAATGATAATTTACATATTGGAGCTGATTGGCTGGTGCCTTTGTCACTTTGCACATATCACTGGTTTATCACTTCCTTATGCCTTCTCCAGGTTAATACATCTGCCCCTGTATTTGGACAAAGTAGACGCAGGCCTACACATCAAATTACATACCCAGCAGCCACCCATCTGGCATTTGTCCATCCTCAAAATCATCAAAGAGGCATGACTGACTGAGGATGAAGGAGTCATGGCAGCCCCCAGGGTAACCAGCAACAACACTCATTATTTTGAGATTTGCATCACAAACCACCTGCACATTTGTGGAGTGCTCTAGATGTCGATTAGTATAGATGTGCTGCCTGCCCCTAGGTGGTCAGAGCTGAATGTGTGTGCAATCTATGGCTCCCAGCACATTGGGCATGCCAGCCAGCTCATAGAAATCTACCCTGACGGCATGCCACTGAGACTCCTGGGTAGGGAAGCAGATTGAGGCATCGATGTGGGGCTGCAAAACAGCCAACACCTGTGTATATATTTGAAAGAAAAATAAACATGAGATTGTAGGACAGAACTGGCCACCGAGAAATTAAAACAAACAAAAAACAGAGGAGGTAGTTAGGTATACATCACCTGTGTTAATATTCTCAAAAATGAGGGCTGTGAGATTACTATGACATCCCCAAACACAGCCTGAAAGCTGCCAGTAGCCATAAAGTGCAACACAGCCAGGAGTTTGTGCAGGCCTGAGACAGAGCGAGAGCGTGCTATCTCAGGGTCTAGGCCCAGTTTGACAAGGTCATACAGACGGAAAATGTTGTTACAATTTAGACGGAACATCTGTATGACTGTATCATCGGACAATGCGTTCAAGTTTAAACGCCCCCCTAAAAAAACGAGGCCTGCGCAGCCTCCGCGGAACCTGTACAACCTGCTGACCATGTTCAGTTTGTTGGCCCTGGTTACTTACAGGCTAATGTCTGAGTCTGATGAATCCCACAGCACACAAAAGATCACTGGCCCACAGTCCTGCTGCCATTTCTGAGTGTAGGTGGATTGAAATGGGCCGAAGATCCTTTTATAGGCATCCTTATTCAGGTGTGAGTGATTTGTAAGTTGCAACACATGTAAACACGCTTGAAAAAAGCAGGTCTATTTTTTTGCCGCTTTTTTTAACGAATCGCAAAAAAATACACCCAAATACGAATGAATAGTGAATACCCGTGTTGTATGAAATAACAGCCGCGTTTGACCGATGGTCTATTCATTCGTATTTTTGAACTTTGCCGTTAAAACCATTACGGATAGCCCAAACACTGCCGAGATTTGTGCTTAGTGAATTCCCGTGTTGGGAACACAAATCGGTCAAACTCGGATTATTAGTAAATATAGGCCCTTGTGTGCATGAGGCTGTGCCTTTGTTGCAGTTTGCAAATCCAACCACCTGGCTTGGGGGAGAGTTGTCCCTCACGGGTTAATTTTGTGTAGAGGTATCTTGTTTGTAAATGTGCAGTTGGTTACTGACATGTGGTGGCACTGAACAGCGTGTTTGGCTTTATTCACTGAAGTCTGATTGCATACCTGGTACTGGTGGAGGGTTGCTGCTTGTTTTGGAGACTTGATAGACATGTTCTGATGTACGTTGCATTGAATCCTGGGATCCAAGCTCTTCCTCAAGCAGGGCCACCATCAGGGGGTGCTGGGGGCACAGCTGTCCCGGGCCCAGCCTCTCTGACAGAGAGAGGAGGGCCCCGGATGCTCATGCAGCCACCTGCCCGCCTGCCACCGTCCCTGCCATTTCGCGGTCTTCCCTGCTGTTCTGCCGCTGTCCTCCGACCCTCCAGCAGCTCTGTATTGAAAACTTCCCTCCCAAAATGGTCGCCGCCACAGAGAAGACAGTTATTCAAGATACTAGAGGAGCCCTCTAGTATCTTGAATAACTATCTTCTCTGTGGCCGTGGCCATTTTGGGAGGGACGTTTTCAATACTACTGCAGGAGGACGGAGGAGAGCAGCAGAACAGCGGGGGATGCAGGCGGGTAGGCAGAGGCATCAGCATCCCGGGCCCTACGGACAGTGCACATGTATGTATGCATGCATGTGTGTGTATATAATACACACACACACACACACACACAACTGGTGCTATTCTACAGTGGGGGGCCCTCCCTATTTTGTCAGTCCCGGGCCCCCCAATTTCTGATGGCAGCCCTGTCCTCAAATATATTGATTCTTTTTATACAAGGGTGATCTGCAATCTCCAAGCACTCTATGCAGTCGCTGCTTCCTTCTCTGCAGCAAGCTTCTCCATAATTCCATCTAAGCCATTATTCTCCATATCTTTTTCTGCTTCCAGATGTGATTTATTTGTTTCATACATGATTTCTCTGCTTCCAAGCATGTTTTCTCTATTCTCAATTGCATTTCTTGCAGCAGCAAAGTTGGCCCGTACTTTCGCGGCTTCAGCTTTTGCGTGGGCAAGATTGGCTGTGTTACTGACAGTTGAGGATTTTGAGGAACCACAGATTTGGGACCTTGTTTTATAGATATGATGTTAAGTTATAGATGCTTGATTGTGCTGGATCTGCTGTATTGCTGTATGCAGGTGGCTACACTGTCCTGTGTAGGTTTCTGTGAAGTCTAATGGCAATACTCCTACTGCTGAGTGGCCACTGCTTGCAGACTGTGTAGAAACTGTTGTATTCTCATATGCAGATAGCTTATGTATAATATATGTATCCCACTTGCTGACAATGGTTTACTGACAAAGTCAGCATATACATTATCCACTCTCTTTACTGTTCTGACATCACTAAAATCTTCCCTTTGGAAATTAGACAGACAGCATAACCACTCATGCTTCAATCCAGTCCAGATGTGAAGATCTGAAGACCGGTGTTTGTATTGTAGTAATAAGAGAAACATGCATGTAATGGTAAAACATTAATGTTGTGCTGTGGGGAGGAATATGTGCCTAATTCAGGTTGGATCGCAATTTGCAATCCAACTGCAATTATTACAATGGCTATACGGGTGCATGCGCAGGTCCTGTCCTGCACATGTGCCCACATTTAATGCAGGTGACACGCAGTATCTGCAAACGCCTCTGCCTGAGTGACAGGCAGAGGCATTCGCAAGGACGGAAACGCTTCATTTCCAAGGCATTGCAGGGGCAATGGCTTACAAACAGGAGCGTGGTGGCAGCGTTATTGAGACGGCTGCGTGATGTCACACAAATGGCAGTGGGCCTCCTGCCGTCGCAGCCAGCCTGCGCTGGCAGGAGGCTTCCTTAATTTCTGCAACCGCACACTAATTGCGTTGCGATTGCAATTAGTGCGTGGTCACAGATGGGGGGCGGTGGTTAGCATGCTGGACAGCCTTGCCCTGCTATGGCCAGCCCCCAGCATGCACGTGAAAGGATTGCACATTCTGCTAAACAACAGAATTTGCCATCCTTACTGAATAAGGTCCAATATATGCAACATGTGGAAGTAGGTTAACCTACCCAGAATGCGTTTGAGATTAAGGAAGCAAGATCAGTGTACAGTACCACGATTAAAAAGTGGGCCATCATCATGATCCATAGTGGGCCAAACTGACTTCAGTGAGCTTGTTCATTTTAGAGTTGACAAGTGTCTAACATCTATCCCACAATGGTCATGATATGAATGTGAATTTGTGAAAAAAAAGTTTTACTATGTCATTTATATGTGATTTTAGATTAAAACTGTTAATAAGAAATAGAAAGTGGTTTAATTATATTTTTGGGTGAACTCCAATTAATGGTCTCAGCGTGGACTGCATCAGAGGAATATATTAACTAGTCTTCATTCATACTACTAATTGAGTAAAAAACATTTTTTGAAAATAAAAACCGGAAATATCCCATTTTAAGTTGGGCGATCCCCAAAACTACCCATTTCATAAACAAGTCTAGGTCCATTCTAGCAAAGGACTTTTTGGGATCTGCAGCCTATTAGCAGAAATTAGTAAATTGCCTTATAACTAGAGATGAGCGGGTTCGGTTCCTCGGGATCCGAACCCCCCCGAACTTCACCCATTTTACACGGTCCCGAGGCAGCCTCAGATCTTCCCGCCTTGCTCGGTTAAACTGAGCGCGCCCGAACGTCATCATCCCGCTGTCGGATTCTCGCGAGATTCGTATTCTATATAAGGAGCCGCGCGTCGCCGCCATTTTCACTCGTGCATTGGTGATGATAGCGAGAGGACGTGGCTGCGTTCTCTCAGTTTCTGTGTTCAGTGTGCTGCAAATATCTGTGCTCAGTGTGCTGCAAATATCTGTGCTCAGTGTGCTGAAAATATCTACGTTCTCTGCCTGAAAAACGCTCATTATCTGTGCTGCATTGTAGTATATAGTAGGAGGACAGTGCAGAATTTTGCTGACCACCAGTATATATATAGCAGTATGGTACAGTAGTCCATTGCTCTACCTCTGTGTCGTCAAGTATACTTTGCATCCATACCTGTGCTGCATTTGAGTTGTGCGCAGTATATAGTAGGAGAACAGTGCAGAATTTTGCTGACCACCAGTATATATATAGCAGTACGGTACAGTAGTCCATTGCTCTACCTCTGTGTCGTCAAGTATACTATGCATCCATTCCTGTGCTGCATTGTAGTTGTGCGTAGTATATAGTAGGAGGACAGTGCAGAATTTTGCTGACCACCAGTTTATATATAGCAGGTACGGTACAGTAGTCCATTGCTCTACCTCTGTGTCGTCAAGTATACTATCCATCCATACATGTGCTGCATTTTAGATGTGCGCAGTATATAGTAGGAGAACAGTGCAGAATTTTGCTGACCATCAGTATATATATATATATATATATATAGCAGTACGGTACAGTAGTCCACTGCTCTACCTCTGTGTCGTCAAGTATACTATCCATATCTGTGCTGCGTTGTAGTTGTGCGGAGTATATAGTAGGAGGACAGTGCAGAATTTTGCTGACCACCAGTATATATATAGCAGTACGGTACAGTAGTCCATTGCTCTACCTCTGTGTCGTCAAGTATACTATCCATATGTGTGCTGCATGTGCTGTTTGGGGACTATTTTTTAAATCTGCCATCCTGTCTGACACTGCAGTGCCACTCCTAGATGGGCCAGGTGTTTGTGTCGGCCACTTGGGTCGCTTAGCTTAGCCATCCAGCGACCTTGGTGCACCTCTTTTTTTCTTTGCATCATGTGCTGTTTGGGGACTATTTTTTAAATCTGCCATCCTGTCTGACACTGCAGTGCCACTCCTAGATGGGCCAGGTGTTTGTGTCAGCCACTTGGGTCGCTTAGCTTAGCCATCCAGCGGCCTTTTTGCACCTCTTTTTTTCTTTGCATCATGTGCTGTTTGGGGACTATTTTTTAAATCTGCCATCCTGTCTGACACTGCAGTGCCACTCCTAGATGGGCCAGGTGTTTGTGTCGGCCACTTGGGTCGCTTAGCTTAGCCATCCAGCGACCTTGGTGCACCTCTTTTTTTCTTTGCATCATGTGCTGTTTAGGGACTATTTTTTAAATCTGCCATCCTGTCTGACATTGCAGTGCCACTCCTAGATGGGCCAGGTGTTTGTGTCGGCCACTTGGGTCGCTTAGCTTAGCTATCCAGCGACCTTGGTGCACCTCTTTTTTTCTTTGCATCATGTGCTGTTTGGGGACTATTTTTTAAATCTGCCATCCTGTCTGACACTGCAGTGCCACTCCTAGATGAGCCAGGTGTTTGTGTCGGCCACTTGGGTCGCTTAGCTTAGCCATCCAGCGACCTTGGTGCACCTCTTTTTTTCTTTGCATCATGTGCTGTTAGGGGACTATTTTTTAAATCTGCCATCCTGTCTGACACTGCAGTGCCACTCCTAGATGGGCCAGGTGTTTGTGTCGGCCACTTGGTCGCTTAGCTTAGCCATCCAGCGACCTTGGTGCACCTCTTTTTTTCTTTACATCATGTGCTGTTTGGGGACTATTATTTAAATCTGCCATCCTGTCTGACACTGCAGTGCCACTCCTAGATGGGCCAGGTGTTTGTGTCGGCCACTTGGGTCGCTTAGCTTAGGCATCCAGCGACCTTGGTACACCTCTTTTTTTCTTTGCATCATGTGCTGTTTGGGGACTATTTTTTAAATCTGCCATCCTGTCTGACACTGCAGTGCCACTCCTAGATGGGCCAGGTGTTTGTGTCGGCCACTTGGGTCACTTAGCTTAGCCATCCAGCGACCTTGGTGCACCTCTTTTTTTCTTTACATCATGTGCTGTTTGGGCACTATTTTTTAAATCTGCCATCCTGTCTGACACTGCAGTGCCACTCCTAGATGGGCCAGGTGTTTGTGTCGCCCACTTGGGTCGCTTAGCTTAGCCACACAGCTACCTCATTGCACCTCTTTTTTTCTTTGCATCATGTGCTGTTTGGGGACTATTTTTTAAATCTGCCATCCTGTCTGACACTGCAGTGCCACTCCTAGATGGGCCAGGTGTTTGTGTCGGCCACTTGGGTCGCTTAGCTTAGCCATCCAGCAACCTTGGTGCACCTCTTTTTTTCTTTGCATCATGTGCTGTTTGGGGACTATTTTTTAAATCTGCCATCCTGTCTGACACTGCAGTGCCACTCCTAGATGGGCCAGGTGTTTGTGTCGGCCACTTGGGTCGCTTAACTTAGTCATCCAGCGACCTCGGTGCAAATTTTAGGACTAAAAATAATATTGTGAGGTGTGAGGTGTTCAGAATAGACTGGAGATGAGTGGAAATTATGGTTATTGAGGTTAATAATACTATGGGATCAAAATGACCCCCAAATTCTATGATTTAAGCTGTTTTCGAGGGGTTTTTGTAAAAAAAACACCCGAATCCACAAAAAAATTTCAGGGAGGTTTTGCCAAAACGCGTCCGAATCCAAAACACGGCCGCGGAACCGAATCCAAAACCAAAACACAAAACCCGAAAAATTTCCGGTGCACCTACCTATAACCAAACTCTGACACGTTTATCTACCATTGAGTTTTAGCACAAAATAGGTATTGTATAGGTATTGATACTATAATTTTCTCCGGCAGGGTCCACAGGTTATCCACAGGATAACAATGGAATATGATGGAGCGACAGCGGATTGGCACCAAATGATAAAGAAGCTTTCAGGCCTCCCAGGATGCAAAGGGCCCGTCCATATATCCCCACCCACTAGCTCAGGCAAATCAGTTTTTTGTTTGGTGCGGCAGGAGCCGGACCATGGTCAGAGGGCTGCTGTTTCACTAAGCAGCCCAAGCTTTCTTATTTTATTTTTATAGTCTTACGGATTTTTTTGAGTGATCTTTCCAAACAGCGTCTTATACGCATATTGGAAAGAGTCGCTCCAACAACTCTCCGCCAGGTCACAACAACGCTTACCCATGAGTACAGTGCTGTTTCGGCGGGCGTCTGTGTCGGATATACTAGCAGGTCTATCAGACGTTACCAGGCTGCACGGAGGGAAGGTAAGGCATCGATTCCGTTTAGTAGATGGAATACGGACACAGCCGCACTGTTTTGGGAGGAGACTACCAAACAGTAGCTGACCACGGGTGCTCCAGTGATAGGCCTTAGGGATCAGAGGCACCAGGAATAGCGTGAGGCCGCGATCCCTAGGGTTGATGTCAGCAGTGGGGAGTCAGACGCTCTCCTGGTCGCCCCTCCCCCCGGTTCATGACCAGTTCCGTCGAGTCTCCCGCCATGAACTGTTTCCTTGCTTCTGTCTCAGACGCTACCACGAGTAGACTCAGTCGCAGCATAGGCCGCTGCGTCAGTGTTCACTAAGCGCTACCACAAGAGATCCGGTAGCAGCATAGGCAGCTGCGTGATCACTGTGTCTGTGTTCACTGAACGTTACCATAAGACCGGTGCGTCTGTGTTTACATAGCGCTTGTGTCCGCTATAGGTTCCTGGAGCGGCAGTGTACACTAGTAGCATCTGGATCCACTCAGCGTTCGCTAACGTATTGATCGATCACTGGAAGTGAGGTGAGTCTCCTTATATCCCACTCTACTGAGTACGGGCTATACAGCACTAAATTTCTATCTACTTTGTCAAGTATGAATAGTTAAGTGCCTATTGCATATGAGGCTGTGTACATTTACTGTGGATTTCTTCGCATTGCATCTGAATACGTTAAGATCTGTTTATACAGGATTCAGTAAATGTTCGCCTACATACTTTAAAAAGTGTTTGTAGTTGATGATATGCTCATATGACTAATATATAACATGTGACTGACTGCTAGTATGATTGCTGACTTTAATATATGTTTGTCAGTTAGTTTCTTCTGATCCTTAATGCTGATGCATGGGTAGGGTCAGATTGATATCACTTTAGAAGGTTAAAGTGATTACAGTCACAAATTGTGTAGTACACTGTGAAAGTGCTGATTATTTATCATGTCTAAGAGCGGCAAAGGTGACGAAGGTACACTGTGAGGATACGGATTCTCTGATCACTCAGGTAAACAGTTTAGTAAAGTGGCAAATGCCCTTTATTGTAAAAATACACACACACAGTACACAATAACATTAATAATTGCAAGCCAGGATGGTATCTAACTTACTAAGTCCCCACAGTAGTTTAGAATTACAGTCTCCTGATGTCACATGCCAGCAGTAGTTCTGTGTCCCCTGGTCTGGGATACCAGCTCACACAGTGCCCTTTTCCACTGACGGCACCGCAATGCCTAGTCAGTGTCTCCACTCCAGAGGTACATCCACTCTCTGACCTTCTGTGTAGATCTCACCCTCACCAGAAGAGCTCACTCTTGTTATATCCTCCCCTGTCTATTCATCACACAAGCTGGTCAGTCAGGAGGTCACAGAGGAGACGAGGTGTCTGGGCTCCTGTACACAATGGGGTGTATGTGATCAGATTACCTGCAGGCTCCATACATAACCTGTTTACTACTGAACCTACTCCTCCTAATCACATCTGATTGTACAGCTAGGGGACTTACCTTACAATGAATTGTTTACCATGTTAAATAACACTCTGGCATAGACTTATTCCTGTTAATAATTACACACACTGAACACAGTATAACCAAATAAAATACATGTTTCCAATATAACAGATAAATATAACTGTACAATATAATAACAAAATACAATATTGCCTAGCATATAATTAATAACATATCGGCAATTAGTGGAGTCCATGGGTAGGACCAGGGCTAGGAAAGTACCCACGTGTATTTTACGACTGTGCGACACGACGCGTCGGCTGTGTCGTTACATACACTTACAGCAACACTAATATCATGTTTGTCTTGCAAAACTGTATTATCCTCTCAGGATCTGGTTCAGGATAGTTTATGTGCAAATTGTTTTGCTTTTCAGCAAAACACAAGGCAGATCCCTGTACATCATCAGGCACGGATGGATCCACCTTGGGCTATGTTTGCACAGACTTTGTCCAGTATAGCTGAACAGATAATTCCTACAGCTTCGGTACCAGGTATAGGGTACCCATACATGCAGCTTCCTACGGTATATCATTTCCCCCACCAGCTTCTCAAATGAAACAAGCTGATAAACTGATGGTGAGTAAATCTTCACCTTCACAGGCTACACATGATGATTCATCGGATGATGAAAGCTCTATGTACCCTACTTCTGTATACGAGAAGGAGGAGGAAGTTCTCAGCTCAGTGGATGTAGCTGAAATAATTAGAGCGATGAAGGTCATTCTGTCCTTAGAAGATTCAACATTGCCTGTGTTAAAAACCAAGGTACCTGGTTTAAACTTCCCAAGACAGTTAAGACTGAGTTTCCAGGGTCAGACCAGCTGATGGAAATTATGGAAGAGGCTTGGGCAACACCCAACGAAAAATATAGAATTCCCCAAAAATGGGATTCTAATTATCCTTTTCCAGCCGGGGACTGTTTGAAAAGAGAGGTAGCTCCTAAGGTAGATACGCACGTCATTCGATTAGTGCGAAAATCTATATTGCCTTTGCCATCAACATCTTTAAATGATGTCACAGATAGGAGAGTGGATGGTTTTCTAAAAACTATATTTTCCCTGTCTGGAGCAGTCATAAGGCCAGCTATGGCTTCAGCTTGGATAGCAAAGGCAGTGGCTGCCTGGGCTGATGCGTTAGAAGGTGATTTTTCATCAACTTCTAGAGAGCAAAAATCTTATATAGCCCATATTAAAAAAGCAGCAGTAGTCTTGGAAGAAGTTGCATTAGATATGGGTACTATTGCTTCCAGGGCATCAGCCTCAACGATAGCTGCGCAGTTTGGTTACGTACATGGAAAGCTGATTCAGAATCCAAGAAAGTTTTGGAATCTTTGCATTTTTCGGGAAATATTCTTTTTAGTAAAGAATTGACAGATATTCTGGAGTCAGAAGCAGACTCCAAGAAGGTCAAGTTTCCTTCCACATATAACCCCAAACCTAGGGATCCGAGCTTCCAGCCCTTTCGGTCTCAAGGAAAACCAAAGGGAAAAGAGCCCAAATACAATAAGTTTGGTAAATAAAAAAAGCATTGGGCTACCAGAGGGTAGCGGGCCTCCACCTGGGAGATCCCAGGGTAGGGGGCCGGCTTCTTCAGTTTGCACAGATTTGGCAACAGTCTACGACAGATGCCTGGGTGCAAGAAGCGGTATCTCTAGGTTATGTTTTCTCCTTCAAGAAGCATACTCCGTGAAGGTTCTTCTGCACCAGCCCGTCTCGGGTAGAGACAAAGGCCAGGGCTTTGCAAGAAGCAGTTCAGAAATTGCTTCAGTCAGGAGTAGTCATTCCAGTACCCCCGACGCAACGGGGGCAGGGTTTTTACTCCAACCTATTTTTGATCCAGAAGCCAAATGGGTCATTTCGGCCCATTCCCAATCTCAAAATGCTAAACAAATATACTTGGATGCTGAAGTTCCACATGGAGACCTTACGCTCCTTAGTTTTGGCCATGGAGCCAGTGGATTATATGGTATCCCTGGATATACAGGATGCATACCTACATGTTCCTATAGCACTGTCCCATCAGTGTTATCACAGGTTTGCCATCCTCCAGCAGGATTTTCAGTTCCAAGCCCAGAGTTTTTACCAAAATCATGGTGGTTATGGCAGCATATCTCCGCAGGCAGGGGATAAGAATTTTTCCATACCTCGACGACCTGTAATCCTGGCACAATCACAGGAATTGCTCCTGTGCCATCTCCAACAGACAATAACATGTCTGCAGAGGCACGTGTGGCTCATAAATTGGGCAAAGTCTTCTCTGGTTCCTTCACAACGTATGACTCACTTGGGGGCTGTACTGGATTCAAGTCTGCAGAAGGTAATTTTACTTCGGAACAAGATATCCAAGGTACAGTCAAAGATTCAGGAGTTGTTACACAGTTAAACAGTATCAATTCACGCAGCAATGTGAGTGATGGGTTTGATGGTGTCAACATTCGACATGGTGGAGTATGCGCAATTCCACTCGAGGCCTCTGCAGCGTCTGATTCTGGCCAGATGGAATGGAGTACATCAGACAATTAAGAAACAGACGATGGTACTTCCATTAAAGGTAAGAAAGTCATTAGCCTGGTGGCTACAGACATCCCATCTAGACAAGGGGAGACCTTTTTGGATATCAGATTGGGAGATCCTGACAACAGATGACAGTCTACAGGGCTGGGGAGCAGTGTCCGGAAAATTATGGTTCCAGGGACAATGGACCACAGAAGAAAGTTGCCTGCCAATAAACCTGTTAGAACTCCTGGCCATATACATGGCACTGATTCAGGCAAAGGACACTCTTCAAGGAAAACCAGTCCAGATCCGCTCGGACAATGCAACGGCAGTAGCGTACCTCAACCATCAGGGAGGAACCCGCAGCCAAACAGCAATGAAGGAGGTAAGTCACATTCTAAAGTGGGCAGAACTCCATCTCCCAGCCTTGTCCGCAGTATTTGTTCCGGGAGTTCTAAACTGGGAAGCGGACTTTCTCAGTCGACACGCCATTCAGGCAAGCGAATGGGCTCTACACCTGGAAGTCTTTCAGAATCTAGTAGACGAGAGGGGATTGCCAGAGATACATCCCGTCTGAACAACAAAGTGCCCGCATACGGGTCAAGAACAAAGGATCCCAAAGCAAGCTTTGTGGACACCTTGTCAGTGAAATGGGACTATCATCTGGCATATCTGTTTCCCCCGATCACCCTGTTACCCAGGGTGGTGAGGAAAATAAAGCAAGCAAAGGGTGCCGTGATTCTAATAGCTCCGGTTTGGCCCAGAAGGCATTGCTACACAGATCTGCAGAGATTGCCGGTGGATACTCCAATTCTGCTCCCTCAACGTCCATATCTACTAATGCAGGGTCCTTGTTATCACAGAAATCTGGATCGACTGTCTTTGACGGCGTGGCTCTTGAAACCTCTATCCTGAAGTCAAGAGGATTCTCACAACAGGTAATTCAAACAATGCTCAGAGCAAGGAAACCCTCCTCAGCTCGCATTTATCACAGAATATGGCAGGCCTATATTCATTGGTGCAGTAAGAGAAGTATGGACCCAAAATCCTTCAGAGTTCCAGGGTCTTAGCTTACCTTCAGGCAGGAATGGATAAAGGTTTGAAGGTGGCTTCCTTGAGAGTGCAAGTATCCGCATTGACTGTATGGTTCCAAAAGAAAATTGCCAATTTACAGGATGTGCGTACTTTTTTCCAGGGAATGCTGTGCATTCAACCTCCTTTTGTTCCTCCCACAGCATCTTGGGACTTAAGTCTAGTCCTCAAAGCTTTGCAAGTTTCTCCGTTTGAACCACTTAATAAAGTGGATCTTAAATGGTTGACAGCTAAAGTTCTCTTTCTACTGACTATGGTATCAGCTAGAAGAGTGTCAGATTTAGGAGCACTGTCATGACGTTCTCCTTTTCTGATTTTTTATCCAGATAAAGCAGTTCTTAGACCTAGGTCTGGGTATCTTCCTAAGGTGGTGTCTAAATTCCACCTTAATGAAGAAATTGTAGTCCCCGCTTTTCAGGTATCGGGACTTTCTGCGGGAGATGTGTCGCTGGACGTGGTCCGGGCATTAAGGATCTACGTGGATCGTACCAGTGCCATAAGAAAGACAGATTCTCTCTTCATTCTCTACGGATTTCACAAGAGAGGATGGCCTGCTACTAAACAGACGCTGGCAAGATGGCTTCGAATGACGATTTCAGAAGCATACTCTCAAACTGATCTCCCTGTACCGGCTAATGTCTCTGCTCACTCTACTCATAAGGTAGGTCCTTCATGGGCAGCACAACATGGTGCTTCAGCAGAACAGATATGTAAGGCAGCCATATGGTCTTCCATTATCACATTCATTAGACATTATGCCTTGGATACTTTTGCCTCTCATGACGCTGAATTCGGGCGCAAGGTTCTCCTGTCCAATCAGGAGCATCTCCACCTCTAAATTGCTTTGGGAAATCTCATTGTTATCCTGTGAATAACCTGTGGACCCTGCCGGAGAAATATACGTTATGGTAAGAACTTACCGTTAATAACGGTATTTCTCCTAAGTCCACAGGTTCCACAGGGAGCCCACCCTGACGCACCTGATTTGAGGATCCTTCTACTCACTAACCTCTTCCTTCTTGTATGGAAGGGTGTGCATGTGTGTTCTTCTCACCTGATTAGAACTCTACATGATGCTCCTGCCTCGTGCTTTTGGAATATATGGACGGGCCCGTTGCATCCTGGGAGGCCTGAAAGCTTTTGATTGTTTGGTGCCAATCCACTGTCGCTCCATCATATCCCATTGTTATCCTGTGGAACCTGTGGACTTAGGAGAAATACCATTATCAACGGTAAGTTCTTACCATAACGTATATTTTTCACTGCTATTAGTTTGGATTGCCATCCTTTTGCTATAGCCATATATATATATATATATATATATATACACTGCTCAAAAAAATAAAGGGAACACTAAATTAACACATCCTAGATCTGAATGAATGAAATATTCTTATTAAATACTTTGTTCTTTACATAGTTGAATGTGCTGACAACAAAATCACACAAAAATTATCAATGGAAATCAAATTTATTAACCCATGGAGGTCTGGATTTGTTGTCACACTCAAAATTAAAGTGGAAAAACACACTACAGGCTGATCCAACTTTTATGTAATGTCTTTGAAACAAGTCAAAATGAGGCTCAGTAATGTGTGTGGCCTCCACGTGCCTGTATGACCTCCCTACAATGCCTGGGCATGCTCCGGATGAGGTGGCGGATGGTCTCCTGAGGGATCTCCTACCAGACCTGGACTAAAGCATCCGCCAACTCCTGGATAGTCTGTGGTGCAACGTGGCATTGGTGGATGATGTCCCAGATGTGCTCAATTGGATTCAGGTCTGGGGAACGGGCGGGCCAGTCCATAGCATCAATGCCTTCGTCTTGCAGGAACTGCTGACACACTCCAGCCACATGAGATCTAGCATTGTCTTGCATTAGGAGGAACCCAGGGCCAACCGCACCAGCATATGGTCTCACAAGGGGTCTGAGGATCTCATCTCGGTACCTAATGGCAGTCAGGCTACCTCTGGCGAGCACATGGAGGGCTGTTCGGCACCCCAAAGAAATGCCACCCCACACCATTACTGACCCACTGCCAAACCGGTCATGCTGGAGGATGTTTCAGGCAGCAGAACGTTCTCCTTGGTGTCTCCAGACTCTGTCACGTCTGTCACATGTGCTCAGTGAGAACCTGCTTTCATCTGTGAAGAGCACAGTGCGCCAGTGGCGAATTTGCCAATCTTGGTATTCTCTTATTCTCTGGCAAATGCCAAACGTCCTGCACGGTGTTGGGCTGTAAGCACAAACCCCACCTGTGGACGTCGGGCCCTCATACCACCCTCATGGAGTCTGTTTCTGATCGTTTGAGTAGACACATGCACATTTGTGGCTTGCTGTATGTAGGTCATTTTGCATGGCTCTGGCAGTGCTCCTCCTGTTCCTCCTTGCACAAAGGCGGAGGTAGCGGTCCTGCTGCTGGGTTGTTGCCCTCCTACGGCCTCCTCCACGTCTCCTGATGTACTGGCCTTTCTCCTGGTAGCGCCTCCATGCTCTGGGCACTACGCTGACAGACACAGCAAACCTTCTTGCCACAGCTCGCATTGATGTGCCATCCTGGATGAGCTGCACTACCTGAGCCACTTGTGTGGGTTGTAGACTCCGTCTCATGCTACCACTAGAGTGAAAGTACCGCCAGCTTTCAAAAGTGACCAAAAAATCAGCCAGAAAGCATAGGAGCTGAGAAGTGGTCTGTGGTCACCACCTGCAGAACAACTCCTTTATTGGGGGTGTCTGGCTATTTGCCTATAATTTCCACCTGTTGTCTATTCCATTTGCACAACAGCATGTGAAATTGATTGTCAATCAGTGTTGCTTCCTAAGTGGACAGTTTGATTTCACGGAAGTGTGATTGACTTGAGTTACATTGCGTTGTTTAAGTGTTCCCATTATTTTTTTGAGCAGTGTATATATATATATATATATATATATATATATAAAAACACATACTGTTTGTTGGACCAGCACTCACCCTTCAGCGTTTGCTTAGCTCCGGTGCCCTCTGGAAATATTGCATATGTATCTCACATCGAACAAGCAGCGGCACTCGGAGACTTTATCATGGTGAAAAATCAAGTGTGAAATTTAATCCATATCACAGCAAGGCCAACGTTTCGGGGCTTGTTAACCCCTTTGTCAAGGTGAGTCACCTTGACAAAGGGGTTAACAAGCCCTGAAACGTTGGCCTTGCTGTGATATGGATTAAATTTCACACTTGATTTTTCACCATGATAAAGTCTCCGAGTGCCGCTGCTTGTTCGATGTGAGATACATATATATATATATATATATATATATATTAGAAATGCGAAAGCCCTCACTCACTGACTGACTGACTCATCACTAATTCTCTTACTTTCCGATATGTTAGGAAGTTGAAATCTAAGAAATGTATTCTTAAGGTTGGAAATAGGAAAACTACGTAATTAGAATTTGAATAAACCTTCCCTAAGGGGATGAAAAGGGGGTTGACATAATGACATAATTACCGATGCGTGGCTTGCGTTGCGTGAACGATAACGCCCAAACGGACAATTGGATCAAAATTTGAACTGCACCTCCAGTGTGTAGCATTTAGTAAACTACAAAAATGAGAAAGCCCTCACTCAGTCACTCATCGCTAATTCTCTTACTTCCCGATATGTTAGGACGATTAAATTTAACATAGGTATTCTGCAGGTGGGAAATAGGAAAACTACGTAATTAGAATTTAAAAAAAACCTCCCCTAAGGGAATGAAAAGGGGTTAACATAATGACGTAATTACAGATGCATGGCTTTAACGATAACGCCCAAACGGACTATCGGATCAAAATCTGGATTGCACCTCCAGTGTGTAGAACTTCAAACATGGTCCTGTCACTTTATACCGTATATCTGCTACGGGTGCTCCTTGGGTAATGCCAAGAACCATGGATTAATATTTACTTACATTAAGACATCTCAAATTTACATCTCTATAGATTTACAAAATTTTTAACACTCAGTTATATTTACAACCATGAAAATCAGAAACTCTTGTGTGAGGAACAGGTAGAACAGCTAATATATATATATATATATATATATATATAAGGATTGGGTACGGGATCCCAGCTGTCAGAATACCAACACCAAGATCCTGACCATCATAATGCTGGCAGGGGCGCGAGCGCTATGAAGTCTCTTGCGGGCTCGGTGCCTCACTGCGCTCGCCACAGGTTCTATTCCCGCTACGTGAGTGTTGTGGACATCCAGTAGTGGGAATAGGTGAAAATACTGTGCATCGCGCCACTCTCCGCATGAATAGTGCAGTGATGTGCAGTGGGGTGAGGCAGAGCCTTTCCTGTCATACTAACATTTATGACAGAGTTTTGAATGTATAAAGTATATGAAAAATACAAAGAATATGTTAGAAATATCTTCTTTGCATTATTCTAATCATTGTTTGTAGCTAAAATTCTGGAGTAAAAAGTTTATGCTTATCTTTTCCGCACATCCCTGATCAAAACTAGAGATGAGCGCCTGAAATTTTTCGGGTTTTGTGTTTTGGTTTTGGGTTCGGTTCCGCGGCCGTGTTTTGGGTTCGACCGCGTTTTGGCAAAACCTCACCAAATTTTTTTTGTCGGATTCGGGTGTGTTTTGGATTCGGGTGTTTTTTTTAAAAAACACTAAAAAACAGCTTAAATCATAGAATTTGGGGGTCATTTTGATCCCATATTATTATTAACCTCAAAAACCATAATTTCCACTCATTTTCAGTCTATTCTGAATACCTCACACCTTACAATATTATTTTTAGTCCTAAAATTTGCACCAAGGTCGCTGGATGACTAAGCTAAGCGACACTAGTGGCCGACACAAACACCTGGCCCATCTAGGAGTGGCACTGCAGTGTCACGCAGGATGTCCCTTCCAAAAAACCCTCCCCAATCAGCACATGACGCAAATATAAAAAGAGGCGCAATGAGGTAGCTGACTGTGTGAGTAAGATAAGCGACCCTAGTGGCCGACACAAACACCGGGCCCATTTAGGAGTGGCACTGCAGTGTCACGCAGGATGTCCCTTCCAAAAAACCCTCCCCAATCAGCACATGACGCAAAGAAAAAAAGAGGCGCAATGAGGTAGCTGACTGTGTGAGTAAGATTAGCGACCCTAGTGGCCGACACAAACACCGGGCCCATTTAGGAGTGGCACTGCAGTGTCACGCAGGATGTCCCTTCCAAAAAACCCTCCCCAATCAGCACATGACGCAAAGAAAAAAAGAGGCGCAATGAGGTAGCTGACTGTGTGAGTAAGATTAGCGACCCTAGTGGCCGACACAAACACCGGGCCCATTTAGGAGTGGCACTGCAGTGTCACGCAGGATGTCCCTTCCAAAAAACCCTCCCCAATCAGCACATGACGCAAAGAAAAAAAGAGGCGCAATGAGGTAGCTGACTGTGTGAGTAAGATTAGCGACCCTAGTGGCCGACACAAACACCGGGCCCATTTAGGAGTGGCACTGCAGTGTCACGCAGGATGTCCCTTCCAAAAAACCCTCCCCAATCAGCACATGACGCAAAGAAAAAAAGAGGCGCAATGAGGTAGCTGACTGTGTGAGTAAGATTAGCGACCCTAGTGGCCGACACAAACACGGGGCCCATTTAGGAGTGGCACTGCAGTGTCACGCAGGATGTCCCTTCCAAAAAACCCTCCCCAATCAGCACATGACGCAAAGAAAAAAAGAGGCGCAATGAGGTAGCTGACTGTGTGAGTAAGATTAGCGACCCTAGTGGCCGACACAAACACCGGGCCCATTTAGGAGTGGCACTGCAGTGTCACGCAGGATGTCCCTTCCAAAAAACCCTCCCCAATCAGCACATGACGCAAAGAAAAAAAGAGGCGCAATGAGGTAGCTGACTGTGTGAGTAAGATTAGCGACCCTAGTGGCCGACACAAACACCGGGCCCATTTAGGAGTGGCACTGCAGTGTCACGCAGGATGTCCCTTCCAAAAAACCCTCCCCAAACAGCACATGACGCAAAGAAAAATAAAAGAAAAAAGAGGTGCAAGATGGAATTGTCCTTGGGCCCTCCCACCCACCCTTATGTTGTATAAACAAAACAGGACATGCACACTTTAACCAACCCATCATTTCAGTGACAGGGTCTGCCACACGACTGTGACTGATATGACGGGTTGGTTTGGACCCCCCCCAAAAAAGAAGCAATTAATCTCTCCTTGCACAAACTGGCTCTACAGAGGCAAGATGTCCACCTCATCATCACCCTCCGATATATCACCGTGTACATCCCCCTCCTCACAGATTATCAATTAGTCCCCACTGGAATCCACCATCTCAGCTCCCTGTGTACTTTGTGGAGGCAATTGCTGCTGGTCAATGTCTCCGCGGAGGAATTGATTATAATTCATTTTAATGAACATCATCTTCTCCACATTTTCTGGATGTAACCTCGTACGCCGATTGCTGACAAGGTGAGCGGCGGCACTAAACACTCTTTCGGAGTACACACTTGTGGGAGGGCAACTTAGGTAGAATAAAGCCAGTTTGTGCAATGGCCTCCAAATTGCCTCTTTTTCCTGCCAGTATAAGTATGGACTGTGTGACGTGCCTACTTGGATGCGGTCACTCATATAATCCTCCACCATTCTTTCAATGGTGAGAGAATCATATGCAGTGACAGTAGACGACATGTCCGTAATCGTTGTCAGGTCCTTCAGTCCGGACCAGATGTCAGCATCAGCAGTCGCTCCAGACTGCCCTGCATCACCGCCAGCGGGTGGGCTCGGAATTCTGAGCCTTTTCCTCGCACCCCCAGTTGCGGGAGAATGTGAAGGAGGAGATGTTGACAGGTCGCGTTCCGCTTGACTTGACAATTTTCTCACCAGCAGGTCTTTCAACCCCAGCAGACTTGTGTCTGCCGGAAAGAGAGATCCAAGGTAGGCTTTAAATCTAGGATCGAGCACGGTGGCCAAAATGTAGTGCTCTGATTTCAACAGATTGACCACCCGTGAATCCTTGTTAAGCGAATTAAGGGCTCCATCCACAAGTCCCACATGCCTAGCGGAATCGCTCCGTGTTAGCTCCTCCTTCAATGTCTCCAGCTTCTTCTGCAAAAGCCTGATGAGGGGAATGACCTGACTCAGGCTGGCAGTGTCTGAACTGACTTCACGTGTGGCAAGTTCAAAGGGCATCAGAACCTTGCACAACGTTGAAATCATTCTCCACTGCGCTTGAGACAGGTGCATTCCACCTCCTATATCGTGCTCAATTGTATAGGCTTGAATGGCCTTTTGCTGCTCCTCCAACCTCTGAAGCATATAGAGGGTTGAATTCCACCTCGTTACCACTTCTTGCTTCAGATGATGGCAGGGCAGGTTCAGTAGTTTTTGGTAGTGCTCCAGTCTTCTGTACGTGGTGCCTGTACGCCGAAAGTGTCCCGCAATTTTTCTGGCCACCGACAGCATCTCTTGCACGCCCCTGTCGTTTTTTAAATAATTCTGCACCACCAAATTCAAGGTATGTGCAAAACATGGGACGTGCTGGAATTTGCCCAGATTTAATGCACACACAATATTGCTGGCGTTGTCCGATGCCACAAATCCACAGGAGAGTCCAATTGGGGTAAGCCATTCCGCGATGATCTTCCTCAGTTGCCGTAAGAGGTTTTCAGCTGTGTGCGTATTCTGGAAACCGGTGATACAAAGCGTAGCCTGCCTAGGAAAGAGTTGGCGTTTGCGAGATGCTGCTACTGGTGCCGCTGCTGCTGTTCTTGCGGCGGGAGTCCATACATCTTCCCAGTGGGCTGTCACAGTCATATAGTCCTGACCCTGCCCTGCTCCACTTGTCCACATGTCCGTGGTTAAGTGGACATTGGGTACAACTGCATTTTTTAGGACACTGGTGAGTCTTTTTCTGACGTCCGTGTACATTCTCGGTATCGCCTGCCTAGAGAAGTGGAACCTAGATGGTATTTGGTAAAGGGGGCACACTGCCTCAATAAATTGTCTAGTTCCCTGTGAACTAACGGCGGATACCGGACGCACGTCTAACACCAACATAGTTGTCAAGGCCTCAGTTATCCGCTTTGCAGCAGGATGACTGCTGTGATATTTCATCTTCCTCGCAAAGGACTGTTGAACAGTCAATTGCTTACTGGAAGTAGTACAAGTGGGCTTACGACTTCCCCTCTGGGATGACCATCGACTCCCAGCAGCAACAACAGCAGCGCCAGCAGCAGTAGGCGTTACACGCAAGGATGCATCGGAGGAATCCCAGGCAGGAGAGGACTCGTCAGAATTGCCAGTGACATTGCCTGCAGGACTATTGGCATTCCTGGGGAAGGAGGAAATTGACACTGAGGGAGTTGGTGGGGTGGTTTGCGTGAGCTTGGTTACAAGAGGAAGGGATTTACTGGTCAGTGGACTGCTTCCGCTGTCACCCAAAGTTTTTGAACTTGTCACTGACTTATTATGAATGCGCTGCAGGTGACGTATAAGGGAGGATGTTCCGAGGTGGTTAACGTCCTTACCCCTACTTATTACAGCTTGACAAAGGGAACACACGGCTTGACACCTGTTGTCCGCATTTCTGTTGAAATAGTTCCACACCGAAGAGCTGATTTTTTTGGTATTTTCACCAGGCATGTCAACGGCCATATTCCTCCCACGGACAACAGGTGTCTCCCCGGGTGCCTGACTTAAACAAACCACCTCACCATCAGAATCCTCCTGGTCAATTTCCTCCCCAGCGCCAGCAACACCCATATCCTCCTCATCCTGGTGTACTTCAACACTGACATCTTCAATCTGACTATCAGGAACTGGACTGCGGGTGCTCCTTCCAGCACTTGCAGGGGGCGTGCAAATGGTGGAAGGCGCATGCTCTTCACGTCCAGTGTTGGGAAGGTCAGGCATCGCAACCGACACAATTGGACTCTCCTTGTGGATTTGGGTTTTCGAAGAACGCACAGTTCTTTGCGGTGCTACTGCTTTTGCCAGCTTGAGTCTTTTCATTTTTCTAGCGAGAGGCTGAGTGCCTCCATCCTCATGTGAAGCTGAACCACTAGCCATGAACATAGGCCAGGGCCTCAGCCGTTCCTTGCCACTCCGTGTGGTAAATGGTATATTGGCAAGTTTACGCTTCTCCTCCGACAATTTTATTTTAGGTTTTGGAGTCCTTTTTTTACTGATATTTGGTGTTTTGGATTTGACATGCTCTGTACTATGACATTGGGCATCGGCCTTGGCAGACGACGTTGCTGGCATTTCATCGTCTCGGCCATGACTAGTGGCAGCAGCTTCAGCACGAGGTGGAAGTGGATCTTGATCTTTCCCTAATTTTGGAACCTCAACATTTTTGTTCTCCATATTTTAATAGGCACAACTAAAAGGCACCTCAGGTAAACAATGGAGATGGATGGATACTAGTATACAATTATGGATGGACTGCCGAGTGCCGACACAGAGGTAGCTACAGCCGTGAACTACCGTACTGTGTCTGCTGCTAATATAGACTGGTTGATAAAGAGATGTCGTAGTATGTATGTATGAAGAAGAAAGAAAAAAAAAACACGGTTAGGTGGTATACAATTATGGACGGACTGCCGAGTGCCGACACAGAGGTAGCCACAGCCGTGAACTACCGTACTGTACTGTGTCTGCTGCTAATATAGACTGGTTGATAAAGAGATGTCGTAGTATGTATGTATGAAGAAGAAAGAAAAAAAAACCACGGGTAGGTGGTATACAATTATGGACGGACTGCCGAGTGCCGACACAGAGGTAGCCACAGCCGTGAACTACCGTACTGTACTGTGTCTGCTGCTAATATAGACTGGTTGATAAAGAGATGTAGTAGTATGTATGTATAAAGAAGAAAGAAAAAAAAAACACGGGTAGGTGGTATACAATTATGGACGGACTGCCGAGTGCCGACACAGAGGTAGCCACAGCCGTGAACTACCGTACTGTACTGTGTCTGCTGCTAATATAGACTGGTTGATAAAGAGATGTCGTAGTATGTATGTATGAAGAAGAAAGAAAAAAAAACCACGGTTAGGTGGTATACAATTATGGACGGACTGCCGAGTGCCGACACAGAGGTAGCCACAGCCGTGAACTACCGTACTGTACTGTGTCTGCTGCTAATATAGACTGGTTGATAAAGAGATGTCGTAGTATGTATGTATAAAGAAGAAAGAAAAAAAAACCACGGTTAGGTGGTATACAATTATGGACCGAGTGCCGACACAGAGGTAGCCACAGCCGTGAACTACCGTACTGTACTGTGTCTGCTGCTAATATAGACTGGTTGATAAAGAGATGTCGTAGTATGTATGTATGAAGAAGAAAGAAAAAAAAACCACGGTTAGGGTTAGGTGGTATACAATTATGGACGGACTGCCGAGTGCCGACACAGAGGTAGCCACAGCCGTGAACTACCGTACTGTACTGTGTCTGCTGCTAATATAGACTGGTTGATAAAGAGATGTAGTAGTATGTATGTATAAAGAAGAAAGAAAAAAAAACCACGGGTAGGTGGTATACAATTATGGATGGACTGCCGAGTGCCGACACAGAGGTAGCTACAGCCGTGAACTACCGTACTGTGTCTGCTGCGACTGGATGATAAATAATGATATAAAAAATATATATATATCACTACTGCAGCCGGACAGGTATATATATTATATAATGACGGACCTGCTGGACACTGTCTGTCAGCAGAATGAGTTTTTTATAGAATAAAAAAAAAAAACACCACACAAGTGAAGTCACACGACGAGTGTTTAACTTTTTCAGGCAATCACAATATAGTATACTACTAACTATACTGGTGGTCAGTGTGGTCAGGTCACTGGTCAGTCACACTGGCAGTGGCACTCCTGCAGCAAAAGTGTGCACTGTTTAATTTTAATATAATATGTACTCCTGGCTCCTGCTATAACCTATAACTGGCACTGCAGTGCTCCCCAGTCTCCCCCACAATTATAAGCTGTGTGAGCTGAGCACAGTCAGATATATAATATATATACATAGATGATGCAGCACACTGGGCTGAGCAGTGCACACAGATATGGTATGTGACTGTCTTGTACTCCTGGCTCCTGCTATAACCTATAACTGGCACTGCAGTGCTCCCCAGTCTCCCCCACAATTATAAGCTGTGTGAGCTGAGCACAGTCAGATATATAATATATACATAGATGATGCAGGCATGCAGCACACTGGGCTGAGCAGTGCACACAGATATGGTATGTGACTGAGTCACTGTGTGTACCGTTTTTTTCAGGCAGAGAACGGATATATTAAATAAAACAACTGCACTGCTGGTGGTCACTGTGGTCAGTCACTAAACTCTGCACTCTCTTCTACAGTATCAGCCTCAGGTCAATCTCTCTCTCTCTCTCCTAATCTAAATGGAGAGGACGCCAGCCACGTCCTCTCCCTATCAATCTCAATGCACGTGTGAAAATGGCGGCGACGCGCGGCTCCTTATATAGAATCCGAGTCTCGCGAGAATCCGACAGCGTCATGATGACGTTCGGGCGCGCTCGGGTTAACCGAGCAAGGCGGGAAGATCCGAGTCGCTCGGACCCGTGAAAAAAAACATGAAGTTCGTGCGGGTTCGGATTCAGAGAAACCGAACCCGCTCATCTCTAATCAAAACTCACAAAATTTCCAGGCATTTATACTGCTACACCTGTGTATAATGCCCAGATGTACCCTTTGGCTCATATATTGCATGTAAACCTGGCTCTGGTGCTAGCCTGTGCCTCCTGAGCCATTTACCTGACCGCATGTCCCTGGCATAGTGGCGTTTACTAATGCCATATACATGAAGAACATCATGAAGGACAGCTTTTGCAGTAAGAGCTGTCCTTTGCGATGTGTGAACTTCCGGGTTTATGACCCGGGAGTCCATCTGAACATGCGCCTGCACACACCCCACAGTGGGTGCTGGGAGGGATCCATTTGGATCCCTCTCAGAAGGGGTAGTGCGATAGAAGCCCATAGGCTTCTGTAAGACAACGCCATCTGAAGCATACTTGCCTACCTGACCCTCTCCATGAGGGAGAAAATGCTCTGTTCCTGGACTTTCCTGGTAATGTATGATTGCCATCACCTGTGGTGAAACACCTTTCTTATCAATTAACTAGCTCACCACAGGTGATGGCAATCATACATTACCAGGAAAGTCCAGGAACAGAGCATTTTCTCCCTCATGGAGAGGGTCAGGTAGGCAAGTATGATCTGAAGATGACATTGACCACCGCATCCAAGCCCCGAAACGTATCACATTCCGGGGCTTGGTGCATATGCAGTACCCAGCCAAACCTCCAGAATCTGCATTTTTCAGCTTGCTGCATCTTTTACACAATATTGTGCTACACCAACATTTCGACTCTTAAATGGGCTTTTTTCAAGATCAGAACATAAAACAAACAGTGGGCCTAATTCAGACCTGATCGTAATCTATGATCAGTCACACAGACATGCGGGGGGGAATACCCAGCAGAGGGCTAGTCCACCCCGCATGTCAGGCCCGAACCCCCGTACAAGTACAAAAGCATCGCACAGCGGCGATACTTTTGTACTTTAGGAGTAGCTCCCTGCCAGCACAGCTCCTGCGCGCTGGCAGGAGCTAATCGTCGCTGTGAGAGTCGCAGCGGCTGCGTGTGATGTCACGTAGCCACCGCGGCTCGCCCCCCCCCAACAGTCTGGGCATGCCTGCATTGCCCTGACTGCACCCCCAAAATGGTGGCCAAATGCTGCTGGCCCACCCCCTCCCGCCCAGCAACCGCCTTTGCCTGTCAATCATGCAGAGGCGATCGCAGGGCTGAGACAGCCGTCGCATGCACAGTTCAGACCTGTGTGAAAATGCACAGCAGCGATCAGGTCTGAATTAGGCCCCATGTGCACTGCAGGTGTGGCAGATAACATGTGCAGAGAGAATTAGATTTGGGTGGGTTATTTTGTTTCTGTGCAGGGTAAATACTGGCTGCTTTATTTTTACACTACAATTTAGATTTCAGTTTGAACACACCCCATACTTGCCTACCTGACCCTCTCCATGAGGGAGAAAATGCTCTGTTCCTGGACTTTCCTGGTAATGTATGATTGCCATCACCTGTGGTGAAACACCTTTCTTATCAATTAACTAGCTCAGCACAGATGATGGCAATCATCATTACCAGGAAATTCCAGGAACAGAGCATTTTCTCCCTCATGGAGAGGGTCAGGTAGGCAAGTATGGTTATATCTGCCTTCCCCCCTGCAGTGCACATGATGAAGGCTAATTCGGACCTGATCACTGCTACAAATTGCATCGCAAGCTACGTTTTTTGTTGTTGAATGTGCATGCGCAAAGTCACGAGTGCGCATGTGCTGGCCTTGCCGTGCGACAAATGTGCAGGCATACACATGAAATTTGTGAACGTAGACAGGCAATGACAGAGAGGCGTGGTGAAGGCGGTGCGGGGGCATGGCTTCTCAGGCTAGCGAAAAGGGCATGAAGGTGGGTGTCTTGCGGGGGAGTGTGCTATGGGCTGCAGGCGTGGTTTTTGCACGCTGCAAAGCAAATCGCTGTCAGGGCACACAGAGCGTTCGCAGATGCCGAGTAATTCTAGTGATGCGTACAGCATGCGAATGCCCAGCACAGGTGTCCTGTCAGAGCTCTCCCAGCAAATAATTGCAAATCAAACACACCTGTTTGCAATTAAACATCCTAGTGACATTTGGTGGACCCCTTCATTCTAAGTAAAGCATTCGTTACCTCTAATACCAAGAAATAAAGACACGGAGACTTGAATTTGGCAGAAAAATTGCTAGCTATTTATTTGACCCTAACCATAGCAAACCTGTAAATGAAAACTTTGTTAAAATGCCGATTCAGCCGGCATATGGTGGCAGAAAAAAGAACGGCTCTATTAAACTGATGCTAACCTTAAAATGCTAAAATCAAAACCATCCTATTTTAACTACAAACTATCAAAACGGTAATAGGTTCTAGCTCAACCCCCACAGTGACTACCCACCCTGATGGGTGCCCATACCGCTGCCTCCCGGTCGGGTGGTCGAGCGGTCAATAAGTCGATGGAGGTGAGTGCACCTAAACCACATCAAACTGTAAATCACTACAGCTTACCATACAACTACAAACTGCCGTTCTTTTCCGCCCATAAATACCCAACGATAAAACCAGCCAACAATTCAATGCCAAGGCACTCCGTGCCAGAACCTCTACCAACAGGGCGGGAGGGCGGGAAGGCAATTTCACCAACAAGAGAGAGACAAAATGGCCTATCCTTCCCTATATATACTAACCCTCCCCTTTTTCCAAAGGGCTGTACTTTCCTTCCAGCTAGGTCCACCCCTTACTAGATGTTTAACTCATTCCTTTCCTATGCTGTCAATTCTCTCTCCGAAAATGCCTCAACATCTCATTGAGGGGTCTATTCATGAAGCAGTGAAAAGTGTGGAGAAGTGAGCCAGTGGAGAAGTTGGCCATGGTAACCAATCAGCATTAAAGTAATATTTAGAATTTGCATACTATACAATTATACAGAGCAGCTGATTGGTTGCCATGGGCAACTTCTCCGCAGGCTCATTTCTCCACTTTTTTCACTGCTTCATGAATAGACCCCTTCATCTCTTGCTCTCTCTGAAATGGTATGTACAGTAGCCTCTCACTCCCTGGATATGTGCAAAACACAATCTACACATTTGTTTTCAAATATTAAATGTGTACTCCACATGTACTACATGTGTTGTTTGTCAAACAATTGTACACATTACACACAACAGATTTATTAATTTTAAAGGCCCTCTTTCTGTGTTCACATTAGAGATGAGCGCCGGAAATTTTTCGGGTTTTGTGTTTTGGTTTTGGGTTCGGTTCCGCGGCCGTGTTTTGGGTTCGACCGCGTTTTGGCAAAACCTCACCGAATTTTTTTTGTCGGATTCGGGTGTGTTTTGGATTCGGGTGTTTTTTTCAAAAAACCCTAAAAAACTGCTTAAATCATAGAATTTGGGGGTCATTTTGATCCCAAAGTACTATTAACCTCAAAAACCATAATTTACACTCATTTTCAGTCTATTCTGAATACCTCACACCTCACAATATTATTTTTAATCCTAAAATTTGCACCGAGGTTGCTGTGTGAGTAAGATAAGCGACCCTAGTGGCCGACACAAACACCGGGCCCATCTAGGAGTGGCACTGCAGTGTCACGCAGGATGTCCCTTCCAAAAAACCCTCCCCAAACAGCACATGACGCAAAGAAAAAAAGAGGCGCAATGAGGTAGCTGACTGTGTGAGTAAGATAAGCGACCCTAGTGGCCGACACAAACACCGGGCCCATCTAGGAGTGGCACTGCAGTGTCACGCAGGATGTCCCTTCCAAAAAACCCTCCCCAAACAGCACATGACGCAAAGAAAAAAAGAGGCGCAATGAGGTAGCTGACTGTGTGAGTAAGAAAAGCGACCCTAGTGGCCGACACAAACACCGGGCCCATCTAGGAGTGGCACTGCAGTGTCACGCAGGATGTCCCTTCCAAAAAACCCTCCCCAAACAGCACATGACTCAAAGAAAAAAAGAGGCGCAATGAGGTAGCTGACTGTGTGAGTAAGATAAGCGACCCTAGTGGCCGACACAAACACCGGGCCCATCTAGGAGTGGCACTGCAGTGTCACGCAGGATGTCCCTTCCAAAATACCCTCCCCAAACAGCACATGACGCAAAGAAAAAAAGAGGCGCAATGAGGTAGCTGACTGTGTGAGTAAGATAAGCGACCCTAGTGGCCGACACAAACACCGGGCCCATCTAGGAGTGGCACTGCAGTGTCACGCAGGATGGCCCTTCCAAAAAACCCTCCCCAAACAGCACATGACGCAAAGAAAAAAAGAGGCGCAATGAGGTAGCTGACTGTGTGAGTAAGATAAGCGACCCTAGTGGCCGACACAAACACCGGGCCCATCTAGGAGTGGCACTGCAGTGTCACGCAGGATGTCCCTTCCAAAAAACCCTCCCCAAACAGCACATGACGCAAAGAAAAAAAGAGGCGCAATGAGGTAGCTGACTGTGTGAGTAAGATAAGCGACCCTAGTGGCCGACACAAACACCGGGCCCATCTAGGAGTGGCACTGCAGTGTCACGCAGGATGGCCCTTCCAAAAAACCCTCCCCAAACAGCACATGACGCAAAGAAAAAAAGAGGCGCAATGAGGTAGCTGACTGTGTGAGTAAGATAAGCGACCCTAGTGGCCGACACAAACACCGGGCCCATCTAGGAGTGGCACTGCAGTGTCACGCAGGATGTCCCTTCCAAAAAACCCTCCCCAAACAGCACATGACGCAAAGAAAAAAAGAGGCGCAATGAGGTAGCTGACTGTGTGAGTAAGATAAGCGACCCTAGTGGCCGACACAAACACCGGGCCCATCTAGGAGTGGCACTGCAGTGTCACGCAGGATGTCCCTTCCAAAAAACCCTCCCCAAACAGCACATGACTCAAAGAAAAAAAGAGGCGCAATGAGGTAGCTGACTGTGTGAGTAAGATAAGCGACCCTAGTGGCCGACACAAACACCGGGCCCATCTAGGAGTGGCACTGCAGTGTCACGCAGGATGTCCCTTCCAAAATACCCTCCCCAAACAGCACATGACGCAAAGAAAAAAAGAGGCGCAATGAGGTAGCTGACTGTGTGAGTAAGATAAGCGACCCTAGTGGCCGACACAAACACCGGGCCCATCTAGGAGTGGCACTGCAGTGTCTCGCAGGATGGCCCTTCCAAAAAACCCTCCCCAAACAGCACATGACGCAAAGAAAAAAAGAGGCGCAATGAGGTAGCTGACTGTGTGAGTAAGATAAGCGACCCTAGTGGCCGACACAAACACCGGGCCCATCTAGGAGTGGCACTGCAGTATCACGCAGGATGGCCCTTCCAAAAAACCCTCCCCAAACAGCACATGACGCAAAGAAAAAAAGAGGCGCAATGAGGTAGCTGACTGTGTGAGTAAGATAAGCGACCCTAGTGGCCGACACAAACACCGGGCCCATCTAGGAGTGGCACTGCAGTATCACGCAGGATGGCCCTTCCAAAAAACCCTCCCCAAACAGCACATGACGCAAAGAAAAAAAGAGGCGCAATGAGGTAGCTGACTGTGTGAGTAAGATAAGCGACCCTAGTGGCCGACACAAACACCGGGCCCATCTAGGAGTGGCACTGCAGTGTCACGCAGGATGGCCCTTCCAAAAAACCCTCCCCAAACAGCACATGACGCAAAGAAAAATAAAAGAAAAAAGAGGTGCAAGATGGAATTGTCCTTGGGCCCTCCCACCCACCCTTATGTTGTATAAACAGGACATGCACACTTTAACCAACCCATCATTTCAGTGACAGGGTCTGCCACACGACTGTGACTGATATGACGGGTTGGTTTGGACCCCCCCCAAAAAAGAAGCAATTAATCTCTCCTTGCACAAACTGGCTCTACAGAGGCAAGATGTCCACCTCATCATCATCCTCCGATATATCACCGTGTACATCCCCCTCCTCACAGATTATCAATTCGTCCCCACTGGAATCCACCATCTCAGCTCATTGTGTACTTTGTGGAGGCAATTGCTGCTGGTCAATGTCTCCGCGGAGGAATTGATTATAATTCATTTTAATGAACATCATCTTCTCCACATTTTCTGGCTGTAACCTCGTACGCCGATTGCTGACAAGGTGAGCGGCGGCACTAAACACTCTTTCGGAGTACACACTTGTGGGAGGGCAACTTAGGTAGAATAAAGCCAGTTTGTGCAAGGGCCTCCAAATTGCCTCTTTTTCCTGCCAGTATAAGTACGGACTGTGTGACGTGCCTACTTGGATGCGGTCACTCATATAATCCTCCACCATTCTTTCAATGTTGAGAGAATCATATGCAGTGACAGTAGACGACATGTCCGTAATCGTTGTCAGGTCCTTCAGTCCGGACCAGATGTCAGCATCAGCAGTCGCTCCAGACTGCCCTGCATCACCGCCAGCGGGTGGGCTCGGAATTCTGAGCCTTTTCCTCGCACCCCCAGTTGCGGGAGAATGTGAAGGAGGAGATGTTGACAGGTCGCGTTCCGCTTGACTTGACAATTTTCTCACCAGCAGGTCTTTCAACCCCAGCAGACTTGTGTCTGCCGGAAAGAGAGATCCAAGGTAGGCTTTAAATCTAGGATCGAGCATGGTGGCCAAAATGTAGTGCTCTGATTTCAACAGATTGACCACCCGTGAATCCTTGTTAAGCGAATTAAGGGCTCCATCCACAAGTCCCACATGCCTAGCGGAATCGCTCCGTGTTAGCTCCTCCTTCAATGTCTCCAGCTTCTTCTGCAAAAGCCTGATGAGGGGAATGACCTGACTCAGGCTGGCAGTGTCTGAACTGACTTCACGTGTGGCAAGTTCAAAGGGCATCAGAACCTTGCACAACGTTGAAATCATTCTCCACTGCGCTTGAGACAGGTGCATTCCACCTCCTATATCGTGCTCAATTGTATAGGCTTGAATGGCCTTTTGCTGCTCCTCCAACCTCTGAAGCATATAGAGGGTTGAATTCCACCTCGTTACCACTTCTTGCTTCAGATGATGGCAGGGCAGGTTCAGTAGTTTTTGGTGGTGCTCCAGTCTTCTGTACGTGGTGCCTGTACGCCGAAAGTGTCCCGCAATTCTTCTGGCCACCGACAGCATCTCTTGCACGCCCCTGTCGTTTTTAAAAAAATTCTGCACCACCAAATTCAAGGTATGTGCAAAACATGGGACGTGCTGGAATTTGCCCAGATTTAATGCACACACAATATTGCTGGCGTTGTCCGATGCCACAAATCCACAGGAGAGTCCAATTGGGGTAAGCCATTCCGCGATGATCTTCCTCAGTTGCCGTAAGAGGTTTTCAGCTGTGTGCGTATTCTGGAAACCGGTGATACAAAGCGTAGCCTGCCTAGGAAAGAGTTGGCGTTTGCGAGATGCTGCTACTGGTGCCGCCGCTGCTGTTCTTGCGGCGGGAGTCCATACATCTACCCAGTGGGCTGTCACAGTCATATAGTCCTGACCCTGCCCTGCTCCACTTGTCCACATGTCCGTGGTTAAGTGGACATTGGGTACAGCTGCATTTTTTAGGACACTGGTGACTCTTTTTCTGAGGTCTGTGTACATTTTCGGTATCGCCTGCCTAGAGAAATGGAACCTAGATGGTATTTGGTACCGGGGACACAGTACCTCCAACAAGTCTCTAGTTGGCTCTGCAGTAATGATGGATACCGGAACCACGTTTCTCACCACCCAGGATGCCAAGGCCTCAGTTATCCGCTTTGCTGTAGGATGACTGCTGTGATATTTCATCTTCCTCGCAAAGGACTGTTGGACAGTCAATTGCTTGGTGGAAGTAGTAAAAGTGGTCTTACGACTTCCCCTCTGGGATGACCATCGACTCCCAGCAGCAACAATAGCAGCGCCAGCAGCAGTAGGCGTTACACGCAAGGATGCATCGGAGGAATCCCAGGCAGGAGAGGAATCGTCAGAATTGCCAGTGACATGGCCTGCAGGACTATTGGCATTCCTGGGGAAGGAGGAAATTGACACTGAAGGAGTTGGTGGGGTGGTTTGCGTGAGCTTGGTTACAAGAGGAAGGGATTTACTGGTCAGTGGACTGCTTCCGCTGTCACCCAAAGTTTTTGAACTTGTCACTGACTTATTATGAATGCGCTGCAGGTGACGTATAAGGGAGGATGTTCCGAGGTGGTTAACGTCCTTACCCCTACTTATTACAGCTTGACAAAGGGAACACACGGCTTGACACCTGTTGTCCGCATTTCTGTTGAAATAGTTCCACACCGAAGAGCTGATTTTTTTGGTATTTTCACCAGGCATGTCAACGGCCATATTCCTCCCACGGACAACAGGTGTCTCCCCGGGTGCCTGACTTAAACAAACCACCTCACCATCAGAATCCTCCTGGTCAATTTCCTCCCCAGCGCCAGCAACACCCATATCCTCCTCATCCTGGTGTACTTCAACACTGACATCTTCAATCTGACTATCAGGAACTGGACTGCGGGTGCTCCTTCCAGCACTTGCAGGGGGCGTGCAAATGGTGGAAGGCGCATGCTCTTCACGTCCAGTGTTGGGAAGGTCAGGCATCGCAACCGACACAATTGGACTCTCCTTGTGGATTTGGGATTTCGAAGAATGCACAGTTCTTTGCGGTGCTACTGCTTTTGCCAGCTTGAGTCTTTTCATTTTTCTAGCGAGAGGCTGAGTGCCTCCATCCTCATGTGAAGCTGAACCACTAGCCATGAACATAGGCCAGGGCCTCAGCCGTTCCTTGCCACTCCGTGTGGTAAATGGCATATTGGCAAGTTTACGCTTCTCCTCCGACAATTTTATTTTAGGTTTTGGAGTCCTTTTTTTACTGATATTTGGTGTTTTGGATTTGACATGCTCTGTACTATGACATTGGGCATCGGCCTTGGCAGACGACGTTGCTGGCATTTCATCGTCTCGGCCATGACTAGTGGCAGCAGCTTCAGCACGAGGTGGAAGTGGATCTTGATCTTTCCCTAATTTTGGAACCTCAACATTTTTGTTCTCCATATTTTAATAGGCACAACTAAAAGGCACCTCAGGTAAACAATGGAGATGGATGGATACTAGTATACAATTATGAATGGACTGCCGAGTGCCGACACAGAGGTAGCTACAGCCGTGGACTATTGTACTGTACTGTGTCTGCTGCTAATATAGACTGGATGATAATGAGATGTAGTATGTATGTATAAAGAAGAAAGAAAAAAAAACCACGGGTAGGTGGTATACAATTATGGACGGACTGCCGAGTGCCGACACAGAGGTAGCTACAGCCGTGGACTACCGTACTGTGTCTGCTGCTAATATAGACTGGTTGATAAAGAGATGTAGTATGTATGTATAAAGAAGAAAGAAAAAAAAAACACGGGTAGGTGGTATACAATTATGGATGGACTGCCGAGTGCTGACACAGAGGTAGCTACAGCCGTGGACTACCGTACTGTGTCTGCTGCTAATATAGACTGGTTGATAAAGAGATGTAGTATGTATGTATAAAGAAGAAAGAAAAAAAAACCACGGGTAGGTGGTATACAATTATGGACGGACTGCCGAGTGCCGACACAGAGGTAGCTACAGCCGTGGACTACCGTACTGTACTGTGTCTGCTGCTAATATAGACTGGATGATAATGAGATGTAGTATGTATGTATAAAGAAGAAAGAAAAAAAAACACGGGTAGGTGGTATACAATTATGGACGGACTGCCGAGTGCCGACACAGAGGTAGCTACAGCCGTGGACTACCGTACTGTGTCTGCTGCTAATATAGACTGGTTGATAAAGAGATGTAGTATGTATGTATAAAGAAGAAAGAAAAAAAAAACACGGGTAGGTGGTATACAATTATGGATGGACTGCCGAGTGCCGACACAGAGGTAGCTACAGCCGTGGACTACCGTACTGTGTCTGCTGCTAATATAGACTGGTTGATAAAGAGATGTAGTATGTATGTATAAAGAAGAAAGAAAAAAAAACCACGGGTAGGTGGTATACAATTATGGACGGACTGCCGAGTGCCGACACAGAGGTAGCTACAGCCGTGGACTACCGTACTGTACTGTGTCTGCTGCTAATATAGACTGGATGATAATGAGATGTAGTATGTATGTATAAAGAAGAAAGAAAAAAAACCACGGGTAGGTGGTATACAATTATGGACGGACTGCCGAGTGCCGACACAGAGGTAGCTACAGCCAGGGACTACCGTACTGTGTCTGCTGCTAATATAGACTGGTTGATAATGAGATGTAGTATGTATGTATAAAGAATAAAGAAAAAAAACCACGGGTAGGTGGTATACAATTATGGATGGACTGCCGAGTGCCGACACAGAGGTAGCTACAGCCGTGGACTATTGTACTGTACTGTGTCTGCTGCTAATATAGACTGGATGATAATGAGATGTAGTATGTATGTATAAAGAAGAAAGAAAAAAAAACCACGGGTAGGTGGTATACAATTATGGACGGACTGCCGAGTGCCGACACAGAGGTAGCTACAGCCGTGGACTACCGTACTGTGTCTGCTGCTAATATAGACTGGTTGATAAAGAGATGTAGTATGTATGTATAAAGAAGAAAGAAAAAAAAACACGGGTAGGTGGTATACAATTATGGATGGACTGCCGAGTGCCGACACAGAGGTAGCTACAGCCGTGGACTACCGTACTGTGTCTGCTGCTAATATAGACTGGTTGATAAAGAGATGTAGTATGTATGTATAAAGAAGAAAGAAAAAAAAACCACGGGTAGGTGGTATACAATTATGGACGGACTGCCGAGTGCCGACACAGAGGTAGCTACAGCCGTGGACTACCGTACTGTACTGTGTCTGCTGCTAATATAGACTGGATGATAATGAGATGTAGTATGTATGTATAAAGAAGAAAGAAAAAAAACCACGGGTAGGTGGTATACAATTATGGACGGACTGCCGAGTGCCGACACAGAGGTAGCTACAGCCAGGGACTACCGTACTGTGTCTGCTGCTAATATAGACTGGTTGATAATGAGATGTAGTATGTATGTATAAAGAAGAAAGAAAAAAAACCACGGGTAGGTGGTATACAATTATGGATGGACTGCCGAGTGCCAACACAGAGGTAGCTACAGCCGTGGACTACCGTACTGTGTCTGCTGCTAATATAGACTGGTTGATAATGAGATGTAGTATGTATGTATAAAGAAGAAAGAAAAAAAACCCACGGGTAGGTGGTATACAATTATGGATGGACTGCCGAGTGCCGACACAGAGGTAGCTACAGCCGTGGACTACCGTACTGTGTCTGCTGCTAATATAGACTGGTTGATAATGAGATGTAGTATGTATGTATAAAGAAGAAAGAAAAAAAAACCACGGGTAGGTGGTATACAATTATGGATGGACTGCCGAGTGCCAACACAGAGGTAGCTACAGCCGTGGACTACCGTACTGTGTCTGCTGCTAATATAGACTGGTTGATAATGAGATGTAGTATGTATGTATAAAGAAGAAAGAAAAAAAACCCACGGGTAGGTGGTATACAATTATGGATGGACTGCCGAGTGCCGACACAGAGGTAGCTACAGCCGTGGACTACCGTACTGTGTCTGCTGCTAATATAGACTGGTTGATAAAGAGATGTAGTATGTATGTATAAAGAAGAAAGAAAAAAAAACCACGGGTAGGTGGTATACAATTATGGATGGACTGCCGAGTGCCGACACAGAGGTAGCTACAGCCGTGGACTACCGTACTGTGTCTGCTGCTAATATAGACTGGTTGATAAAGAGATGTAGTATGTATGTATAAAGAAGAAAGAAAAAAAAACCACGGGTAGGTGGTATACAATTATGGATGGACTGCCGAGTGCCGACACAGAGGTAGCTACAGCCGTGGACTACCGTACTGTACTGTGTCTGCTGCTAATATAGACTGGATGATAATGAGATGTAGTATGTTTAAAGAAGAAAGAAAAAAAACCACGGGTAGGTGGTATACAATTATGGATGGACTGCCGAGTGCCGACACAGAGGTAGCTACAGCCGTGGACTACCGTACTGTGTCTGCTGCTAATATAGACTGGTTGATAATGAGATGTAGTATGTATAAAGAAGAAAGAAAAAAAAAACCACGGGTAGGTGGTATACAATTATGGACGGACTGCCGAGTGCCGACACAGAGGTAGCTACAGCCGTGGACTACCGTACTGTACTGTGTCTGCTGCTAATATAGACTGGATGATAATGAGATGTAGTATGTATAAAGAAGAAAAAAAAAAAAACACGGGTAGGTGGTATACAATTATGGATGGACTGCCGAGTGCCGACACAGAGGTAGCTACAGCCGTGAACTACCGTACTGTGTCTGCTGCGACTGGATGATAAATAATGATATAAAAAATATATATATATCACTACTGCAGCCGGACAGGTATATATTATATAATGACGGACCTGCTGGACACTGTCTGTCAGCAGAATGAGTTTTTTATTTTATAGAATAAAAAAACACCACACAAGTCACACGACGTGTGTTTAACTTTTACAGGCAGACATTCACAATACAATATAGTATACTATATACTGGTGGTCAGGTCACTGGTCAGTCACACTGGCAGTGGCGCTCCTGCAGAAAAAAAGTGTGCACTGTTTAATTTTAATATGTACTCCTGGCTCCTGCTATAACCTAACTGCTCCCCAGTCTCCCCCACAATTAAGCTGTGTGAGCACAGTCAGATATTATACATAGATGATGCAGCAGCACACTGGGCTGAGCACAGATATGGTATGTGACTGAGTCACTGTGTATCGTTTTTTCAGGCAGAGAACGTGCAGTAATGATGCTTCAGGTACTACATTCATAGTATGGTTTTTTGTTGTAACCCAAAAATTAGTCATAGTATTGTGTTTTTAAAAACTAATCAGCCATTACCTTGCATCACAATAAAAAACAAACAAACACTATTTTAGGACAAAATGTAAGGGGTTTAAATATTTTTACTCATAAATCCTAATGAATATATTTATAACACAAAGACAAAGAGTAAGAAAAGAAAGACTACACCAAATGGCACAACAATAAGCACCTGGGTGTGCAGAAAAGAGGATTACAGTACCCAGTAGTCAGTTACCCCATCTCTGCAACAAACACAACAAAAAGCTGGTCTCAGTACCCTGGCTGAAGAAGATGTGGGGCAAATTGAGGAAGATTCTGGGCCCACTTCCCAAACGCAACAATCAGGCCCACAAACTGAAGAGGAAGTTGGGGCAAGTTCACAGGCTACTGCATCACAGCCAGGGAAGCAAAAGAGTAGACGCCAATCCCCATTTTGCAGGAGGGAGTTGGACATTCTTGTCCCACAAGCCATTGTCAATTTTCATTTTAGAAATCAGAGCTTGGGCGCTGGAACCAAGGACCGCATCTGGAGATAGATCACCGACGCGGTGAATGCGGTGGGACCAATTGTCCGCACACCCCAAGAAATGAGGCAATGGTAAGTACATATTGAAGCACATTCTAAAACACTATTTTCTGCATTTACTAAGATGATAACTTGTTTTAAGATGTGATGTTGCCTACAGCAACCAAGACTATTACATATGTAACCTTCTAGAAGGTGCAAGATAAATGAGCAGTTTAATGTTTGTTTGCTATGTATTAAAATCTATCTTGAAGTACAAATTACATATTACAATGGCCCTCATTCCGAGTTGTTCGCTCGCAAGGCGAATGTAGCAGAGTTACACACGCTAAGCCGCCGCCTACTGGGAGTGAATCTTAGCTTCTTAAAATTGCGACCGACGTACGCGCAATATTGCGATTACAAACGAGTTAGCAGTTTCAGAGTAGCTCCAGACTTACTCTGCCTGTGCGATCATTTCAGTGCTTGTCGTTCCTGGTTGACGTCACAAACACACCCAGCGTTCGCCCAGGCACTCCCACCGTTTCCCCGGCCACTCCTGCGTTCTTTCCGGAAACGGTAGCGTTTTCAGCCACACGCCCCTGAAACGCCGTGTATCCGCCCAGTAACACCCATTTCCTGTCAATCACATTACGATCGCCGGAGCGAAGAAAAAGCCGTGAGTAAAAATACTTTCTTCATAGTAAAGTTACTTGGCGCAGTCGCAGTGCGAACATTGCGCATGCGTACTAAGCGGATTTTCACTGCGATGCGATGAAAAATACCGAGCGAACAACTCGGAATGAGGGCCAATATTTATTGCTCTGTATGTGTACAAGTAAAAGTTGTCCAAAGTAATGTAGGGTATGATATTTGTGATTGTTTTATTTATACAATTAGTACAAGTGGAGTGCACGAATGGGCTTCTAAAAGGCAGTTTTCGGGGGCTCCACAGGTGGTGACCTCATGTATTCGCCAGAAATGGTTAGTAAATAGTGGTCCTGTGTGCAATACTGCACAATATTGTTGTGAGGAGGTGTGTGGAGCTGGCCCAAAACCTCAGTTTGAGCCCAGAGGATGAGGAAACCAGGGGTTGGCCGTATATGGAGGCGTGGCTCGGAAACCAAACGCGGCCATGCCCTTAGGGACAGAATAGTGGACAACATTCCAGTTATGTTTGAGTTATGAGCACGTCAGACAAGTGTTTATTGGTGTTGTTAAATCTTTTTTTTTTCTAATATTAAGCTACTCTAAAAAAACTTCTTTCCACACAAAATTGATGGTAGATATTAAGTTGTTTAAAAACATTATTACTGCATTTGTGTTCCAAATATTCATATTAACAGCAATGTTAGTGGCTGTACATAAAACATATTGTAATGTTTTTACATTTCAAAATAAGTCATGAGTTATTGCACACCATTACTGTACAAGTAGTGTTGTGTTGGCAACATATATATTGTTTTTAATAACAATGAGGCTATGTGTTTCTTTACACATTACAATGTTTTGCTTTTTTAAGAAAATGTTGCTGCATATGTGTTGTTTGTTTATGATGCATAGATGTGATTTTTACTAATTTATTTTTTTCCCATTTTTTTAAAAAACACATATAAACAAACTGTGACAAGAACACTGGGATAGTGTTTGAGGGCAGGTATGTTTGTCCCAGGTTCTTGTCTTACATGTTTTAGAAAACTTCTAGGAAAATGCTTTTGTTTTGTTAGAACCTTTTCAGTTTGCTGGAAAAGCTGGATAAGGGCCCTGAGAGAGAGATAGGGCGAGTTCCAGACATTGGGCCCAGTTCGGATCTTTGGCCTCACAGAGGGCTAATCAGGGTTTTCAGCTGTGCAAGAGCCTTATAGGGCTTCTAGCCTGATTAATGTGTGCAGACTGCTTGGGAAGACTGCAGGATCTCTGTGAGAGAAACACGCTTCCTGATACAAGTGAGCTATACAGTGTTTACTGGAGAACTCTGTGTTTTTGTTTAATGATAGTTAGGAACATCTTGTGTTTAGTTAGTGCCGGACAGGCAAGGTATTTTCTTTTGGTGTTTGTTGTATTTTCTGTATAATAAATCTGGCTTTGGCCAGTTGCACCAGAAACTGGACTTGTGTGGTTCCTCAGCTGCTGCGTGCTGCCATTTACCCCAGGAAACGGCACCTTGTACCCTTACAGTGTTACAACTTGGTGGAGAATGCGAGCATGCCGTTCTGCGCATAAGTGAAAGCAGCAGCTTTATGAGGCCTGCAGAAAACGGTGGTTTATGCAGATACAGTCCAGTGTGAAGTTACTGAGACTCGCCCTGAGGATTTGATATATGTCCTGGGTGAAAGCAGCTACAAAGCCGCCTGAAAAGTCTGTCAACATGGAGGAACTGCTCAAAGCCCTGCTGCAAGCTACAGCGGCTCAGCAGGAGGCCAACAGACAGCAGCAGGTGGCAATGGAGGAAAATAGGAGACAGCAGCAGGTGGCAATGGAGGAAAATAGGAGACAGCAGCAGGTGGCTATTGACGAACTTTACAGGCAACAGCGTCAGGATAGAGAGGACTTAACAGAAGTGGTGCAGAGACTTGCAGCCCGGATTGGAGATATGGCCATCAGTGCTCCGACCAGCTCTAGTTCTATACGGGCCAGTCACTTCCTGCAGAAAATGACAGAGGCTAATGATGTGGAGGTCTACCTGACCACGTTTGAAAGGACTGCCGAGCGTGAGAACTGGCCAAAAACACAGCGGGCCAGTCTGCTGGCACCTTTTCTGTCAGGTGAGCCCCAAAAAGCGTTCTTTGGTTTAAGCCCTGCTGAGGCTTGGGACTATGATAAACTAAAGACTGAGATCCTGACCCGCCTGGGAGTCACGCTGTCAGTACGAGCACAACGGGTGCACCGTTGGGTGTACGCCATGGAGAAGCCTCCTCGCTCCCAGATGCATGACCTTATTCAGCTAACAAAAAAATGGTTACAGCCAGAGACATTAACTGGTCCCCAGATGGTTGAAAGAGTTGTCATGGACCGCTATTTGAGATCTTTGCCCGTGGTCCTGCGCAAGTGGGTGAGCCATGGAAACCCGGATACTGCTGACCAATTAGTGGACATGGTAGAGAGGTATTTGGCGGCAGAGGAACTACTGATGACCACCAAGCAACCCATAGATCCCCGACAGCGCCCTTCAGTAAGGACTGGTAAGACTGTTCCGTGGGAAAACGTTGCTGGGCGGTTAAGAGGGGAGAGACTGTAAACACTGGCCCTGGAGACAGGCCAATGGGGCTAGAATGGTCTATGCTGCCCAAACGGGTTGATAATCGTGTGGTTAAATGTTTTAGGTGTGGTATGCCAGGTCATGTTATTGCCAATTGCCCAGTCACGCAAGAACCCATTCAATGTGATGCTGCCTTTGAATGTCGCAGAATGTCTTTCTTTGCTAGGTTAGTCTGTACTGTGGTTCCTTCACCTGAGCTGGAAAAACAAATGTGTGATGTGTTCTTAGAGGGTAACCGGGTAGAGGCCTTGATAGATTCAGGAAGTTTAGTTACCCTCGTGAAAGCTGGGTTAGTGAACCCCTTAAAGGTCCAGCAAATACCTATTGGGGTAACTTGCATACATGGGGACACCCAACATTATGTCACTGCTGAAGTGAATATAGAAACTTGTTGTGGGTCAGCAATTGTTAAAGTAGGACTGGTCCCCACCTTGGTGCATGAGGCCATAATAGGGAGGGATTTTCCTCATTTTTGGAAACTGTGGGAATCACGGTTATCAACAGATGTGAGAAGTAAATAGCCAGTTGATAATACCGGTGATTTTATGGATGTACGTGTGTCTTCGGAACTTTCTGACCCTTTGCCTTTTGCTAGTTTGGCTGGGGAAGTGACAGATGGGGAGTCCAGTGAGGACCCTCTTGCTGGGAACAGAGACATAGTAGTTAGAACTGAAAGCGTGCCTGACCTGGAGGTAAAGAAGGATCTGTTTGCGTCTGAACAGTTAAAGGATCCTACCTTAATAAAGGCTAGAGAGAATGTTAAGGTTGTTAATGGGGAACCTGTGGTACCAGGTGCCAGGGTTACGTATCCCCACATGGCCATCTGTAATGAGCTCTTGTACCACATTGTCAAAAGGGGTGAGGATGTGGTGGAACAGCTGGTAGTTCCCAATCCTTATCAGATAACTGTACTAGATTTAGCTCATAGTCACGTTACAGCAGGACATTTAGGGGCAGAAAAACCCACTGAAAGAGTTTTACAAAGGTTCTTTTGGCCAGAGATTTATAAAGAAGTGTCTGAATATTGTTCTTCCTGTCCTGAATGCCAGTATCATGCCCCTATACCCCATTTCAGGAGCCCACTAGTTCCCATGCCTATTATAGAGAGGTCCCGTTTGAAAGAAGAGCCATGTATCTCGTGGGGCCCTTGTTAAAGTCTGCTCGGGGCCATCAGTATATCCTGGTAATTATGGACTATGCCACTCGATATCCTGAGGCTGTTCCTTTACGCACTATCACAACCAAGGTGATAGCTAGGGAGCTGGTGCAGGTTTTTAGTAGAGTGGGAATACCAACAGAAATTTTGACTGACAAAGGTACTCCATTTATGTCAAGGATCATGAAAAAATTGTGCAAATTATTTAAGGTCACTCACCTCAGGACGTCCATCTACCATCCCCAAACTGACGGGTTGGTGGAAAGGTTTAATAAAACATTAAAAAGTATGTTAAAAAAGGTTGTTGATAGAGATGGAAAAAACTGGGATTGTTTGTTGCCCTACTTGTTAATGGCCATCAGAGAAGTTCCTCAGTCCTCTACGGGGTTTTCTCCATTTGATTTGTTGTATGGTAGACACCCCAGGGGGCTGTTGGACATTGCCAAAGAGACGTGGGAAGGACAGCCCACTCCTTATAGAAGCATTATTGAACATGTAACACAAATGCAGAATAGGAATGCAGCCGTGGTACCTATTGTCAGAGAGCACATGGAACAGGCCCAAAGTGCTCAACAGAGGGTATATAACCGGAGTGCCAAGATACGGGAATTTGCTCCTGGAGATAGAGTTCTTGTTTTGGTACCCACTGTGGAAAGTAAATTCCTAGCTAAATGGCAGGGTCCATTTGAGATTAGGGAAAAAGTGAATGAGGTTAATTACAAAGTATACCAGCCGGGAAAGAGAAAACCCGAACAAATCTACCATGTTAACTTAATCAAACCCTGGAAAGATAGGTTGTCTCTGTCAGCAGAGCCTTGCCCTTCGGTGTCTTCACCTCGGTTGCTTCCCGCAGTAAAGGTGTCAGAGACATTATCAGCTGATCAGAACAATCAGGTTAAAGAATTTCTCATCCAAAATAGGGAGATATTTTCAGAGCTGCCTGGCCGAACGACCATAATAAAACATGACATTGTCACAGAACCAGGGGTCAGGGTCCATTTAAAGCCATATAGGATTCCTGAAGCTCAGCGAGAAGCTGTTTCTAAAGAAGTTAAAACCATGTTAAAACTTGGAGTCATAGAGGAATCTAACAGTGAGTGGTCCAGTCCCATAGTTCTCATCCCGAAGCCAGACGGTAGCATACGCTTCTGTAATGACTTTCGTAAGTTAAATGAGGTGTCCAAGTTTGACGCATACCCCATTCCCCGTGTGGAAGAGCTTATAGAAAGGCTGGGAACAGCCAGGTTTCTCACCACGTTGGACCTGACCAAAAATTACTGGCAAATACCTTTATCTGATAGCGCAAAAGAAAAAAACAGCCTTTTTGGTTCCAGAGGGGCTGTACCAGTATAAGATGTTACCCTTTGGGTTGCATGGGGCTCCAGCAACCTTTCAACGGGCGATGGATAAAATTTTGAGGCCCCACAGAAAATATGCAGCTGCCTATTTGGATGATGTGGTAATTCACAGTACAGACTGGGGGTCCCATTTGGTTAAAGTACAAGCAGTACTGGACTCAATCAGAGAGGCAGGGTTAACTGCTAACCCAAAGAAGTGTTGCCTTGCAATGGAGCAGGTCAAATACTTGGGCTTCACCATAGGCAGAGGTCTGATTAGGCCCCAATTGAATAAAATTGATGCTATTCAAAACTGGCCTCGTCCAGTGAATAAAAAACAGGTAAGGGCTTTTTTGGGAATAACTGGGTACTATAGACGGTTTATTCCCAATTTTGCGACCACAGCAGTGCCGTTGTCAGACCTTACCAAAGGGAAGCAGTCAAATATGGTGAAATGGAACCCTGATGCAGAAAAAGCGTTCCAAGCGTTAAAAGTGGCTTTGTGTTCACAACCTGTATTGATAACACCAGATTTTTCAAAAGAATTTGTGGTACAGACAGATGCCTCAGAGGTAGGGATAGGGGCTGTGCTGTCCCAAACCAGAGATGGGGACGAACACCCTATCATTTATTTGAGTAGGAAACTCAATGAGCATGAAAAAAGGTATGCCATTGTGGAAAAGGAGGCTTTGGCCATTAAGTGGGCACTAGATACCTTGAGATATTACCTCTAGGGTAGACAATTCAGACTAGTGATGGATCATGCCCCTTTAAAATGGATGTATGTAAATAGAGGCAAGAATGCTCGTGTAACTAGATGGTTTCTAGCGTTGCAGGATTTTAAGTTTACTGTCGAACATAGACCGGGTACACAATTGGCCAACGCAGATGCATTGTCCTGCATCTTCTGTTTGGGGGCTACAAATGTTCCAGCCCCTAGGTCGAAACAGGGGAGGGGGATATGTGACAAGAACACTGGGATAGTGTTTGAGGGCAGGTATGTTTGTCCCAGGTTCTTGTCTTACATGTTTTAGAAAATGAAAACTTCTAGGAAAATGCTTTTGTTTTGTTAGAACCTTTTCAGTTTGCTGGAAAAGCTGGATAAGGGCCCTGAGAGAGAGATAGGGTGAGTTCCAGACATTGGGCCCAGTTCGGATCTTTGGCTTCACAGAGGGCTAATCAGGGCTTTCAGCTGTGCAAGAGCCTTATAGGGCTTCTAGCCAGATTAATGTGTGCAGACTGCCTGGGAAGACTGCAGGATCTCTGTGAGAGAAACACGCTTCCTGATACAAGTGAGCTATACAGTGTTTACTGGAGAACTCTGTGTTTTTGTTTTGTGATCGTTAGGAACATCTTGTGTTTAGTTAGTGCCGGACAGGCAAGGTATTTTCTTTTGGTGTTTGTTTTATTTTCTGTATAATAAAACTGGCTGTGGCCAGTTGCACCAGAAACTGGACTTGTGTGGTTCCTCAGCTGCTGCGTGCTGCCATTTACCCCAGGAAACGGCACCTTGTACCCTTACAGTGTTACAAAACAAACAAACACAACAATCCTGCAATGTTTAGTTGAGTGAGGAACAGATATTAGGTAAGTATTTTGCGAACTCAAAACTTACAGTAGCATACACTCGTAATTGCGTTTGCAACCAAGAGCACGGACCATACAGTTAATGTGTATTAATAGCAATAAAGCTTATTTGTATTTATGAGCATCACAGCTGATGACCAATCAACAGCAGTCAGAGCATATAAATAATTGCAATTATGATTAATACGCCATTGGCACCATGCGAGCTGCCGCGTTCTCAATCAGGGAGCAGTGGCTCCTCACCTCAGCGATGGACCGCCACGTAGGGTGCACAGGCCTTATGTCTCAAACTCCCATAAGCGTACAACAGGAAGCTGAAGGTGAAGCTACACAGCAGGCGGACAATCATTCAATTAGAAAGACGGTGGTCTGACCTGCGCCAAAGACAGCCGCTGTTGATGGCGGAGTTACTCCACGATTTCGCAAACGTAAGTAATGCATACTGTAGCATTTGTGTGCGCATGAGTGTGTTTGCAGTTTAAAGTTGTGTAATATTTGCATCCATAAGTGTGTGTATGTTGTTTAGCCTGTAGATCTGGAAAATGTATGTTGTTATGCATAGATGTTTCTTTCTATGGATGTAAAGAGTATGTGTGTGGGTTGTATGTTGAGTAATGTACAAACATTAGATCTGACATACTAACATGTATTATTTCTCTTACGTCCTAGAGGATGCTGGGGACTCCGTAAGGACCATGGGGTATACACGGGCTCCGCAGGAGACATGGGCACTCTTTAGACTTTAGATGGGTGTGCACTGGCTCCTCCCTCTATGCCACTCCTCCAGACCTCAGTTAGATCCTGTGTCCAGATGAGACTGGATGCACTGCAGGGGTGCTCTACTGAGTTTCTCTGAAAATACTTTTTGTTAGGTTTTTTATTTTCAGGGAGCACTGCTGGCAACAGGCTCCCTGCATCGTGGGACTGAGGGGAGAGAAGCAGACCTACTTAACTGATAGTCTCTGCTTCTTAGGCTACTGGACACCATTAGCTCCAGAGGGTCAGAACACAGGTGTCGTTCTCGCTGTTCGTCCCGGAGCCACACCGCCGTCCTCCTCACAGAGCCGGAAGATAGAAGCCGGGTGAGTATAAGAAGAAAGAAGACTTCACAGGCGGCAGAAGACTTCAGATCTTCACTGAGGTACCGCGCAGTGATAACGCTGCGCGCCATTGCTCCCACACATACACACACAGAAGGCACTGTACGGGTGCAGGGCGCAGGGGGGGCGCCCTGGGCAGCAATATTCGCCTCAAGGGACACTAGCTAATATATTAGATACTGCGGAGGTAGTATATTGAAAAAAACCCCGCCAGTATAAAGAATTTGAGCGGGACCGAAGCCCGCCGTTGAGGGGGCGGAGCTTGATCCTCCAGCACAAACAAGTGCCATTTTTCTCCACAGCACGCTGCAGAGAAGCTGCTCCCCAGACTCTCCCCTGCTGAACAAGTACAGAGGGCAAAAAAGAGGGGGGGGGGGGCACATTTAATTGGCGCAGTGAGTGTATTATTTATTCATATAAAAGAGCGCTGTACAGTCTGGGATTTTATTCCAGTGTCCAGTGGCGCTGGGTGTGTGCTGGCATACTCTCTCTCTGTCTCTCCAAAGGGCCTTATTGGGGGGCTGTCCCCATAATTGTATATCCCAGTGTGTGTGGGAGTGTCAGTACGTGTGTGTCGACATGTCTGAAGCAGAAGGCTCGTCTAAGGAGGAGGTAGAGCAGATGATTGTGGTGTCTCCGTCGGCGACGCCGACACCTGATTGGTTGGATATGTGGAATGTTTTAAATGCAAATGTGTCTTTATTACATAAAAGATTGGACAAAGCAGAGTCCAGAGAAAAAGCAGGGAGTCAATTCATGGCTTTGACTGTGTCACAAGGCCCTTCGGGCTCTCATAAACGTCCCCTGTCCCAGGTAGCAGACACTGATACTGACACGGATTCTGACTCCAGTGTCGACTACGATGATGCAAAGTTACATCCAAGGTTGGCCAAAAGTATTCATTATATGATTATTGCAGTAAAAGATGTTTTGCATATCACAGAGGACCCCTCGGTGCCTGACACGAGGGTATGCATGTTCAAGGAGAAGAAACCTGAGGTAACCTTCCCCCATCTCATGAGCTGAACACTTTATTTGAAAAATCTTGGGAAACTCCGGACAAGAAACTGCAGATTCCCAAGAGAATTCTTATGGCATATCCTTTCCCCGCACAGGACAGGTTACGGTGGGAATCCTCGCCCAGGGTGGACAAGGCTTTGACGTGCTTGTCCAAAAAGGTGGTGCTACCGTCTCCAGACACGGCAGCCCTCAAGGATCCTGCTGATAGCAGACAGGAGACTACCTTAAAATCAATTTATACACATACGGGTGCATTGCTCAGACCGACAGTAGCGTCGGCATGGGTATGTAGCGCAATAGCAGCATGGGCAGATAACTTGTCATCTGACATTGACACCCTAAATAAGGATAGCATTTTATTGACCTTGGGTCATATTAGAGACGCAGCGTTATATATGAGAGACGCTTCGAGAGACGTTGGGCTGTTGGGTTCAAGAGCAAATGCCATGGCAATTTCTGCTAGGCAGCCCTGTGGACCCGCCAATGGACGGGTGATGCCGATTCAAAGAGACATATGGAAACTTTGCCATACAAGGGTGAGGTTTTATTTGGGGAGGGCCTCGCGGACCTGGTTTCCACAGCTACTGCGGGTAAATCTTCTTTTTTGCCTTATGTTCCCCCACAGCAAAAGAAAACACCTCAATATCAGATGCAGTTCTTTCGGTCGCATAAGTCCAGAAGAGGTCGGGGCTCGTCCTTCCTCGCCAGAGGTAAGGGTAGAGGGAAAAGAATGCCTGCTACGACTAGTTCCCAGGAACAGAAGTCCTCCCCGGCTTCTACAAAATCCACCGCATGACGCTGGAACTCCACTGTGGGAGTCCGCGCCGGTGGGGGCACGTCTTCGACTCTTCAGGCAGGTCTGGGTTCTGTCAGATTTGTATCCTTGGGCAATAGAAATTGTATCCCAAGGCTACAAACTGGAATTCGAAGAAGTGCCTCCTCGACAATTTTTCAAGTCGGCTTTGCCAGCTTCTCCCCCAGGGAGGGAAATAGTTTTAGCTGCAATACAAAAGCTGTGTCGACAGCAGGTGATTATCGTGGTTCCCCTAATACAGCAGGGGAAAGGGTACTATTCAACCCTATTTGTGGTCCCGAAACTGAATGGCCCGGTCAGACCCATTCTGAATCTAAAATCCCTAAACCTGTATCTAAAGAGGTTCAAATTCAAGATGGAATCTCTCCGGGCAGTGATCTCCAGCCTGGAAGGGGGGGATTTTATGGTATCACTAGACATAAAGGATGCATACCTTCATGTCCCCATTTATCCTCCTCATCAGGCGTACCTGAGATTCGCTGTACAAGACTGTCATTACCAGATTCAGATGTTGCCGTTTGGGCTGTCCACGGCCCTGAGGATTTTCACCAAGGTGATGGCGGAAATGTGTTAGGTTCCTGGTGCTCAGAACAAGGGAGATGTTCATGAAGTGAGTCCAGAGCACCAGGACGTAACGCTGGGAAAGGGAAATGGAAAGGGAATAGCCCCTGGCGCCCTAACTCTGTTGTCTCACCCGTGCTATCGGAAATCCCTTGCGAGACTATGGTTTCTTGAGCCCTTGGCAGCCACGTTTGAAGGGCGGATTATGTCTGCCCAACTCCGGTGCCCCCCGGTCTTAATGAGAGACAAAGGGAAATCCGAGGCAGAATGATAACAAGAGGACCTCTAACTAAGCAAACAGGCCAGGGGCTACAAGCTAACTAAAAACCTAAAGTATGTGCGGAGAAACCGCCAAAGGAAAAGAACAACAAAGGAAATGCTGATCACACGCCGACACAATACCTTTGTGTACCGGCGGTGACAGCATAAGCAGAACCCTCTGCAAAACACCAGGGACATAAACAATAATGGAATACAGCGGCCTAGGCCAACGGACGCGGGAGAGCCGCTACTCACGGAACCGGTACGAATACTGGCAAACGGACAGGAACTTCTAATGCTGCCGACACCGACTCTCAGAACTGGAGGACAGGCAGAATCCCAAACGACAGACCGGTGGACACCAGGAAGCCAGAAGACTTGACCAGGGACAGGCAAAGCCACTGGACCTCAGGGCAGGAACGCCTCACAGCAGGACACGGGATCAGACACAGGAATCGACACAGGGACTGACACAGGAATCAACACAGGGACTGACAGGAACCAGCTCACACTTCAAGCAGACTGCAAACCAAGGAATATCACCAGCATCTGTGAATTGCAAACAGCCAGCATATAACAGAGAGGCCTAATTAATAATCCCATGCAGCTGCCCTGTTGCATGACTCTAAACTGACAAGATGCAATTAGCAGCCAGGTGAGGCTAAACACATGGGAACAAGCTGCAATTACACAGACTCACCAGCGGCAGCAGACAAGAGTATTCTAAAACAGAGCAACGGGAAATCCTGGCATGCAAGACAACTTTATAAACATAAAATAGGAATGAACCACTACCTGTGGTTCATAACAGTATCCCCTCCTTAAGGGTGAGCTCCGAGCACCCCATGACACCCACGGGGAACATAAACAGAAGTATAACATAAAATACAGAACAAAAATGCAAAACAGGAATGAGCCACAGCCGTGGCTCATAACAAAATGAGGGTGCTCCTACGCAGACGAGGAGTCACAATTATCCCATATTTGTACGATCTCCTGATAAAAGCGAGATCGAGAGATCAGTTGCTGAAAAGCGTGTCACTCTCCCTGAGAGTGCTGCAGCAACACGGCTAGATCCTAAATCTGCCAAAGTCGCAGTTGATTCCAACGACTCAGCTATCATTTTTAGGCATGATTCTGGACACGGAAAAAGCCCAGGAACTCCAGAGCATGGTCAGAGACCTGTTAAAGCCAAAAAGAGTGTCAGTTAATCAATGCACTCGAGTACTGGGAAAGATGGTGGCGGTCTACGAGGCCATCCCCTTCGGCAGGTTCCATGCGAGGACATTTCAGTGGGACCTTCTGGACAAGTGGTCGGGGTCTCATCTACAAAAACATCAGAAAATAAGCCTGTCCCCCAGGGCCAGGGTGTCTCTCCTGTGGTGGCTGCAGAGTGCTCACCTTCTAGAGGGTCGCAGGTTCGGCATTCAAGACTGGGTTCTGGTAACCACGGACGTGAGCCTCCGAGGATGGGGAGCAGTCACACAAGGAAGAAATTTCCAGGGACTGTGGTCAAGCCAGGAGGCTTGTCTACACATCAACGTGCTGGAATTAAGGGCCATATACAATGGCCTATGACAAGCGGAGACTCTTCTTCACGACCTACCTGTTCTGATTCAATCGGACAACATCACAGCAGTGGCTCATGTAAACCGCCAAGGCGGGACAAGGAGCAGAGTGGCAATGGCGGAAGCCACCAGGATTCTTCGCTGGGCAGACACGATCTCCATCCAGGAGAGTGGGGTCTTCATCAAGAAGTTTTTGCAGAGATAACAAGTCGTTGGGGGCTTCCTCAAATAGACATGATGGCGTCACGCCTCAACAAGAAACTTCGGAGGTATTGTTCCAGGTCAAGGGACCCTCAGGCTCTAGCGGTAGACGCCCTGGTGACACCGTGGGTGTTTCCGTTGGTCTATGTCTTCCCTCCTCTTCCACTCATCTCAAAAATACTGAGAATCATAAGACGAAAAAGAGTCCAGACAATACTCATTGTTCCGGATTGGCATCGAAGGGCCTGGTATTCAGATTTTCAGGAAATGCTCACAGAAGATCCGTGGCCTCTTCCTCCCAGGGAGGACCTGTTGCAGCAGGGGCCCTGCGTGTTCCAAGACTTACCGCGGTTACGTTTGACGGCATGGCGGTTGAACGCCAAATCCTAGCTAGGAAAGGTATTCAGGGGGAAGTCATACCTACTCTGATAAAAGCTAGGAAGGAGGTGACGGCGAAACATTATCACCGTATCTGGAGGAAATATGTATCTTGGTGTGAAGCCAAGAATGCTCCTACGGAAGATTTCCACCTGGGCCGTTTTCTCCACTTTCTGCAGACAGGAGTGGACATGGGCCTAAAGTTAGGCTCCATTAAGGTGCAGATTTCGGCCCTGTGAATATTCTTTCAGAAGGAATTGGCTTCTCTCCAAGAAGTCCAGACTTTTGTAAAGGGAGTGCTGCACATCCAGCCTCCTTTTGTGCCCCCAGTAGCGCCATGGGACCTTAACATGGTGTTACAGTTCCTTAAGTCACACTGGTTTGAACCTCTTCAAACAGTTGAGTTAAAATTTCTCACTTGGAAAGTGGTCATGTTGTTAGCCTTGGCATCTGCGAGGCGGGTGTCCGAATTGGCGGCTTTGTCTCACAAAGGCCCCTATCTGATTTTCCATCTGGATAGAGCAGAGCTGAGGACTCGTCCTCAATTTCTGCCTAAGGTGGTTTCATCGTTTCATATGAACCAACCTATTGTGGTGCCTGTGGCTACGGGTGACTTGGAGGATTCCAAGTCTCTTGAGGTAGTCAGGGCCTTAAAAGTTTATGTAGCCAGGACGGCTCGGGTTAGGAAAACAGAGGCACTGAAAACAATTACCTTAATAAAGAATTTGTACCCTTAAATAAGTGGGTCGCATTTGTATACAGGACTACAACTACCCATGAATGGGTGCAAACCATTGATGGTTCCAGTGGCAGAACTTGTGAGTGGTGGACCCAGATGCAAAAATATAATTTGTACCCCCCTCCTCCACTCCAATTCAAGTTCATAATGTGCCACACAGCAGTGGTAGACAGGAAGAGGCAGAGGGTTACAACGCAAGGCAGAGGTTGACATAGAGAGGCAGAGGGTGACAACGGAAGGCAAGGGGAGGCAGATGGTGACAGCAGAAGGCAGTGGGTAATAGGGGAGGGTGACAGGAAGAGACAGTGGATGACAGGGGTACAAGCACAGTGTCCTGCACCATGTGGAAAACAAGGGGAATGTACCTTGGTGAGGGCAGGAACACAGCGGCCTTTGCTTTGTCTGTAACAGGGACCCCTGCCCCTTGTACTTTCCTGAGTTTGGCACTTGGTCAGACAGGCACGGGGCCATTCATCTGGCATTGCTCACAATGGTCTTTGGAGTGCCAGGGGATAACTCATTGCTGGTCTGGGCAGAAAAAGGCCCCTTAGTCCTCAGGGGCCCAGGTGCAATGCACCTGCTGCACCAATGGTAGTTCCACCTCTGGATGGTTCCCATGTCAATGGTTTCATGCTATTCATGTCAATCACTTATGGTACCATTGATGGTTATCCAACCAATGCCCACCACTAGTATGTGCAGTGGGCCCCAGAATCTCCTGCTGAAGTTGGCCCATATTGTAGATCAGTATTTAATGTATACAGTCTGAGTCAGGCCTTATAATATATCACAGAAACGACAAACTATCAAATCAGCAAGGCAATGTTTGATGTATTCCTCATAAGCCCTGTTCCAGTAGATGCTGATGAGCCCCTGAGGACCCTGTGGGGACCTGTATACAGTGAATGGGTATCCTTGTCCCCCTAGGGGAGGTGGCAGGGTGCTCAAAGAGGGGGTTCCACCATGGATCTCCCCATCTCCTGCTTGGCAATCCGATGATTCAGGCATTAAGTCTTCTTTGAGGTGCAAATGATTTTAATATTCTAGAACATGACCTTTCAACAATCAGCAAATGTTGAAATCTATGAGAAGTCACCAGAACTCTAGGAGAACTACAGAACTCTATGGCTACAGATATATAAATATATAAATATAGATGTATATTTTTCTTCAGGCAACTAGTGGGTGTAGGAAGTAGCCAAATAAACGTTTGTGACCACATTGAAGGTAGCCTTCTATGAAATCTTAACTTCAACTGAACCCTTCCCCATAGCTATTTTTAGCTCATACCTTTGTAATACCAGGCACTTACAGTATCTTATTATTTATCTCATTAATAATGTAGCTTAACAAGTTCAACCCCTATTTGTGCACTGGTTTATTGAACCTTATTTAATCATTTCTGTTACATAGTTATTTTTCTTGTAGATTGTTTTTTATGCATGTCATTTATTGTTGCCTATGGAGAAAATTAATCTAGCAAATTAACAAAGTTTTTCAAATCTCTTTACATTTGCTTCAGGTTACTAATGGAATGCATGACATTACTTAAACAAGGACATTTGTTTGCATGCAGATCTGCCTATTAGCAATTACCGTTACTTGTTGATGAGTTCTTTTGAGATCCCACTACTTTATGCATTCTCTGGGTAGCCATAGAGCAATTTACACTGACAAGTTTTTAATGAGCTAGGAAACGTGTCATCCCCGCTTCACCATGTGCACCCCCACTTCCCCATATTAAGGAAGCGCTTAACATTGTGGTTTTTTTTTTTTTCTTTAAAAAAAAGAAAAGGAATATAAAGTTACACTGTATTACGTTTTTAATGCTATTGATTGTGGTTTACATGGCATACTGGTTTACATGGCATACTGGCATAAGAAGCCTAATTCAGCCTACTGAGACAGAAATTGTGAACTTCTAAATCCTTCTTCTGCTACAAATCACATGTGAAGAGCCGCCCAGAAAGGTAAAAGACGCCCACCGATACAATCGCAAAATTGTGTATGCAACAGCAGAATTGCGATGCATACACAGAAATCGAGTACCAGCGACAAATGCGGTTGACCCAGCGCTGCTCAGAATAATGAGAATGCAGTCGCACCAGCACCGTGTTTTTAGTCGCAATCCATTGCAACTGACATCAGATACACGCCCTGAAAATGGCCAAAACCCGCCTGCGTTTTTCCAACCACACCCCACAAACGCCATGTTAACACCCACGAATGGTCACTTCCTGTGATCACATTTCAGATGATTGTGATTGCAATTTTTCCTTTGCAGCACATGTGCAGTCTGCCGATAATCGCCCGATTTGAGATTCTGCATTTTTTGCAACTGAAGCTGAATCAGGCCCAAAATTACACAGATTTATACAAGACATTCTAACAATAAAGCATACTACTTACACTTTATTACAATCGGAGAGGGGCAAGCGCAAGCCTAACATAGCCTGTGTACAGTAAGTGTTTGTGTATTTGTAAAGCTGTACAGAGATGTGTTTGCAACTGTCAGTAGCTGTATCACTTGCAGCTGGTGAAGCAGAGATGCAAAAACACGATGATGATGATGATGATGATGATGATGATGACAATTGCCAACTCTAGAAATTCTAATTGAATAATTACTGATTCACCTCTCCAGCTGACAGTGAATCATTCATTTCTTGTGCCTATATTAGATAATTTAGCGGCCGTTTGTTAGGGTGACACAGAACTGGAGTTCTATATTTGTATTTTATTTACTTAATATTACACTGAAAAGCAAATGCGTTTTACGCTATGAAATCTAATATTAATAAATGTTTCTCATACGTCCTAGAGGATGCTGGGGATGCTTCAAGAACCATGAGGTATAGACGGGATCCGCAGGAGACATGGGCACTTTAAGTCTTTAAAAGGGGTGTGAACTGGCTCCTCCCTCTATGCCCCTCCTCCAGACTCCAGTTAGATTCTGTGCCCAGAGAGACTGGTCACACACTGAGGAGCTCTACTGAGTTTCTTGGAAAAGACTTTATGTTATGTTTATTATTTTCAGGAAGACCTGCTGGCAACAGGCTCCCTGCATCGTGGGACTGAGGGGAGAGAAGCAGACCTACTCTCTGAGTTCAAAGGCTCTGCTTCTTAGGCTACTGGACACCATTAGCTCCAGAGGGTTCGATCACTTGGTGCGCCTAGCTGCTTGTTCCCGGGGCCGTGCCGTCACCCACTTCACAGAGCCAGAAGACAGAAGCCGGGTGAGTATAGGAAGATCAGAAGACTTCAGTGACGGCAGAAGATGGCTAGTTGAGGTACCGCGCAGCGGCGGCACTGCGCGCTATGCTCCCACACTGGAACGGCACTGCAGGGTGCAGGGCGCAGGGGAGGGTGCCCTGGGCAGCATAAAACCTCCGGTTAGCCACTGGAAAAAGTAGTATTGCGTGCCTAGGCACTGATTACAGACCCCCGCCAGTATAAAAAATATGAAATTAAGCGGGACTGAAGCGCGCCATCAAGGGGCCTCAAAGCTCTAACCAGCGCCATTTTCTCCTCACAGAGACGCTGGTCCTTCCAAAACACTACTGTATAGATCAGAGTGAAAAACAAGCGGGGCACAGTTGTTTGGTGCAATATTAGTTAAAAATAAAAGCACTATATCATGAGCTGTGTTTCCATGACAGATTGTACTGGGGTCTATCCCTTATAGCCAGTGTAATGTCGGTGGGTGTTTGGTACACGGGTGTTAGCATTTCTGAGGCTGAGGGCTCTGCCACAAAGGGAATGACTATGTCGGCGCTGTCGACTCCTAATAGTACTTGGTACATGTAAATTAATGTCAACATGTCAGTAGAGGTATATTTTTCCAGAGCGAAAACTATATGGAGAGACAGACGTGGGAGGTGACCCTATCGGCACCAACAATATCTGACTGGGCGAAAATTGACATGATTATCAGAAAGAACTATACCTATATGTATGTATAGTAAAGTTACATAGGTCTGTGGCACGATCACAGATGTGATAATATTTATGGAGGGAGTCCTATTCATAGAATTGATTTCTCTCAGACCCCTCGGGATCGCAAAAAAGTTATTTTGCCCAGTTACTACTCCCTGAGATCGACTCAGATAGTGTTTCTTATGTCGACCATAAGGTTTCCTGATCAGATCCACAAAATCGGCATTCAGTATCTGTTCATACACATTGAACCGTATTAACGTCATTAGGGACCCTGCTGTTCCTGACAAAAGGATATATGTATACGTTTTGGATATATATATATATATATAGATATATAGATATATAGATATATGTGTATATAGGTGCATTTGAAAGTATATTTGGGTTCACTACGGCTGGCCGGCGGTCGGGCTCCCGGCGACCAGCATACCGGCGCCGGGAGCCCGACCGCCGGCTTACCGACAGTGTGGCGAGCGCAAATGAGCCCCTTGCGGGCTCGCTGCGCTCGCCACGCTACGGGCACGGTGGCGCGCTACGCGCACCACACTATTTTATTCTCCCTCTATGGGGGTCGTGGACCCCCACGAGGGAAAATAAGTGTCGGTATGCCGGCTGTCGGGCTCCCGGCGCCGGTATACTGAGCGCCGGGAGCCCGACCGCCGGCATACAGAAGACCATCCGTATATTTATGTATATAAATATTTATAATGAATGCTGAGGTAAAAGTTATTCCTTCTCATGGATAGAATAAAGTAATAGTCACCCCTGTTCTGCACAGGGCTCTGTCACAAAGGATCATATGCAGGAAAATATGTAATACTCTAATTATGTGTCCGCATGTACGTTGATTATACTAGCATTACATGCGCATGGGGGAGTAGTTGTATGCAAGGTACTCCTGAAGTTGAGTCATGTCTATATCATTGCAGCATACTGCCGTGCGACTACAAGTGATATAGGACTCTTGGGTTCGCGGGCCAATTCCATGGCGGTCTCGACTAGGAGGACATTGTGGATTCACATGGAATGCTGAGGCTGACTCTGAGAAGTACTGGAGTATCTTCCCTATGAAGGTGAAACCTGGTTTGGGGATGGCTTTGTTAAAGTTGATCTCGGCAGATAGCACTGGTAAGTCTATCTTCTTGCCCTATGTTCCCTCACAACGGTTGGTGACGCATTATTGTAGGATGCAGTCATTTCGACCGAATGGATACGGTTTTCCCTTTCTTTGCAGGTAGAGGAAGGTGAAAAGGTAAGAGGTCAGCAGCCCTTTCAAGATCGCAGAAGCAGAAATCATCCTCTGTTTCTACCACATCCACAGCATGTCGCTGGGTCTATCTTGCGGGAGCCCACACCGGTGGGACTACGTCTAATACTCTTCAGTCAGTCCTGGAACGGACATGGACCAGTGAGTTTAAGAATAGAGTCCTAAGGGGGACATACTGGAGTTTCCAGACGATTCCCCTCACTGATTTTTCAAATAGACCTTACCGATTCTCCTCTGGACAGGGAGGTAGTATGCGACTCCATACAGGAGTTGGGTCAGGACCAGGTCATTGTCCTGCTGTCCCGGTCACACACACAAAAAAAAAAGATAAAGCTGTTATTCAAGCTTTTTCGTGCTTCTGAGGCCGGACGACTCGGTCAGAACAATCCCAAAAATTTCTACTTAAGAAGTTGAACTACAAGATGGAATCTCTCAGGGCAGGGATATCCTATCGGTAAAGGGAAAATGAGGGTCTAAGTACGGTTTCTTCCGCATTAGGCTTACCTGGGTTTGCTATTCAGGATTGTCATTGCCAATTCACCGGAGTGATGGCGGTATGATGGTTTTCCTTCAATAGTAAGAGTCATTATTATTCTGTACTGGGACGCTCTCATGAGTACGGCGAGGTAAGGAAACAAGTGGTGCAAAACGTTGTTTTCTCCCTGACAGTACTTCAACAAAGTGGTTGGATCCTGAACTTGCCAGAATCACTGTTGATCCCAACGAAGCGGTTGTCGGAGTTGGGAATAATGTTAGATCCAGAACTGTTGAGAGTTTGTTTTTTCAAGTGGAAAGAGCTCTGAGAATCCAGAGTCGGATCGGATCTGCAACAGTGTCATTTCCATCAATACGTTCCGTTGATGAAGAAGATGGCTGCGGCCTACGTGGCCATTCAGCGGGCAGGTTAAATGCCAGAGTGGTTTTAGTGGGACCAGTTGGACATGTGGTCCGGGTCTCACCTGCACATGCACCGGAAAATAATCCTATATTCCAGGACCAGAATCTCTCTCCTGTGGTGGCTACACAGTTCTCACCTCCTAGAGGGACGAAGGTTCGGGATCCAGGATTGGATCCTGGTGTCCATGGATGCAAGTCTCCGAGGCTGGAGAGCAGTCTTTCAGGGGGAAGAGTTTCCGGGGAAGATAGTCAAGCCAGGAAGCTTGTCTGCAATAAACATTCTGGAATTGAGGGCTATTTACAACGGCCTTCTGCAAGCGGAACACCTTCTTCGCGATCTGCCGTCTTAATTCAGCCGGACAACTTAACAGCAGTGGCGTACGTAAACCGCCAGGGCGGAACGAGGAGCAGAGCGGCAATGGCAGAAGCCACAAAAGTTTTCCGCTGGGCGGAAAGACATGTAAGCGCTCTGTCAGTGGTCTTCATTCCGGGTGTAGACAACTGGGAAGCAGACTTCCTCAGCAGACACGATCTCCATCCAGGAGAGAGGTGTCTTCATCAAGAGGTCTTTGCAGCAGTGACAAGTAGAGATGAGCGCCGGAAATTTTTCGGGTTTTGTGTTTTGGTTTTGGGTTCGGTTCCGCGGCCGTGTTTTGGGTTCGACCGTGTTTTGGCAAAACCTCACCGAATTTTTTTTGTCGGATTCGGGTGTGTTTTGGATTCGGGTGTTTTTTTCAAAAAACCCTAAAAAACAGCTTAAATCATAGAATTTGGGGGTAATTTTGATCCCAAAGTATTATTAACCTCAAAAAACATAATTTACACTCATTTTCAGCCTATTCTGAACACATCACACCTCACAATATTATTTTTAGTCCTAAAATTTGCACCGAGGTCGCTGTGTGAGTAAGATAAGCGACCCTAGTGGCCGACACAAACACCGGGCCCATCTAGGAGTGGCACTGCAGTGTCACGCAGGATGTCCCTTCCAAAAAACCCTCCCCAAACAGCACATGACGCAAAGAAAAAAAGAGGCGCAATGAGGTAGCTGTGTGAGTAAGATTAGCGACCCTAGTGGCCGACACAAACACCGGGCCCATCTAGGAGTGGCACTGCAGTGTCACGCAGGATGTCCCTTCCAAAAAACCCTCCCCAAACAGCACATGACGCAAAGAAAAAAAGAGGCGCAATGAGGTAGCTGACTGTGTGAGAAAGATAAGCGACCCTAGTGGCCGACACAAACACCGGGCCCATCTAGGAGTGGCACTGCAGTGTCACGCAGGATGTCCCTTCCAAAAAACCCTCCCCAAACAGCACATGACGCAAAGAAAAAAAGAGGCGCAATGAGGTAGCTGACTGTGTGAGAAAGATAAGCGACCCTAGTGGCCGACACAAACACCGGGCCCATCTAGGAGTGGCACTGCAGTGTCACGCAGGATGTCCCTTCCAAAAAACCCTCCCCAAACAGCACATGACGCAAAGAAAAAAAGAGGCGCAATGAGGTAGCTGTGTGAGTAAGATTAGCGACCCTAGTGGCCGACACAAACACCGGGCCCATCTAGGAGTGGCACTGCAGTGTCACGCAGGATGTCCCTTCCAAAAAACCCTCCCCAAACAGCACATGACGCAAAGAAAAAAAGAGGCGCAATGAGGTAGCTGACTGTGTGAGAAAGATAAGCGACCCTAGTGGCCGACACAAACACCGGGCCCATCTAGGAGTGGCACTGCAGTGTCACGCAGGATGTCCCTTCCAAAAAACCCTCCCCAAACAGCACATGACGCAAAGAAAAAAAGAGGCGCAATGAGGTAGCTGTGTGAGAAAGATAAGCGACCCTAGTGGCCGACACAAACACCGGGCCCATCTAGGAGTGGCACTGCAGTGTCACGCAGGATGTCCCTTCCAAAAAACCCTCCCCAAACAGCACATGACGCAAAGAAAAATAAAAGAAAAAAGAGGTGCAAGATGGAATTGTCCTTGGGCCCTTCCCACCCACCCTTATGTTGTATAAACAAAACAGGACATGCACACTTTAACCAACCCATCATTTCAGTGACAGGGTCTGCCACACGACTGTGACTGAAATGACGGGTTGGTTTGGACCCCCACCAAAAAAGAAGCAATTAATCTCTCCTTGCACAAACTGGCTCTACAGAGGCAAGATGTCCACCTCATCATCATCCTCCGATATATCACCGTGTACATCCCCCTCCTCACAGATTATCAATTCGTCCCCACTGGAATCCACCATGTCAGCTCCCTGTGTACTTTGTGGAGGCAATTGCTGCTGGTCAATGTCTCCGCGGAGGAATTGATTATAATTCATTTTAATGAACATCATCTTCTCCACATTTTCTGGATGTAACCTCGTACGCCGATTGCTGACAAGGTGAGCGGCGGCACTAAACACTCTTTCGGAGTACACACTTGTGGGAGGGCAACTTAGGTAGAATAAAGCCAGTTTGTGCAAGGGCCTCCAAATTGCCTCTTTTTCCTGCCAGTATAAGTACGGACTGTGTGACGTGCCTACTTGGATGCGGTCACTCATATAATCCTCCACCATTCTATCAATGGTGATAGAATCATATGCAGTGACAGTAGACGACATGTCCGTAATGGTTGTCAGGTCCTTCAGTCCGGACCAGATGTCAGCATCAGCAGTCGCTCCAGACTGCCCTGCATCACCGCCAGCGGGTGGGCTCGGAATTCTGAGCCTTTTCCTCGCAGCCCCAGTTGCGGGAGAATGTGAAGGAGGAGATGTTGACAGGTCGCGTTCCGCTTGACTTGACAATTTTCTCACCAGCAGGTCTTTGAAACCCAGCAGACTTGTGTGCGCCGGAAAGAGAGATCCAAGGTAGGTTTTAAATCTAGGATCGAGCACGGTGGCCAAAATGTAGTGCTCTGATTTCAACAGATTGACCACCCGTGAATCCTTGTTAAGCGAATTAAGGGCTCCATCCACAAGTCCCACATGCCTAGCGGAATTGCTCTGTCTTAGCTCCTCCTTCAATGTCTCCAGCTTCTTCTGCAAAAGCCTGATGAGGGGAATGACCTGACTCAGGCTGGCAGTGTCTGAACTGACTTCACGTGTGGCAAGTTCAAAAGGTTGCAGAACCTTGCACAACGTTGAAATCATTCTCCACTGCGCTTGAGACAGGTGCATTCCACCTCCTATATCGTGGTCAGTTGTATAGGCTTGAATGGCCTTTTGCTGCTCCTCCAACCTCTGAAGCATATAGAGGGTTGAATTCCACCTCGTTACCACCTCCTGCTTCAGATGATGGCAGGGCAGGTTCAGGCGTTTTTGGTGGTGCTCCAGTCTTCTGTACGTGCTGCCTGTACGCCGAAAGTGTCCCGCAATTTTTCTGGCCACCGACAGCATCTCTTGCACGCCCCTGTCGTTTTTTAAAAAATTCTGCACCACCAAATTCAAGGTATGTGCAAAACATGGGACGTGCTGGAATTTGCCCAGATGTAATGCACGCACAATATTGCTGGCGTTGTCCGATGCCACAAATCCACAGGAGAGTCCAATTGGGGTAAGCCATTCCGCGATGATCTTCCTCAGTTGCCGTAAGAGGTTTTCAGCTGTGTGCGTATTCTGGAAACCGGTGATACAAAGCGTAGCCTGCCTAGGAACGAGTTGGCGTTTGCGAGATGCTGCTACTGGTGCCGCCGCTGCTGTTCTTGCGGCGGGAGTCCATACATCTACCCAGTGGGCTGTCACAGTCATATAGTCCTGACCCTGCCCTGCTCCACTTGTCCACATGTCCGTGGTTAAGTGGACATTGGGTACAGCTGCATTTTTTAGGACACTGGTGACTCTTTTTCTGAGGTCTGTGTACATTTTCGGTATCGCAACCCTAGAGAAATGGAACCTAGATGGTATTTGGTACCGGGGACACAGTACCTCCAACAAGTCTTTAGTTGGCTCTGCAGTAATGATGGATACCGGAACCACGTTTCTCACCACCCAGGATGTCAAGGCCTCAGTTATCCGCTTTGCAGTAGGATGACTGCTGTGATATTTAATCTTCCTCGCAAATGACTGTTGGACAGTCAATTGCTTGGTGGAAGTAGTAAAAGTGGTCTTACGACTTCCTCTCTGGGATGACCATCGACTCCCAGCAGCAACAACAGCAGCGCCAGCAGCAGTAGGCGTTACACGCAAGGATGCATCGGAGGAATCCCAGGCAGGAGAGGAATCGTCAGAATTGCCAGTGACATGGCCTGCAGGACTATTGGCATTCCTGGGGAAGGAGGAAATTGACACTGAGGGAGTTGGTGGGGTGGTTTGCGTGAGCTTGGTTACAAGAGGAAGGGATTTACTGGTCAGTGGAGTGCTTCCGCTGTCACCCAAAGTTTTTGAACTTGTCACTGACTTATTATGAATGCGCTGCAGGTGACGTATAAGGGAGGATGTTCCGAGGTGGTTAACGTCCTTACCCCTACTTATTACAGCTTGACAAAGGGAACACACGGCTTGACACCTGTTGTCCGCATTTCTGGTGAAATACCTCCACACCGAAGAGCTGATTTTTTTGGTATTTTCACCTGGCATGTCAACGGCCATATTCGTCCCACGGACAACAGGTGTCTCCCCGGGTGCCTGACTTAAACAAACCACCTCACCATCAGAATCCTCCTTGTCAATTTCCTCCCCAGCGCCAGCAACACCCATATCCTCCTCATCCTGGTGGACTTCAACACTGACATCTTCAATCTCACTATCAGGAACTGGACTGCGGGTGCTCCTTCCAGCACTTGCAGGGGGCGTGCAAATGGTGGAAGGCGCATGCTCTTCACATCCAGTGTTGGGAAGGTCAGGCATCGCAACCGACACAATTGGACTCTCCTTGTGGATTTGGGATTTCGAAGAACGCACAGTTCTTTGCTGTGCTTTTGCCAGCTTGAGTCGTTTCATTTTTCTAGCGAGAGGCTGAGTGCTTCCATCCTCATGTGAAGCTGAACCACTAGCCATGAACATAGGCCAGGGCCTCAGCCGTTCCTTGCCACTCCGTGTGGTAAATGGCATATTGGCAAGTTTACGCTTCTCCTCCGACAATTTTAGTTTAGGTTTTGGAGTCCTTTTTTTTCTGATATTTGGTGTTTTGGATTTGACATGCTCTGTACTATGACATTGGGCATCGGCCTTGGCAGACGACGTTGCTGGCATTTCATCGTCTCGGCCATGACTAGTGGCAGCAGCTTCAGCACGAGGTGGAAGTGGATCTTGATCTTTCCCTAATTTTGGAACCTCAACTTTTTTGTTCTCCATATTTTATAGGCAGAACTAAAAGGCACCTCAGGTAAACAATGGAGATGGATGGATTGGATACTAGTATACAATTATGGACGGACTGCCACGGTTAGGTGGTATAAAAAAACCACGGTTAGGTGGTATATATTATAATAATAATACAATTATGGATGGACGGACTGCCTGCCGACTGCCGACACAGAGGTAGCCACAGCCGTGAACTACCGCACTGTACACTGGTTGATAAAGAGATAGTAGTATACTCGTAACAACTAGTATGACACTATGACGACGGTATAAAGAAAGAAAAAAAAATACCACGGTTAGGTGGTATATATTATAATAATAATACAATTATGGATGGACGGACTGCCTGCCGACTGCCGACACAGAGGTAGCCACAGCCGTGAACTACCGCACTGTACACTGGTTGATAAAGAGATAGTAGTATACTCGTAACAACTAGTATGACACTATGACGACGGTATAAAGAATGAAAAAAAAACCACGGTTAGGTGGTATATATTATAATAATAATACAATTATGGATGGACTGACTGCCTGCCGACTGCCGACACAGAGGTAGCCACAGCCGTGAACTACCGCACTGTACACTGGTTGATAAAGAGATAGTAGTATACTCGTAACAACTAGTATGACACTATGACGACGGTATAAAGAATGAAAAAAAAACCACGGTTAGGTGGTATATATTATAATAATAATACAATTATGGATGGACGGACTGCCTGCCGACTGCCGACACAGAGGTAGCCACAGCCGTGAACTACCGCACTGTACACTGGTTGATAAAGAGATAGTAGTATACTCGTAACAACTAGTATGACACTATGACGACGGTATAAAGAATGAAAAAAAAACCACGGTTAGGTGGTATATATTATAATAATAATACAATTATGGATGGACGGACTGCCTGCCGACTGCCGACACAGAGGTAGCCACAGCCGTGAACTACCGCACTGTACACTGGTTGATAAAGAGATAGTAGTATACTCGTAACAACTAGTATGACACTATGACGACGGTATAAAGAAAGAAAAAAAAATACCACAGTTAGGTGGTATATATTATAATAATAATACAATTATGGATGGACGGACGGACTGCCTGCCGACTGCCGACACAGAGGTAGCCACAGCCGTGAACTACCGCACTGTACACTGGTTGATAAAGAGATAGTAGTATACTCGTAACAACTAGTATGACACTATGACGACGGTATAAAGAATGAAAAAAAAACCACGGTTAGGTGGTATATATTATAATAATAATACAATTATGGATGGACGGACTGCCTGCCGACTGCCGACACAGAGGTAGCCACAGCCGTGAACTACCGCACTGTACACTGGTTGATAAAGAGATAGTAGTATACTCGTAACAACTAGTATGACACTATGACGACGGTATAAAGAATGAAAAAAAAACCACGGTTAGGTGGTATATATTATAATAATAATACAATTATGGATGGACGGACTGCCTGCCGACTGCCGACACAGAGGTAGCCACAGCCGTGAACTACCGCACTGTACACTGGTTGATAAAGAGATAGTAGTATACTCGTAACAACTAGTATGACACTATGACGACGGTATAAAGAATGAAAAAAAAACCACGGTTAGGTGGTATATATTATAATAATAATACAATTATGGATGGACGGACTGCCTGCCGACTGCCGACACAGAGGTAGCCACAGCCGTGAACTACCGCACTGTACACTGGTTGATAAAGAGATAGTAGTATACTCGTAACAACTAGTATGACACTATGACGGTATAAAGAATGAAAAAAAAACCACGGTTAGGTGGTATATATTATAATAATAATACAATTATGGATGGACGGACTGCCTGCCGACTGCCGACACAGAGGTAGCCACAGCCGTGAACTACCGCACTGTACACTGGTTGATAAAGAGATAGTAGTATACTCGTAACAACTAGTATGACACTATGACGACGGTATAAAGAAAGAAAAAAAAATACCACGGTTAGGTGGTATATATTGTAATACAATTATGGATGGACGGACTGCCTGCCGAGTTCCGACTGCCGACACAGAGGTAGCCACAGCCGTGAACTACCGCACTGTACTGTGTCTGCTGCTAATATAGACTGGTTGATAAAGAGATAGTATACAATACATACAACAATATACTACTATACTGGTGGTCAGGCACTGGTCACCACTAGTCACACTGGCAGTGGCACTCCTGCAGCAAAAGTGTGCACTGTTTAATTTTAAATTAATATAATATTATGTACTCCTGGGGACTCCTGCTATAACAACCTGCAGTGCTCCCCAGTCTCCCCCACAATTATTATAAGCTTTGCCTTTTATACATTGATGTGCAGCACACTGGGCTGAGCTGAGTGCACACAGACTGAGTCACACTGTGTGACTGGCTGCTGCTGTGTATCGTTTTTTTTTCAGGCAGAGAACGGATATAGCAGAGAACGGATATATTATATTAAAATAAATAAAAGTTAACTAACAACAACTGCACTGGTCACTGTGGTAAACTCTGTCTGACTCTGCACAATCTCTCTCTCTCTTCTAATCTAATTTCTAATGGAGAGGACGCCAGCCACGTCCTCTCCCTATCAATCTCAATGCACGTGTGAAAATGGCGGCGACGCGCGGCTCCTTATATAGAATCCGAGTCTCGCGAGAATCCGACAGCGTCATGATGACGTTCGGGCGCGCTCGGGTTAACCGAGCAAGGCGGGAGGATCCGAGTCTGCTCGGACCCGTGAAAAAAACATGAAGTTCGTGCGGGTTCGGTTTCAGAGAAACCGAACCCGCTCATCTCTAGTGACAAGTCATTGGGGAATTCCTCAAATAAACATGCTGGCGTCTCGCCTCAACAAAAACCTTCAGAGATATTGTTCCCTCAAGCGATAGCGGTGGACGCCTTGGTGACACCGCGGGTGATTCAGCCGGTCTATGTGTTCCCTCCACTTCCACTCATTCCGAAGGTGATACAGATCATAAGAAGAACAAAGGTTCAGGCAATCCTCATTGTTCCGGGCTGGCCAAGGAGGGCTTGGTATCCAGATCTTCAAGAATTACTCATAGAAGATCCCTGGCCTCTTCCTCTACGAGGGGACCTGTTACAGCACGGTCCGTGCGTGTATCAAGACTTACAGCGGCTGCGTTTGATGGCATGGCGGTTGAACGCCAAATCCTAGCCCGAAATGATATTCCCAGTGAGGTAATTCCCACACTTCTTCAGGCTAGAAAAGAAGTAACGGCAAAGCATTGCCACCGTATTTGGAGAAAATATGTGTCTTGGTGTAAATCCAAGAAGGCTCCTACGGAGGACGTTCAGCTGGGGCGTTTGCTCCATTTTTTGCAAGCAGGTGTGGATGCGGGCCTAAAGTTAGGCTCCATTAAAGTACAAATTTCGGCCTTATCAATTTTCTTTCTGAAAGAATTGGCCTCCCTTCCAGAAGTTCAGACCTTCGTGAAAGGCGTACTACACATCCAACCTCCCTTTGTGCCCCCAGTGGCACCATGGGATCGTAATGTGGTGTTGCAGTGTCACAACTGAGGGCCTGAGCTGACGGGAGGCAGCCTCAGTTGTAGGGGCTGAGGTGTAGAGAAACCTGGGAGGTTGTATCAGACCCCTGGACATGTAAGTTACACGTAAAAGGATTGCCCGAAGGCGTGACCACGACAACCAGGATAAAAGTCAATGATGTTTATTTGACAAACTCCATGCAACACAGCAGTAGTAGAAGAGAAACATAAAATCAGCAGAAATATAACACAGTTCCTGGGTACTACAGGATGGCAAGGGCCACAGGGCTCTGGTAGTATGAGACAGTTCTTATTATCTTCTAGATGGAAAGTCCTTACCAGGCCCGACTGTAGTAATGGAGGTAGCCCAGGATCATACCAGCTGATGTTCCAAGGGAAGCTGGGCTGCTGTAGATAAAGTGGCTGCTGTGGGTACTGGTTGGAACCAGACAGATGTAAGCACGGAGTGGATTGCTGGATGGAACCAGCCAAATAATAAATGAAGCTTGAGAGCGATGAAATATAAATGATATATGGAGCTTGAGAGCGGTGAAATAATAATACCGGTGGTAAATGGAAATCTGTAGAAATGGTACCGGCACTTTAAGAAGAGCTGATCTCTGCTGGAAGCTAAGTGCTGGAAGCAGGTGAATCTGTAGCTGGAAACAGATGAGTCCCAGAGGACTGGAGAGTCAGGCTGCACCGCAGGTGGTAGACTGGAGCGGGTCTCTTTAGTGGAAGCTTGGAGACAGGAACTGGAACCTGGAAAACAACCACAGGAGAGAGACAGACTGGAACTAGGTTTGACAACCAAAGCACTGACGCCTTCCTTGCTCAGGCACAGAATACTTATACCTGCAGCAAGGAAGGGATTGGCTAGGCAATTATGCAGATTACAATGGAGCAACGGATTGGTGGGAATTAAACAGGTGACAGAATCCAACATGGCTGCGCCCATGTAGTCACTTGGAGGGAAAGTTGGTTTGGTATTCCATGTGAGAACTTAGCGGCAATGGCGGCGCCGGCCGCAGAGGACAGGAGACGCCAGACTGATGACTGCATACTAGAACCACGCGGACAACAGCGGAGGCCGCAGCTGGCATGAGGCGCCACTCTGATATCCTGTATACTGAAACACAGGAACGGCGGCGGAGGCCGCGGAGGACAGGAGACGCCATTCAGGAAGTAAACATGGCGCCGCTGTGACAGCGTCTCAGGATGACAGGAGTGGGAAGCAGAATGTGGACATCAGTATTACAGATGAAATCCGGCCCTGGAACGCTGAGCCAGCCTCAGGAGACATCTGAAAGGCAAGTAATGGTGTCCAGATACCCGGATCATGACAGCACCCCCCCCCCCCCCTTTAGGAGTGGCCCCAGGACACTTCTTCGGCTTTTGAGGAAACTTGGAGTGGAAATTCCGGACCAAGGCAGGAGCATGGTCATCTGAAGCATTGGTCCAAGAGCGTTCCTCAGGACCATAGCCCTTCCAGTCAATGAGATACTGTAATTGACCGTAACGGTGACGTGAGTCCAGAATCTTGGCGACTTCATACTCAACTCCTCGTTGAGTCTGGACTTTCGGAGCCGGAGGAAGTGCAGAATGAAACCGATTCAGGATCAGCGGTTTCAACAGAGAGACATGGAATGTCCTGGGTATTTTCAAGAAGGGAGGTAACTGGAGTCTATAAGCAACAGGATTGATGACTTGTTCAATTTTGAAAGGACCGATGTAACGAGGTGCAAACTTCATACTGGGAACTCTTAACCTCAAATTCTTCGTGGACAACCACACACGATCACCCACCTTGAGAGCAGGAACCGCTCTACGCTTCTTATTAGCAAACTTCTTGTACCTGAACGATGCTTTGAGCAGAGCTGCTCGTACATTCTTCCAGTTGTTTGCAAACTGACGCAAGGTGATATCCACTGCTGGAACAGAAGTTGCTGGAAGCGGTTGGAATTCTGGAACTTTAGGGTGGAATCCATAGTTAGTGAAGAATGGTGTTGAAGAAGATGAGGAATGATATTGGTTGTTATGACAGAACTCGGCCCAGGGAAGTAATTGAACCCAGTCATCTTGAGAGGAAGACACATAGATGCGGAGGAAGGCCTCCAAGTCCTGATTCACCCTCTCAGTTTGACCATTGGTCTGAGGATGGTAAGCTGTGGAAAACTTTAATTTGACTTGGAGGGCTTGACACAAACTTCGCCAGAATTTGGCTACAAATTGTACTCCTCGATCTGAGATGATCTCTTCAGGAAGACCGTGTAGTCGGAAGATCTCTTGTATGAACACTTGAGCCAACTTGGAAGCTGACGGAAGACCGGTGAGAGGAATGAAATGTGCCATCTTGGTGAACCGGTCAACTACCACCCAGATGGTATTGAACTTGTTGCACATAGGCAGGTCTGTGACAAAGTCCATCGACAAATGGGTCCACGGTCGACGGGGAACAGATAATGGAACCAGTTGCCCCGCAGGCGACTGGCGGGATACTTTGTGTTGGGCACACTTTGGGCAAGATGCAATAAACTCCATGACGTCCTTCTTCAGAGTTGGCCACCAATAGGACCTAGAGATAAACTCAAGGGTTTTTTGAATGCCTGTATGTCCGGCAAAACGGGAAGCATGGTCCCAATGCATGAGCTTCTTCCTTAACACCGGCTTCACAAAACTTTTCCCTGGTGGGGGCGTAGAGTCCATCCCTACCGTGGAGAATGCCAACGGATTAATAATAGGATGTTTGTCTGAAGACTCTGACTCATTTTCTTGCTCCCATGAGCGGGAAAGGGCATCGGCCTTGCGATTCTGAGAGCCCGGACAGAACTGGAGTTTAAAGTCGAACCTGGAAAAGAAAAGTGCCCATCTGGCCTGACGAGGGTTAAGACATTGTGCGCTTTTCAGATATAAAAGATTCTTGTGGTCGGTAAGTATAGTGATTGAATGAGAAGCTCCCTCCAACAGATATCTCCACTCCTTTAGAGCGAGCTTGATGGCTAGCAACTCCTGGTCGCCAATGGCATAGTTGCGCTCAGCTGGGGAGAACTTCCGGGAGAAGAAACTGCAAGGATGTAGATGGCCATCTTTAGCCCTCTGGGACAACACCGCTCCTACTCCAACGGAGGAGGCATCCACCTCTAAGATGAAAGAGAGTCGACGTCGGGCTGTTTCAGAACTGGTGCAGAGATGAACCGTTGTTTTAATAGATGAAAAGCTTGCATAGCTTCTTCAGACCACTTGGACGGGTTAGCGCCGTTCTTAGTCAACGCAGTGATAGGCGCCTTAATGGTGGAAAAGTCTCGTATAAACTTTCTGTAGTAATTTGCGAACCCTAAGAACCTCTGGACCCCTTTGAGGGTTAAGGGTATCGGCCAATTCTGGATTGCTTGTAGTTTCTCAGGATCCATCTCTAGTCTGGAACCGGACACAATGTAACCTAGAAACGGAATGGTTTTGACTTCAAAGACACATTTCTCTAATTTGCAATAGAGATGATTGACACGGAGACGGGACAGAACCTCCTTTACCCAGAAACGATGTTCCTCTAGATTATTGGCAAAGATAAGGATATCATCTAGATAGACCACGACATGGCGGTATAAGATGTCTCTGAAGATCTCATTCACGAAATGCTGGAAGACAGCTGTAGCATTGCTCAATCCGAAGGGCATGACGAGGTACTCATAATGTCCATCACGGGTGTTAAAGGCGGTCTTCCACTCGTCACCCTCACGGATCCGGATGAGATTGTAGGCACCCCTCAAATCCAACTTTGTAAAGATGGTTGCTCCGCTAACTCTATCGAAGAGCTCTGTAATCAGGGGTAAAGGATAACGGTTCTTGACTGTAATGTCGTTCAAACCTCTGTAGTCGATGCACGGCCGCAGGCCACCGTCTTTCTTTTTTACAAAAAAGAAGCCTGCGCCAGCTGGAGAAGAGGAAGGTCGAATAAAACCCTTCGCCAGATTCTCTTTGATGTACTCCTCCATGGAATGCGTCTCTGGTAAGGACAACGGATAAGTTCGGCCTCGAGGTGGAACCTTCCCTTGGATGAGATCAATTGGACAGTCCCATTCCCTATGAGGAGGAAGGACATCAGCAGAAGCTTTACTGAACACGTCCGTGTAGTCTTGGTACGGAGGAGGTGGAACATCAGACGACCTGGAGGAGGAAGAACAAACAGGAAGTACTTTAAACAAACATGTCTCAGCACAGGAGGGACCCCATGCCAGTATTTGCGTAGTCGTCCAGTCAATCGATGGATTGTGGAGACGGAGCCATGGAAGGCCCAAAACCACTGGATGTGTGGTTCTTGGAATCACTAGAAAAGAAATATATTCCGAATGAAGAACTCCCACTCTCAGACGAACTGGTAGAGTCCTTAGAGAAATAACTGTGTCAAAAATCTTACTGCCATCCACGGCAGTTAAGGAAATGGATGAGGGAAGTCTCTCGGTGGGTAGGGACCACCGTTTAACATATGCTTCAGTCATGAAATTCCCAGCTGCTCCGGAATCTAGGAGGGCAATGACGTTCCTGTAACGTTGAGCAAATTAAAGCGAGACTGGGAGGTTACAATCATGAGGAGATGGAGAGGAGATCATTACTCCTAGCCGGCCCTCTCCCTGGCGAGCTAGGATTTGAGTTTCCCGGACGTTTGGGACAGGCATTGATGGTGTGAGACGGAGCTGCACAATAGAGACAAAGAGACTCAGAAAGACGTCTTCGGCGCTCAGCAGGAGATAGACGAGAACGACCAATTTGCATGGGCTCATCTTTGGATGGAGACGGTTGACGAGGAGGAGGAGCAGAAGATTTTGGAGCAGATGATCTTCCTCGCTCAGTTGCTCTTTCTCTGAACCGTAGATCAACTTCCGTGCATAGTGAGATTAGCTCATCCAACTTAGAGGGCAAGTCTCTGGTAGCTAACTCATCCTTGATGCGCTCTGATAAGCCATGCCAGAATGCAGCATACAGGGCCTCGTCGTTCCATGCCAGTTCGGATGCCAGAATCTTGAACTGTATAAGATACTGTCCCACAGTACGCGATCCCTGGCGTAAACGGAGAATCTCAGATGAAGCTGAAGTTATCCGGCCTGGCTCGTCGAAGATGCGCCTGAATGTTGTTACAAAATCAGTATAGGAGGACAGCAGGGTATCAGACTTCTCCCATAACGGTGATGCCCAGTCAAGGGCTGAGCCACCGAGAAGAGAAATAATGTAGGCAATTTTAGTACGATCACTGGGGAAATTGCCAGGTTGTAGCTGAAAATGGATTTCACACTGGTTGAGAAATCCCCTGCAGAATCTTGGAGATCCGTCAAATTTAGCTGGCGTTGGAAGATGAAGACGTGGAGCAGAAATGGGTAAGGTGGGTGGGGTTACAACTGGAGTCACTGTGGGTGACGCACCGGACGCGCCTGATCCACGGAGGGTTGTCTGAATCCCATCCAGCCGAGTAGAGAGATCCTGGAGACAGCAGATGATGTGGCCTTGTGCAGCCTCCTGATGTTCGAGTCTGGCTGCCAGTTCTTGCATCGGCCTGGCCGCTTGATCCTGGTCTCCGGCTGGATTCATATGGTCAGTGCTTACTGTCACAACTGAGGGCCTGAGCTGACGGGAGGCAGCCTCAGTTGTAGGGGCTGAGGTGTAGAGAAACCTGCGAGGTTGTATCAGACCCCTGGACATGTAAGTTACACGTAAAAGGATTGCCCGAAGGCGTGACCACGTCAACCAGGATAAAAGTCAATGATGTTTATTTGACAAACTCCATGCAACACAGCAGTAGTAGAAGAGAAACGTAAAATCAGCAGAAATATAACACAGTTCCTGGGTACTACAGGATGGCAAGGGCCACAGGGCTCTGGTAGTATGAGACAGTTTTTATTATCTTCTAGATGGAAAGTCCTTACCAGGCCCGACTGTAGTAATGGAGGTCGCCCAGGATCATACCAGCTGATGTTCCAAGGGAAGCTGGGCTGCTGTAGATAGAGTGGCTGCTGTGGGTACTGGTTGGAACCAGACAGATGTAAGCACGGAGTGGATTTCTGGATGGAACCAGCCAAATAATAAATGAAGCTTGAGAGCGATGAAATATAAATGATATATGGAGCTTGAGAGCGGTGAAATAATAATACCGGTGGTAAATGGAAATCTGTAGAAATGGTACCGGCACTTTAAGAAGAGCTGATCTCTGCTGGAAGCTAAGTGCTGGAAGCAGGTGAATCTGTAGCTGGAAACAGATGAGTCCCAGAGGACTGGAGAGTCAGGCTGCACCGCAGGTGGTAGACTGGAGCGGGTCTCTTTAGTGGAAGCTTGGAGACAGGAACTGGAACCTGGAAAACAACCACAGGAGAGAGACAGACTGGAACTAGGTTTGACAACCAAAGCACTGACGCCTTCCTTGCTCAGGCACAGAATACTTATACCTGCAGCAAGGAAGGGATTGGCTAGCCAATTATGCAGATTACAATGGAGCAACGGATTGGTGGGAATTGAACAGGTGACAGAATCCAACATGGCTGCGCCCATGTAGTCACTTGGAGGGAAAGTTGGTTTGGTATTCCATGTGAGAACTTAGCAGCAATGGCGGCGCCGGCCGCAGAGGACAGGAGACGCCAGACTGATGACTGCATACTAGAACCACGCGGACGACAGCGGAGGCCGCGGCTGGCATGAGGCGCCACTCTGATATCCTGTATACTGAAACACAGGAACGGCGGCGGAGGCCGCAGAGGACAGGAGACGCCATTCAGGAAGTAAACATGGCGCCACTGTGACAGCGTCTCAGGATGACAGGAGTGGGAAGCAGAATGTGGACATCAGTATTACAGATGAAATCCGGCCCTGGAACGCTGAGCCAGCCTCAGGAGACATCTGAAAGGCAAGTAATGGTATCCAGACACCCGGATCGTGACAGCACCCCCCCCCCCCCCCTTTAGGAGTGGCCCCAGGACACTTCTTCGGCTTTTGAGAAAACTTGGAGTGGAAATTCCGGACCAAGGCAGGAGCATGGACATCTGAAGCATTGGTCCAAGAGCGTTCCTCAGGACCATAGCCCTTCCAGTCAATGAGATACTGTAATTGACCGTAACGGTGACGTGAGTCCAGAATCTTGGCGACTTCATACTCAACTCCTCGTTGAGTCTGGACTTTCGGAGCCGGAGGAAGTGCAGAATGAAACCGATTCAGGATCAGCGGTTTCAACAGAGAGACATGGAATGTCCTGGGTATTTTCAAGAAGGGAGGTAACTGGAGTCTATAAGCAACAGGATTGATGACTTGTTCAATTTTGAAAGGACCGATGTAACGAGGTGCAAACTTCATACTGGGAACTCTTAACCTCAAATTCTTCGTGGACAACCACACACGATCACCCACCTTGAGAGCAGGAACCGCTCTACGCTTCTTATCAGCAAACTTCTTGTACCTGAACGATGCTTTGAGCAGAGCCGCTCGTACATTCTTCCAGTTGTTTGCAAACTGACGCAAGGTGATATCCACTGCTGGAACAGAAGTTGCTGGAAGCGGTTGGAATTCTGGAACTTTAGGGTGGAATCCATAGTTAGTGAAGAATGGTGTTGAAGAAGATGAGGAATGATATTGGTTGTTATGACAGAACTCGGCCCAGGGAAGTAATTGAACCCAGTCATCTTGAGAGGAAGACACATAGATGCGGAGGAAGGCCTCCAAGTCCTGATTCACCCTCTCAGTTTGACCATTGGTCTGAGGATGGTAAGCTGTGGAAAACTTTAATTTGACTTGGAGGGCTTGACACAAACTTCGCCAGAATTTGGCTACAAATTGTACTCCTCGATCTGAGATGATCTCTTCAGGAAGACCGTGTAGTCGGAAGATCTCTTGTATGAACACTTGAGCCAACTTGGAAGCTGACGGAAGACCGGTGAGAGGAATGAAATGTGCCATCTTGGTGAACCGGTCAACTACCACCCAGATGGTATTGAACTTGTTGCACATAGGCAGGTCTGTGACAAAGTCCATCGACAAATGGGTCCACGGTCGACGGGGAACAGATAATGGAACCAGTTGCCCCGCAGGCGACTGGCGGGATACTTTGTGTTGGGCACACTTTGGGCAAGATGCAATAAACTCCATGACGTCCTTCTTCAGAGTTGGCCACCAATAGGACCTAGAGATAAACTCAAGGGTTTTTTGAATGCCTGTATGTCCGGCAAAACGGGAAGCATGGTCCCAATGCATGAGCTTCTTCCTTAACACCGGCTTCACAAAACTTTTCCCTGGTGGGGGCGTAGAGTCCATCCCTACCGTGGAGAATGCCAACGGATTAATAATAGGATGTTTGTCTGAAGACTCTGACTCATTTTCTTGCTCCCATGAGCGGGAAAGGGCATCGGCCTTGCGATTCTGAGAGCCCGGACAGAACTGGAGTTTAAAGTCGAACCTGGAAAAGAAGTGCCCATCTGGCCTGACGAGGGTTAAGACATTGTGCGCTTTTCAGATATAAAAGATTCTTGTGGTCGGTAAGTATAGTGATTGAATGAGAAGCTCCCTCCAACAGATATCTCCACTCCTTTAGAGCGAGCTTGATGGCTAGCAACTCCTGGTCGCCAATGGCATAGTTGCGCTCAGCTGGGGAGAACTTCCGGGAGAAGAAACTGCAAGGATGTAGATGGCCATCTTTAGCCCTCTGGGACAACACCGCTCCTACTCCAACGGAGGAGGCATCCACCTCTAAGATGAAAGAGAGTCGACGTCGGGCTGTTTCAGAACTGGTGCAGAGATGAACCGTTGTTTTAATAGATGAAAAGCTTGCATAGCTTCTTCAGACCACTTGGACGGGTTAGCGCCGTTCTTAGTCAACGCAGTGATAGGCGCCTTAATGGTGGAAAAGTCTCGTATAAACTTTCTGTAGTAATTGGCGAACCCTAAGAACCTCTCGACCCCTTTGAGGGTTAAGGGTATCGGCCAATTCTGGATTGCTTGTAGTTTCTCAGGATCCATCTCTAGTCCGGAACCGGACACAATGTAACCTAGAAACGGAATGGTTTTGACTTCAAAGACACATTTCTCTAATTTGCAATAGAGATGATTGACACGGAGACGGGACAGAACCTCCTTTACCCAGAAACGATGTTCCTCTAGATTATTGGCAAAGATAAGGATATCATCTAGATAGACCACGACATGGCGGTATAAGATGTCTCTGAAGATCTCATTCACGAAATGCTGGAAGACAGCTGGAACATTGCTCAATCCGAAGGGCATGACGAGGTACTCATAATGTCCATCACGGGTGTTAAAGGCGGTCTTCCACTCGTCACCCTCACGGATCCGGATGAGATTGTAGGCACCCCTCAAATCCAACTTTGTAAAGATGGTTGCTCCGCTAACTCTATCGAAGAGCTCTGTAATCAGGGGTAAAGGATAACGGTTCTTGACTGTAATGTCGTTCAAACCTCTGTAGTCGATGCACGGCCGCAGGCCACCGTCTTTCTTTTTTACAAAAAAGAAGCCTGCGCCAGCTGGAGAAGAGGAAGGTCGAATAAAACCCTTCGCCAGATTCTCTTTGATGTACTCCTCCATGGAATGCGTCTCTGGTAAGGACAACGGATAAGTTCGGCCTCGAGGTGGAACCTTCCCTTGGATGAGATCAATTGGACAGTCCCATTCCCTATGAGGAGGAAGGACATCAGCAGAAGCTTTACTGAACACGTCCGTGTAGTCTTGGTACGGAGGAGGTGGAACATCAGACGACCTGGAGGAGGAAGAACAAACAGGAAGTACTTTAAACAAACATGTCTCAGCACAGGAGGGACCCCATGCCAGTATTTGCGTAGTCGTCCAGTCAATCGATGGATTGTGGAGACGGAGCCATGGAAGGCCCAAAACCACTGGATGTGTGGTTCTTGGAATCACTAGAAAAGAAATATATTCCGAATGAAGAACTCCCACTCTCAGACGAACTGGTAGAGTCCTTAGAGAAATAACTGTGTCAAAAATCTTACTGCCATCCACGGCAGTTAAGGAAATGGATGAGGGAAGTCTCTCGGTGGGTAGGGACCACCGTTTAACATATGCTTCAGTCATGAAATTCCCAGCTGCTCCGGAATCTAGTAGGGCAATGACGTTCCTGTAACGTTGAGCAAATTAAAGCGAGACTGGGAGGTTACAATCATGAGGAGATGGAGAGGAGATCATTACTCCTAGCCGGCCCTCTCCCTGGCGAGCTAGGATTTGAGTTTCCCGGACGTTTGGGACAGGCATTGATGGTGTGAGACGGAGCTGCACAATAGAGACAAAGAGACTCAGAAAGACGTCTTCGGCGCTCAGCAGGAGATATACGAGAACGACCAATTTGCATGGGCTCATCTTTGGATGGAGACGGTTGACGAGGAAGAGGAGCAGAAGATTTTGGAGCAGATGATCTTCCTCGCTCAGTTGCTCTTTCTCTGAACCGTAGATCAACTTCCGTGCATAGTGAGATTAGCTCATCCAACTTAGAGGGCAAGTCTCTGGTAGCTAACTCATCCTTGATGCGCTCTGATAAGCCATGCCAGAATGCAGCATACAGGGCCTCGTCGTTCCATGCCAGTTCGGATGCCAGAATCTTGAACTGTATAAGATACTGTCCCACAGTACGCGATCCCTGGCGTAAACGGAGAATCTCAGATGAAGCTGAAGTTATCCGGCCTGGCTCGTCGAAGATGCGCCTGAATGTTGTTACAAAATCAGTATAGGAGGACAGCAGGGTATCAGACTTCTCCCATAACGGTGATGCCCAGTCAAGGGCTGAGCCACCGAGAAGAGAAATAATGTAGGCAATTTTAGTACGATCACTGGGGAAATTGCCAGGTTGTAGCTGAAAATGGATTTCACACTGGTTGAGAAATCCCCTGCAGAATCTTGGAGATCCGTCAAATTTAGCTGGCATTGGAAGATGAAGACGTGGAGCAGAAATGGGTAAGGTGGGTGGGGTTACAACTGGAGTCACTGTGGGTGACGCACCGGACGCGCCTGATCCACGGAGGGTTGTCTGAATCCCATCCAGCCGAGTAGAGAGATCCTGGAGACAGCAGATGATGTGGCCTTGTGCAGCCTCCTGATGTTCGAGTCTGGCTGCCAGTTCTTGCATCGGCCTGGCCGCTTGATCCTGGTCTCCGGCTGGATTCATATGGTCAGTGCTTACTGTCACAACTGAGGGCCTGAGCTGACGGGAGGCAGCCTCAGTTGTAGGGGCTGAGGTGTAGAGAAACCTGGGAGGTTGTATCAGACCCCTGGACATGTAAGTTACACGTAAAAGGATTGCCCGAAGGCGTGACCACGTCAACCAGGATAAAAGTCAATGATGTTTATTTGACAAACTCCATGCAACACAGCAGTAGTAGAAGAGAAACGTAAAATCAGCAGAAATATAACACAGTTCCTGGGTACTACAGGATGGCAAGGGCCACAGGGCTCTGGTAGTATGAGACAGTTTTTATTATCTTCTAGATGGAAAGTCCTTACCAGGCCCGACTGTAGTAATGGAGGTAGCCCAGGATCATACCAGCTGATGTTCCAAGGGAAGCTGGGCTGCTGTAGATAGAGTGGCTGCTGTGGGTACTGGTTGGAACCAGACAGATGTAAGCACGGAGTGGATTTCTGGATGGAACCAGCCAAATAATAAATGAAGCTTGAGAGCGATGAAATATAAATGATATATGGAGCTTGAGAGCGGTGAAATAATAATACCGGTGGTAAATGGAAATCTGTAGAAATGGTACCGGCACTTTAAGAAGAGCTGATCTCTGCTGGAAGCTAAGTGCTGGAAGCAGGTGAATCTGTAGCTGGAAACAGATGAGTCCCAGAGGACTGGAGAGTCAGGCTGCACCGCAGGTGGTAGACTGGAGCGGGTCTCTTTAGTGGAAGCTTGGAGACAGGAACTGGAACCTGGAAAACAACCACAGGAGAGAGACAGACTGGAACTAGGTTTGACAACCAAAGCACTGACGCCTTCCTTGCTCAGGCACAGAATACTTATACCTGCAGCAAGGAAGGGATTGGCTAGCCAATTATGCAGATTACAATGGAGCAACGGATTGGTGGGAATTGAACAGGTGACAGAATCCAACATGGCTGCGCCCATGTAGTCACTTGGAGGGAAAGTTGGTTTGGTATTCCATGTGAGAACTTAGCAGCAATGGCGGCGCCGGCCGCAGAGGACAGGAGACGCCAGACTGATGACTGCATACTAGAACCACGCGGACGACAGCGGAGGCCGCGGCTGGCATGAGGCGCCACTCTGATATCCTGTATACTGAAACACAGGAACGGCGGCGGAGGCCGCAGAGGACAGGAGACGCCATTCAGGAAGTAAACATGGCGCCACTGTGACAGCGTCTCAGGATGACAGGAGTGGGAAGCAGAATGTGGACATCAGTATTACAGATGAAATCCGGCCCTGGAACGCTGAGCCAGCCTCAGGAGACATCTGAAAGGCAAGTAATGGTATCCAGATACCCGGATCGTGACAGCACCCCCCCCCCCCTTTAGGAGTGGCCCCAGGACACTTCTTCGGCTTTTGAGAAAACTTGGAGTGGAAATTCCGGACCAAGGCAGGAGCATGGACATCTGAAGCATTGGTCCAAGAGCGTTCCTCAGGACCATAGCCCTTCCAGTCAATGAGATACTGTAATTGACCGTAACGGTGACGTGAGTCCAGAATCTTGGCGACTTCATACTCAACTCCTCGTTGAGTCTGGACTTTCGGAGCCGGAGGAAGTGCAGAATGAAACCGATTCAGGATCAGCGGTTTCAACAGAGAGACATGGAATGTCCTGGGTATTTTCAAGAAGGGAGGTAACTGGAGTCTATAAGCAACAGGATTGATGACTTGTTCAATTTTGAAAGGACCGATGTAACGAGGTGCAAACTTCATACTGGGAACTCTTAACCTCAAATTCTTCGTGGACAACCACACACGATCACCCACCTTGAGAGCAGGAACCGCTCTACGCTTCTTATCAGCAAACTTCTTGTACCTGAACGATGCTTTGAGCAGAGCCGCTCGTACATTCTTCCAGTTGTTTGCAAACTGACGCAAGGTGATATCCACTGCTGGAACAGAAGTTGCTGGAAGCGGTTGGAATTCTGGAACTTTAGGGTGGAATCCATAGTTAGTGAAGAATGGTGTTGAAGAAGATGAGGAATGATATTGGTTGTTATGACAGAACTCGGCCCAGGGAAGTAATTGAACCCAGTCATCTTGAGAGGAAGACACATAGATGCGGAGGAAGGCCTCCAAGTCCTGATTCACCCTCTCAGTTTGACCATTGGTCTGAGGATGGTAAGCTGTGGAAAACTTTAATTTGACTTGGAGGGCTTGACACAAACTTCGCCAGAATTTGGCTACAAATTGTACTCCTCGATCTGAGATGATCTCTTCAGGAAGACCGTGTAGTCGGAAGATCTCTTGTATGAACACTTGAGCCAACTTGGAAGCTGACGGAAGACCGGTGAGAGGAATGAAATGTGCCATCTTGGTGAACCGGTCAACTACCACCCAGATGGTATTGAACTTGTTGCACATAGGCAGGTCTGTGACAAAGTCCATCGACAAATGGGTCCACGGTCGACGGGGAACAGATAATGGAACCAGTTGCCCCGCAGGCGACTGGCGGGATACTTTGTGTTGGGCACACTTTGGGCAAGATGCAATAAACTCCATGACGTCCTTCTTCAGAGTTGGCCACCAATAGGACCTAGAGATAAACTCAAGGGTTTTTTGAATGCCTGTATGTCCGGCAAAACGGGAAGCATGGTCCCAATGCATGAGCTTCTTCCTTAACACCGGCTTCACAAAACTTTTCCCTGGTGGGGGCGTAGAGTCCATCCCTACCGTGGAGAATGCCAACGGATTAATAATAGGATGTTTGTCTGAAGACTCTGACTCATTTTCTTGCTCCCATGAGCGGGAAAGGGCATCGGCCTTGCGATTCTGAGAGCCCGGACAGAACTGGAGTTTAAAGTCGAACCTGGAAAAGAAGTGCCCATCTGGCCTGACGAGGGTTAAGACATTGTGCGCTTTTCAGATATAAAAGATTCTTGTGGTCGGTAAGTATAGTGATTGAATGAGAAGCTCCCTCCAACAGATATCTCCACTCCTTTAGAGCGAGCTTGATGGCTAGCAACTCCTGGTCGCCAATGGCATAGTTGCGCTCAGCTGGGGAGAACTTCCGGGAGAAGAAACTGCAAGGATGTAGATGGCCATCTTTAGCCCTCTGGGACAACACCGCTCCTACTCCAACGGAGGAGGCATCCACCTCTAAGATGAAAGAGAGTCGACGTCGGGCTGTTTCAGAACTGGTGCAGAGATGAACCGTTGTTTTAATAGATGAAAAGCTTGCATAGCTTCTTCAGACCACTTGGACGGGTTAGCGCCGTTCTTAGTCAACGCAGTGATAGGCGCCTTAATGGTGGAAAAGTCTCGTATAAACTTTCTGTAGTAATTGGCGAACCCTAAGAACCTCTCGACCCCTTTGAGGGTTAAGGGTATCGGCCAATTCTGGATTGCTTGTAGTTTCTCAGGATCCATCTCTAGTCCGGAACCGGACACAATGTAACCTAGAAACGGAATGGTTTTGACTTCAAAGACACATTTCTCTAATTTGCAATAGAGATGATTGACACGGAGACGGGACAGAACCTCCTTTACCCAGAAACGATGTTCCTCTAGATTATTGGCAAAGATAAGGATATCATCTAGATAGACCACGACATGGCGGTATAAGATGTCTCTGAAGATCTCATTCACGAAATGCTGGAAGACAGCTGGAACATTGCTCAATCCGAAGGGCATGACGAGGTACTCATAATGTCCATCACGGGTGTTAAAGGCGGTCTTCCACTCGTCACCCTCACGGATCCGGATGAGATTGTAGGCACCCCTCAAATCCAACTTTGTAAAGATGGTTGCTCCGCTAACTCTATCGAAGAGCTCTGTAATCAGGGGTAAAGGATAACGGTTCTTGACTGTAATGTCGTTCAAACCTCTGTAGTCGATGCACGGCCGCAGGCCACCGTCTTTCTTTTTTACAAAAAAGAAGCCTGCGCCAGCTGGAGAAGAGGAAGGTCGAATAAAACCCTTCGCCAGATTCTCTTTGATGTACTCCTCCATGGAATGCGTCTCTGGTAAGGACAACGGATAAGTTCGGCCTCGAGGTGGAACCTTCCCTTGGATGAGATCAATTGGACAGTCCCATTCCCTATGAGGAGGAAGGACATCAGCAGAAGCTTTACTGAACACGTCCGTGTAGTCTTGGTACGGAGGAGGTGGAACATCAGACGACCTGGAGGAGGAAGAACAAACAGGAAGTACTTTAAACAAACATGTCTCAGCACAGGAGGGACCCCATGCCAGTATTTGCGTAGTCGTCCAGTCAATCGATGGATTGTGGAGACGGAGCCATGGAAGGCCCAAAACCACTGGATGTGTGGTTCTTGGAATCACTAGAAAAGAAATATATTCCGAATGAAGAACTCCCACTCTCAGACGAACTGGTAGAGTCCTTAGAGAAATAACTGTGTCAAAAATCTTACTGCCATCCACGGCAGTTAAGGAAATGGATGAGGGAAGTCTCTCGGTGGGTAGGGACCACCGTTTAACATATGCTTCAGTCATGAAATTCCCAGCTGCTCCGGAATCTAGTAGGGCAATGACGTTCCTGTAACGTTGAGCAAATTAAAGCGAGACTGGGAGGTTACAATCATGAGGAGATGGAGAGGAGATCATTACTCCTAGCCGGCCCTCTCCCTGGCGAGCTAGGATTTGAGTTTCCCGGACGTTTGGGACAGGCATTGATGGTGTGAGACGGAGCTGCACAATAGAGACAAAGAGACTCAGAAAGACGTCTTCGGCGCTCAGCAGGAGATAGACGAGAACGACCAATTTGCATGGGCTCATCTTTGGATGGAGACGGTTGACGAGGAAGAGGAGCAGAAGATTTTGGAGCAGATGATCTTCCTCGCTCAGTTGCTCTTTCTCTGAACCGTAGATCAACTTCCGTGCATAGTGAGATTAGCTCATCCAACTTAGAGGGCAAGTCTCTGGTAGCTAACTCATCCTTGATGCGCTCTGATAAGCCATGCCAGAATGCAGCATACAGGGCCTCGTCGTTCCATGCCAGTTCGGATGCCAGAATCTTGAACTGTATAAGATACTGTCCCACAGTACGCGATCCCTGGCGTAAACGGAGAATCTCAGATGAAGCTGAAGTTATCCGGCCTGGCTCGTCGAAGATGCGCCTGAATGTTGTTACAAAATCAGTATAGGAGGACAGCAGGGTATCAGACTTCTCCCATAACGGTGATGCCCAGTCAAGGGCTGAGCCACCGAGAAGAGAAATAATGTAGGCAATTTTAGTACGATCACTGGGGAAATTGCCAGGTTGTAGCTGAAAATGGATTTCACACTGGTTGAGAAATCCCCTGCAGAATCTTGGAGATCCGTCAAATTTAGCTGGCATTGGAAGATGAAGACGTGGAGCAGAAATGGGTAAGGTGGGTGGGGTTACAACTGGAGTCACTGTGGGTGACGCACCGGACGCGCCTGATCCACGGAGGGTTGTCTGAATCCCATCCAGCCGAGTAGAGAGATCCTGGAGACAGCAGATGATGTGGCCTTGTGCAGCCTCCTGATGTTCGAGTCTGGCTGCCAGTTCTTGCATCGGCCTGGCCGCTTGATCCTGGTCTCCGGCTGGATTCATATGGTCAGTGCTTACTGTCACAACTGAGGGCCTGAGCTGACGGGAGGCAGCCTCAGTTGTAGGGGCTGAGGTGTAGAGAAACCTGGGAGGTTGTATCAGACCCCTGGACATGTAAGTTACACGTAAAAGGATTGCCCGAAGGCGTGACCACGTCAACCAGGATAAAAGTCAATGATGTTTATTTGACAAACTCCATGCAACACAGCAGTAGTAGAAGAGAAACGTAAAATCAGCAGAAATATAACACAGTTCCTGGGTACTACAGGATGGCAAGGGCCACAGGGCTCTGGTAGTATGAGACAGTTTTTATTATCTTCTAGATGGAAAGTCCTTACCAGGCCCGACTGTAGTAATGGAGGTAGCCCAGGATCATACCAGCTGATGTTCCAAGGGAAGCTGGGCTGCTGTAGATAGAGTGGCTGCTGTGGGTACTGGTTGGAACCAGACAGATGTAAGCACGGAGTGGATTTCTGGATGGAACCAGCCAAATAATAAATGAAGCTTGAGAGCGATGAAATATAAATGATATATGGAGCTTGAGAGCGGTGAAATAATAATACCGGTGGTAAATGGAAATCTGTAGAAATGGTACCGGCACTTTAAGAAGAGCTGATCTCTGCTGGAAGCTAAGTGCTGGAAGCAGGTGAATCTGTAGCTGGAAACAGATGAGTCCCAGAGGACTGGAGAGTCAGGCTGCACCGCAGGTGGTAGACTGGAGCGGGTCTCTTTAGTGGAAGCTTGGAGACAGGAACTGGAACCTGGAAAACAACCACAGGAGAGAGACAGACTGGAACTAGGTTTGACAACCAAAGCACTGACGCCTTCCTTGCTCAGGCACAGAATACTTATACCTGCAGCAAGGAAGGGATTGGCTAGCCAATTATGCAGATTACAATGGAGCAACGGATTGGTGGGAATTGAACAGGTGACAGAATCCAACATGGCTGCGCCCATGTAGTCACTTGGAGGGAAAGTTGGTTTGGTATTCCATGTGAGAACTTAGCAGCAATGGCGGCGCCGGCCGCAGAGGACAGGAGACGCCAGACTGATGACTGCATACTAGAACCACGCGGACGACAGCGGAGGCCGCGGCTGGCATGAGGCGCCACTCTGATATCCTGTATACTGAAACACAGGAACGGCGGCGGAGGCCGCAGAGGACAGGAGACGCCATTCAGGAAGTAAACATGGCGCCACTGTGACAGCGTCTCAGGATGACAGGAGTGGGAAGCAGAATGTGGACATCAGTATTACAGATGAAATCCGGCCCTGGAACGCTGAGCCAGCCTCAGGAGACATCTGAAAGGCAAGTAATGGTATCCAGATACCCGGATCGTGACAGCACCCCCCCCCCCCTTTAGGAGTGGCCCCAGGACACTTCTTCGGCTTTTGAGAAAACTTGGAGTGGAAATTCCGGACCAAGGCAGGAGCATGGACATCTGAAGCATTGGTCCAAGAGCGTTCCTCAGGACCATAGCCCTTCCAGTCAATGAGATACTGTAATTGACCGTAACGGTGACGTGAGTCCAGAATCTTGGCGACTTCATACTCAACTCCTCGTTGAGTCTGGACTTTCGGAGCCGGAGGAAGTGCAGAATGAAACCGATTCAGGATCAGCGGTTTCAACAGAGAGACATGGAATGTCCTGGGTATTTTCAAGAAGGGAGGTAACTGGAGTCTATAAGCAACAGGATTGATGACTTGTTCAATTTTGAAAGGACCGATGTAACGAGGTGCAAACTTCATACTGGGAACTCTTAACCTCAAATTCTTCGTGGACAACCACACACGATCACCCACCTTGAGAGCAGGAACCGCTCTACGCTTCTTATCAGCAAACTTCTTGTACCTGAACGATGCTTTGAGCAGAGCCGCTCGTACATTCTTCCAGTTGTTTGCAAACTGACGCAAGGTGATATCCACTGCTGGAACAGAAGTTGCTGGAAGCGGTTGGAATTCTGGAACTTTAGGGTGGAATCCATAGTTAGTGAAGAATGGTGTTGAAGAAGATGAGGAATGATATTGGTTGTTATGACAGAACTCGGCCCAGGGAAGTAATTGAACCCAGTCATCTTGAGAGGAAGACACATAGATGCGGAGGAAGGCCTCCAAGTCCTGATTCACCCTCTCAGTTTGACCATTGGTCTGAGGATGGTAAGCTGTGGAAAACTTTAATTTGACTTGGAGGGCTTGACACAAACTTCGCCAGAATTTGGCTACAAATTGTACTCCTCGATCTGAGATGATCTCTTCAGGAAGACCGTGTAGTCGGAAGATCTCTTGTATGAACACTTGAGCCAACTTGGAAGCTGACGGAAGACCGGTGAGAGGAATGAAATGTGCCATCTTGGTGAACCGGTCAACTACCACCCAGATGGTATTGAACTTGTTGCACATAGGCAGGTCTGTGACAAAGTCCATCGACAAATGGGTCCACGGTCGACGGGGAACAGATAATGGAACCAGTTGCCCCGCAGGCGACTGGCGGGATACTTTGTGTTGGGCACACTTTGGGCAAGATGCAATAAACTCCATGACGTCCTTCTTCAGAGTTGGCCACCAATAGGACCTAGAGATAAACTCAAGGGTTTTTTGAATGCCTGTATGTCCGGCAAAACGGGAAGCATGGTCCCAATGCATGAGCTTCTTCCTTAACACCGGCTTCACAAAACTTTTCCCTGGTGGGGGCGTAGAGTCCATCCCTACCGTGGAGAATGCCAACGGATTAATAATAGGATGTTTGTCTGAAGACTCTGACTCATTTTCTTGCTCCCATGAGCGGGAAAGGGCATCGGCCTTGCGATTCTGAGAGCCCGGACAGAACTGGAGTTTAAAGTCGAACCTGGAAAAGAAGTGCCCATCTGGCCTGACGAGGGTTAAGACATTGTGCGCTTTTCAGATATAAAAGATTCTTGTGGTCGGTAAGTATAGTGATTGAATGAGAAGCTCCCTCCAACAGATATCTCCACTCCTTTAGAGCGAGCTTGATGGCTAGCAACTCCTGGTCGCCAATGGCATAGTTGCGCTCAGCTGGGGAGAACTTCCGGGAGAAGAAACTGCAAGGATGTAGATGGCCATCTTTAGCCCTCTGGGACAACACCGCTCCTACTCCAACGGAGGAGGCATCCACCTCTAAGATGAAAGAGAGTCGACGTCGGGCTGTTTCAGAACTGGTGCAGAGATGAACCGTTGTTTTAATAGATGAAAAGCTTGCATAGCTTCTTCAGACCACTTGGACGGGTTAGCGCCGTTCTTAGTCAACGCAGTGATAGGCGCCTTAATGGTGGAAAAGTCTCGTATAAACTTTCTGTAGTAATTGGCGAACCCTAAGAACCTCTCGACCCCTTTGAGGGTTAAGGGTATCGGCCAATTCTGGATTGCTTGTAGTTTCTCAGGATCCATCTCTAGTCCGGAACCGGACACAATGTAACCTAGAAACGGAATGGTTTTGACTTCAAAGACACATTTCTCTAATTTGCAATAGAGATGATTGACACGGAGACGGGACAGAACCTCCTTTACCCAGAAACGATGTTCCTCTAGATTATTGGCAAAGATAAGGATATCATCTAGATAGACCACGACATGGCGGTATAAGATGTCTCTGAAGATCTCATTCACGAAATGCTGGAAGACAGCTGGAACATTGCTCAATCCGAAGGGCATGACGAGGTACTCATAATGTCCATCACGGGTGTTAAAGGCGGTCTTCCACTCGTCACCCTCACGGATCCGGATGAGATTGTAGGCACCCCTCAAATCCAACTTTGTAAAGATGGTTGCTCCGCTAACTCTATCGAAGAGCTCTGTAATCAGGGGTAAAGGATAACGGTTCTTGACTGTAATGTCGTTCAAACCTCTGTAGTCGATGCACGGCCGCAGGCCACCGTCTTTCTTTTTTACAAAAAAGAAGCCTGCGCCAGCTGGAGAAGAGGAAGGTCGAATAAAACCCTTCGCCAGATTCTCTTTGATGTACTCCTCCATGGAATGCGTCTCTGGTAAGGACAACGGATAAGTTCGGCCTCGAGGTGGAACCTTCCCTTGGATGAGATCAATTGGACAGTCCCATTCCCTATGAGGAGGAAGGACATCAGCAGAAGCTTTACTGAACACGTCCGTGTAGTCTTGGTACGGAGGAGGTGGAACATCAGACGACCTGGAGGAGGAAGAACAAACAGGAAGTACTTTAAACAAACATGTCTCAGCACAGGAGGGACCCCATGCCAGTATTTGCGTAGTCGTCCAGTCAATCGATGGATTGTGGAGACGGAGCCATGGAAGGCCCAAAACCACTGGATGTGTGGTTCTTGGAATCACTAGAAAAGAAATATATTCCGAATGAAGAACTCCCACTCTCAGACGAACTGGTAGAGTCCTTAGAGAAATAACTGTGTCAAAAATCTTACTGCCATCCACGGCAGTTAAGGAAATGGATGAGGGAAGTCTCTCGGTGGGTAGGGACCACCGTTTAACATATGCTTCAGTCATGAAATTCCCAGCTGCTCCGGAATCTAGTAGGGCAATGACGTTCCTGTAACGTTGAGCAAATTAAAGCGAGACTGGGAGGTTACAATCATGAGGAGATGGAGAGGAGATCATTACTCCTAGCCGGCCCTCTCCCTGGCGAGCTAGGATTTGAGTTTCCCGGACGTTTGGGACAGGCATTGATGGTGTGAGACGGAGCTGCACAATAGAGACAAAGAGACTCAGAAAGACGTCTTCGGCGCTCAGCAGGAGATAGACGAGAACGACCAATTTGCATGGGCTCATCTTTGGATGGAGACGGTTGACGAGGAAGAGGAGCAGAAGATTTTGGAGCAGATGATCTTCCTCGCTCAGTTGCTCTTTCTCTGAACCGTAGATCAACTTCCGTGCATAGTGAGATTAGCTCATCCAACTTAGAGGGCAAGTCTCTGGTAGCTAACTCATCCTTGATGCGCTCTGATAAGCCATGCCAGAATGCAGCATACAGGGCCTCGTCGTTCCATGCCAGTTCGGATGCCAGAATCTTGAACTGTATAAGATACTGTCCCACAGTACGCGATCCCTGGCGTAAACGGAGAATCTCAGATGAAGCTGAAGTTATCCGGCCTGGCTCGTCGAAGATGCGCCTGAATGTTGTTACAAAATCAGTATAGGAGGACAGCAGGGTATCAGACTTCTCCCATAACGGTGATGCCCAGTCAAGGGCTGAGCCACCGAGAAGAGAAATAATGTAGGCAATTTTAGTACGATCACTGGGGAAATTGCCAGGTTGTAGCTGAAAATGGATTTCACACTGGTTGAGAAATCCCCTGCAGAATCTTGGAGATCCGTCAAATTTAGCTGGCATTGGAAGATGAAGACGTGGAGCAGAAATGGGTAAGGTGGGTGGGGTTACAACTGGAGTCACTGTGGGTGACGCACCGGACGCGCCTGATCCACGGAGGGTTGTCTGAATCCCATCCAGCCGAGTAGAGAGATCCTGGAGACAGCAGATGATGTGGCCTTGTGCAGCCTCCTGATGTTCGAGTCTGGCTGCCAGTTCTTGCATCGGCCTGGCCGCTTGATCCTGGTCTCCGGCTGGATTCATATGGTCAGTGCTTACTGTCACAACTGAGGGCCTGAGCTGACGGGAGGCAGCCTCAGTTGTAGGGGCTGAGGTGTAGAGAAACCTGGGAGGTTGTATCAGACCCCTGGACATGTAAGTTACACGTAAAAGGATTGCCCGAAGGCGTGACCACGTCAACCAGGATAAAAGTCAATGATGTTTATTTGACAAACTCCATGCAACACAGCAGTAGTAGAAGAGAAACGTAAAATCAGCAGAAATATAACACAGTTCCTGGGTACTACAGGATGGCAAGGGCCACAGGGCTCTGGTAGTATGAGACAGTTTTTATTATCTTCTAGATGGAAAGTCCTTACCAGGCCCGACTGTAGTAATGGAGGTAGCCCAGGATCATACCAGCTGATGTTCCAAGGGAAGCTGGGCTGCTGTAGATAGAGTGGCTGCTGTGGGTACTGGTTGGAACCAGACAGATGTAAGCACGGAGTGGATTTCTGGATGGAACCAGCCAAATAATAAATGAAGCTTGAGAGCGATGAAATATAAATGATATATGGAGCTTGAGAGCGGTGAAATAATAATACCGGTGGTAAATGGAAATCTGTAGAAATGGTACCGGCACTTTAAGAAGAGCTGATCTCTGCTGGAAGCTAAGTGCTGGAAGCAGGTGAATCTGTAGCTGGAAACAGATGAGTCCCAGAGGACTGGAGAGTCAGGCTGCACCGCAGGTGGTAGACTGGAGCGGGTCTCTTTAGTGGAAGCTTGGAGACAGGAACTGGAACCTGGAAAACAACCACAGGAGAGAGACAGACTGGAACTAGGTTTGACAACCAAAGCACTGACGCCTTCCTTGCTCAGGCACAGAATACTTATACCTGCAGCAAGGAAGGGATTGGCTAGCCAATTATGCAGATTACAATGGAGCAACGGATTGGTGGGAATTGAACAGGTGACAGAATCCAACATGGCTGCGCCCATGTAGTCACTTGGAGGGAAAGTTGGTTTGGTATTCCATGTGAGAACTTAGCAGCAATGGCGGCGCCGGCCGCAGAGGACAGGAGACGCCAGACTGATGACTGCATACTAGAACCACGCGGACGACAGCGGAGGCCGCGGCTGGCATGAGGCGCCACTCTGATATCCTGTATACTGAAACACAGGAACGGCGGCGGAGGCCGCAGAGGACAGGAGACGCCATTCAGGAAGTAAACATGGCGCCACTGTGACAGCGTCTCAGGATGACAGGAGTGGGAAGCAGAATGTGGACATCAGTATTACAGATGAAATCCGGCCCTGGAACGCTGAGCCAGCCTCAGGAGACATCTGAAAGGCAAGTAATGGTATCCAGATACCCGGATCGTGACAGCACCCCCCCCCCCCCCCTTTAGGAGTGGCCCCAGGACACTTCTTCGGCTTTTGAGAAAACTTGGAGTGGAAATTCCGGACCAAGGCAGGAGCATGGACATCTGAAGCATTGGTCCAAGAGCGTTCCTCAGGACCATAGCCCTTCCAGTCAATGAGATACTGTAATTGACCGTAACGGTGACGTGAGTCCAGAATCTTGGCGACTTCATACTCAACTCCTCGTTGAGTCTGGACTTTCGGAGCCGGAGGAAGTGCAGAATGAAACCGATTCAGGATCAGCGGTTTCAACAGAGAGACATGGAATGTCCTGGGTATTTTTAAGAAGGGAGGTAACTGGAGTCTATAAGCAACAGGATTGATGACTTGTTCAATTTTGAAAGGACCGATGTAACGAGGTGCAAACTTCATACTGGGAACTCTTAACCTCAAATTCTTCGTGGACAACCACACACGATCACCCACCTTGAGAGCAGGAACCGCTCTACGCTTCTTATCAGCAAACTTCTTGTACCTGAACGATGCTTTGAGCAGAGCCGCTCGTACATTCTTCCAGTTGTTTGCAAACTGACGCAAGGTGATATCCACTGCTGGAACAGAAGTTGCTGGAAGCGGTTGGAATTCTGGAACTTTAGGGTGGAATCCATAGTTAGTGAAGAATGGTGTTGAAGAAGATGAGGAATGATATTGGTTGTTATGACAGAACTCGGCCCAGGGAAGTAATTGAACCCAGTCATCTTGAGAGGAAGACACATAGATGCGGAGGAAGGCCTCCAAGTCCTGATTCACCCTCTCAGTTTGACCATTGGTCTGAGGATGGTAAGCTGTGGAAAACTTTAATTTGACTTGGAGGGCTTGACACAAACTTCGCCAGAATTTGGCTACAAATTGTACTCCTCGATCTGAGATGATCTCTTCAGGAAGACCGTGTAGTCGGAAGATCTCTTGTATGAACACTTGAGCCAACTTGGAAGCTGACGGAAGACCGGTGAGAGGAATGAAATGTGCCATCTTGGTGAACCGGTCAACTACCACCCAGATGGTATTGAACTTGTTGCACATAGGCAGGTCTGTGACAAAGTCCATCGACAAATGGGTCGACGGGGAACAGATAATGGAACCAGTTGCCCCGCAGGCGACTGGCGGGATATTTTGTGTTGGGCACACTTTGGGCAAGATGCAATAAACTCCATGACGTCCTTCTTCAGAGTTGGCCACCAATAGGATCTAGAGATAAACTCAAGGGTTTTTTGAATGCATGTATGTCCGGCAAAACGGGAAGCATGGGCCCAATGCATGAGCTTCTTCCTTAACACCGGCTTCACAAAACTTTTCCCTGGTGGGGGCGTAGAGTCCATCCCTACCGTGGAGAATGCCAACGGATTAATAATAGGATGTTTGTCTGAAGACTCTGACTCATTTTCTTGCTCCCATGAGCGGGAAAGGGCATCGGCTTTGCGATTCTGAGAGCCCGGACAGAACTGGAGTTTAAAGTCGAACCTGGAAAAGAAAAGTGCCCATCTGGCCTGACGAGGGTTAAGACATTGTGCGCTTTTCAGATATAAAAGATTCTTGTGGTCGGTAAGTATAGTGATTGAATGAGAAGCTCCCTCCAACAGATATCTCCACTCCTTTAGAGCGAGCTTGATGGCTAGCAACTCCTGGTCGCCAATGGCATAGTTGCGCTCAGCTGGGGAGAACTTCCGGGAGAAGAAACTGCAAGGATGTAGATGGCCATCTTTAGCCCTCTGAGATAACACCGCTCCTACTCCAACGGAGGAGGCATCCACCTCTAAGATGAAAGAGAGTCGATGTCGGGCTGTTTCAGAACTGGTGCAGAGATGAACCGTTGTTTTAATAGATGAAAAGCTTGCATAGCTTCTTCAGACCACTTGGACGGGTTAGCGCCGTTCTTAGTCAACGCAGTGATAGGCGCCACAATGGTGGAAAAGTCTCGTATAAACTTTCTGTAGTAATTGGCGAACCCTAAGAACCTCTCGACCCCTTTGAGGGTTAAGGGTATCGGCCAATTCTGGATTGCTTGTAGTTTCTCAGGATCCATCTCTAGTCCGGAACCGGACACAATGTAACCTAGAAACGGAATGGTTTTGACTTCAAAGACACATTTCTCTAATTTGCAATAGAGATGATTGACACGGAGACGGGACAGAACCTCCTTTACCCAGAAACGATGTTCCTCTAGATTATTGGCAAAGATAAGGATATCATCTAGATAGACCACGACATGGCGGTATAAGATGTCTCTGAAGATCTCATTCACGAAATGCTGGAAGACAGCTGGAGCATTGCTCAATCCGAAGGGCATGACGAGGTACTCATAATGTCCATCACGGGTGTTAAAGGCGGTCTTCCACTCGTCACCCTCACGGATCCAGATGAGATTGTAGGCACCCCTCAAATCCAACTTTGTAAAGATGGTTGCTCCGCTAACTCTATCGAAGAGCTCTGTAATCAGGGGTAAAGGATAACGGTTCTTGACTGTAATGTCGTTCAAACCTCTGTAGTCGATGCACGGCCGCAGGCCACCGTCTTTCTTTTTTACAAAAAAGAAGCCTGCGCCAGCTGGAGAAGAGGAAGGTCGAATAAAACCCTTCGCCAGATTCTCTTTGATGTACTCCTCCATGGAATGCGTCTCTGGTAAGGACAACGGATAAGTTCGGCCTCGAGGTGGAACCTTCCCTGGGATGAGATCAATTGGACAGTCCCATTCCCTATGAGGAGGAAGGACATCAGCAGAAGCTTTACTGAACACGTCCGTGTAGTCTTGGTACGGAGGAGGTGGAACATCAGACGACCTGGAGGAGGAAGAACAAACAGGAAGTACTTTAAACAAACATGTCTCAGCACAGGAGGGACCCCATGCCAGTATTTGCGTAGTCGTCCAGTCAATCGATGGATTGTGGAGACGGAGCCATGGAAGGCCCAAAACCACTGGATGTGTGGTTCTTGGAATCACTAGAAAAGAAATATATTCCGAATGAAGAACTCCCACTCTCAGACGAACTGGTAGAGTCCTTAGAGAAATAACTGTGTCAAAAATCTTACTGCCATCCACGGCAGTTAAGGAAATGGATGAGGGAAGTCTCTCGGTGGGTAGGGACCACCGTTTAACATATGCTTCAGTCATGAAATTCCCAGCTGCTCCGGAATCTAGTAGGGCAATGACGTTCCTGTAACGTTGAGCAAATTAAAGCGAGACTGGGAGGTTACAATCATGAGGAGATGGAGAGGAGATCATTACTCCTAGCCGGCCCTCTCCCTGGCGAGCTAGGATTTGAGTTTCCCGGACGTTTGGGACAGGCATTGATGGTGTGAGACGGAGCTGCACAATAGAGACAAAGAGACTCAGAAAGACGTCTTCGGCGCTCAGCAGGAGATAGACGAGAACGACCAATTTGCATGGGCTCATCTTTGGATGGAGACGGTTGACGAGGAGGAGGAGCAGAAGATTTTGGAGCAGATGATCTTCCTCGCTCAGTTGCTCTTTCTCTGAACCGTAGATCAACTTTCGTGCATAGTGAGATTAGCTCATCCAACTTAGAGGGCAAGTCTCTGGTAGCTAACTCATCCTTGATGCGCTCTGATAAGCCATACCAGAATGCAGCATACAGGGCCTCGTCGTTCCATGCCAGTTCGGATGCCAGAATCTTGAACTGTATAAGATACTGTCCCACAGTACGCGATCCCTGGCGTAAACAGAGAATCTCAGATGAAGCTGAAGTTATCCGGCCTGGCTCGTCGAAGATGCGCCTGAATGTTGTTACAAAATCAGTATAGGAGGACAGCAGGGTATCAGACTTCTCCCATAACGGTGATGCCCAGTCAAGGGCTGAGCCACCGAGAAGAGAAATAATGTAGGCAATTTTAGTACGATCACTGGGGAAATTGCCAGGTTGTAGCTGAAAATGGATTTCACACTGGTTGAGAAATCCCCTGCAGAATCTTGGAGATCCGTCAAATTTAGCTGGCGTTGGAAGATGAAGACGTGGAGCAGAAATGGGTAAGGTGGGTGGGGTTACAACTGGAGTCACTGTGGGTGACGCACCGGACGCGCCTGATCCACGGAGGGTTGTCTGAATCCCATCCAGCCGAGTAGAGAGATCCTGGAGACAGCGGATGATGTGGCCCTGTGCAGCCTCCTGATGTTCGAGTCTGGCTGCCAGTTCTTCCATCGGCCTGGCCGCTTGATCCTGGTCTCCGGCTGGATTCATATGGTCAGTGCTTACTGTCACAACTGAGGGCCTGAGCTGACGGGAGCAGCCTCAGTTGTAGGGGCTGAGGTGTAGAGAAACCTGGGAGGTTGTATCAGACCCCTGGACATGTAAGTTACACGTAAAAGGATTGCCCAAAGGCGTGACCACGACAACCAGGATAAAAGTCAATGATGTTTATTTGACAAACTCCATGCAACACAGCAGTAGTAGAAGAGAAACATAAAATCAGCAGAAATGTAACACAGTTCCTGGGTACTACAGGATGGCAAGGGCCACAGGGCTCTGGTAGTATGAGACAGTTCTTATTATCTTCTAGATGGAAAGTCCTTACCAGGCCCGACTGTAGTAATGGAGGTAGCCCAGGATCATACCAGCTGATGTTCCAAGGGAAGCTGGGCTGCTGTAGATAAAGTGGCTGCTGTGGGTACTGGTTGGAACCAGACAGATGTAAGCACGGAGTGGATTGCTGGATGGAACCAGCCAAATAATAAATGAAGCTTGAGAGCGATGAAATATAAATGATATATGGAGCTTGAGAGCGGTGAAATAATAATACCGGTGGTAAATGGAAATCTGTAGAAATGGTATCGGCACTTTAAGAAGAGCTGATCTCTGCTGGAAGCTAAGTGCTGGAAGCAGGTGAATCTGTAGCTGGAAACAGATGAGTCCCAGAGGACTGGAGAGTCAGGCTGCACCGCAGGTGGTAGACTGGAGCTGGTCTCTTTAGTGGAAGCTTGGAGACAGGAACTGGAACCTGGAAAACAACCACAGGAGAGAGACAGACTGGAACTAGGTTTGACAACCAAAGCACTGATGCCTTCCTTGCTCAGGCACAGAATACTTATACCTGCAGCAAGGAAGGGATTGGCTAGCCAATTATGCAGATTACAATGGAGCAACGGATTGGTGGGAATTGAACAGGTGACAGAATCCAACATGGCTGCGCCCATGTAGTCACTTGGAGGGAAAGTTGGTTTGGTATTCCATGTGAGAACTTAGCAGCAATGGCGGCGCCGGCCGCAGAGGACAGGAGACGCCAGATTGATGACTGCATACTAGAACCACGCGGACGACAGCGGAGGCCGCGGATGGCATGAGGCGCCACTCTGATATCCTGTATACTGAAACACAGGAACGGCGGCGGAGGCCGCGGAGGACAGGAGACGCCATTCAGGAAGTAAACATGGCGCCGCTGTGACAGCGTCTCAGGATGACAGGAGTGGGAAGCAGAATGTGGACATCAGTATTACAGATGAAATCCGGCCCTGGAACGCTGAGCCAGCCTCAGGAGACATCTGAAAGGCAAGTAATGGTGTCCAGATACCCGGATCGTGACAGCACACCCACCCCCCCTTTTTAGGAGTGGCCCCAGGACACTTCTTCGGCTTTTGAGGAAACTTGGAGTGGAAATTCTGGACCAAGGCAGGAGCATGGACATCTGAAGCATTGGTCCAAGAGCGTTCCTCAGGACCATAGCCCTTCCAGTCAATGAGATACTGTAATTGACCGTAACGGTGACGTGAGTCCAGAATCTTGGCGACTTCATACTCAACTCCTCGTTGAGTCTGGACTTTCGGAGCCGGAGGAAGTGCAGAATGAAACCGATTCAGGATCAGCGGTTTCAACAGAGAGACATGGAATGTCCTGGGTATTTTTAAGAAGGGAGGTAACTGGAGTCTATAAGCAACAGGATTGATGACTTGTTCAATTTTGAAAGGACCGATGTAACGAGGTGCAAACTTCATACTGGGAACTCTTAACCTCAAATTCTTCGTGGACAACCACACACGATCACCCACCTTGAGAGCAGGAACCGCTCTACGCTTCTTATCAGCAAACTTCTTGTACCTGAACGATGCTTTGAGCAGAGCCGCTCGTACATTCTTCCAGTTGTTTGCAAACTGACGCAAGGTGATATCCACTGCTGGAACAGAAGTTGCTGGAAGCGGTTGGAATTCTGGAACTTTAGGGTGGAATCCATAGTTAGTGAAGAATGGTGTTGAAGAAGATGAGGAATGATATTGGTTGTTATGACAGAACTCGGCCCAGGGAAGTAATTGAACCCAGTCATCTTGAGAGGAAGACACATAGATGCGGAGGAAGGCCTCCAAGTCCTGATTCACCCTCTCAGTTTGACCATTGGTCTGAGGATGGTAAGCTGTGGAAAACTTTAATTTGACTTGGAGGGCTTGACACAAACTTCGCCAGAATTTGGCTACGAATTGTACTCCTCGATCTGAGATGATCTCTTCAGGAAGACCGTGTAGTCGGAAGATCTCTTGTATGAACACTTGAGCCAACTTGGAAGCTGACGGAAGACCGGTGAGAGGAATGAAATGTGCCATCTTGGTGAACCGGTCAACTACCACCTAGATGGTATTGAACTTGTTGCACATAGGCAGGTCTGTGACAAAGTCCATCGACAAATGGGTCCACGGTCGACGGGGAACAGATAATGGAACCAGTTGCCCCGCAGGCGACTGGCGGGATACTTTGTGTTGGGCACACTTTGGGCAAGATGCAATAAACTCCATGACGTCCTTCTTCAGAGTTGGCCACCAATAGGACCTAGAGATAAACTCAAGGGTTTTTTGAATGCCTGTATGTCCGGCAAAACGGGAAGCATGGGCCCAATGCATGAGCTTCTTCCTTAACACCGGCTTCACAAAACTTTTCCCTGGTGGGGGCGTAGAGTCCATCCCTACCGTGGAGAATGCCAACGGATTAATAATAGGATGTTTGTCTGAAGACTCTGACTCATTTTCTTGCTCCCATGAGCGGGAAAGGGCATCGGCTTTGCGATTCTGAGAGCCCGGACAGAACTGGAGTTTAAAGTCGAACCTGGAAAAGAAAAGTGCCCATCTGGCCTGACGAGGGTTAAGACATTGTGCGCTTTTCAGATATAAAAGATTCTTGTGGTCGGTAAGTATAGTGATTGAATGAGAAGCTCCCTCCAACAGATATCTCCACTCCTTTAGAGCGAGCTTGATGGCTAGCAACTCCTGGTCGCCAATGGCATAGTTGCGCTCAGCTGGGGAGAACTTCCGGGAGAAGAAACTGCAAGGATGTAGATGGCCATCTTTAGCCCTCTGGGATAACACCGCTCCTACTCCAACGGAGGAGGCATCCACCTCTAAGATGAAAGGAGAGTCGATGTCGGGCTGTTTCAGAACTGGTGCAGAGATGAACCGTTGTTTTAATAGATGAAAAGCTTGCATAGCTTCTTCAGACCACTTGGACGGGTTAGCGCCCTTCTTAGTCAACGCAGTGATAGGCGCCACAATGGTGGAAAAGTCTCGTATAAACTTTCTGTAGTAATTGGCGAACCCTAAGAACCTCTGGACCCCTTTGAGGGTTAAGGGTATCGGCCAATTCTGGATTGCTTGTAGTTTCTCAGGATCCATCTCTAGTCCGGAACCGGAATCAATGTAACCTAGAAACGGAATGGTTTTGACTTCAAAGACACATTTCTCTAATTTGCAACAGAGATGATTGACATGGAGACGGGACAGAACCTCCTTTACCCAGAAACGATGTTCCTCTAGATTATTGGCAAAGATAAGGATATCATCTAGATAGACCACGACATGGCGGTATAAGATGTCTCTGAAGATCTCATTCACGAAATGCTGGAAGACAGCTGGAGCATTGCTCAATCCGAAGGGCATGACGAGGTACTCATAATGTCCATCACGGGTGTTAAAGGCGGTCTTCCACTCGTCACCCTCACGGATCCGGATGAGATTGTAGGCACCCCTCAAATCCAACTTTGTAAAGATGGTTGCTCCGCTAACTCTATCGAAGAGCTCTGTAATCAGGGGTAAAGGATAACGGTTCTTGACTGTAATGTCGTTCAAACCTCTGTAGTCGATGCACGGCCGCAGGCCACTGTCTTTCTTTTTTACAAAAAAGAAGCCTGCGCCAGCTGGAGAAGAGGAAGGTCGAATAAAACCCTTCGCCAGATTCTCTTTGATGTACTCCTCCATGGAATGCGTCTCTGGTAAGGACAACGGATAAGTTAGGCCTCGAGGTGGAACCTTCCCTGGGATGAGATCAATTGGACAGTCCCATTCCCTATGAGGAGGAAGGACATCAGCAGAAGCTTTACTGAACACGTCCGTGTAGTCTTGGTACGGAGGAGGTGGAACATCAGACGACCTGGAGGAGGAAGAACAAACAGGAAGTACTTTAAACAAACATGTCTCAGCACAGGAGGGACCCCATGCCAGTATTTGCGTAGTCGTCCAGTCAATCGATGGATTGTGGAGACGGAGCCATGGAAGGCCCAAAACCACTGGATGTGTGGCTCTTGGAATCACTAGAAAAGAAATATATTCCGAATGAAGAATTCCCACTCTCAGACGAACTGGTAGAGTCCTTAGAGAAATAACTGTGTCAAAAATCTTACTGCCATCCACGGCAGTTAAGGAAATGGACGAGGGAAGTCTCTCGGTGGGTAGGGACCACCGTTTAACATATGCTTCAGTCATGAAATTCCCAGCTGCTCCGGAATCTAGGAGGGCAATGACGTTCCTGTAACGTTGAGCAATTTGAAGCGAGACTGGGAGGTTACAATCATGAGGAGATGGAGAGGAGATCATTACTCCTAGCCGGCCCTCTCCCTGGCGAGCTAGGATTTGAAGTTTCCCGGACGTTTGGGACAGGCATTGATGGTGTGAGACGGAGCTGCACAATAGAGACAAAGAGACTCAGAAAGACGTCTTCGGCGCTCAGCAGGAGATAGACGAGAACGACCAATTTGCATGGGCTCATCTTTGGATGGAGACGGTTGACGAGGAGGAGGAGCAGAAGATTTTGGAGCAGATGATCTTCCTCGCTCAGTTGCTCTTTCTCTGAACCGTAGATCAACTTTCGTGCATAGTGAGATTAGCTCATCCAACTTAGAGGGCAAGTCTCTGGTAGCTAACTCATCCTTGATGCGCTCTGATAAGCCATGCCAGAATGCAGCATACAGGGCCTCGTCGTTCCATGCCAGTTCGGATGCCAGAATCTTGAACTGTATAAGATACTGTCCCACAGTACGCGATCCCTGGCGTAAACGGAGAATCTCAGATGACGCTGAAGTTATCCGGCCTGGCTCGTCGAAGATGCGCCTGAATGTTGTTACAAAATCAGTATAGGAGGACAGCAGGGTATCAGACTTCTCCCATAACGGTGATGCCCAGTCAAGGGCTGAGCCACTGAGAAGAGAAATAATGTAGGCAATTTTAGTACGATCACTGGGGAAATTGCCAGGTTGTAGCTCAAAATGGATTTCACACTGGTTGAGAAATCCCCTGCAGAATCTTGGAGATCCGTCAAATTTAGCTGGCGTTGGAAGATGAAGACGTGGAGCAGAAATGGGTAAGGTGGGTGGGGTTACAACTGGAGTCACTGTGGGTGACGCACCGGACGCGCCTGATCCACGGAGGGTTGTCTGAATCCCATCCAGCCGAGTAGAGAGATCCTGGAGACAGCGGATGATGTGGCCCTGTACAGCCTCCTGATGTTCGAGTCTGGCTGCCAGTTCTTGCATCGGCCTGGCCGCTTGATCCTGGTCTCCGGCTGGATTCATATGGTCAGTGCTTACTGTCACAACTGAGGGCCTGAGCTGACGGGAGGCAGCCTCAGTTGTAGGGGCTGAGGTGTAGAGAAACCTGGGAGGTTGTATCAGACCCCTGGACATGTAAGTTACACGTAAAAGGATTGCCCGAAGGCGTGACCACGACAACCAGGATAAAAGTCAATGATGTTTATTTGACAAACTCCATGCAACACAGCAGTAGTAGAAGAGAAACATAAAATCATCAGAAATATAACACAGTTCCTGGGTACTACAGGATGGCAAGGGCCACAGGGCTCTGGTAGTATGAGACAGTTCTTATTATCTTCTAGATGGAAAGTCCTTACCAGGCCCGACTGTAGTAATGGAGGTAGCCCAGGATCATACCAGCTGATGTTCCAAGGGAAGCTGGGCTGCTGTAGATAAAGTGGCTGCTGTGGGTACTGGTTGGAACCAGACAGATGTAAGCACGGAGTGGATTGCTGGATGGAACCAGCCAAATAATAAATGAAGCTTGAGAGCGATGAAATATAAATGATATATGGAGCTTGAGAGCGGTGAAATAATAATACCGGTGGTAAATGGAAATCTGTAGAAATGATACCGGCACTTTAAGAAGAGCTGATCTCTGCTGGAAGCTAAGTGCTGGAAGCAGGTGAATCTGTAGCTGGAAACAGATGAGTCCCAGAGGACTGGAGAGTCAGGCTGCACCGCAGGTGGTAGACTGGAGCGGGTCTCTTTAGTGGAAGCTTGGAGACAGGAACTGGAACCTGGAAAACAACCACAGGAGAGACAGACAGACTGGAACTAGGTTTGACAACCAAAGCACTGACGCCTTCCTTTCTCAGGCACAGAATACTTATACCTGCAGCAAGGAAGGGATTGGCTAGGCAATTATGCAGATTACAATGGAGCAACGGATTGGTGGGAATTGAACAGGTGACAGAATCCAACATGGCTGCGCCCATGTAGTCACTTGGAGGGAAAGTTGGTTTGGTATTCCATGTGAGAACTTAGCAGCAATGGCGGCGCCGGCCGCAGAGGACAGGAGACGCCAGACTGATGACTGCATACTAGAACCACGCGGACAACAGCGGAGGCCGCGGCTGGCATGAGGTGCCACTCTGATATCCTGTATACTGAAACACAGGAACGGCGGCGGAGGCCGCGGAGGACAGGAGACGCCATTCAGGAAGTAAACATGGCGCCGCTGTGACAGCATCTCAGGATGACAGGAGTGGGAAGCAGAAAGTGGACATCAGTATTACAGATTAAATCCGGCCCTGGAACGCTGAGCCAGCCTCAGGAGACATCTGAAAGGCAAGTAATGGCGTCCAGATACCCGGATCGTGACATGCAGTTTCCTGCAATCTCATTGGTTGAACCTTTACGTAAGGTTGAGTTAAATTTCCTTACTTGGAAAGTAGTCATGTTGTTGGCCTTGGTTTCCGCAAGGCGGGTATCTGAATTGGAGGCTTTGTCTCAGAAAAGCCCCTATTTCATCTTCCATGCTGATAGAGCGGAGTTGTGAACTCGTTCAGCAATTTCTGCCAAAAGTGGTTTCATCGTTTCACGTAAACCAGCCTATTGTTGTGCCAGTGGCTACTGACGTCTTGGCGGAATCGAAGTCTCTCGATGTGGTCAGAGATTTAAAAATCTAAGTCGTCAGAACGGCTTGACTTGGGGAAAATAGAGGCTCTGTTTGTCCTATGGGCTCCAAACAAGTTTGGGGCTCCTTCTTCCAAGCAGACTATTGCACACTTGTTCTGTAATACGATTCAGCAGGCTCATTCTATGGCTGGATTGCCGTTACCGAAATCGGTGAAGCCCCATTCTACCAGAAAGGTGGGCTCATCCTGGGCAGCTGCCGATGGGTCTCGGCAAGTTTTACAAGTTTGATACCCTGACTGAGGAGGACCGCTTGTTTGGTCAATCGGTGCTGCAGAGTCATCCGCACTCTCCCGCCCGTTCTAGAGCTTTGGTATAAACCCCATGGTTCTTGAAGCATCCCCAGCATCCTCTAGGATGTATGAGAAAATAGGATTTTAATACCTACCGGTAAATCCTTTTCTCTTAGTCCGTAGAGGATGCTGGGCGCCCGTCCCAGTGCGTACTGTGTCTGCAGTCTTTGGGTATGTTTACACACATGGGGGTAAATTTACTAAGATTCGTGTTTTCCCGTTTGAGGTCAAAGTTCAATCACGAATGACATTGAAAGTGTAAATATGCAACTTTTTGAATTGATTACGACTAATTTACTAAGCTGCCGTATTCTGCATTTTCGGGTTTTCCGATGTCGATGTCATTCGTTTTTTTAGGCAGTGTTTTACGTGAGTGACTTGTAAAACACTGCCGACTTTAATACAATGAATCTCGGCCGGATCTGAGAGATCCGTGCTGGGCTTCATTGTGCACTTTGTTAAAAACAAAAATAAAGTTTAAATGTAAAAAAAAAATTGCGTGGGGTCCCCCCTCCTAAGGCAAACCAGCCTCGGGCTCTTTGAGCCGATCCTGGTTGCAGAAATATGGGGAAAAAATGGACAGGGGTTCCCCCATATTTAAGCAACCAGCATCGGGCTCTGCGCCTGGTCCTGGTTCCAAAAATACGGGGGACAAAAAGAGTAGGGGTCCCCCGTATTTTGGAAACCAGCACCGGGCTCCACTAGCTGGACAGATAATGCCACAGCCGGGGGTCACTTTTATACAGTGCCTTGCGGCCGTGGCATCAAATATCCAACTAGTCACCCCTGGCCAGGGTACCCTGGGGGAGTGGGGATCCCTTCAATCAAGGGGTCCCCCCCCAGCCACCCAAGGGCCAGGGGTGAAGCCCAAGGCTGTCCCCCCCCATCCAATGGGCTGCGGATGGGGGGCTGATAGCCTTTGTGATAAGTGTTTGATATTGTTTTTAGTAGCAGTACTACAAGGCCCAGCAAGCCTCCCCTGCAAGCTGGTACTTGGAGAACCACAAGTACCAGCATGCGGCGGAAAAATGGGCCCGCTGGTACCTGTAGTACTACTACTAAAAAAATACCACAAAAAAAGACAACACACACACACACCTTGAAAGTATAACTTTAATACATCCATCCACACCTCCATATACACATACTTACCTTATGTTCCCACGCAGGTCGGTCCTCTTCTCCAGTAGAATCCATGGTGTACCTGTAGAAAAAATTATACTCACATAATCCAGTGTTTTCGGCTCCTCGGTAACTCCTTTTGTAATCCACGTACTTGAAAAAATAAAAAAACGAATACCCGACCACGAACTGAAAGGGGACCCATGTTTTCACATGGGCCCCCTTTCCCCGAATGCCAGAAACCCACTCTGACTGATGTCTAAGTGGGTTTCCTCAGCCAATCAGGGAGCGCCACATTGTAGCACCCTCCTGATCGGATGTGTGCTCCTGTACTGTATGACAGGCGGCACACGGCAGTGATACAATGTAGCGCCTATGCGCTCCATTGTAACCAATGGTGGGAACTTTCAGGTCAGCGGTGAGGTCACTTTCGGTCAACCGCTGACCTGAAAGTTCCCACCATTGGTTACAATGGAGCGCATAGGCGCTACATTGGTATCACTGCCGTGTGCCGCCTGTCATACAGTACAGGAGCACACAGCCGATCAGGAGGGTGCTACAACGTGGCGCTCCCTGATTGGCTGAGGAAACCCACTTAGACATCAGTCAGAGTGGGTTTCTGGCATTCGGGGAAAGGGGGCCCATGTGAAAACATGGGTCCCCTTTCAGTTCGTGGTCGGGTATTCGTTTTTTTATTTTTTCAAGTACGTAGATTACAAAAGGAGTTACCGAGGAGCCGAAAACACTGGATTATGTGAGTATAATTTTTTCTACAGGTACACCATGGATTCTACTGGAGAAGAGGACCGACCTGCGTGGGAACATAAGGTAAGTATGTGTATATGGAGGTGTGGATGGATGTATTAAAGTTATACTGTCAAGGTGTGTGTGTAATGTCTTTATTGTGGTATTTTTTTAGTAGTAGTACTACAGGTACCAGCGGGCCCATTTTTCCGCCGCATGCTGGTACTTGTGGTTCTCCAAGTACCAGCTTGCGGGGGAGGCTTGCTGGGCCTTGTAGTACTGCTACTAAAAACAATATCAAACACTTATCACAAAGGCTATCAGCCCCCCATCCGCAGCCCATTGGATGGGGGGGACAGCCTCGGGCTTCACCCCTGGCCCTTGGGTGGCTGGGGGGGGGACCCCTTGATTGAAGGGGTCCCCACTCCCCCAGGGTACCCTGGCCAGGGGTGACTAGTTGGATATTTGATGCCACGGCCGCAAGGCACTGTATAAAAGTGACCCCCGGCTGTGGCATTATCTGTCCAGCTAGTGGAGCCCGGTGCTGGTTTCCAAAATACGGGGGACCCCTACTCTTTTTGTCCCCCGTATTTTTGGAACCAGGACCAGGCGCAGAGCCCGATGCTGGTTGCTTAAATATGGGGGAACCCTGTCCATTTTTCCCCCATATTTCTGCAACCAGGATCGGCTCAAAGAGCCCGAGGCTGGTTTGCCTTAGGAGGGGGAACCCCACGCAATTTTTTTTCAGAAAATGTATAACATTTCCCCCCCCTTCCCATTGAAAAACATGCACGGATCTCATGGATCCGTGCATGCCTATACAAACACGGGATAAAAAAGCAGGTCTGTTTTTTTTTAGCACTTTTTCACGATTTGTATTTTATCACGGCAGTGTTTGGCTATTGTCGGCAGTGTTTGTGTTTTGCACTTTTTAGTAAATTCCCGATTTCTAGCAAATTGCAGGCGTATTTGACCGATGGTGTATTGATTCGTGATTTTTTTCCTAGGACTTCCAAAATATTACGAATGCCCTCATCACTGCCGTGATTTTTGCTTAGTAAATTACCGTGATGACACTTTGAAGAAAAAACGGCATCTCGGTCAAAATCGGGACCTTAGTAAATATACCCCATGGTGTGTTGTGTTTAAGTCAGCCTGTTGCTGATTATATTCAGGCCATAGCATGCGTTATGCTGTTACTGGTTGTGTTTACACACATAGGTTGTGTTACGGTTATGTCAGCGTATTGCTGCATATTCTTCATGCCGTCGGCTGGTGTTCTGTTGAAGGCCACGTTCTGCGGCATACTGGAGGTGTGAGCTGGTAAAATGCTCACCGTGGTTTAACAATAAATCCTTTGCCTCGAAATGTCCGTCTCCCTGGGCTCAGTTCCTATAACTGGAGTCTGGTGGAGGGGCATAGAGGGAGGAACCAGTTCACACCCCTTTTAAAGTCTTAAAGTGCCCATGTCTCCTGCGGATCTCGTCTATACTCCATGGTTCTTGAAGCATCCCCAGCATCCTCTACGGACTAAGAGAAAAGGATTTACTGGTAGGTATTAAAATCCTATTTTCTGCCTAGGACATTACATTACAATTATATGTGGCTAGGCTTGTATGGTTTGTGTACTGTCATTTGACACTTTTAAAATTAGTTCTGTAAATGTACTGTACTACTCTTGAACTATATTTTTTATCTGAATAGAAGAGCCATATAAATCTATCTATCTATCTATCTATCTATCTATCTATCTATCTATCTATCTATCTATCTATCTATCTATCTATTGTAATTTGTATTCCTGTAAATCCATCATGTTTTTGTGTTTATATACCCATGTTACAAAAATGTTTTAGCTAACATTAAAAAAGAGTTTTGTTTAATTTCTGCTTTATTAATTACAGTAGTAGCAGTTTCATATTTTTTCCTCCTTCTGACATTCTTTGTCAAATGGCATTGTATGGTGTCTTTAGATGATTTAGATGACAATGTTGTCACCTCCTCCAGTAAAAGCAGCAACAATGAAGGCAGAGTGTACAGGTGTGGTGTAAATCTTTAACACCGACGTGATATGCTGCTTCAGGCTCCCACCTCATGTCATCATGAACTCTATGCTGATTGTGCTTACTGACCTATGACTATAATCAGTATCCAACAGCATGACTAAATTGTTGGTATTGTTACATTTGACTCCATTGCTGAATTTCTGCATGTCTTGGTGGCAGTGTATAGCACTCATGGATCCCTGGTAATCCATTTTTCGAAATCAGGGCATTTTAGTTCCATTAATGTCCTGGCTATATGTGATGTATCTCTCCTCATCCTTAGGGGCAGATTTACCAACAACTGATATTTTTGTTTTCACCAATCTTAAATGGTGATCCAACCAATCAACTCCTAACTGTCATGTGTTTGAAAAATGACAGTTTGATAACAAGAATATCACTCATT